>NC_138374.1:103398253-103768375 GCF_054177405.1 Leptonychotes weddellii
CCATGGTGCTACCAGGGTGATTTTCCTATGACCAAATCTGACCGCATCTCTCTTTCTCTCTCTTTTAATCCTCATAGCTGGCAAGATAAAATATGAACTTAGTGTAACTAAAAGGCCCTTCGTGACTCATCTCTGCCACAGTCGCATCTATTTTGACCAGAACAAATCAGCTGTTTTTAAACTTGGTCTTGGCCCTTGCATTCACTGGACCTAAGAATTCCTTCCTTCCTCTTATCTGTTCATTGAGTTCACTCTGTCTGAGCCAGAGAGATTTGTAGGGTACTCTCTTCTAGGTGTAGCCTCTCCCTTGGCCTGATCCTTGGTGGGCCAGACTGGAGACAGTTGCCAACGGAACCATCCCCATTTGGAGATACTCATTCAGGCAAAGCTGCTGATGAAGCATGCTATTTGGTGCCAGATGCTGGGACACAAGCATTAACAGGAGAGATAGCACCAGTCCCCAAGGAGTTAATCAACTATTGGATAGATGAATGAGAAAGCACACAGTTAAACTATGGATGAAATGGGCTTGATTATAGAGGTGAGTGTAGGATGGTGCAGGAATTAGGCGCCCTCCCTTTGTGTCCCTGTACCGTTTCTGAACCTCCTTTTATGAGCCCTATAAGACAGCTGACCGCTGAACAACATGGGGGTTAGGGGTGCCAACCTAACAGTTGCAAATATGCATATAACTTTTGACTTTCCCCAAACTTAACTACTAATAGCCTACTCTTGACTGGAAGCCTTACTGATAATGTAAACAGGTGGTTAACACAGCTTTTATGTATGTTTTATATACTGCATTCTTGCCCTAAAGTAGACTAGAGAAAAGAAATGGTTATTAAAAAGATCATAAGGAAGAGAAAATACATTTATAGGACAGTACCGTGTTTATCCAAGAAAATCCGCGTTGTGAGCACACTGTGAAATGCAAACCAATGTTGTCCAAGGGTCAACTGTACTTTGCATGTTTTCAGTTTGTCTCCCCAACAATCTCTGAGCTTCTTGAAGGCAGAGACTGTTCTTATTTAAATTGTACCCCTCACGGTCCCCCAATGCCCAGCACAAAACTCAAGAATTGTCTGTTGGACAGTGGCATGTGCATGCTTGTGTCCACATGCAGGATGGCTTTGCAGGAGACCCTTTGTTCAAGGCTAATGTGTACCTGTCTGTGTCAGCAGCAGCCCCAAGGAAGTGTCCTGGAATCCTTTTGGGTTGAAGGACACGGGGAAGAACTCGTGGGAAGTTAGAGGGCTTGTAGGTTCTGGAAATTTTCTACCTTGTTTTGGAAAATGAAACTCTTCTCTTTCTATAAGGTTCTTGGTCCCGGGAATAGAGAACTAGGGTCACTCTACTTTGTCCTGATCTTTCCCCTCTCCCTTGAGAACCCCTCTCCTCTGCTTTACCTTTCTTCTGCTTCTGGTCAGAGAAAGCATTCATTAAAGAAAATTGAATGTTGTTTACAAGTATTACTTACATACATTTAAAATAAATTAAAGTTGAGAAACTGACAAGTGAGAAGGAAAAACAAAACCTTGAGTGATCCCACCACCCAGAGCTGTCCGATTTGTTGCTGTTGATGTGTTGGTGCATGGTTTCCCAGACTTTCCTCTACATATATATATAGAGAGAGAAATGTTTGAATAAAGGCTCTGGATTGGGGCTTCCTGACTCTGAAGACAGGCACTTTTTTAGACAATGTTTAACAGCTTACATTCTGGTTGAACCACCAAATACATTAACTAGTTTTCTACAAAGAGTATCATATTTAATGGCATATGGAATCTGCTTTTCTCATTTACAACATCCTGCTGTGTATTATAACATTTTCTATGTCATGAAGCCTTACATTATTCCTATAATAGCGATACAGTATTTCATTGAATGGATACCACACTTTATTTAATAATCTCCTTGTGCTAGGTATTAGGTAGTTTCTGTTTTTTTTTCTATTTTAAAGGCCAGTATGATGAAAATCCCTACATACACGTCTCTATGCACTTACCTGGGTATTCCATTAAGACAGGCTTAGAAGTGGACTCGCAGATCGGGGGTATGCATGTGTGCAGGGCTTCTAGTAGATGTGGCCTCCTGTGACGGTTACCCCTCGTGCGGTGGGAGAGAGCCCTTGCCTCCACACTCCCATCTGAACCAATACTGAGCTTTTAAATTCTTTCGAAAATTTGGAGAGTAAGGCAAAACTGGCGTCATGTCATTTCTATTTGCATTTCTTTAACTTCCAGTGAGGCTGACTTCATGTATATCCTTTATTGGCTATTCGTATTTCTTCTTTTCTGAGTTGCCTTTTTGTGTCCTCTAAAGCCTCCGTTCTGACTTTGATGGGATGATCGTGGATGTTGCTTAGATTGGATAGCTTTTCTCCTTGGAAGACCTGGACCCATGGTAGCTCTGTGAAGTAATGGTTTCAAGGGGCATGTGCTCAATCTCCTCTGCTACGTATCTGCATTTTCCACTAAAAATGTCTAACAGGTTATAAATTTGACTTTTCTGCACTTTGCCAGGGATGCGGTTTTAATACTAATGAACATTTTTTGTACATCTCAGTGAGAGCAAAGGCCACTTCCGCAGACTGAGAAATGCTAAATGATATCTGGTTGTATGTATGGTTATATGACCTGGTGCATTCCTGAATTTTCCTCTGTGGCAGGTGTTGGCATAGCTGAATACACACGTGTGTCTGTTTGCATGTGTCTGGGTCTTGAGCTGAGGTCGGAAAACAGCATATGGGTTTTGGGGTCTCTGTGAACCTGCACAAGTACCTTTGTATGCTCACCACCTGAATCTATCTCCTAAGGGCGTTTGGTTCAAAATTCACTTCTTTCAGGAAGACTGCCTTGATTATCCGCCCATCCTCAGGTTATTTCTCTAACTCTCAACTTCCTGAGCACATGTCTTTCACATCTAAACTTGCTAATGCATTGCTAAAAATGTGCCCTCGGTATAATTCATATGGATTAGTTCTCCCACGAGAACCCTCTGCCTTTGCCTGTGACCGTTTGGAAGCGAGACTCCAGGCTTTACCACATCCCCTCAAGACAGACCCAACCCGCAGAGCATCAGTGAGTAATAGAAAAACAACCGTGACTTATGGGGAGACGAAGGAGAACGCTACATGATACAACAATAAATACAGCAATAAATAAAGACCGAGATTTTCGCCTTCTCTTGGTAGTGTTCCTCTTCAGTCACGGGCCTCTGGGTCTCCCTCCCCCATTCTCTGAAACTCTTCCTGAGGTGGCCACAGCATATCTCCTCCCTTTCTTCTCAGAGACATTTAGCTTTCTTCTGAATTTCTTAGTCAGAGACATCAACTGATCCTAATGCTTAGGAAGACCGGCATCTTTTCAACAAAAACGAATCTCTTTCTGTGGGAGAATGTGCTGCTAAAAAAAAAAAAAATAAGGTTTTCTCTAAGTTGTTCCACCAAACTATATATAACGAGGATTTGTTTTGTCCCTTCAGCCAGTCTGATGACCAGGAACATGCCTTCCATTCAGTTTGTGTCCTGTCTCAGCCTCCGTTTGTCCCAGTGCTTCCTCCAAGGGCTGTGTTCTCCATAGATGCGTGCCCTCCAGTATGGAAGGTCTTGTCGATTTTCATTACTTAGCACAGCACATGGAACTTAGAAGGGACATGAATACACAGGCAAGTGAATGATGCAGGCTTGGTCTGTGTGTATCATAACGCAGTGAGGAAGATGGCGTGACTAGCTGGCCCCCTGCACCGCTGTGGTAACCACTGCCATCCGGGCCTTGGGCGTCTGCTCTTCAAGGATCGGCCATTCACTTCCTTCTACTTCTCTTTTTTCCTGTAGTGGGCTGGCATGGTCTTCTTCTCTAATTCCTTTTGTGTCTTCCTTTATAAAGGGCTGGGCCAATCCAGGAGGGGATTTCTGAGATCTGTTTCCCAGACTATGACCATCATGGCAGCCTACCTCCTACCTCCGCCATCAGTAATGTGGTTCCTCCCAGCCTCTCCTACATGGGACCAGGATTATCTGGGGCCTGCTTCTGAGGTTCTGCTCCTCCCCATTTCTCCATAGGCCTCTTTCAACAACACATGGGTCCAGAGGAGGAAGACATTGGGAGACAAAAGTAGAGATAACGTTGATTGCATAAAGGGCAGAAGGGTCAGGACAGGGATGTGGGAAGGAAAAGAGGATTCCATAGGGAAGAAAGGTAGGCCTGTTGTACCTGGAAATAAAGACAACTGGATGATTGGGTCAAATCCATCTCTTGGACTCTTTTGTATGGCTACTTCCTCTGTGCCATGGTATTTCCTCATGATTTCATTGTTATTTTTTGGAGACATACAGAATGAAAAATGCCAAGCAAGTGTGACATGATGGGAAGCAACTGGGAGTCAGAAAAGAATTTCAGGATATCTTTTTATCCAATGCCTAAGGGAGTCTGGAGATCCATCAGGAAGATGGGGCCCATCATCCAGATAAACAATCTATCTAAAAAGCCCTGCAGATAAAGAATGTCTCTTGGCTAATTCTCACTCAGGAGACCCTGTGCTTTGCTTTTTTTCTACGTCTTCACCAATGGTGAAATCTCCTAGGATTAGAGGTCATGAATGAATGCTAATTGAAGATTAAGGTTTTCTTTTACAACAGTTTTTAATGACTACAGGTGTTTTTGTCTTCTTTTCCAAGGGCCTCTGATTGTAGGCATTGCAAGCCTGGCGCATCTGCTCTTGCCTGAATCAAACTCATCCTGTACCTCTTCAGCCTAAACCCATGCTTTTTAAAGAAACTTATTTGATTGAGGCAAGAACCCTTGACATGAGATCTACTCTCTTAGCAAATTTTCAAGTATACAACACAGTATTGTTAACTATCGGTTCGATGTCATACAGCGGAACTCTAGAGCTTATTTATCTTCTTAGCTGACACTTGAGGCAGGTTTGTTGTAACCCTCTATTTCCCCCTTGCC
The DNA here is from genome assembly GCF_054177405.1 of Leptonychotes weddellii. NCBI lineage: Eukaryota > Metazoa > Chordata > Mammalia > Carnivora > Phocidae > Leptonychotes > Leptonychotes weddellii. The sequence goes on from NC_138374.1 coordinate 103,403,212, forward strand.
TGGTGACCACTCTTTGATTCCATGAATTGGACCATTTTAGACCTCATCTCTGAGAAATCATCATAAAAGACAAATCATCATTTGGCCTTCTGTTCACCTAGCAGATGTCTTCAAGGTTCTCAAACCCATGCATGTAAGCCCCTGCCCGTTCTTTTGCAACAGGGTATAGGACAGAACTCAGAGTCCTTGCCCACCTCTTCTTTGTTCATATTCTAGCCCTTTCCTGATAATTCACTGGCCTCCTGGACCCTGGAGCCCTATTCCCCAAACCCATGGTGCTTCCCTAATCTTTTCCCTGTGAGCCCCCGCCCTCCCCAGGCCCTACTTCCAGGCTGCGTGGCTCTCTGAACTGCACCTGCTGCTGGAAGCTTGCCTGCCTCCTCCCTGCTCAGCTCTCCTGCCTCTCCAGGCACCCAACCCACACCCCTCCTGCCCAGACCTGCCCCGCTGAGGCCCCTGCCTGGCAGGACATGGTGCCTCTGAGGACTAAAAATAGGACTTGTATAAAAGAACGGTGGGACCCAAATAAAGTCTGAGACAGGAAATATAATGATCCTCCAAAAATATGATTCTGGTGCTTCCACGGGAGCCCTGTATCTGCTTCAAAGCATGTGAACTATCTTTATTTTGCATTCAAACTATCTTTTGGGGCCAGGTTTCCTTCATAACACAGCTTATTGCAAAACGGATCTGAAGCCCTAGGGAGTTTATCTGTAGTTAGGTGTTTTTTTTTTTTTTTTTTTTTTTCCTTTCCAGTAACTGTGGGTCGGAGGTATTCCAGCCATTATTAACTAAAGGACTACTCTGTTTTATGACATCTAATCAGGTGGATGTCCCACTGGGAGAACAGATTGTGTCCCTTTTTCCCCCTCTGAACTGAGGAGATAAAGAGATAAAACTCATACGTTGTTTTATTTATTTTTTTAAATCAACAGCAGAGTCCCCCGTGAGATCTTCATGTGAGCCTATTATGCATGTGTGCCTGGGTTTAATGGGGAAACCTAAGGGCTGGTGAGTGGGACATTTTGTCTCTCAATAGCTGTGCTTGGTCCGGTCCCTTCTTGAAGCACCTCTTAAGACCACTCATGTCTTGAAGTAGGATTACCTTTTATTTGTCTTGAGACTCCCTCCTTCAAACCAGGAGATGTCTCCTGGTTTTAGAGCTTTGGGATTTGTCAACAAACCTGTTTTCACTCTGCTGGCACTTTTCATGATGGTGTAAGTTCTGATCATATTCCCTCAGGGGCTACTTTTGTGGGCATCAGCAGATCTCATTCCTTCAGGCTGGGCTCACCCAGAGGTCCCTCCATCCCTGTGATCCTTTTAGAGTCTATCTGAATGCCTTCTGTCCATTGGCATTTCCATATGCGCATCTGCACCTGTCTTGTCTTCCTTCACTGCAGGTCCCCAGAGGGCAGGAAGCACTTTCCTAGTAATATCTCAGCCCAGTGTCTGCCATGATGTCATGCCTTGACAAGCACTTCGAAAATTGATTTTGGTGAAGAATTTGTAGCCAGGACTTCAAGGCCAGTTAGTCAGTTTCAATGGCTCTGGCTCATCAGATCTCAGGGCTCAAGGAGCTTCTAGGAAGAGACTCCAGTATTCTAGTAGAGTACTGTCCAAGTTTTGGTGGGAAAGTAGGAGAAGGATTTCAGAGTCTGATTTCAGAGGCTTGGGAAGGTACTCTGTTCACAGCTCTTTGATTTAAGGCATATCCTTTGTTAGAAGGAGGGCCCACCTGGTGTGCTGGGTCATCACACAGGCTCTGGGGCTGGACCACCTGGCTTGAATCTTGGCTCTGCCGTTTCCTAGAAGTGTGACTCGACCTCTTTGTGTGTCAGTTTTCCTGTCTATAAAATAGGGATTTGAATAGCACTTACCTAACAGAGTTGTGAAGATGAACTGAATTAATATTTCTAAAGTATGAGAAGATGCCTGGAAAGAGTCAGTGCCCAATAAACAGACAAGCATAGTTCCTGGGAAAGACACGGATCGAAGTCACACTGAAAAATACCAACATGAGAATGAATGGCTCTCTCATTCAGCCTTACAGCAACCTGGTGACAAAGAGGCAGTTTCCTTCTGTAGATAAAAAAGCAGAGACTTGGAGAGACTGGTTAACTTGCCCAATAGCACATCGTCAGCAAGGGATAGCACCAGGAGTCAAAGCTGGTGCTCTCAGCCAGTAGATGCTCTACGTTTTCATCTGTGTACCCATCAGTGTAACTTCTGATTTAACTTCATATCTCCAGTGGGTGTCATCATCATTGCTAGGATGCTGGAGTTTATCTTATCAGTTAGTAATTTGGCTTATGGAAAGAGCGCTAAATTAGAAGTCAGGAGACGTAGCTTTTGGTCTAGCTCTACCACCTACTCTACCAGCTGGGACCAGCTAGTTAGCCCCGCTGGGCTATAGCATGGGAACCGATAATGCCCACCGTGCCTGTCTCAGCAACTATAATGAGCAGCAAAAGAGATCATTCACATTCAAATTCATTAAACAAGGAGTGCTCACTAGAGGCTCAATTCTATTCAACCTGCATTAACCCATATTTTTCAGTATTGTGAATTAACTCAGGAAACACTTAAAAGAGCAAGATAGCATTTTTCTTAAGGGCCCGAGTGCCCCCAAGCAGACCAAATATTAAGGCTCCAGAGCTGGGAGACCAAGCCGTCTATTTGAGAGAGCCAACCTTACTCTTGAGACCTTCCGTGTCTTTCAGCCTGCCTCCTCCAACTATTACATGAATAATAAGCATGTTTAGAGTTGCTTCAGAACCAGGACGCCAGCAAAGTTGGGAGGCCAAACTGAAGACCACGAGGATCTCTGTGAAGATGAGGTTCTCACACGGCACTAGGCACTTCTTTCCCCCGAGTCCATCCGCTTGCTGTGGTGGGATGTTGGGTCTGTTCCGTGCTTCACTACGAGGAAAGGTATCGAGATGGAGAGGAAGGATTTGAGAGCTGAAACAATCATAAAAAACAAATCCAGGATCTGTTCTGACTGGTCAGTGCCCATGGCGGGTGGCTTGTTAAATATATGGGGTGACAGTTTGCCTGTGCTTGGTTTTGCAGAGGATGTCGTTGATTCTGTGTTCTGTCAGGGGCTAACTCTTTTCCCGTTGCCTCCTGGGAACACAGTGGTGGCACAGTAAGTACCATGTGGTCTCAGGGCTGACACACTGCAGCTGACGTCAGGGAGGACCTGAGGGAATGTTTCCGTTCAGCTGGCTGACCTCTGAGAACAGGAGCCGGATCTTCTCCAATTCTTCATCATCGGTCCCGTACCGGTGTGTTCAGAAGGTGCTCAATATGCGCTCAGTGAATGAATGGACCCATCAGAAAGCATCCAGGGAGTGCCAGGTTAGATGAGGTGCTGGGTTATTCCAGGCAGAGAGTGAAGGAAAAAGAAGAAATCACACCTCTCAGAATTTTAGCTTAGGGCAGATGATCCCATCCTGACATGACAAAAGTAAAGGACACACAGATTTTTTTTTTGTGCAAACAATGAGATTTAGTTTTTAAAAAGTAAAGGTTATCATGAAATAAAATGCAAGAACCAGGGGAAATGGAGGGCGAATAGAGATTTTTCTTGGATATCAAGGCCCCAGGGGAAGCAAATTCCTTTGGAAATAGCCCAACGAGGAGCATTTCCCATCCCTTCCTTTTGCAAAGGCTGGTTTTGTTGGGTTTTTAGCTGAGAGCCTCAGGATGGAGGGAGAAGCTATCTTCTCAGCGCAGAGTTTTCTCCCCCTCTTCCAGAGGGAAGGCAGATTTGGGAAGCTGGCACTGCCCCTGCCCAGATGGCAGCCAGCAGCTGGCTCTGGCAAGGGGACATTCTCAGTCTGGGCGGCTGGCTGCCCGGCCCCTCCCGCATCCCCAGCGATGCCGGGCCGCTGGAAAGGAGGGAATGTGAGAGCCCGGCCATGCGGGCCGCTCCTCGCCACCCTAGCCCAACGGTTCTGGCTCTGACACCCAGGCCTGCAACCCCGGAGCGGGGCGAGTGGACCCAGCGGCACTAGCCCACCGCCTCGGCCTCCCTCGTCCTGCCTCAGCTGCTGGTCGGACCTGCGCCCAACATACCACGGCTCCTGACATCTACGGGGCTGCAGCTTGGGGGACAGGGCTGGTGGTGATTTCCGAGAGACTGGCCTGGCCATGCAACCACAGGCTGATTGGGGTCGCAGGGCCCCAGATGATCCAGGTGGCCCACGGCTGCCCCTTCTCACAGCAGACACTGCCCCATCTCCCAGTGGACCCTGGGGGTCCTTGGTTCCTCCACCCCAGGCATATTTTCCTTTCTTCCTTTCTCCCTCCCTTCCTCCTTCCTTCCTTCCTCCTTCTTCCTTCCTTCCTTCCTTCCTTCCTTCCTTCCTTCCTTCCTTCCTCCTTCCTTCCTTCCTTCCTTCCTTCTTCCTTCCTTCCTTCCTCCCTCCCTCCCTTCTTCCTTCCTCCCTTCCTTCCTTCCTTCCTTCCTTCCTTCCTTCCTTCCTTCCTCCCTTCCTTCCTTCCTTTCCTTCTTTCTCTTCTCACAATGTCTTTCTCGCCCTTTCTTGCTTTCCTCCTCCTTTCTTTCATTCTTCAAACCTGTATTGACGACACATTCTGTATCACTCCTCTGTTCAGTGCCGAGAGTGCACAGATATAATAATAGTTGGCCCTGCCCTTGAGGAGCTCACAACTCAGTGAGGACATTTGCGCACGAGATGGGATGAGTCTATGACAATTAGCGACAATAGAGTGTGTTAAGTACTATAAAAGCACACAAATTACTAGGAAAGCAGGGGAAAGAGCCATTAATTTCTACCTGACCCATTTTGGGGAAAAGTTAGCTGAGGTGCTGCCATTTTTCAATTTAGTTGCTCACTCTGCTTCTTATGTTCTGGAGAAAAGGTTTTATGTCGCTAAGTCTCGTTGGAAAAATGAAAGGTTTGCTTTTTATTTCAGCTCCTTCTTATGACTCAGGTCCTGACGTTTTGAATTTTTATCAAGTCCGATTTTATTTATTTTTTTTCTTTTATGGATAACACTTTTGTTGCTGTATCTAAGTACTTTATTTTTGACCCAAATGTTACAAAGATTTTCTCCATATAATTCTATAATTACATTTACATTTATGATCCATTTTTGTTAACCTTTGTATGTGGTATGGATTGAGGTTCGTCTTCTTTTTATTTATTTATTTTAAAGATTTATTTATTTATTTTAGAGAGAGAGAGAGCACAAGCGTGTGGGGGGGAGGGGCAAAGGGAGAGGGAGAGAATCTTAAGTAGACTCCTCACTGAGCACAGAGCCTGACATGGGACTCGATCTCACGACCCTGAGATCATGACCTGAGTTGAAACCAAGAGTCGGACACTTAACCGACTGCACCACCCAGGTGCTCCTTCTTTTTTTAATATTAAAAAAATAGTGTTTCTAGTATCAATTATTCCAGTACCATTTGTTTCAAAGACTATCGCTTCTCTATTAAATTGTCTTTGCACCTTTTCAAAAGTTATTTGACTGTATTTGTGTGGGTGTATTGCTAGATTCTTCAAGAGGAGTATTGTTTTTGTAAAGATTTTATTTCTTTATGAGAGAGAAAGAGAGCGAGCAAGCAGGGGGAGGAGCAGAGGCAGAGGGACAAGCTCCATCTCAGGACCCCGAGATCAGGACCTGAGCTGACACCAAGAGTCGAACCCTTAAATGACTGAGTTGTCCAGGTGTCCCTTAGAGGAGTATTTTTATGTGCAATATATTATTTCACGCATTCTCTCTGTCTCTCTCAAAATAAAGGCATTCTTACCATGCAAATAACACCCAATCTATGAACTAGAGTCATGACTTGACTAGGCAAAAGAAAAGAAGTCTGGCAAACCAAGATTAGAATTAACTTTGCCACTGATTGCTGTGTGACTTTTGCATTTGGGACTTTTTGATCTTGAAAAAACACAGGTGAGACTCAATAAGGAGTGTCATGAAGATTAATGAGGGCCATGGCTGGGAGAAGAGCTGGGATTTGCCTCCTCAGCATCCAGATATTCATGTAATTCCTTCTGTCCTGTTTTACAGTGAAAATATTTGGGGTGGGCGGAGGGGAGCAGCAGGGAGGCTGTGAGAGTAAGCATGTTGTTAGACTACAAGCACCTTAAAGGAAGGTCTGTCTTCTTTTGTAAAAGGGAAGCTCTTCCTAAGGTAGGCAGCAAACAGGTCTTCAGGGTCTCTTGTTTACTTTCCACAGCATGAGGTCAAATACAAGAATTACCCAGGAGAGCCTTATTCCCCGTTACATTCCTTTGGCTCTCCTTCACCAATAGAATTGTTCTTTTACAACTTTGGAATGAAAAGCATGCAAAATGGTGTCTTCATATTGCTTAAATGCTTTCCACCCATGCCACTCATTTCTGATTTTTCATGGCCTTAAACCACCATCTGTTGGGAGGCTGGGAAGGACACTTGCAAGGTTGTCATGCCCTTGCCTCCAGTCTCAGGCTCGCCTGCTCTTGGGCCCATCACATGAAAAGTGGGTTTTTTTTTTTTTTTTTGGTCTTTCTCCAAATTGTTTTGAGAAACTTCGTTCCCCATCCTTGGAACTTTCCTCTTCTGGGCCACGCCCATTCTCCTTCCAAGGACTGTGTTCCTGGGTGATGGTGATGGACAAGGAGCCTTCATTCATGCCAAACACTCAGGGACGCTCATACCGTGATAACCATTTCGTGTCTTTGATTAACTTGGCTTTATTTTCCTTCATAAATTGTTCAAGCACTTTAAGTCCAAACACTAACACTGGGGACAGCTTGTGATTAACCTCTCTCTACTCCAAGAAGTAGCCAGCATCAGTGATTCTGCCTTCTAAAATAGCTTAACCAGTTTTTAATACACCAAGAAGACTTTTGCCCATAGCCCTCTGGTCATCTATTTTCCTTAATAGCCTTTTATGAGGGACCTTATCAAAAGCTTGCAAGGAAATCCAAGTAAATTATGTTCCTTGGTTCACCTTTACCTACTATTTCATTAACTTTTTCAAAAACAATATGACATAGTTTTCAACATAATTAAAGGGGTTGGGAAAAAGGGAACTTTAACTACCGTTTGACAGTTTCCATAGTTGCTTAGGGGAGCTGGGTCACTGCTCACATTCTGCCTCCGCTTAAGGACACTAATTCATTTCCCAGGCTGTCTGGTGAGGTCAGCCACTAGTTCAAGGTGGAAATGACAAGTTTTTAGGCTTTCAAGTGTGCAGCACTCGGCTCTCCAGAGAGCGTGAAGGAAGGAAACCGCAAGTTTATCCAAGTCTGGCCCAGAGAAAGAGGAAATGATGGGGAAAATCAAGACGAGGGCAGAGGGTGGTGTCTCTGTGGAAGGGAGAGCTAGCCTGGGAGAGTCTCCCATATTTCCAAACAACTCTTTATTGTTTGCATGAGAAAGGGAGGGGATGACCGTAGAATCTGGGAAGATTCTCAGTGTTCCGGGGGGAGGTATGGAAGGCCAGAATGCAAGGGTGCATAGAGGCTGGTGGAACGAGAAGGGAAGAATTAGATATTGAAGAACAAGTCATAGCACTATTAAAAATGACGGTTATCATCCTCCTGAGAACTGCAGTTGTATTTGGGTATCTCCTACGTGTGAGGCTGTGCTGGGCACGTGCGCATGCCTATCTCGTGTAAGCATCACGGGTGGGGAGGGACGATAGCATTCCCCTCACTTATAAATGAGAAAAATAAGGCACAGAGAGTTCAAAGGACTTGAAGATCACACAGTTAATAAATTATCACTTTTGGGAGGCGACCTCGTCCGTCTAATTCTGAAGCACATGGATTTTCATGTTCTAAACATTCTAATTATGAATTAGCTGTTTTCATGAAGTATCATTACTCAGTCGTTAAAAAGGGGCAGCCGCTATTTAATTTGTATTAACGATTCACAAAGACATTTAAGGTTACAGTCCCTCCAAACAGCTTTATGAATCTTCATTTTCACCGGTCTGGGAATTTGGAAGTATTTGTTTACAAAGGACTCTGGCTGACAGAATGTTAGTAAAATTGGCTTTTAATGTAGAAAGGAATAGTAAAGAAAAGCAGAAAAGCTTTCATTTATTTCTGGCTTACTTCTTGGTTTCCCCTGGCTCCATGCCTATTTTTCCTTATGTCCTGAGGAATTGGCCATTTTTAGCCTTTTCCACAACTTCAGAAAGCCCACCATAATTGTCCTACCACGTGCTTTAGACTCCACAGGATGTGATGCTTGCATATTACAAAGCATTTCTGTAAGTGTCTTCTGAAGACCTGCATGCTCACTTCAGATGCTTCTGTGGGCTGGTTTTCCAAGCGATCACCGCACCTTACTTTCTGCCTTGTGCATGCTTCTTGGGGAATGTCCAGTATCTAAGGGGATAGGTAGGTGTCTGAAGGCACCTGGGTGAGCCTAAGCAGCCCAGCAAATAAGTTCCCTGATCCTGCTGCTGATTTGTCAAGACCATGGTCCTGAAGACCAGGAGCCTGAGAAGCTGAGGAATCAGAGAAGCAACTTGGCCTTTTCTTCAAAGAACTGAATGCACTAATTGGAGTGAATGCAAAAGTGGCAGCCAGAGAGAAAAAAGAATTCTTTCCCTCTTGCATCAAAATAGGGAAACTGAGGGAAAAAGAACAAGTCTCCTGACTTAGGAGGGGAGATAGTGTGGACTGCTGGATCTCAGTAAGGTCAAATAAAGGCGGAGGTTGGCAGTTTTGACAGGACATTTCAGTGTCCATCTCTGGGCAACAGGAGGCATCAGCCCGGTGCATTCATCAGGGGTGCAGTCATTAGGCAGGGGTCTGTATGAAATGCTGGGCAGGGGTGTGAGACCCTGGGCCATGCAGGGGAACAGAAAGGGTCCTACCGAGGTCGTGTTGGTGCATTCCAGTATGAGTTCTGGTAAAACTAGCTTTGGTGACCTTGGAAAAATAAATCTTGATTTATTAATCAGAATTTGAGTTTCCTCATCTAGAACGTGAAAATAATGCCTGATTTACTTGGTACTTTGAGGAATACATAAGATAGTATATGTAAAGTCTCTGACAACATGTAGCAAATAATGTCTTTCCCAGGAATGTTTTTTAAAGATTTATTTATTTATTTGAGAGAGAAAGAAAGAGAGAGAGCAGGGGGAGGGACGGGGGGGGAGGGGGGGAGAAGCAGATTCCCCGCTGAGTGGGGAGCCTGAAGCAGGGCTCGAGCTCATGACCCAGAGATCATGACCTGAGCCAAAACCAAGAGTCCGATGCCTAACCGGCTAAGCCGCCCATATGCCCCTTTCCCAGAAATTTCTGATGTGTTGTTTTTCTAAATGACAAATATAGATTCATAGCACAACTACATGTATGACTTTGTGTTTTTTATCGCAGGTATATCTAGGAGATACTGAGGGCTCCGTTCTAGACCACTGCAATAAAGCAAATATTGCCATAAAGTGAGTCAAATAAATTTTTTGGTTTCCCAGTACCTATAAAAGTTATATTTATGCTATACTATAGTCTATTAAGTGTGTAATAGCATTATATTTAAAAAACCAATATAAATACCTTGATTTAGAATTACTTTATTGCCAGGGCGCCTGGGTGGCTCAGTCGGTTAAGCAGCTGCCTTTGGCTCGGGTCATGGTCCCAGGGTCCTCAGCAGGGAGAGCCTGCTTCTCCCTCTCTCTCTGCTGTTCCCCCTGCTTGTGCTCTCTCTCTCTCTGTCAAATAAATAAATAAAATCTTAAAAATAAAATTACTTTATTGCCTAAAAAACACAGACCATCATCTGAGCTTTCAGTGCCTCATAATAACTGCTGGAGAGGGTCTTGCCTCGATGTTGATGGCTGCTGACTGATCAGGGTGATGGTTGCTGAAGGCTGGAGTGGCTGTGGCCATTTTGTAAAATAAGACAGCAATGAAGTTTGCCACACAGATGGACTCTTCTTCTCATGAATGATTTCTCTGTAGCATGTGATGCTGTTTGGTATCATTTTGCCCACAGGAGAACTTTTCTCAAATTTGGAATCAGTCTTCTCCAACCCTGCCACTGCTTTATCAACTAAGTTTATTGTAATATTCTAAACCCTTATTTGTCATTTCAATAGTCCTCACAGCATCTTTACCAGGAGTAGTTTCCATCTCAAGAAACCACTCTCATTGCTCACCCTTAAGAAGCAGGCTTCATCCCTTAACGTTTTATCATGAGATAGTAGCAATTCAGTCACATCTTCAGGCTCTACTTCTGATTCTAGTTCTCTTGCTATTTCTACCACATCTGCAGTTACTTCTTCCACTGAGGTCTTGAACTCCTCAGAGTCATCCATGATGGTTGGAATCAACTTCTTCCCAACTCCCGTTCATGTTGATATTTGGGTCTCTTCGCATGAATCATGAATGTTCTTAATGGCATACAGAATGGTGAATTTTTTCCAGAAGGTTTTCAATTTACTTTGCCCACATCCATCAGAGGAGTCATGATCTATGGCAGCTACAGCCTTATGAAATGTATTTCTTAAATGATAAGACTTAAAAGTCGAAATTACTCCTTGATTAGTGGCCATCTTGTTCCAAATCCAGATCCTTGCATGTCCTCTGACCTCTGCAGAATGGATGTTGTGTTAGCAGGCATGACAATAACATTAATCTCATTGTACCTCTCCAGCAGAGCTCTTGGGTGAGCAGGTGCATGGCCAATAAGCAGTAATCTTTTGAAAGGAATCTTTTTTCTGGGCAGTAGGTCTCAACAGTGGGCTTAAAATATTCAGTAAATGATTTGTAAACAGATGTGCTGTCATCCAGGCTTTGTTGTTCCATTTCTAGAGCACAGGCAGAGTAGATTTAGCATCATTCTTAAGGGTCCTAGGATTTTCAGAATAGTACATAAGCACCGGCTTTAAGAGAAAGTCACCAGCTGCATTAGCTTCTAACAAGGGTCAGCCTATGCTTTGAAGCTTTGAAGACAGGCATTGATTTTTCTCTCTAGCTATGAAAGTTCTAGATGGCATCTTCTTCCAAGAGAAGGCTGTTCTGTCTACCTTGAGAATCTGTTGTTAACGTAGCCCCCTTCAGGAATTCTCTTAGCTAGATCTTCTGGATAACTTGCTGCAGCTTCTCCATCAGCACTTGCCACTTCACCTTGCACTGTTATGTTATGGAGACGGCTTCTTTCCTTAAACCTCATGAACCAACCTCTGCTAGCTTCAGACTTTTCTTCTGCAGCTTCCTCACCTCTCTCGGCCTGCATAGAATTAAAGAGAGTAGGAGCATCGCTTTGGATTAGGCTTTGACTTCAGGGAAGGTTGTGGCTGGTTTGATCTCCTATCCAGACCACTAACACTTTCTCCATATCAGCAGTAAGGCTGTGTTGCTTTCTTACCATTTGTGTGTTCACTGGAGTAGCACTTTCAATTTCCTCCAAGAACTTGTCCTTGGCATTCACGACCTGGCTAACTGTTCAGGGCAAGAGGCCTCGCGTTCAGCCCATCCCAGCTTTCAACATGCCTTCCTCACTAAGCTTCATCATTTCTACCTTTTGATTTAAAGTGAGAGACCTGCGAATCTGCCTTGCACTTGAACACTTAGAGGCCATTGCAGGGTTACTAACTGGCCTAATTTCAAAACTGTTGTGGCTCTGAGAATAAGGAGGACTGAGGAGAAGGAGAGAGCTGCGGAATGGCTGGTTGGTGGAGCAGCCAGAACACACGTAAGATTTGTCTCTTAGATTTACTCTTATATGGGAGTGGATCATGGCACCCCAAAACAATTACAATAGTAATGTTAAAGATCCCTGATCACAGATCACCATAACGAAGGTAATAATGATGAAAAAGTTTGAAATATTGTGAGGATAACCAAAACGTGACACAGAGACACGAAGTGAGCAAATGCTGTTGGAAAAATGGCACCGATGGACTTGCTCTATATAGAATTGCCACAAACTCTCAATCTGTAAAGGATGAAATATTTGCAAAAAAAAGTGCAATAAAATAAGGAATGCCTCTGTTCTCTCCATCGATGGTAAAGAAATAAATTTTTAGGTGGAAATGTAGTGACTGAATTTTTTTCCCTCCAAGTGGACTTATGATATAACCCCCCCAAATTTTATAATTTAATAATAGATGAAAAGCCTTATAAAACTATATAATTTAGATGACATTACATGTATTTCTATTCACCTGCATTATATCACTTAAAGCATGGGCAGGGCTTCTGGGCATTTTGACCAGCAACTTTGCATCATTAATAGAGTCCGGGTTAAAAATCACATGCACTACACTCAGCTGAGTTAAAAGCATAGAGCATGTTACTTTTTGATGTAATTTTTCATTTTGCTCTGATCCCTTGTCCCTTTCTTATGGGAAAGTGGAGGTGCACAAGATGCGACTTAAAATTGACAACTAAAGGCAACCCTTTCTCACATTAACAATAGCCTCTTTGGGGTCAATGTCAGTCTTTTAGGGCTTTTCTTCTCCCCTCCCACCTGCCAGCTATGGACAGCATTTGGGCTTGGGAGGAGGCTGTCCTGTGGGTGGGGAGGGAAGCTTGGGTTGGCTTGTTCCCTCTAAGTCCTTGCTAGTCTTTGCTGCAAGATAGGTTTGGTCTGTTCCCTGGGTACACTGGGCTGGTGGCCACAAAGGAATAGCTCTTTCATCTGGTCTTTTGGGATTTGCGTTTAATCCTGCCCATGGTCCTGGTCATTTGCCTCTAGTGGTGGAGTCCTTGCACTCTGTGGCTGTCTTGTTCCTACTCCAGATCCCTGCATGTCCTCTGGCCTCTCAGTACCACTGTATTGTTTCACAGGACCTTATGGGAACTTCTGGATTCCATGTATACCGAGTACAAACCTTGGGAAGCCAGGGCACCTCAACAACTCCCTCAACCAGGTTAACCTACCATATTGTTGAGGTTTCAATACACATGCAGGCATTGGGGGGAGGGGCGAGCAGGACTGAAATTCTCCTGCTATGTTCACATTGCTCTGGGGAGTTCCTAGTGCGGGTCATGAAAAATCAGGGATATATGTACCTGCTAGTTTCCTTTTTTTTTTTTTTTTTTTCGCATTTTCCACTTCTTCTTCCTCCCTGGTACAGAACAACTTCAAATTTTCTCCCCAAGCAGGTAAGAATGCCCCTTGTGTCATATTCTAAATTCTTTACTCCTGTAAAATTCCATATTGTTACGCCAAGTACAGCTTTGCTTACATACATAAAGGGAACTTTTGAAATTTAGAAGTCCCTTTTTCTCAAAGCTTAGCTTTCAAGATGATCATTTTATTATGCACTCACACACACAAAAGGAAATACTAATTTGATAAATTTGGGGCAATGACTTTCTTTTTCTTACTGGTATTTTGTCTATCACTTAAAAACTGGGAACCATAGATTTGATGGATGGAAATCATAAGGAATCATGATTTAAAGGAAGAGGGAAATTATATCACTTTAACTTAAAAAATGATACCTGTTAGGTATTGGTGATTACCCACCCTGGTTGTTTTAAGCCATTCAGCTACTTAAGGGGACCTTATGGGAAGCTTTAGGGAAGGAAGGTGCTTTGCTGAATGACCCATCAAAGCTGTAAGCGTATCACCCGTGTGTGCTGAGCCTGGAAAAGTGGGCATTTAGACAATGACTATGTTAAAACTTCCAAAGAAGGCTTTTCCTAGGCTGTCTGCCTTTCTGATCACTAGATTTCATCGAAACATCTACTAATTTCCTTCCTTATGGATTCATATCAATTCATTGTAAGAATTGATCAGCAGTCTTCTCTATCTCTTTTTTAAGGAGGTGAACTTCTTCTACTCACTTGGCCTGATTTGAAGACTACAAAAAGCTGCACTTCTGCTGAGCAAAACTTTTTCAGAACTTTATCAAACAAATTAACGTTTAACCAATATTCACTGGGCGCCTGCTACGTGCCAACCCACTGTCCTAGGTACTTGCCATGTCTCTGTTGTAGTATCACGTATGGAGTAGAAAAAGAGAACATTTGAGAAGGGAAATAGAAAGATAAGGATTATTGCACTGGAAAAACACCAAATACATCATACCTTATCAAAATCTCACGAAAGATATACATTTTTAAGTTTTCCTCTGTGTACAAATTTAGCAGTTAATAGAATCTGTTATAACTGTGTCCACATCACTGCCTTCTGGAAACAATGATCCTTTTGGGACTGGGATTTTCCCCTTTTTCGTTTAAAAATTAAGCATCATTTTACTCAGAATGAATGTACATCTCTGGTGATAAAGTTCATTTCTCTTTAGTTGCTCTCCTCTCCTGTCTGACTGGTCTCCTCAGTGTTCTCTACCAAGCTTTTTGCAGAAACACCTCCTTTCCTCTGGCATCCTCCAAACTCATGGGATCGCCTTCTTCATGGAACCTTGTTTGACTCATCCAGCCAATTCTCACATGAATTCCTTCTCTGAGTTCCTATGACACTTCTAGTTACCCTTACATAGTTGCCTCAAAACTAGATTGAGGTTGGGGCCTGTCTTAAATTAAATTTCTTTGTATCTTCCATAATGCCTAGAAAAATGATAGGCCTATTGTAGGCATAAATAAATAAAGAGGTAGGTGTAGACTTATTTAGTACACTCAGGGATGATATTAAAATTGTCAGTACCTAATATAGTATGAACACTGACCATTGAGGATACTGCTACCAATTCATATGGTCTGAGTATCAGCCATGCTGTGTGTGTGTGTGTGTGTGTGTGTGTGTGTGTGAGATGTTCACACTATTATACAGGTTAGAGATATTATCCTCCATTTCACAGATGAGAAATGAGGGAACTGAGTTTCAGAGATGTTCAACTCACTTGCTCAGGACATACAACCAATGGAAGACCCTAGATCTCTTTCACTCAAACCCTTGCTCTTTCCACTCTACTACTGCACTGATTACTACTTGCTGGCAGGTCAGGTCCTCTGTCCCCTTGGATTGAGGTGTGCCTTTCAAAGAAGAGGGAGGTGGGTGACTGGTGAGTCTGACTAGAGTGTGTGGATAACCAGCTCACTTACACTAAGCCATCTCCATCATGGGGACCTGCATGGTCATGACTAATTGTCATTTATGGCCAGTTTACACAGTAATTGCTTGTGTTATACAGATTTGGTTGGAGAAGGTCATCTTTCTTTCTTTTTTTTTTTTTTTTTTAAGATTTTATTTATTTTTTTGACAGAGAGAGACACAGTGAGAGAGGGAACACAAGCAGGGGGAGCGGGAGAGGGAGAAGCAGGCTTCCCGCGGAGCAGGGAGCCCGATGCGGGGCTCGATCCCAGGACCCTGGGATCATGACCTGAGCCGAAGGCAGACGCTTAACGACTGAGCCACCCAGGTGCCCCAGAAGGTCATCTTTCAAAGCCAAAGTTCTGGTAGCTTGTTGGATGATTCACAGTGGGTCTCGTGACACCTCTTACTGTTTTAATTTTATATTGTTTGTTAAGTGGGAAGAAAATTATACTTGCCTTAAATTCTTCATAAGTAATTTTAAAGTGTTTTGAACCTGCATTTTTAATATAAAAACAAGATGTCTTTATTGTCCAATAATGGCCGTCTTGTTGGTGACTGAGAAAAGAAAGGTAATCTCTTCTCAGTTTGGTCAGTCATCAGTAAGGAGTCAAGGAAACATTACAAATAATGACACATTATCACACAGGAAGGAGAGCTAAAAGCTCATCAATCCTATTTCCTGTTCCTGAGCACATGGGAACATTTTATTTCCTCCTTGCTAGGTTGGGGTCATGTGACCGGTCCTGGCCAAAAAAAATAGGACAGAAGAATATATGCCACTTGTAGCCCTGCCCCTTAAAAACATCTTAAACAGTATTCGGGCTTCCCTTCCCCTCCCACAGTGTTCAGTTGCCACTGGTTTAAGATTCTGGCATCACAGAATGGAAGGAGTGTGGGTTCCTGAGTCACCACTTGGAAGAGAGCCTCCAAGGAGAGCTACCAAAGTTGGCATGAGGGAGGGTATTCACCATCAGTCTTCACCATCAGTCTGATACAGTACCTCTAGGTATGGTAGCCCACATATTAAAAAAGACAGGTTATCTACTTCTCAACTTCCCCACAGTCACAACCCATTTATAATGGAAAAGAACAACAAATGATCCGTTTGAAAAGGCAAAGAATGGACAACATGCAGCATTATGGTCCACAGTCATACTAAAACCCTTCTGGGTCAGCACTGTGATGTCCATACTCTCCGTACATGGTGGATGTGAGGGAGAAATGAACTTACGTGTGAGACCACTGAGAGAGTTATAATAACAGGTATTTATGGCTCTGATATAGAAACTGGTACCAGAAGTGAGGTGTTCACATAACCAAATCATATTCCTTGACTGTTATGCTCTTTTAAATATGTATCATTTGTTTAGTAGTTCAGCATCAGGCAGAAAGGCAGCTAATATCAGAAAACGGAAGACAGAAATTCAGGTTATGCAGTGACAAATCATTTAGTATAACTATTGCCTGCTATTAGTTAGAAGATAGCCAACATGCACAGTTTATACATTTAGGGGAAACGGTTAAAAACAATTTCAGCAGTGTTTTTGGTATCACAAGAAAGATGTGTATTACAAGAAGGAGATGACTCAGGAAAGCACCATGAGTTTGCAAGCAGAAATAGAATACAGAATCCAGAAATTTGGGCTGTACGATTGAAAGAAATAAATTTATTTTAGATTCACACAGTAAGCCATGGTACCAAGAAGGGCTTTAAGTGATAAGTATCTAGTAAAAGTTCTCAATTGAATGGAATTATTTGAGACAAAAATCAAATCAATGGTATGGCCTTCCCATCTATTATTTCTGAGAGCCTTAATGCCTTTAGATAATTATATTAAGAGAAAGAAAGGCATGGAGGAGAAGATGCAAAGAAAAAATCTAGATTTGATAACAATGTCTAGAAAATAACTGGGTATGGTTGCTGGCACATGGACCTGAATGGAAGCAGATATATCCTATGCCTTCTAAGTTTTTGAGGATTGCATTACCAAAGAATCCAGGGGCCTACACCTAAAAAATCCTTCCTTGTTCAAGGCTTAAAATAATTCCTAAGTTCCCAACCCATTCCAGACTGAGCAGAAGTCAAGCTTTTAAAGTGTCACTGTTTTGAATGAAGGGTGTTCCCCCAAACTCACTTCACATGTGGCCAAGGAGAAGAACAAAGAAGGGAATCCTTTCTAGAGCAAACTCCACACACATCCACCATGTATGGAGGGTATGGACATCGCAGTGTTGACCCAGAAGGGTTTTAGTATGACTGTGGACCATAATGCTGCATGTTGTCCATTCTTTCCCTTTTCAAACGGATTATTTGTTGTTCTTTTCCATTATAAATGGGTTGTGATTGTGGGGAAGTTGAGAAGTAGATAACTTGTCTTTTTTAATATGTCGGCTACCATACCTAGAGGTACTGTATCAGACTGATGGTGAAGACTGATGATGAATACCCAAGTATTCTGGACATTGATCTGAAGGCGGTGACTGGATGGGATCTTGACTGGTGAGGTGAGTGTGCTCTGTGAGTGAAAGGAAGAGTATAATGGATATTGGATGTACAGAAGGGCAGACTATGGCAAAAATCTTTCAGTGTTCACCATCTGGGGTTTTTCTTGGACACAAGGAAGGCTACATCTCCTAGGCTGCCTTAAAGTTAGATGGGCCATGTGATCCTGAGCTTTGCTCAGTGGAATATGGGCAGATGATTGTTACTTCAAGGCCACCTGTATTAAAATCTGGTACGTCTTGTTTTTCTTTCATCTGAATAGCTGGAAGCAAAGGACTGAAAGATGGACAACCACACAATGGAAGGAGCCCAACCTACACCAGATGTTCATGAGTAAGTAATAGCCTTGTACCAGGTTCTAGTACTCATATTTGGAAATTGTATTTTATAGCAGCCTGGATTGATTACCTTAACTAATACACTAGAGCTGGAAGAGCTCTTCATTTCTCTTGAAAGGAGTGAAATCATCCTCCTACCCCATCATCATCATCATCACCATCATCATCATTGTTCAAAAAATACATTTTGAGTATCTATAACTTGTCAGGCACCATGACAGAGACTGGAAGGCAAAAAGGAATGAAACGTTATTCCTGGTCTTGTCCATAATCTGGTGGAGAAACATATAGATAAACAGATAATGACATCAAGAATTATACCGTAAGTGTCACACCATTAACATATGACATAGTTCATTCTGTATGGAGGTTAGGTGGGGCAGTGAGAGGTACAGACCTCACAGAGGAGGTTACATATGTATCAGGTTCTAAGGGATGAAGAGGGATTTTCTAGGCAAATAGGGCAGGTGGAAGGCATTCTAAGTAGAAGTAACAATTAGTCTGAAGGCATGCAGATATGCAAGTCAGGAAAATGAAATTGATTTCTACACTTGGAGATGGAAAACATATTTATCATTCTCATCATCATCATCCTCAAATGTATCATCCTACCATCAAAATTATTTATTAATTTCCATACAGAGTGACCACGTGGATTTGATCCTGTTCTCCAGAGGATCTCAGCCCAAGGGAGTGTAGGTAGCAGATTACACACTGACCAGGAGAGTTGCCCTATAGAATGCTCTATTATTTCCTTGCTATGTAATATGGGCCAAGTCACTTGACTTGTCTTTATCTTACTCATACTGTTGTACCCAAGAGAGAACTCATATTTATCCTTTCTGTCTTGAGGAATTGTTATGCACATATGGTAAATAAAATATATGAAACCTGATTTGAAAAAAATATACAAAGACCATACTATATATGTTTATATTTTACAAAGACAGTTAATGAAGGATGGGTGGGGTGGTATGGGCCATGGTCCACAGCTGTTTATATTGTCATCCCATTAAAGGACCCATTTTACTTCTTTCTGTGGCAGTTGACTGGTATCCTCAGACAGATCCTACCTGTTGGTGGTACACCGGGAGGCAGAGCCACTCTCAGGGCATGGGGACACATTGACAGCGAGAGGGGCCATGTGGCCATCCAGACCAGGTGGACGTATTTACTCAGCGTGCATGAAGGCAGCCCAGCCTGAGCAGGAATAGGGATCAAAGTTTAAGAAGGAAATAAACATTTTAGTCAGAGGGTGGCTGGTTTGGGGGGTGAGTGGGTAAGGCTCTCAAAAGGAAAACCAATCACCAGACCTGAGGCCCAGTCAGGATGTAGAATGTAAGTGAGTAGGGACCAGTGGTTCAGAACTAAGGGTTCAAACAGTGAAGGCATTGGAGGACCACCTATCACAGTAGTCCCTTCTCAATGGCCTGGATATTTTTTGGATCGCACCTTTTTCTATGGCAGGATAGCACACTTTCATTTATACATAGGCATCTAGGACATGGCAAAGAGTTTTGAACCTCAGTCCTTACCCTGAGAGCTCCAAGTGAAATAAACGCTTGGTCAGTTGCTTCCTGCCATCTGCCTTCCTCCCCATTTCTACTTGTGGAACACACTTTACAGCTTCAGCATGGTAGTGACTCTCCATCTATCAGTGCCACCCAAGGAGGCCATGCAGTAGGCTTGGGAATGCCATCGGCCCCCTTGATTGGCAGTAAGTGCCTCAAATACCCCATTTTCTCCTGGTGGTCCATCACCGAGCTGTGAGGCATGCAGTTCTCTAAAAACCCTCTTAGGCCTATAGAGATCATTATAATCTATAACCTTGCAAGGACATGAGTCCCACATAGACAGCTACTTTGTCAAGTAGTACTTCTATGTCTTTGAGATCCTAAACCTGCCTCATTGAAGCATGAATGCTTCTAGTGTTTTGTTTTGTTTTGTTTATCATTACAATAAACATTTATTTAAAGTAATACAGGGACACCCGGTCAGGATGTAGAATGTAAGTGAGTAGGGACCCGGGTAGCTCAGTTGGTTGAGTGTCTGCCTTCTGCTCAGGTCATGGTCCCGGGGTCCTGGGGTCAAGTCCCGAGTCGGGCTCCCTGCTCAGCGGGGAGTCTGCTTCTCCCTCTGCCTGCCACTCCCCCTGCTTGTGCTCTCTCTCTCTCTCTCAAATAAATAAATGAAATTTAAAAAATCTTTTAAAGTAATACATTTGCAGCTTAAACAGTTCTAAATTGTACATTTCAGGTTTACCCAACTTAAAAATATTTGAAGGCAGTGGCAACCGCAGATTTCCATTCCATGATTATTTCTTTGCCCATTCTTCTCTCCTTTTTCTTTCCTGAATAACTTCTTTCAGATATGGTGCAAGGTAGAATTTAGCCGCCTCATATTCTGTCCACTGCTCTTAAAGATCAGATCTGCTGCCGCATGGTCAGGTCCAGGGCTCTCTCACTGTGAAACATCCTGTCGTTATAAAGGTTCTCAGGAAGCCTTCGTGTGGCCTCTTTCACATCATCATTTTCGTATGCTGTATCATCTCACATTAACCCTGGTTTATGGACCCCTACAGCATTGTAATAACATTTTCAAATACCCTCCAGCCACCGGCTTGATGCTGCAACCCGAGACCACAGCATTGAATGCTTCTAGTATTTTGTGATTGGGTAAGCCATTTCATTTTTATCTGCTGAGATCTTAAAGATTGTGGCTGAGGTCTAGGGCTTTATCTTCGTAACCTAGGCCTACATGACATTACCTAACTCAAAGTCACTAGCGATACATCTGAGAAGTTCATGCCAACCAAAACCCAGCCTAGGGACTTGGGTGACATTGCGGCCCATCCAACCCATCGATAAATCCTTGAAGCTTTAACCCTGCCCTCCTTCTCCCCCTATTTTGCAATGCCCTCTCTTTTACTTTGCATTGGCATTAATGGTATAAAGAGCTACCTTCTCATCTGAGTAATGCTAATTCACCTCCATCCCTGGTCATTTGCTACCTATTAGAAATATCCTGACAGCCTGCATCTCATTACCATCGCACCAGGTCCAGCTCCCAAGAATAACCTTCTAAGGAGGATGAAATGTACGCCAGTGGCATCTAATACCAGGGCATTCACATTCATATTTTTAGCAGCATATATCAGTGAGCCCAACCTTTAGTGTACTCTATGTACTTTTAATAATCTCCATAAAAGCCTGATTTCCAATCCCTAGGCTCAAGCTGACAGTGTAAATAAAATCACCCAAATCCACAGGGTAAGAGAAATGAAAATGACAAGGATTAAAATTTGGTCAAACCTCTTTCTTTTTAAAAATTCTGCTTCCCTTCCAATTGGATCACGACCCTCTGTGTGCTCAGCTTAAGACCAGACGGTATGCTTTCACTTTTATTCCTCTCTGCCACAGGCTTACAGTATTTAGTGAGAGTCGGTAAAGAATGTGTGCTGGGTAGAGAGTTAATACCATAATCCCCTATCGTTGGGGTCAAATGCTGAATAGAGCAAAAGAATTAGAAAACATGTTACATACAATGGCAGGAAAAAATGCATCAGCACGCTGTTCTGTGAACGCTAGCATCCATCACCCGCAAGGGACGGCCATGAGGTAACAGAGTGCGTGAGAGGTGCGGAGTTGGAGTCTACTTGTGCTCAGAAGCCGCATGGAGACCTGAGCACAAGTCTTAATATGCATATACCGTGGGAGGTGTTTGTCACCATTTCGAATTGCTTCTTTCCAAGTACCTGCTTGGATTTAGTTCCTAAGTAACACATTTAGCCGCTAAATTGTTTCACAGAGCTGAACCTTCAGCTATCTTTTTTCACTCTCCAGCAATGGGTGTGAATATTGTTCTCAAAATGCTGTAATACATCTGTCTCTGGAGGGTTCTCTTAACGAACGAGTAGAAATTTGAGGCACCACGGGCAAAAAGGGTTGAACAGCCACCTTCCATTGTATCTTGGGAAAGTCAACCGAATTCCCCTGGAGTAAGATTACAAGCAAATAAATAACTTTGTCTGGAAGTTCTACACAGAGAAGTGTGTGTGTGTGTGTGTGTGTAAATGGTTTAACCAAAAAGTGACAAGTCGAATTTATTTTAAATAACACCCTTTGAAGTAGTAATTATTATGGATCAACATTTTAAAAATTTTGTTTTATTCTTACATTTACATATAGTAAAATTCTTTGGAGTATCAAGTTCTATAGTTTTGACAAATGCGGAGTTGTGGAAGCATCACCACAATCAAGATACCACATGGTTCCATCACCCTCAACAATCCCTTGTGCTGTTTCTTTGTAGTCAAACCTTTCACCCCCAAACCTACAAATCTTACATTCTTATCTATGATTTTACATAAATATAGCTTGTACAATGATCAAAATGATAACCTGAAATTGTATTTTTATATAATTTATATGTAATAAAAAAGCCCCAAACAACATCATCTGCACATTTTAAATAAGGTCATACACACACACACACACACACACACACACACATAAATAACTAGAGAGCCAATGTTCTCTGATCATAAAAAGACTTACTTATTGCTCAATAAGTTCAGTGGGTGCAGGGAGAGTCACCTAACCCACTATTGTGTCAGCGTGAACAAAAGTGCTTATTAAATGTATATTGAGTTGATTATTAAGCCATGGGTTGAGTAATGATTTTTATTTAAATTTTTAAAAGCTCATGACAACTGTAACTAGAAATGTGACATTCATAGTGTTGTAATTGTACTTTAAAGACAGCCAAGAAGGAGAAGTGAGGTTTAGGGAAGGGGGAGAAAGATAGTGTGTGTGTGTGTGTGTGTGCACACGTGCGCATGTGTGCACATGTATATGAGATGACATCATACATTTGCTCGCTCACCAATAATAAAAATTGGCTTGTTTCTGCACATAACCAACACTGTGTATGTATATGACTCAGTGATTAAAAGCTAATGGCCTTAAGGAGAAACTATTAGAAACATTACTAACTAGGGTTTTGAGCTATATTTGTGAGGATAATCTTTGTTTATTTACATAAGGCACCATGATTTATATGAAAATACTGAGCAAGATTGGATTCTAACCAGGAAGTATAAGACATGTTATGAGTCACTCAGCATATCCCCTCTTTCCTGCAGGGGCAGATTGATGAAATTACTAAAGAAATCTTATTTCAAGCAAATAAGTCATTATTGTTTAAAACAGAAATATTAAAGTGTCCTTAATTTTATACATTACCTTATCTACATTTCTATTAGCCCAAGGTCAACCTCCCAGTCTTCTTTACTGGCTACTCCTCCTCTAGTTGATACTCCTTTTCTCATACTTCACTCATTTTCATGGAGAAATCATTTATACCCAGAATTAGAGATTCTCAATCTCATCTCCAACCCAGGTTTTCCTCATGAGTTACAGACACATATTTCCAGCTTTTACTTGATATCTCTCCCTGGATATTCCACAAGCCCAAACTTAAATTGTCCAAAATGGATCTGAATATCAGTCAAACCAAATGGTTCCTCCCCCATAGAATTTTCCATATGCTTCCATTAGCTCTTATCTCACTTCCTGTTTCTTTCACTGGACTGAAGGCAACGAACGTGTCTTTTCCCTAGTGCCTGGCACAGTGCCTGGCATCTGGTAGGCATTTATAAATATTTGTGGAAGGAATGAGCGCACATGACACTCATATGCATATAAATAGGGATTTATTTCCACCCTAAACCCCAGTGTTTATGAATGGTTTTTAAATGGATGAGTAGCTCCAATATACATATAGATATAAGCATTTGTTCTCACATCAACCACCAACTACCATGTCTACATAATGTCTGGAGATCAAATAATGTCTGTTTTATGCAGCAGGGAAAACAATTAGCACATTTCAGGGTTTTTTTCTATTTTTTCTCATTGAAATCATATTCTTTTTAAATTCAATATATAGCATAAACATTTTCTATGTCTTAGAAAGCTCTAGATACTATTTTCACTGATTGAATAGTAGTGCCTCAGAAAGAAGTCCTTCTTGCTTCTCCAAAAGATTAGTTTGAAGCATTATGAGGACCTCATGTAGAACCTACTCCTATTCAACAGTCTGGACTCTCCCCAGTGATTCTCAGTGTGGTCCCTAGACTGGCAGTATCAGCAGCATCTAGGAACTTGTTAGAGATGAAAATTCTTGGGCTCCATCCCATACTTTCGGAATCAGAATCTCAGGCATGGACCCCAACAATCTGTGCTTTAACAGGCTCTCCAGGTGATTTCAATGCACAAAAAAGTTTGAGAACCACTATCCTACACTTCCCAGTGAAAGAATCCTCCTGAACTTTTTTCCCACCCATCTCCCCCATTCAGTTAGGTGCCTCATTAGTTTCATACCATGTTCATATTGAAAAAAGCCTTCTATGTTTGACAATGAGTCTTTAGGATAGGGCCTGGCTTCTTATACCTAAGATGTAAATATAAATGTGATTGTAAGGCAGTAGTTTAAATTTTCTTCAAAGGAAATACTATACAGAAGCCCCGTGTGTGCTCATGCATGAGCTCGCGCGCATGTGCATGTCGTATAAACAGGAATTGCTGTGATTGAATGTGGTTGAAAGGGTGGGGGAAACACAGTCTGTCCACTCCACCAGGCTTCCTCCCACCCAACCCTTTTCTCCATGACTCCTCCAGGGAACAGAACCTGAAAACCGCAGAGGCAGTGGAAAGGGAACTAGATGAGGAGTCAGGGGACCTGGGCTCCAGTTTATTCCTTTGGGCAATTCATTTAGCATCTCCAAGCCACATTTTCGTTGTCTGAACATGACTTGTCCAGTTGGAAGTTTGTTTGTTTGTTTGTTTATTATTGTTTAGCTTCTGGTACAAAGAGATCTGGGCTGTCTTGAAAGTTCTCCCTTCCTTGGAGACACAGGAATAAATGTTGGCTCTGTCATTGCTAGTCTTCTGTCTTTTACTTCAGTATTGACTTCCAGGCATTAATGAATAAACAGGGCCAGGCTGCCACCATTAGGAGTGCCAATAAAGAGAAGAAAATCTTCCACCAGAGTCACATTAACATTGAACAGATTTTCAACCCCAGCATTTGATGGGGAGTGTCGGCCGACAATAAGGGCATATGTGAAGAATTTAGAGAGTATAGCAAAACATTGTTGCATTGGCCTTTTTTGCAGCCTCCCCTCCACCTTCTCTTTCGTCCCTCTGCTCTCTTCTTGTTCCTTCTCCTCCTTCCTCTTTCGTCCTCCTCTTCCTCAGAGAGCTGGCAAAGTACTGGCCTATAGTCACTCTCCCAGTATTACATTAACCTGACTCTGTATGTCCCTGTTACTCTCAAGGCCAAAATCCACAATGGGTAACAAAGTGTCCAGGTGCCCCCAAGTATCCAAGTATAGCGAGTGTTACGTTTACACTCCCTCTTGCAGGGATCTCTGTATTTCCATCTTCTCTCTCCCTGACTTTCTCTTGCTCCCTCCCGCTTCTTTCTCTTCTTCCTTTCAGTTCCCCTGAGGCCACTTCTGGGAGACAGTTCTGAGCTTACCAGTGACTATCAGGGTGAAGGATGGGAGGTGAGCCCAGAACTGTGCTATGTCATGGCTCTAGGACGAGATGTTTATGTCCCTCCAAAATTCCTCTGTTGAAAACTAATGCCCAGGGTGATGGTATCCGGAGGGGGGGCATTTGGGAAGGGATTAGTCAGGAGGGCAGAGCCCTCATGAGTGGGATTAGTGCCCTTCTCCCAGAGCCCACAGAGCTCCCTCCTCCCTTCTGCCAAGGGAAGATATAGTGAGAAGCCAACCATCTGTGAGCCAGTAAGAGGGCCCTCACCAGACTCCAAATCTGCCAGCACCTTGGTCTCGGACTCCAACCTCCAGAACGGGGAGAAACAATTTTCTGTTGCTTATAAGCCATCCAGTCTGTGGTACTGAGTCACCAGAACAGACAGAGACACCCGTCCTGATGGAAAGTAGGGTTTGCACGTGTGTGGAAGGGAGGTGGTGGTGGGAGAGCAATGGAGACCTGAGGAGCAGGGTGGGCCTGGCCTTATAACTCTTGAAACTCTACTCCCACAAAGTCTCCTGTGACACCTCTGGAAAGGTCACTCTGGCCTCTGCTCAGCCAATGGCGAGGGGCTCATTCTCTGAGATGCGGAGAGCTTGCTCCATCCGTCATTCCCTGGTGTGTCAGAGGTTTTGACAGAAATACCAGATGCACTTTAATTGAATTTGTGGACCAAAAATGGTCTGACGGGGAAAGCATATTGATAAAAATCTATGTTGTAGTTATATTTTACATTTACACTGTACTACTTATGCACATACAATTACTTTTTTAAATGGGATTTAAAAAATGGAATCTATATGTCTGTGCTTTTGTTTGCTTTTATCAAATGGAAAACTGAAGTACTAGACTGCTTGGTTTGGACAGCTGGCTGCTTTATCCACCCCCTTTTCCTCTCTCTCCTGTATTTTTAGCTCCCCTCTCCCTCAAGCCTTTGTCTTCTTTTTTTTTCCTCATGTAAATGGGTACAAATTTCACCTCACCTATCTTTTGCCCTTGTGCTTCTTGCTAACCGCTGGTCTACTTCGTTTTCCTTCTCAGTCAAGCTCTTTGAGACAAGAGTTAATACTTGGGGTCCACAGGGGTGCCCCTGCTGTCTTCCTCACAACCACCCATGAATCCCTGAGCTTCCATTATCCTCAACCCCCACTCTGCTGAAACTGCTCTTGCTGGGTCACCCATCTCCAAGCCCCAGGCAGTGTTGCAGTCATTATGACATTTGGCCTCCCTAAGAAAAACGGATTATTTCCTTCCGGAGTCTCTTCCCTCCTTCAGAGTCCACGGCCCTACTCTCTCCTGCTTTTCTTCATAGCACATTCATTCACTCTTCCCAGCCTTTGCTGGTCCTTCAAATGCTAGCGCTTCCTGCAGTTCCGTCTTCTGCCGCCTGCTTTTCTATGCTATTGACTCATCCTGGGCCAGACCATCCACACCCGGGGATTCAACCCTCACCAACATGCCTACACTTCCCAGACCTTTACCTGCAGCCTCGGTCTGCCTTTCTTGGGCTCCAGACATATTTATTTTAGAATGTCTCCATTTAATAGGTGGCTCAAACTTCGTTCTGTGAACAAATTAAAATTATCATCTTAACTTTTAAACTCTGCTCCTTTTGCTCGATGAAGAGCACCATCCAGCCATCTCAGCGAGGAACTGAGACTCATCCTAGATGTGGCTACACCTAAGTTCCATCAGTCTGACCTCCCTAACACTACATTTGATGATTTTCTCTGCTGTCTCCACCAGTTACTATCACTGCCACCCGGGTTTTAGTTCGGACAGTGTCCACTTTTCATCTGGGGCGATGCCTTCTGGGCTCCCTGCCCTCAACCTCTCACACTTCCAAGTCACCTTCCATCTATTCTCCATTAGATCCTTCTAAAAAGGTGTTGTCCAACATAGTAACCTTTAGGCACATATAGCTATTTAATTAAAATTAGTAAAATTTAAAATTCAGTTCTTGGGGCGCCTGAGTGGTGCAGTCAGTTAAGCGTCCAACTCTCGGTTTCAGCTCAGGTTTCGATCTCAGGGTCCTGAGATCGAGCCCTGCGTTGGGCTCCGTGCTCAGCGGGGTATCTTCTTAAGCCTCTCTCGCCCTCTCCCTCTGTTCCTCCCCCACCCCACGCTCTCTCTTTCAATCTAAAAATAAATACGTCTTTAAAAAGGAGAATAAAATTTTAGTTCAGTCCATGGCTAGCCACATTTTAAATACTTAATAATTAGCCCGAATGGCTAATGGTTACCTACTAAACAGTACGGATAGAGAGCATTTCCATCATTGCGGAAAGGTTACTTCGATAGTGCTGTTCTAGAATGTGATATAATCATGTCTTATCTCTGCTTGCTTCCATAATGATTCCCCGCATACTTCAGAGGAAACTCCAAACTCATTAGCTTGGCAGGTAAGCTCCTGCCTTCAGTCCACTCTCCCTCTCATTGCCTCCTCCACTCGAGCCTTTGCTTCCCTCGTGTCAACCCACTGCTCCCATCCCCGTGCCTCTGTGCTTTTGGTTATGCTGTTTCTGGCGCTTAGAAGGGCTGCCTTTCTCTGTCCCTTTGGAACTCCTGTATCTTCTTCAAGCTCAGCTGAAGCATCATTCCCTCGGTGAAGCTTGTCCTTGCCTTTCTGGGCAGAGTTTAGTCTCAGCTTTTTGTAACTTCCACTAGCAGCTTCTATTGCTATGACACTCAGCATTAAAAAGAAAAATCTATTGATTCGCCATGAAAGTCTGAATAATGCTACCCATCCCTAACCCCCGCCCAAAAGGCAACGATGTCCTAATCTTCCAAACTTGTGAATATGTGACCTGACATGGCAAAAGGGACCTTGCAGGTGTGATTGAGTTAAGGACCTTGAGATGGGGGAGATTATCATGGATTATCCAGCTGGACCTAATGATATAATCACAGAGGTCCTTATAAGAGGGATGCAGGGATGTCAAAGTCTGAGATATAGAGAAAAGGATATGGGATGATGGGAGCAGAGTTTGGAATGATGTACTTTGAAGATGGAAGAAGAGGCCACAAGCCAACAAATGAAGGTAGACTCTGGAAGCTCTAAGAGTCAAGGAAACAGATTCTTCCCTAGAGCCTCCAGAAGGAACACAGCCCTGCTGACCCACTTTTGGACTTCTGACTTCCAGAATATAATAGAATAACTTTGTATTGTTTTCAACCACTAAGTTGGTGGTAATTTGTTACAGCAGCAAGAGAAAACCAATATATTTACTCTTTCATCTATCCATCGAACATCTATGCCACATATCATTTCGTATGGATTTACTAAGAGCCTGCTTTGTGCCAGGCCTAGTATTATATGCTAAGAATACAATAATGAATAAGATCCAATTATTGTTAGGGGAGGTATGATGGGGCAAGGGAGAAGGCAGGAGTCCTGAAACTTGGAATTGTTAAGGGCTGCTGTCTAAAGTTGAGGCTGTTTTCTGTAGATAATGCAGAGCCATTGAAGGTCTTTGCCTTATTAGTTCATGACTGGATCTTTGGCTGCCCTAGTATGGAAGTGGACTGATGCTCTAGCAGGAAGACACACCAGGCTGCTTGCAATATCTAGGTGAGAAATGATGAAGGCCCGAACCGTGGGAGGGCAGTCAGGAAGTGCATCTGATAGTATTTCGGTGGTATTTCAGAGGTAGAATTGATGGGATTTTGTGATCAATTAGATACTGTGCCTGAGAGGCAGAATCCAAGATGACTCTGCTCCAAGATGACTCTGAGAACGGGTGACTCTAAGCTCAGTGCCTGGCACACAGTGGATAAGAAACAATTGTCTTGAATTGAATTGTGTGGCAAGAAGACAATGGAGTAGATCATCACTGGGAGGGAAGGATGATGCCAATGAATCTGAATAGTGGAGGAAAATAAATAGAAGAATAAGTGTGTGTGTGTATGTGTGTGTGTGTATGTGTGTGTGCAGGGTGCTGGGAAAAGGATGTGAAATGTGTGCCCTGTTAGCCTGTATGATTTTTACTGCTCAATTTAAGCTTTTGTTCTTTAAACTAGAACCGTGTTCAGAGAGAGAATTTAGAAAACTATAACCACACTGAAGATGTCAGATTTCTCTCAATGGCAAGTTTAGCTACTGTTTTGATCTGAAATGGTTTTGGGCAGGAGAAGGAGAGTATGTTGTTTGGGTTGATTTTTGGTGCATTTGCTGTATCATTCTGGAATGAAGGCAATGTCTCTGTTTTCTTCCTCTACCCGTTCCCCTTTGCTACGGGCAAGCCTTGTGTATACACCCAGGACTGGACTGTGTCTGGTACTGTGTGGGATTATTTGCATCCCCACCCCTGCCCAAGACCCCTTGCAGTGACCACATGGTGGTGGAGGTTCACTATAGTGAGAGGGCACTTATGATTTCTGCTCCTCAAAGTGGCATCCTGGTTCCACCACACTGTTGGGAGGATATATACAATTATTTCACAAAGGCCCTGAAGCCCTTGTGTCCCACCAGCCTTGCTCTGTGGCATATTGACTGTGTCCCCAAACAGTCATGTAGGGCCTTTGGTGGGTGGACAAATCTCTTCTTAGATTCGCATTCACATAGAATATTATTCTAAGAGATATTAACTGTGACTCTGTAGCCTGAAGAAAGGGGAAGACTCTTTCAGTCGAATTAGTTTGGAAAATGCTGGGTTGAACAGATGTACTTAAGTCTGCAGGACTTCCCAGAAGCTTTACTTTACAAATATACTCTGTGAATGTCTGAGAGTGAGATAAAGATTTTCCTAAACTTATTTGACTCCAGAGCACTATAAACATTATGTGGCAAAGCGTTCCATGCAACAGGGTTTAGAAAGGGTGGTCCTACAGAAGCAGCGGATGTCCAAGATGTTCTCGTATGCCAGGCACACTCAGCAGGAGGCCACAGTAATGACATTTAGCCATTATCCATCTTCACAAAGCCTCCAGTGGACACGAATCACTAAAGATAGACTGAAATGGTAATTGGACCAATCTTTTTGTTCTGACATTTTTAGTTTGGATTTGAACTCACTTCGCTGATGAGCCAGGATACAGTTATAGTCCATAGCTACTAATATCATCATTCTGTATCTTTAAAAAAAAAAAAGATTTACTTATTTATTTGAGAGAGAGAGAGTAAGCACGGGGAGCGGCAGAGGGAGAGAGAGAATCCTCAAGCCGACTCCCTGCTGAGTGCAGAGCCTGATGTGGGGCTCGATCCCAGGACCCTGAGATCATGACCTGAGTCAAAAATAAGAGTCAGCTTCTTAAATTACTGAGCTACCCAGGTGCCCCTCATCATTCTAGATCTTACCACACTTACCATTTCCTTCCCCCACCTCTCAAAGGTCTTATAATAAAACAACCCATGCTGGTTTCCTTCTTAAAAATTGTTTTACAAATAATTTGCAGGGTACCTGGGTGGCTCAGTCGGTTAAGCCTCTGCCTTCGGCTCAGGTCATGATCCCAGGGTCCTGGGATCAAGCCCCGCATCGGGCTCCCTATTCGGTGGGGAGTCTACCTCTTCCTCTCCCTCTGCCCCTCCCCCCTCCTCCTGCTTTCTCTCTCACTCACATGCTCTCTCTCTCAAATAAATAAATAAATAAATAAATAAAATCTTTTAAAAAAATACTTTGAAAACACTAGGTAACTTTCTTTGGATATTGGAGCATAATACAATAGTGTCTTGTTATTTATGTTCTGTTTTTCTTAATTCCATGTGGCTACAAATGCACAGTATTTTGTAATTTTCAGGGATTTTTATCATCTAGAATTTCATTTGATCCTTGAAACAACTTTATAAGGAGGAGATGATGAAATCACATTGTCTCAGTCTGTTTGGGCTGCTATAACAAAATGCCACAGAATGGATGGCTTCTAAACAGCAGAAATGTATTGCTCACAGTTCTGGAGGCTAGAAGTTCAAGATCAGGTGCCAGAATGGTGGGGGTTCTGGTGAGAGCCCTCTTCTGGATTGGAGACAGCTGACTTGCTTTGTCCTCACACAGTGGAGTAGGTTAGGGATCGCTCTGGAGCCTCCTTTATGGGAGCACGAATTCCACTTATGACAGTTCTACCCTCCTGACCTAATCACCTCCCAAAGCCCCCACCTCCTAACACCATCACAGCGGGCATTAGGTTTCGACCTGTGAAATTTGGGAGGATGCAAACATTCAGCCTATGGCACCCTTTTTATATAGAAAAAGTGCGGCAAATAACATATTTGGATGCCTAGCTCGTGCCAGGGATTGAACTAAGTGTCTTACGTATATGAGCTCGTTTAAAGCTCTTATCAGCTCTCCGTATTAGGACACATTATGCTCATGTTAGAGATGAAGAACTTGAGGCTAAGGAAGTGAAGAACTTCTCCAAGGTCACGGAATTTTAACAAGGAGGTCTGGTGTTGAAACATGTTTGTTTAGCCCCCAAATCCCCTCTCCTTCCACGATGCCATCCTGAAAGACAAGGCTGAGACCAAGGGCAGTGAAAGATGGCCCACGTTCACACAGGGAGTTTGGGAAAGTGCTAATTCACTTGACTTTTAGTCCAAGGGCTTCTCTTCTACATATTTTTGTCAGGTCACTGGAGGGCATTTTCAAGAATAAGTAATGATCTGTGAAATGTCGCTGACAGCGACAACAATAACAACCCAAAGAGAGCAATGGGGAGGAGAAAAAATGCTGGGGCTCCAAGTCTCCGGCCCGCCCCTCCACAGCCTTGGAGTCACAAAGTAGAAGTAAGCCTGCATTTCTAAGAAAAATGCCACCCCAACTTTGTTCTCTTGTGTCACACAGGTTAACGGGCTGGGACAGCTGCGATAGAAAGAGGGAGTTTTGGCTCTCCTCACCTCTTCTTGTCAGGACCAAAAAGAAAATAGCAGAAATCCTACCCTCCCCCGGGTCACCCACTGTTTCCACTAATCAGATGCACACGATTCCGTGACCATTCGCGGGGGTTCCCCTCTGGGCGAATCCCTGGGCTGGTGCCGTGCGGGCCGCAGGGGAGGTGAGTGGGGCACGTTTTCTCAGAGCTTGCAAGTCTGAATGGAGAGGCTGGGTGTGAAAAGCACGACTGAAGAGGTACAAACTGCCGGGAAAGCCAGAGGCGAGGCATTTAGGGGGATGAAGAGGGAGTCTTGGGCATTTAGCGCACATAACGTCCATGGTCATCACTCCGAACAATTGCTGAGGGCGTCCTGCTTGCATTTACCATGTCCTCCATTGGTGCAGTGCCTTGACTCTGTAGCCCCTAAAATGCAACCACCGTGGGGCACACTTTTTTTTGCCACTTTCCCAAACCCACAGCCCTTTGAAAGCTGTCCTTGAAACCAGGTTGGAACACAAAGGTAGTTATGTTTCTATAACCTGGTTGCACCCTGAGAGCTCCTTGACCCTCACCCCACAAGACAGTGAATCGTGAAGCCAAAGAGAAGGTGGCCTGGTCTGTATGGTGTTGCTGAGTTCCTGCCCTCCTCCCGGGGGCTGGGAGTGTCTGCATTCATCTTCTGCCTCTGTTTCCCAACTGTCCCTTTCCCCTAATGCAGTGGTGGGCAGGGTGTGAGCTTGGGTCCTGTGCAGGGTCATTGCTGGTGGGAATCATGCAGGAAAACCCTTCTGCGTCAGTCCTTGTTCATTCAGGCTCTGCGGGCCGGGCAGAAAAGAGAGGGGTCCAAAGGCGAAGTCTACTGGATGTGCTCCATCTTGGCTAGCAGTAGCCAAGGTAGCAGAATCTATCTCCGCCATTTTGGATTATTTTATTACTCATGTATTCGAGTCTTTGCTATTGAATGAGGATCTGTAGGTCAGGACTGACTTCAGTGATTAACAAAAACTTTGAGGATGACAAAGGAAATACAGAAAAGGGCTTAGGCTTCTCAAAGAAGAAAAGGCACTTTATAAATCCAAGGCAGTTACAGTCTCTTGGGTGAAAAATTCCAATGGGCTCATTCGCATTGGCTGCACTTACATGAGCCAATGCCCAGCGATTTCCCCTCTTGCACGTTTAGGCTTCCAGATCATTAGGCTGAGAGAAGCAAAAGTGCTTCCCTGGAGGAAACCCAGAGTCACCGCTCCACTATTCTCCCAGCCTTGCCATTGATTCAGGGAATCTCTGAGAATCTCTGGAAGGGACTTCAAAAATCATTTAGTCCAGCTGCCAGTGTATTCCCTCGATAAGCAGACAAGTGGGAATATAAAGTAAAAGTGCAGTTAATTCTCAATTATTTGGATATAGATTATCCACAGGCATAGAGTGCAAAATTTGTGTCTTTGGAGATAGTGATCGGGTATCTTCTTCTCTGTTCCTTCTCCAAGCTAAACAATCACAGATCATGTTAGCGGTCCTTAGAGGACTGATTTCAAACTTTGGAAATCACATAAATTGAAGCCATCTTCATCTCACTAGGTTGAAGCTGCCTTCATTTTCATTCCAGAAACTTTTGGCTACCCCAGTTCAGAAGGGACTGACTGCATCCGAAAAGGGAGGACAGAGGAATTACTCTCACTGAGATTACCCTTCAGCTCCATCCCAGAACCAAGAGACTCTGCTAACTGCTATTTGCCATAATGACTAGCAATCACGGCACAATCACGGAAATGAATTAAATTATTAATTTCAATAGCACCCCACGGTGCATTTATAAATTCCACCATCTGGGGAACATAAATATGGAGGTCCACATTCTAAACTTGGAGGCACGGTGCTCAGTGCCAAGGGCTGTATCTTTGAAGGCAGTAGAGATTTTTCAAGATACTGTATGTGGAGCAGCAAGCTGTGCATTTGAGAGAAGGCTCTGTCCCTGGGTCTCTGTTAGCTTTACCATTTATTTAAGGTTCTCTTTGCTCTTAATTTTTAACCAGTTCTTATCTTAGAGACCCAGTGCATTGAAATCCACAGGATGGGAAATAAAATAAACCTCAGACTTGAACTATTGAGTTCTTCATCCCCTTTTCTCATTGAATTTCCTTTTGTCCTCCCCCAAAGTCTCTTACTGACTAGCTTCAAATATTTAAATCTGTGTGTTAATAAGTTCTTCGTACTGAGACAGCTATTCTTGGGTTTTGAATGTTTTCAAAATCCATTTAAAGCTTTAAGATAATTGTTTCTGAAGCACGGGGGATGGAGGTCCAGGAGTGGTATGTAACCTACTCTAATAAAAGAGATTTCACTTTCCTTCCTTATGTGGAACCATTTGACCAGATGTTGGGGTTCAGCAAGCCTTCCCTGTTTGCCATCTGTGACATCCCCAAGGGCCAGGGAGAGAGGGGCACTTCTAAAGACCATATGTAAATGACTTCCATGGAGCCCTGCAGGGGCACTTCTTCCTACTATGGATTACCAACTCAAAGCCAAGACACAGCCCAGACCTCAGTCACTCTGCCAGTTTCCTAATATCCACAACTGGATTTCTAATCAATGAGTTCACTTAAGAAGCAGAAGAAGAATGCATATAGCCTTCTACAGGATAAATAATACTATGGCATCGGTGGTGGTGTGCAGCCCTTGATCTTTTAGCTCTCTGTGTATACGGGGCTTTGAAACAATTTGGGAATCTTGAGCTAGCAGATGATGAAGATGACTGTTGAACAGTAGAGCTGTTCATTTCAATGCTTCTTCCTGGGCACATCGACCCAGACACAGCTCAGTCCGTTCCGTAAATTAAGGTGGGCCTGCAGGCCAGTGATTTCCAGCTGAAACTGAGGGTCCCCTCTCAAGGTCTCCCCCTGGCTCCATGCTGTCACCACCAGTGCTGATGTTCACTGGCTTCAGTATGTGAGGTTAAGTGAAAGTATTTGGGGATGGGATGTTTTTGCAACTGTCTGGCAGGTGGGTTCCCTTGAATTCCCTGTAGCGTCAAACATCAGGGTAGCTTGGGATGTGGTGATCTGAAGCTTTGGGAATAGGTGGTTTGTGCCTAATTCGATTTTCATTTCTTCGTTGTTTTAGATGCCATTCTCATAACATAGCCAAATTAGCTTATTATTAGCCATTTACAACAAGAGAATAAACAGAAGCAGCGATCATGGTGGGTTTGCATAAAACTGCTGATCTTCGTCGCAAGGTCCTTGCCAATAGCTTCCCTTCCCGTTCCTGGATTGTAAACATTAATACTCATCAAATTTGAGGAGCCGGATCTCTAGGGGCTCCCATGTCCTGGGCTTATTAATGACAGTGAAGGACCCCAAATCAGTGATTTATGCAGTTGAGCCACAGGATCCCCCACCTCTGTAGGAGTTAGTAGACTGGAATAATTACAGACTAAGTAGTGATGATAAGGACGAAATGTAGTGTAGTTGGAGTTAGTGGCCTGAGAAAACCAACTGTTTCCACCCTCAGGAGCGTATGTTTGCTGTTATAAAGGGGGAAGGATCGAAGCAAAGAGAGCTTCCCTCGATCTGTATGAGTTCAGTAGCTGGGAAAAACTATGCAAAGTTATCATTAAAAAAAAAAAAAACCCCAGGACATAATAAACACCAAGACTATTCAGCATCTTGCTCCCTGCTCCCAGCAGTGGGAAGACAAACACTTGGCACAGTTTCTGAGGTGAAAATCTTGAACAGTACCGCTCTGCTATCAGAGCTGGTGAGCCTGGAGGGGCCAGTGTAACTTTGCTTTGGAGCCTGAGTTTGCTTCTGACTCACACATCAGAGGAAACCTCTCTCACACAGAATTGAGCGGCTTACTGTCTTAAGGTGAGCCTGTCACAGCTCTTGGTAACTGCAGCTCTTCTTTTCTCTCTGGGTGTCAGAGTGGTTCACCCTAAACCACCAGCAGCTTTACATTAATGAGCTGAGCTCCTCTGAGACCCAGGTCAAGTGGCCTGCCCAAGGCCATGATGGAGGGCCCGTGGAGACTGCAGGCCCAGCAAGCATGGCTTCCTGCCAGACAATACCTCGCCCCTACAGTCTCCTTGAATCTCGCTACCTCGATAGACACACCATCTGACACTGCCCTGCAGTGAATAAAGGAAAAGAAGAAACCAGCATTTCTTTCTGAGATGAAAGCATATGGTGCTATCAAGGAGGGGAGGCGGGGAGAAGGAAGCCTGGGAAGATTCAAAAGTGTGTTGGTTACACCTGTAAGGGACACGTCGTATAAGACAGAAGCAAAATGTTTTCTCGCTTCTTGGGCAATGTCTACACAGCCCTTCACCCCAGGAAAGGAGAATGCCTGCCTGAGTGAGGACCAGCTCTAAATTGACTGGCACTTCTTGTTCAAGGGTAATTGTTTACCCAGGGGACAGCTTTCAGGTGAAATTTTCCTTATAATAAGATTTGATAGCCAATTTAATTGGTCGCTTGGGCCACAGGCTAGAGAAACCACATAGCCCTATGAAGAATTCTTTAGGGAAATCTAAATAAAATTCAGAAAAGTCAGACATTGATCCCTCCTAACTAAGATGGTGTCTAGAAGGGAAGAGGAAACTGACAAACATCAAAACAAGATCTTTGTAGGACTCACCATTCTTCTACTCAGGTGCTTCCTGAGTTTTTCATGAGGGAAGCATTATCAGATTTTGCTTCTTGCTTCTTTAGGGATCCGTTCTGAGGAGGTCTGGAAGAGGTAGCATTCCTTTGCACGGGGCCAGTTGCCCCAGGCCCTGCCCAGCTGCCCTGCAGGCTAAGAGCAGTATCTCCTAGCACACCTGTAACCCATTCATGGCACCTGGCTGGGTTGTGACACATCTTTGAGGAAGTGCTGCTCTTCTCTATTGGGAGGCTCTGCAAAAGGAGAGTGACCCTGCTTTACTCATACCTCCAAATGTCCAACTGCAAGCTTGTCCCTGATGCTCCAACTTTAGGGCTGCCTCCAAAGCTCCCAAGAAACTAATCGCTGGAGTCTTCTTCTTTAGGGAAATTGAGTTACATATGGATTTCTTTGGGACTTGCCTGAGTGATTCTACATGGTCATTATTGGGTATTACTGGGTATCATTGGATAATCTTTGTGATTATCATGTGAATAGGTCAGGCCCACCCACACCTCATGGTCATCTCTGGCCCCAAGCAGGGGCAGGGCTAATCCGCTTCTGAAGAAGGATAACATAATATGGAGCTGCCCCCAACCAGGCCTAGATCCTATCCTCTCATTGTCCACATGTTATGTGTTTGCTTGGATCTCTGATGCTTGCTCCCTGACTCTTTCAGATAGGATTCTCTAGAGAATAGACTCTCAGTCAGAGAGTTGTGTGTATGTGGTTTACTGGGGATTAGTCTCAGAAACAACATCACTTCTTGGGCAATGTCTACACAGCCCTTCACCCCAGGAAGGGAGAATGCCTGCCTGAGTGAGGACCAGCCCTAAATTGACTGGCACTTCTTGTTCAAGGGTAACTGTTTACCCAGGGGACAACTTTCAGGTGAAATTTTCTTTATAATAAGATTTGATAGCCAATTTAATTGGTCGCTTGGGCCACAGGAAGCAAGACTGGATAGAGGGGCAAGGGGAACGGTGATACAGTTATAACAGGGGATTGGCCAACTTCACAGTGAGCTCTAGGGCTGGGATGGCCTTTCAGAGTTGTCCCAAATTGAGGCAAGTGTACCAGGAATTTTGTACTTCCTGATCCTGAGTGAGCTAAAGGAGTTCAGCAGAAGCCAGTCAATATGGCAGCTCTTAGCAGTGGATGGGGGCTGCTGGGGAAGGGTTGCATTTTCAGTGAGGTGGCTCCCTGCAGTTGAGGGAAATTCCCAGAGAGGAACCCAGCTGTGAACTCTCAGGAACTACCTCACAGTTGCTGGTGGGAATAAATGTCTTGGGTCTTTGAGAGAGAGAGAGGAGGACCACGTGTGTGTGGGGGGAGGGGAGGCTAGTGGCACTGTGTGTGTGTGTGGCTGGGTGGCACACCATGGCAAACACTAGAGCCACCCTTGAGCCTCTCAGATATACTTCATTTGTCTAGTAAATTTGCCCAGTCTGGGAATAGCTCCTGCAAGATTTTGGATGGCTTCTTTGAGCTAATTAATTAATTAATTTAAAGATCTTATTTATTTGTTGGAGAGAGAGAGAGAGCACATGAGCAGGGAGAGCAACAGGCAGAGGGAGAAGCAGACTCCCTGCTGAGCAAGGAGCCCAGTGCGGGACTCTATACCAGGACCCTGAGATCATGACCTGAGCCGAAGGCAGACACTTAACCGACTGAGCCACCCAGGTGTCCTGACTCTTTGAGAAAATTTACAAGATTAAGAGGAATGGGACAAACTAGTTCCACTATTACAGCTGGTCTTCAGGCCATAACTGGCACTCATCATCTTTGTCCTCTACTATTGATTTCCTATTTTCCCTTAACATCTGCACCTTTGCCCTCAGTTGGCACCTAAGTCTGGGTGGTCATCAGACCATGACTTGCTGGCTTTATCTATTTGCCATCAAAATTAGGCAGGAGAATATCAGAAAAGTTCTCCAGTGGGTCAACTGTATGCCAGGTATATTTTTTCTGCCCCTATTGTAAGATTCCTACTTCCTCCTCTTGATCAAGGTCAATTATCCCTACCAGTATAGTGACTCCTTTTCTTGCCTGCTTATCTCTGGGCACAAGGATCCTGAAGTGACCAGGTGGCAGTTGTAGCCTTAAGCTTTAAGGATATTTTTATTGTGTCCTTAATAAAAACATCCCCACTCTGGGAACCAGAACCTCTAGACCCATAGAGCCTAAAGTTGTGGGATGGAAAACTTGGATTTCTCAAATGGGCCACCAGGAGTGATGGTGAGCAGGGCTAGTCCTGGTTCCATTTCTTGGTCCCCATTTCCATGAACTCTCCCTATCAGGGCACAGCACCATATAATAGTTGTTGATTTAAGATGTTTATCTCGTCCTGAAGGATGGTGTCCATTCTTGCTGGTATCATCGTCAAGTGAGCACTTACGCTGCGCCCTCAAAAAACCGTTTCATTGCTTTTCAGGTCTACAGAGTCTGTGTGTTGTGATATTTCATAGGACCACTGGATCCTTTGTTTGTGTATCTACTGCCACACTTCATTTCCTGTAAAGTAGGTCCCTTAGTCAGAGGTGACAGTAAGTGACATAATAAGTAACATATTAAGTGGATGTCAGTAGATTAAGCATCTGTAGTCAAGCTGGCCAAAGCCTTGCAAGCAATATATATGTTGGCTTCAGTCACTAAGAATTGCTACCCCATCCAGGGTGAAAGTGATCCATTTTGATCAATTCACCACCAAGTGGCTGGTTGGTCTTGATGAAAGATGATGCCATGTAAGGGGCTTGACACTGGTCTTTGTGAATGTTGAGTTGGACATTTGGCAGTGACAAATAAGTTGGCTTTGGTGAGTGGGAGCCCATACTTTAGGCCCTATGCATGCCTTCTATTCCTGTCACAATGGCTATCCCATTTGTGAACCCATCACACCAGGATTAGGGTGACTAGTGATAGTGGCTGGCTGACATCGACTGGCCTGGTTGTTATGTTTAGTTGATTATTTAGTTGGCTATTTATTCCGTGGAGGTTACTCTCTGATGGGCATTAACATACTGTAAAAAGATTTTCATATTCCGTGCCCTCTCCTAGAGATTCACGTTTCTCAATTTCCTTGTCTCTAATCTTCTCAACTTCTTCATTCTAGGGCCCTGTCTAGCTAAGCCATTCACCACTACTCATGGGTCTAGGTATATTCTAACCTCAGGTGACTTTTCTTTACATATACAATTTATGATCACATATGACAACTACAGCTTTGCCTATGGGAAGGATTTCTCCTTATTGCTGAAGGCCACCAGTTAATGGAACTGTATAGTTCATCAGGAGTACATTTGTAGCTTGCACGTACATATGGAGCCATCCATAAACCAAGTTTGGCTTTTTCTCACCTCCATCAGGTGGTCATAAGGTGCCTCCCATGTGGTCATAGATGTGAGCTGAAGGCAAATGCCACAGTACTGGATGACATGGGTTTCTAGGCCATCTGCTTTTACAGTTTATACTGTCTGATTCTGCTCATATCTGATGCTGCGTGTCCTACTTCCATCTTACAATCGATGGCTTTTGTGCCTGATCAAACTTTTATGACTTGGGGGTCCAATAAAACCCTCATGATGGGTAGCTCTGGCTGCATGGCCACATGATGTCTTACGGTCAATGCTCCATCTCTCCCAGGGTCCAATAGCATGCGAGGAACTCTTTTTTGAATGGTATTTAGTTCTTTGGTATAGATGGCATACCCTTGCTTCAGAAACCTAGGGTTCTACATCCTGATTCTTCTTCTAGGGTTTGCCATATACTCTGCACAACACATTTTGATACCATAAGATCCAACAGGTTGTATAGAACAAGTGGCAGGCCTCTTGTACCTCAGTCTGAACCTGCTGCAGGTCCTTTCCTTCTCTGTGCCCCACTCAAAGCTGTGTGATTTATGCTGTGGCTTTCTAATTTCGACATCCACAAGTTTAAACCACTCTGTTTGCTACATTTTAGATGACCCACCTGCCTCAAATTGTTACTGATCAACATCCCTAGTCTCTCATTGGCTGGCCTCATGCCATCTAACACTACTCTCTCCCCTTAGTTGAAGGCCTTTGCTCATTGTGTTTCTCTTGTCAGACTTACCCTTTCTTTAGCTTTATCCAATTTCTCACTTTTCTACATAAAACCCTACCTTCACTGTGAAGACTTCTTGACTTTTTCTGACAAGTCATGTCTCTCTTCTCAGCAATCCTAGGGTATCTAGAGGCACATCAATGCAAGTTGACACTAACATACCTATTATTGCATAATGCTTGCCCCGTGCTTCATGTTCATTAACTGTTTTTACCCTAAAATTAAGAGCTCTTAGGTAAGGGGTCCAAATCTTCTTACATTTTTGGTAGGCACACAACTACTACTCTTGGTGAATACTAGCTGATGGAGCTGTTCTCTCCTTATCCCTCAGCCAAAACCATCTAGGCTAGTAGCACCACCTGATATATACTCCGAGGGCTGAGGATACTCTGGAGTCCACACTTACCTTTTCTATACCAAATCCAGAAAGACTCTATACATTGACAAACTTATCAGCATTTATGTAAGCTCATGAATTGTTAGTTGTCCCATCAAATTGTTTCAATTCGGAAATTTTGCCTTCTTGCTTGGCACAGTAGCCCGATCATGCCACCAATGTGCTTCACTTAGGAAGCCTGTTAGATCCTGCCTGGTTCTCAGCCTCTTCATCTCATGTCAAGTGTCCTAGACACCATTTACTAGGCACGTCCTTCTCCCAAACTCTAGGTCAAATCTTAAGTTTACCCATAAAAGATTAAAGGAACTACAGCAGTTGTTGTGACTCACATGCCCCAGACTTTGGGCTAGAAAGCTAAATAGTTGACCTTGGCCTTATTTCAGAAATGTTTGGG
The DNA here is from genome assembly GCF_054177405.1 of Leptonychotes weddellii. Taxonomy (NCBI): domain Eukaryota; kingdom Metazoa; phylum Chordata; class Mammalia; order Carnivora; family Phocidae; genus Leptonychotes; species Leptonychotes weddellii. The sequence goes on from NC_138374.1 coordinate 103,444,931, forward strand.
TCTGAGAGCAGGATCCTCTTGTGCTCTCTATCTCAGAAATGCAACCAATACTCCAAGATCTGTCTTATTGAGTGAGGGTTTACATCACCTTGCACACTTCCCAGATTCTCCCCGCCTCTCTGGGCCTCTTGGTGTCGACCTCAACTGGATTTACCCAGTAAAGTAACCCTTTTTAAGTCATATGAAGTCTCTTGACACCAGTTTTTGCCTAATTTTCACCTACTACCTGTTGGATTCAATTTCTTTCAAGCCTGTTGTAGAATCTGCCCTTTTGCCTACTCTAATATTGAAGTGGGGTTTGTCCTGAACTTCATCCTTCTCAGGTTGCCCTGGGCTTTTATATAATTGAACCATATCCTAGGACATGATAAGAGCAAGTGTCATCAAATTCAGATGGTTCAACAAGAGGTGCATTGGCAACTTGACAACTAAGACCAGACCTGAAGAGAGAGGACAAGCAGGGAGAGTTGAAGGCTGTGGCTGAACCCTGGGATAGCAGCACAATGAACAGGCAGTGTGACAGGCAAGATGGCAAACCAGGAGCAGTTCAAATGGGGACTAAACTCAAACCAGGTGTCAGGGCATGGTGTCAAGGGGTGGAGGCAGAAGTACAGGTAGAGGCAGAAGATTCCTAAAACTACATTAATGCTGATGTTATGGCAAGTGCTAGGTGAGTGTAGGGTCGAGTCAGAACTCAGAAAGAAAATGGAGGCATGAACCCAGTTACGTAGTCCAGGCCAGTATTGTAGAGAGTGCCTTAGTGAGCACTCAGGTTCCCAGGACTCTTGCCAAGACTTCAGATACCATATCCCCACTGTCTGAGAGGCTGAGATGCTGAGATGCTTTCTTTTCTGGTAAGGCAGTTAGGATAGACTATGGAAAGAAACAACCCCAAACTCTCCATGGTTAAAATAACAAAGGTTGATTTCCTGCTTACCTTATCATCAAGAGGTGGTGGCTTAGGGCAGCTCTGCTCTGTGCTCTGTGAAGTGATAGACATCACTTCAGATCCCAGGCTGATGGGGTGCCATCCTTCCTGAGGGAAGGATGATGAGCCTCATTTGGAGGCTCAGGTTTGTCTCTGAGTTTGTCACTGTCAAGTCTAGAGAATTGAATATAAGCAATCAAATGTTTTGGACTCATGATCACATTTCATTGGCCTGAATGACTCACATGGGCATACTTCAAAGGGTAGGACTCTGTAATCTTCCTATACCTGGAAGTAGAGGAGAATGGGATGTTGGAACACTAGCAATGCCTATCGAATTGAGTCAGAATCAATTTATAAATTGGACTTCGCTATGGCTGTGAATTGTATATATATGCTTGGTGGAAGGCTGGGGGACACTTCATTGTTGTCTCATACTGGGAAGAGTAGAATAGAGGGGAAGAACAGGTTAGCTGTATAAAATCCACAGAGCTAAAAATCCTCTATAAAGTAAAATATATTCTGAAATATAGGCACAGTTTGTAGTCTGGAACCATGATTCATCTTTGGATGGGCCAGCTCTACTTCTGGGCATGTATCTTCTCATCCATTGCTCTTAGTGAATAAGGACAATATAAACTAAACCCAGCCATCAGAATTGGCTATTATTCTCCAGAGGAGGAGATGTTTCTACAATGAACTGTCCATGCTCTATCTCTACCTGTTCTCATTATGTAAATCACATTATATGTAAGCTGGGTGGCCCTGCCTAGGGTGGTGGCCCATGGCAGAGATAAGCCCCATAACTGGTCTGGAAACTGAGCCATCTTTGGTTTTATTAGCACCATGCATTGACTGACCAACACACTCTTTGTATCCTGAGAACTTACTGAAATCGTTTCAGCTTTCAAAAAAAAAGGAATACAACTAATTGGATGTCATTCAACTAATTTTAAAAAAATCTTTAAAAATTATATATATACGCAGACTCGTGCACACAGAGACACATACACAAATTTGCTACCTTTCAGAACAAGGAAGTTGTACTTCACAGTTTAAGAACCACTTTGAAGAACCTCTATACTACCAGAGAGTAACAAGAGTCATTTCAATTGTAAAATCCATTGTGGAAATATCTCTGCCCTAGACCCCTCAACTCTGTTCGTAGGCAGAGCTTCAAGTGTCAGGACTAACAGTGTGGAAGGGTTTCAAAGAGGAGTCTAGGGGTGGGGGATCACAACTGCAGAAGATTCAAGTTGGATCTGACGTGAGCATCTTTGTGAGAAGCCACACTCCAGCACACTCTAGCAGATCCGTCCCAGGATGATGCTCCCAAAGCCTTCATCACCTTCCAGCCTGAAAACCACCCTGACAGCAATTCTTGCTAGACACAGCCATGCAAGGAAGGAATATTCTTAGAAATTGCTTGTGGATGTTCATACTGTGTTTATTTGACTGGAGAAACAGTGTCTTCTTAACGACCAGCAGTTGTGGGCTTTTCGTGGCTCCAGGTGAAGAGGTGACTTCCGTCTTTGATTCAGTGTTCATAATTGGGCTGTCTGTTAGCAGAAGTGGTAAGAAAACAATGCTAATGAGGTCAAGGGTTCAGTGCCCACGTGGGTCAGTTAGCTTTCCTTTGTTCTTTGGCCAAAAGTCTGCACAGGCTTACCTTGTTTTATTTCTTCACTTCATCACACCTCGCAGATATTGTGGGGTTTCTTTGGGGTTTTTGTTTTTGTTTTACAAATTGAAGGTTCAAGGCTTCAGTGGAGGAAGTGACTGCAGACGTGGTGGAAATAGCAAGAGAACTAGAATTGGAAGTGGAGCCTGAAGTTGGGACTGAATTGTAGTCTCATTGTAATCTCATGATCAACCTGAACAGATGAGTAGTTGCTTCTTATGGATGAACAAAGAAAGCAGTTTCTCGAGTTGGAACCTACTCCTGGTAAAGATTCTGTGAAGATTGTTGAAATGACAGCAAAGGATTTAGACTATCATATAAACTTAGTTGATAAAGCAGCAGCGGAAGGGTTGGAGAGGACTGACTCCAATTTTGAAAGACGTTCTACTGTGAGTAAAATGCTATCAGAAAGCATTATACGTGGCAGAGAAATCATTCGTGAGAGGAAGAGTCAATGGATGAAGCAAACTTCATTGTTGTCTTATTTTAAGAAATTGCCACAGCCACCCCAGCCTTCAGCAGCCACCACCCTGACTGGTCAGCAGCCACCGACCTCAAGGCAAGACCATCCACATGCAAAAAGATTATGACTTGCTGAAAGTTCGGATGATGGTTACCTTTTTTAGCAATACAGTATTTTTTAATTAAGGTACACACAGTTTTTTAGACATGATGCTGTTGTATACTTACCAGACTACAGGATAGTGTAACCAAAAAAATCATTTGACTCACTTTACTGTGTTATTCGCTTTATTGAGATGGTGTAGAACCAACTCCGCAATATCTCCAAGGTTTGCCCATAGCCTCTGTGTCCAGCGACTATGAAGACAATAGCGATTGGGAGAGAGTAAGGGAAGGTAGATCACTCTTTAATCTTAGACCTCCTGCAATGAAGAACAACTCTAAGTTCATGTCGTTTTGCAGCAAAGTCACCTTCAGGGTTGGAGGACTGCCCGTTAAGAAGCAGTAAGGAAAATGAAAGGTATAGTTCCCCAGTGGTGTTACGGAGTCTGAAGCTACAGGATTAATGCTTACAGCTAGAGCATCAGCTTGGTCATTTACGCCAATTAAATGAAAGCAGCAGTGGACATATTATTATTTACAGCCAATTTTCCATTTATTAGCCAAACTTTAAAAAATTTCTAGACATTTGTGTATGGAGTTAAAGCAGATTGGTATGAGTTTCATGTCTTCTTTTTTTTTTTTCTCAGTCACTATCAATTGGAGATTCAAATGAATGATGACATGCTCATAGATAGCTGGAAAGAGAAGGCCTGAATATTCCCACAAGTAGGGCTCAGCCCTGGAGTGACTTAGATCTGGCTTTGTAATCACAATTCATGGTTCCCCCTGCTATGCACAGTTTTCTCAGAATTACTTCGGTAATGCTATGTGGCAACATAAATCAGAGTAGGCACTAACCAAGAATGGTGGAAAAACTATGGGCTTCTAAGTTGATCTTATGACTCCTTAGCTGTGTGTGTGTGTGTGTGTGTGTGTATGTGCACCTGCATCTTTGGGAAAGCTAATTAATGGCTTTGAGCCTCAGTTTCCTTGCTTGTAAAATGGGGATATTAATGTTTATCTCATAGGGCTGTTGGAAGAATTATATGATAGAATATATAGTCCACTGTGGTAACTGGCAAATTGCAAGTGTTTTCCTTAATGACGAGAGTTCTTATTATCAACATTGCATATATTTATTTTAATTGTTTGGCAAATTTCCCCCACTTTATTGCAAAACCAAATGTGTAGAGCATCCATTACTAATACCTCCTTAGCAAATGCTGCTGATTGCCTTCCCATGTCCTTCAGCCCACCTGCATTCACCACCAGCCATGATAGACAGTTGACACCTTCTCACCTCAGGGATCTGGGTCTTTCCTCTTCTTTGCCTGAGGGCTTTCAAAGGCACTTACAAAACCTAGAAGCCTAAGAGTCTGTGCTTCTAGGGGCAACCTTAATCTCAACCAAATGAAAGATACCTGCCGTTAGAGTGATTCTGAGACATATTCCATATGGCTTCTCAGAAGATGCTCAGCAGGACTGACCTGAAGCTGTCCACAGTGCAAACCCTCACATTAATGCCCTTTTTTGGTTTTTACTTTGCTCCTTTCTCTGTCTCACTGTTCCCATTTCTTCACTTGTGATTCCTGGATTCACTTTGCAAATAAATTCCTAACCCCCAGTTGCTTCTCTCAGGGTTTTCTTTTTTTTGGATAACTCAAACTTGAACACATACCTCATGAGGTTTTTATTTTTATTTTTAAATTTATACACAGTACACTTTATTTTTTGGTGTGCAGTTCTATGAGTTTTAACAATGTATATGTTTGTGTATGTACCACCACAATTAGGATACAGAGCAGTGTCCTCACCCTAAAAATTCCCTCCTACTGCCCCTTTAAAGTGAAACCATCCCCCACCCTAACCCATGGCAACAATCCCATACAGGTTTCCTTTCTCAGAATGTCATGCTGGGGGCTACCTTTTACAACTGGCTTCTTTCCTCAACATAATGCCTTTGGGATTCTTCCATGGTGCATGTGTTTCATTAGGTTATTCCTTTTTGTGGCTGAGTAGTATTCCATTGTATGGATGTATGACAGCTTGTCACTGAATTTGTTGAGGTACATTTGGATTGTTTCAGTTTTCTAAGATTTTGAATAATGCTGCTATAAATATTCACATGGGTTTTCATTTCTCTAGGGTAAATACCTAGGAGTGGATTTGTTGAGTCACATGGTAAGCATATGTTTCACTTTATAAGAAACTGCCAAATTTTTCCAGAATGGCTGTACAATTTTGCACTCCCACCAGCAATCTGTGAGAGTTCTACTTACTCCACATTTTTGCTTGCACTTGGGATAGTCATTATTTTTTTATTTTAACCATTCGCATAGAGATGTAGTGGAATTTCTTTGTGCTTTTAATTTGCATTTCCTTAGTGGCTAATGATGTTGAACACTTTTTTTTCATGTGCTTATTTGCCATAATATTTCTTCTTTGGTGAAGTGTCTATTTAAATCTTTTGCTTACTTTTTTGGGTGATTTACTTTCTTACTGTTGAGTTTTGAGAGCTCTTTATATATTCTGGATACAAGTTCTTTATCACATATGTAGTTTATAGATATTTTCTCCCAGTCTGCACCTTGCTTTTTCATTATCTTAATCACAGGGTTTTATACATGTAGTTCTTTGAAGGTGAAATAAACATGCTACATACATGTCAATTTGGACATGTAATATAGAGGAGTTGGACTTGGCATTCAGACACACTGGGGTTTGAATCCTGGGTAAGTTGCCCACTAGCTGCTTTGCCATGAACTGTCCTATGAGTTTCCTCATCTGTAAATGAAATAATGGTCAGGAGCTTAGCCCCAGGCCAGAACATTGTGAATATCCTGTAACTGTAAAGATTCTATTCATAACATGACATTCTTTTTCTTCTTTTAGCCTTTGCATAAACTTTTTTTTTTCTAGCTAGGATGACTCCTATTCTGGGGGCTTTGCTTGACACACCCAGTAGGGGCCAGACACCCCTTCCTGGTGCTCCCACCACCCTTTAACCACCTTCCGTCACTGTGTTTTAAGCACAATGAGATGTGAGCAGTGCGAGGGCCAGGCTAATGTCTTTCTCCTCAAAAAATAATTCCAGGTTGTGTTTGATGAATGAATGAATAAATGAACCAATTCATCTTATCCTTTGTCTGGGAGTTCCCAGTAGACATTCCTCGTAGTATTGCCAAATTCAGTCCCTTTAAGACAGCCTTAAACACCCCACATGGATGTCTGTGACTTACACCAGGACGCTGCGCGCGCTCCGCCAAACACTATATCTTTGACAAGTTGGATGCCGGATGGAGAAACTTGAATGCTCTGCATCTATTTACTTTTACCACATGCCATAAAAATTAAAAATACATTGTACCACAAGTGCAGTATTTAGTGTTTCACTTTAATTACATTCAAGTGTGTTGCTAAATAGTCTTGAGAAAACCTTAATGACCAGCTGTTCTACCCTTTTCCCATATGTCAGAAATGGTTTCTGAAATCACATTCTGGGACAGTAAGGTTGTATAATTAGACAGTGTATAGTTAACACTTCTAGATTTTCCCCTTAAACTGTGGACCCTTTATGCTAACATATTGCGTGATTCTGCTGGTTTGGCGCGATGCAATTAAATGACGTGCCAAACAGCGATGGAGATCTGCAAACTCCATCAGAATTGTTATCATTGCATCATTATTTCTTCATATCTTTTTCATCGTCGGGATGGCATGCTTTTGTGTGTGTGTGTGTTATGCAATATTCAGCATGTTTGGCTGACGAATAAACTTAGTAAAGAGGGCTGTAAATTTTTAATATTCCCTTCATAATGCCATTTATCTTACTAGAATTAGATGTAAGAGTGGCTTTTGCATCCTTTCGAACAAAGAGCTATCGCTCAAACACATAGCAACCATTTAAGGAAACAAAACAAAACTAAAATTCCCCCAGGTCGTAAGAGAAGCCAATATTTTTCTGTCGCTTCTGGTGAGGAAATGGGGATCTTAGGTACCCCCACACTGGATTTGGGAGACAGAAGAGGTTGAATTAAGACAATTGGTTATTGTGAAAATAAGTCATTACTTACTTGCAGTTGCTTGACTCTGAGCTTAATGAGTTTTTTTGAAATCATAGTAATATTTTATTTGATTAAATTTGGCTAATTCTTTGATTTTTTGAGTTTAGACAGGAGACTGAAATAGAAATGCAAAGTAAGGAAATGGAAAAATTCTATCAACTAATAATATTCTTTGGCTCCCCTTCTTCTCCCCTAAAGAAAATGCCCTTTACATTTTCCCAAATCACAAGTCAAAAGTAACTCTGATTTCTGATTGAGAATTGCCCAGATAAATATATTAAGACCAAGTCCCAGCTGAAGCTTCCTTGAGTCCTTAAGCATCACATTCATTTTTTTAAAAAGGCTAAGAGAGATCTTTGCTGTTCTAAGACCAATTTCCAACATTTTTTTCCTTCTAAGCCTGAATTTCCAAAGACTTATTTAGATGTAAGCACTGACAGCCATAAGCATGTTTTAAATCTTGCTTTGTATCCTTAGTTATAATGTTGTTCAATTAATATTCAGAATAATGGAAGTGATGTACCGTTTTGAAAATGACTTGAATACAATCCAATGCTTTGGGAAACTGACTCTCGAGAGGATTAATCAGCATTTAAAACTTGCATTAATAAAAATCTGATCTTCCCCCATGTGGCACACATAATACTTTTGGTTTTTAAACATTTAGTTTAATAATACGGCATCCTTTGTCCTGATTTTTAAAGGGATTTTAAAGTTGAGCTCCTTCAGATCCATTCTGCCTTGACCCTTGTACATAATTAGACACTTGCAATTTAAAAATATAAGGATGCTCTTTTGCATGGTGCACTAAACTGGATTTCCATTATTGAAGAGAAGGGCAATAATGGATGACAACTTTGTACTTAACATTTCAGTTTTTTCCCTCTCTTTATAACCAAAGAGTTTTCAATCTTTCTTTAAAGCTCAATTATCCAAACCCAGTCCTCAAGAGAAAAAGAGCTAAAAACTATCTTTAAATAATGAAAAATTAGCACCCGTAATAGGATCTTTTGCTGGAAATGGTATATGTCAAACAATATTGATAATTAGTGGTCTCTTTTTATTTGTTTTTAAATAAGCATAAATAACACTGAGTTATTTACATTTAAACAAGGATTTGGAGTCTAAATTTAAAATAAAATGACATGATGGAGAGTGAACTGGGACACAGCGGACTAAGGGCTCTGTTTGGCTTCTAGCTAAATGGGAATGAAATCAATTTTAGAAACAGGGAAGAAAGATGATTGTGAAAGCAGAATAGGGGGGAAAAAAAAACCAACTGCTGTTTCATTCTCATCGGGTAATTGGTTGCTTTATAACCAGAAATCAAGTCAAGTGAGCGCGTGCTTCTGTAGGTTTTCTCTCTCTCCTTAGACCAGCGGCTTGCTCTCTGGCCCAGGGCCAGCTGCTTTTCCTCTGCTGAGACCCTGTCTGACACGGCTGACCAGAGGGAGAGAGAAAGTTCTTTGTGGTGCTAAAGGTGGCCCGGAAGGATTTTATTCTTCCCCTTGCATGATTTTAGAAAAATCTCGGAGCTTCTATGATGAAGCAGTAGACACCACAGAGCAAATTCTTATCACTGCTGGGCCTTATTAGGTTTTTATAGCAGGCACAGCAAATGGTCAATAAATGCTTATTGAAAGAATCTCTTTAAAAGCCCTAATTAAGTGCCTGCCAGCCTGCAGTGGACGGACCAGTTTCCGCTCCGGAGAGTTTTGCTCACCTGGCCACCTTTCCAACAGAGGGGGCACTGCTTTTCCTTGAGCGGCAGCCTCCTTTGGTCTTCTTCAAGTCCTGTAACTGCTCTGAGATGGGGAGTGGGGGTCACGCGAAGAAGGCGGCAAGGCTGTAGGGAAGGCCAGGGTCGCTGACCACCCCCTGCCCCAAGGAGCACTAGGTACAGTGGGTGGGGAAATGCCTGCGAGGTAGGGACAGATAATCAAGAGAACAAAAGCATGTATTTAAGATACAACTGGACCGAGAAGTGTCTGCATCATAGACACACCTAAGGGCATATTCCATTAATGAGGATGTTACAAACATGAAGCTCAAAAAACGGTGAAGTTTGATGGAAGCATTGGTGGCCACTGAATTTTACCCACAGACCCAGTACCTTTGTGCAGGTGATTGCGAGCTGGTTTGAATGGAGAGAGCATGAGGGCCCCAGCTCTGTCTTTCGAATAGGAAAGTGCCTGTGTTTCAAAGTCTCTTTCTCAGACTATGGAAAGGATTTTTGTTTGTTGGTTTGTTTGTTTTTCTTGCTCTGTAGTATTTTTTTCTCCACCTGTGGCTGTCAGGGCGGTAGGTGACAAAGTTGGGCCCTGGGCCCCAGGGGGTACCCTGCCCCCTTCTAGAGGGAATGGGACAATGAAGGTCTGCTCCCTGAAGACACTTTCTCAGGATCCTGGCATTTGGGGAATTTGTTTAGCTTCTGGGGGGGGGGGGGTTGCAGATTTCACTACCCCTGTTTTGTGGTCAGATTTTGAACATTTTTTTTTTTAAGATTTTATTTATTCATTTGAGATGCAGAGATACAGAGAGAGAGAGAGAGCATGAGCAGGGAGAGAGGCAGAGGGAGAGGGAGAAACAGCCTCCCTGCTGAGCCAGGAGCCCGATGTGGGGTTCGACCCCGGGATCATGACCTGAGCCAAAGGCAGACGCTTAACCATCTGAGCCACCCAGGCGCCCGATTTTGAACATTTTAACAAGCTCAAGGCTTTTCTGCTCTTGGCTCAGGATAATCTTTCTAAAATTCAGACAAGATTAGGACAGTTCCTTGCTTTAAAATGTAAACGACTTCCCTTAGCCTATTAAAAGAAAGCTCAAACGAGCCATGAGAGACTAGGGACTCTGAGAAACAAACTGAGGCTTCTAGAGGGGAGGGGGCAGTGGAAGGATGGGTTAGCCTGGTGATGGGTATTAAAGAGGGCACGTACTGAATGGAGCACGGGGTGTTATATGCAAACAATGAATCATGGAACACTACATCAAAAACTAATGATGTAATGTATGGTGATTAACATAACATAATAAAATAAAATTAAAAAAAAAAAAGAAAGCTCAAAGCTTTAGCATTACCACCCTTGCCTTTACTATCTGACCCCAGACCTCCCCTCAGGCTGTTATCTTTTCTTTTGTTCCCCTATCCCCAGACATCTTGCCCTCAGGTCAGAGTAGCCTAGACATCACTCCTTAAACATGAGTGCTTTTTCTGACTCAGTGCCCCTGCTCAAATAATACCCCCTCCTTTACATTTTGCCTGGAGAGCTCCTACTTATCCTTCAGTGCCCAGCTCAAATGCTGCTTCCTCCCTATGACTCTTCCTGGCTCCCCCAGTGCTCTCCAGGCTTCTGCCTCCTTCACCCTATCCCCGCTCAAAGAGAATTAGTCACTCCTATGGCAGTGTTCCCCTGACTAGAGCATTTATCACTTAGGCTATGAGTACTTTTTGTTATTGTTTCTCCCACAATACTGTAGTATTATGCAAGAGTTGGAATACTGGTTCCAAAGTTGTTATTTCCTAAATGTTTGTTGAAGTGAATTTGCCCTTCAATAAGCACGAAGTGTATTTCAAAATCTTAGAACTAAAAGAATATCAAATAGTTTATAGTTAAAAGTTGATTTGTTTTCCTTAAGTCTACCAAATATAATAATTATAAATTAAGAGCTGAGACCAACCTTAGAATTTAAAAACTGTCTTTCAAAAGCTCTATATTTCTTTTCTACGCCAGATCCTAAGATGCAGTGATACATCTAATAATCATAAAAATACCTATTTTTTTTCTGATCTCAGAAAAACTTAGAATGTAGGTAGATTAATTTCGTGGTGTAGACTGTATATCTAGTCAAACTCCCTATCTCCAACAAGAAGGGTGTTTGAATATGGATCTCTGCAAAGTATTTGATCAGATTCAAAGTAAGAATTGTATGGCTTGCAAGGCAATGTGAAATTGCATTGAAGGAAGTTTTCCGCACTCTGATGTCCATGGGAGAAGCAGTATTCTTCTGTTCATATCTGTGGTGGGGTCAGTCCCACACCCTCCAAAGTCACGATGTTTTCTAGGCAAGTAGATCTCAAGCCTAGTTGCCTGTAAGAATCATCTAGAACAGGACGTGGAAAACTACAGCCCACAGGCTAAATCCCGCATGCTGCCTGTTTTTGCAACAGTGAAGTGCTATGGGAACACATCCACACCCTCTCATTCTTGTGTTGTCTGTGGCTACTTTCACGGCACCATGGCAGTGGTGAATAGTTGCAACAAAAGTTGTATCACCCACAAAACTGAACATATTGACTATGTGGCTCTTTACAAAAAGATGTTTGCTGACCCCTTGACCTACAAGTTTCATTTTTGTTTTTTTTTTTTTTAAGTAACATAGATGGCTGAGCCCTGCTATAAGTGGATTAGTAATTGAAGGGATATATTCTGGTCATTTGTATTTTTAAGATGCTCCATCCATGTGTGATTCTGATTACAGACTCCTAATTTTTATTTCTCAAGAAGTTATCATAAATCGTGCCAAGCAAATTCTCACAACACAAGGAATATCTCTCTAAGGCGAGCTCCGTATTTTATCTATCTTTGCATCCATAATACCCAACACGGCTCCCACCATAATTAGATTCTGATAAGGCTTTTGCTAAGTGAATGAGTGAAGGGCAAGGGGAGCAGTCTTAGATTACAGATGCTACTAGAACCCACTAAAAATCACAATCAATTGTAAGTATCCTCTCAGGCCCTGGATATGTGCCCTATTCCTTTCTAGTGAGATTTCTTTCTTTCTTCCAACTCCAAGCTAATCTAGAAAGACATAAATGCTACTGATTCTCTGTGGATCTGAAATCTAAAAAAAGTCCAAGAGTATCAAATGATGCATGCCTTGGTCTGCATAAACATGGTCATCTTCTCATTGCTTGGGACATTCAGGGGGAAAAAAATCGACTCGTCATGAGAAATGGTGCAGATGGTATATTTGGCATCACCAGCCTGCATAGATCAGAGATGCATTTATTTACATGACTTCGTTTGCATTGTGACCATTTATCTGGGCCCTTGCTCACATTTAACCTTTTGAAGGGTCGGGAAGGAGTGAGCCATTCTGCCCTTGGGATCGGATGCAGGGAGCCCCTTATACAGATGATGTTTGCATTTCGTCCTACCTGCAAAATATTCATTTCTTACAGCATCAGAAAACATTTGGTTATGTTATCTCGTGGGTCCAGGAGGAGTGTGGAGTGTGCCAAATTTAAGAGCCATTGCCAAATGCCACGGTTTGCATTATGTAGACAGCAAGCCAGTGGAACTGGCGCTAACTAGTTGTAGATTCAAGAATGCCCTGGCCTCAGAGGCAAAGGACCCCTGTTAGTCCTTTCCAACTGGGATCATGCCCTTTGCCTTTGGTTATGAGATATCTTTGTGTCTGTGCACAAAGCGTGGTCTGTGGGCACAGCTGACTGACCACTGTGACTGACCTCTTCCAGGCTGGGACAGTGAGCCCCCAGAGTGGTGTCCCAAAGGCCTCAGACCCCATGGGTGACTTGGAGATGCTAAAAAGCAGTGTGGTGCCTTAGAAAGGGCCTTGGAGAACTTGGTCCTAGACCTAGGCATACCACCTGCTGGAACGAGTCACTGGAGCACTCATCTGTAAAATGGGGACAGGTTGCTGTCTTGATCTTTGGTCTCCTCATCTTTCAACAGGGATCATCAGAGTTGTTAACGACAGCCCAGCTCATCCATACAAGTCACTGGGCTCCGGAACTGGCACCAAGTAAACTCTCAATGAAAGTTTTTATTATTACTATTATTATTATTATCGTTATTATCAATATAAGCAGCTTGCCTCTTGCACATTGTGGGTGTGAAGATGGAACAGCTGCTGATGTGCTCTGTGAATGTGCAGAGCTCGGCAGGTGTGAGGAACGATTGCTTCAGAGGGAAGGAAGGTAAGTCCTTCTAAAGCCTATCTGTCAAAGCACATTTCAACATGACTCCTTGGCCAAGTGTCCTGAATTTTTTTTTAAGTTTTTTTTTTAAAGATTTTATTTATTTATTTGAGAGAGAGAGAGTGCAAGTGAAAGCACAAGCAGGGGGGAACAGCAGAGGGAGAGGGAGAAGCTGAATCCCCACTGAGCAGGGAGCCCGACTTGGGGCTCCATCCCAGGATCCTGGCATCAAGACCTGAACCGAAGGCAGACGCTTAACTCACTGAGCCACCCAGGTGCCCCGTAAGTTTTTATTTTAATTCCAGTGAGTTAACATACAGTGTTCTATTTCTGTTAGTTTCAGGTGTACAACATAGTGATTCAACACTTCCATACATCATCGGGTGCTCCTCACAAGTGCACTCCTTAATCCTCATCCCCTATTTCACCCATCCCCCCACCTACCTCCCCTCTGGTAACCATTAGTTAGTTCTCTATAGTTAAGAGTCTGTTTCTTGATTTGTCTCTCACTCTCTCTTTTTTTCCCCTTTGCTCATTTATTTTGTCTCTCAAATTCCACATGTGAGTGAAATCATATGGTATTTGGCTTTCTCTGACGGACTTATTTTGCTTAGCATAATGCTCTCTAGCTCCATCCATGTCATTGCAAATGGCCCAATATTTTTGAAATAAGAAGCTACTTTTTATTTTGGTAAACTCTTGAGAGACTCTGTCCATGGGTAAGCAGTTGTTCTGATGGGCTGTGGATAAGTGAAGAGGTAGCGGATGTGCTGTGGGAATGTTCCTGAGCAGAACCAGGGTGGGGCCCGCTGCCTGAGCTGCACTTCCGCTGCGTGTGAGGCAGTCGCAGGGGGAACGCAAGAGGACTTGTACCGGAGAAGGCAAGCACGTGAGCCATCGACCTGGAGGAGCGTCAGGACAGAGAAACCATTCCCCGGTTTGCTTAAATTCGTGTTACTTCATTTTGCCTGTGAGCCTCGTGGTTCCATTCAGCAGGCATCTCCTGCTCAGTTACCGCTCCTAGACCCCATACAAAAGGGGCTGTGCTTTGAGGAAGCTGAGTAAAGTTATCTCTCTCCTGGTGGAAACATGAGAAGATGGAAGGAATCAAGGCTGCCCTTGAAAATGATGGGAAGATGTGGGTATATGAGAGCCCATTATTTTTTATAAGCACGTTACAACATTGCTTCATGAGGAAAGATTATTGCGCAGTGTTGTCTACCAGGCTTTCATGAGGAGTCTTAAATGCAACTAGAAGAAATCCCAGATGCTCACAGTGACAGCCACTGGTCATGACAGTGGTGTCTCGGAAACTCTGGCGCCACACGCCTCCTGGGTGGGATGCTCCCAGGTGCCCTGCAAGGCCTTGTTGGCACCGCTCTGAAACACTCACCTGGGTCAAGCAATTCAGTAGGTCAGGCCAGTCAACACACACATCTCACCTGCCTACAGAAATTCTAGGCAGATAATAGGTACTCAATAAAAACTTAAGACTAATGTAATAGTAACAATAATAATAATATATAATATTCGTTAAAGACTTACTAGATGCTAGGCCCCTTCATATGTACCTTATATGTGTTGATTAATAGTAGCCTCACTATAGTCGAATGAGATAGCATTATTATTACTGTGTTTAGAGGTGGAGAAATATAGCCTTTGAGAACCTAAGTAACTTGGTCAAGAGCGTAGTCAGAAGTGGTGAGGCTGGAATTCCACCGAGGCAGACAGACTCTGAGCCCATAAACCATATGCTGGTGGCCCTACAGACTTGATTTAAAAGTAACATGCAGCTTTATTCTTTTTTTTTTTTTAAAGATTTTATTTATTTATTTGAGAGAGAGAATACGAGCGGGGGGGCGGGGGGGAATTGGGACAAGCAGACTCCCCGCTGAGTGAGGAGCCTGACTTGGGACTCCATCGCGGAACCCTGAGGTCATGACCTGAGCTGAAGGCAGATGTTTAACTGACTGAGCCACCCAGGTGCCCCCCAAAGTAACACGCAGCTTGCAAAAGAAACCAAGTGTTGAATTAGGGGAATATCTGCTTAAGGTGCTTCTTTAACTGATTGCATTTTAATTTTTGGCCCGACAGATTTTTTTTTTTTATGGGTATAACTTTAGTAAAAACTTAAAAATTTATGCAAAACAAATCTTAGAGCATTGTAGAGCAGGTGCTCGATGATTGGTCTGAGGCCATGGAAGGAAGGAAGGAAGGAAGGAGGGAAGGAAGTGGGGGTGGGGAAGGAAGGAAGAAAGAAGGAAAGATAGGAGGCTAATTTGATGGTATAAATAGAAACTGTGTGCATCATTATAAGTTCTTCTATTTTCTTTCTTTATGCTTCCTGCTTCTTGATAGTGTGCACTTCTCAGAGAAGTGAGAGCTGCCTAACAGTCTGGGCCTAGTTCTGTGTCCTCCACTGTGAGAGGGAGGGTGGCACAGAATTACAGGAAAGAAGGAATGAGGTCTCTGTTCTCCTGTGTGCAACTCCACCCCAGGCACCAAAGCTCAAATAGGCCTTCCCTTCAGCCTGGGAGCAGGAGCGAATGACAGCCAGACTTGAGAACCCCTCCTGAACCCGAGCTTCTCCCAGGTCCACCTGCAGGGCAGACCACACGGAGGGAGGGAGGCAAGGCTGCCACACGCAGCAGAAGATGGTGGTGGATGTACTACACAGAGCTGAGAGGCCAAGGAGCGGTGATGGCGGGGGTTCGGGTAGCCTGCTCTTGCATGGCACTTTGCAGAGGGAGTGGATGGTCTCCAGCATCTAGGAGGGTTGCAAATGAGATGAAAGGGGAGATTTCTGCTGGAGAGAAAGAAGCATGGCACACACAGGTCCCTGGAGGAGAGAGAGCAAATGGAAGGCACCCAAGGAAAGATGCTTGTCTCATGAAGAGGCATTCAGCTGTTCCAGCGGAGAGGGAGGTGTGCATGGTGGGCAGAAGGAGCACATCTCATCTTTGTAAAAATGCCCAGGCAGAGTCAGGTCTCAGGCCTGCGGAGTTAGAACTCTCCTAAAGGGCTTTGAAACACAAGAGAAAGTAGTATTCACCTTCCAAGTGGCGGAAGAGGGAGTGGCAGGTGACAACTTACTAAGTCTTTTTCCCAATTAGTTGCTGCCTCTGGATAACTGACTTGAAGAAATGGATAGCTTCTTTGTGCGTTTGTCCATGTTGACTTTGTAGTACAGTTTTTTCAGGGGCGCTATGGACTGCCTTGTGTCCTCCTAAAACTCATGTGAAGCCCTAATCCCCAATGTGACTGTATTTGGAGTAAAAGGAAGTAATTAAGGTTAAATAGGGTCCTTAGGGTGGCATCTTGCTCTGATAGGATTAATGGCCTACTAAGAGGTACCAGAGAGCTCCTACTCCCTGTTGGTCAGGTGAGAACACAGCAAGAAGGCTGCCGCCTGCAGCTGGGAGAGAGCCCTCACTAGGAACACGATTAGCTGGAGCCTTGATCTTGGGCTGCCCAGTCTCCAGAACCCTAAGAAAATAAATTCCTGTGTTTATGCGTGATCAGTAGTATTTTGGTCTGGCAGCCCAGGCAGACTAAAAAAGGAGAAAAAAAAAAAATGCTCTAAATATCTGCAAACCCAATCTCCTGTAGGCTGTGCTCAGAGAAGATTATAAAGCAAAAGGTCTTTGTAAAACTTTGGCTTTCTTTATGGGGACTGAGAGATTATCCCCAAACGGTCCATCTGAGCCCCAAGGTTTGTATTTGGGAGGCCAACATTTATTTTCAAAAGGCTGGATACATTTTGAAAATGAAAAGGGCTGTATGGAAAGTAGCACTATTAAAGCAGAGAGTGAATAAAAGATGAGAGAAGGAACCTAAAAAAGAAAAAAATCTTACAGAGAGGAGAATGCTTAGACCAACTTCAGTACTGAATATTTCCTTTTAAAAAAAATTCATGTCTCCTAAAACCAACTCCAAATGGAATCATATAAACCCAAACCCTAGAATCAGGGGAATTTTCCAGTGAGGGAGAACATTTTGATAGTATTAGTAATTTAGTTTTCTCATAAGGAAATAAAAAGGAAATTAATTCAATGATTTGTTACGAATAGTTACAAAAACGTACAGTTTCAGAGATTAGTGGGGAATACAGTTCCTGCTGGAGGCAGCACTTCTCTGCTCTGCTAGAGGGGATGAATTATAAGATTTTATTTGTGTTTGAGGTGGAAGAGGGGAATCGGAAACTCCCTGCCTCCTGTCCCTTGTCCTGGAAAAAGTACACACATGCAGGGAATGCATTTCCTGCTTTCTTGCCTTATTGAATTTCTGCTTTCTTTTTTTCCCCCTTGTTAATATTTGCTTGACATTTTTTCCATCTTTATTGAGACATAATGAACATGTAATATTGTGTTAGTTTAAGGTGTACTACGTGGTGATTTAATGCCTGTATATATTGCAGTATGATTACAAAAATAAGGTTAGTTAACACATCCATCACCTCACATAGTTACTTCTTTGTGTGTGTGTGTGTGTGTGTGTGTCTGTGTATGGTGAGAAATTTTAAGATCTACTCTTTTAGCAACTTTCAAGGATATAGTATAATACTGTTAACTATTGTCACCGTGCTGGACATTAGATCCCAGATATTATTCATCTCAAAGCTGAAGGTTTGTATCCTTGGACCACCCTCACACATCCCCCCCCCGCCCCGCAACCACCAATCTGTTGTTTCTGAGTTCAGTTTTTTTAGATCCTGCATATAAGTGAGATCATACAGTACTTGTCTTTCTCTGACTTATTTCATTTAGCATAACGCCCTCAAGGTTCATCCATGTTGTTGCAAATGGCAGGATTTCCTTCTGAATAATATTCCATTATATGAATGGAATATATATATATATAGATAAATAGATAGATATAGATATAGATATTAGATATCTCACATTTTCTTTTCATTCATCTGTTGATAGATACATTATTGTTTTCATGTCTTGGCTATTGTAAATAATGCTAAAATGAACCTGGGGCACAGATAGCTCTTCAAGATAGCGATTTCATTTCCTTCTGATATATACCCAAAATAGAATTGATGAATCATATGGTAGTTTATTTTTCAGTTTTTTGTTTGTTTGTTTGTTTGTTTGTTTTGATAATAGCCACTCTAACCTATGTGAAATGATGGCTCCTTGTGGTTAAATTTGCATTTCTCTGATGATTAACAATGTGATGAATGTGGTAGACCTTTCCATGTACCTGTTGGCCATTTGTAGATCTTCCTTGGGAAAATATCTATCCAGCCCATTTTTAATTGGCTTATTTGGGTTTTGTTTTTTTGTTGGATCTTGTTATTGAGTTTGACTTCCTTATATATTTTGGACATTAACCTCTTATCAGATACATGGTTTGCAAATATTTTCTTCCATTCCACAGATTGCCTTTTCATTTTTTTGATTATTTTTTTTGCTGTGCCAAAACTCTTTGGATTGATGTGGTACCACTTGTTTACTTTTTCTTTTGTTTCTTGTGCTTTTGGTGTCAAATCCAAAAACACCATTGCTACAGCCAATGTTAAGGAGCTTACCCCCCTCTGTTTTCTTCTAGAACTTTTACAGTTTCAGGTCTTACATTTAAGTCTTAATCCATTTTGAGTTACTTTTTGTGAATAGTGTAAGATAAGGGTCTAGTTCATTCTTCTGCATGTGAATATCTAGTTTTCCCAACACCATTTATTGAAGAGACTATCTTTTCTTCATTAAGTAGTATTAGCTCCTTTGTCAAATGCTAGTTGATCATTTATGCATGGATTTATTTCTGGATTCTCAATTCTGTTCCAGTGGCCTATGTATCTGTTTTTATGCCTACTTTTTTGATTACTCTAGCTTTGTGATATAATTTGAAATCAGGAAGTGTGATACATTCAGCTTAGCTCTTCTTTCTCATTGCTTTGGTTATTTAGGGTCTTCCATTTTTCCATATGAATTTTAGAACTTTTTTCTATTTCCATAAAGAATACCATTCAAATCTTAATAGGGGTTGCATTGAATCTGTAGATCACTTTGACTAGTATGGATGTTTTAACAATGTTAGTTTTTCTAATCCATGAACACAGAATATCTTTTAATTTATTTGTGTTTTCTTTAGTTTCTTTCATCAGTGTTTTATAGTTTGGAAAGTGTACAGATCTTTCACCTCCTTGGTTAAATTTATTCCTAAGGAAACATTTTTTGATGCTATTCTAAATGCTGGGGTGGGGAGGTGTCTTTATTTCATTTTCAAATAGCTCCTTGTTAGTATATAGAAATGCAGTTGATTCTTGTATGTTGATCTTGTTGATTAGACAAGGAAATGAGAGTGATGGATAGACAAATGAGTGATATCCAAAGAGAGGTTTTGGGATCTCAATGGGATTGTTCTTATAACAGGTGGTATAATAAATGCATCATTTTCAGGAGTATAAACAAATATTTTTTAAGGGAAAGGCAGAGAAATCTGTCTTCTCTCAAAGCACTGCTGAGAATAGAGCTGATGGCCTGACTGATGAGGATTGTGTACTTTTTTTGTTGTTTGTAAAACACTACATAAATACATTTTAATAAATTTCTGCTTTAACACAGAAAAAAACTTTTTAGAGTTTTTTATATATAAGATCATGTCATCTACAAAGAGAGACAATTTTACTTCTTCCTTTCTGTTGGATGCTTTTTATTTCTTTTTCTTGCCTGATTTCTCTGGCATTACCTTGATACCAAAGCCAGGTAAGTCCTCTGGCTAGGACTTCCAGTATGGGGTTGAATAGGAGTGGGCACCCTTGTCCTGTTCCTCATCTTATAGGATAAACTTACAACCTTTCACCATTGAGTATGTTGTTAGCTGTGGGCTTGTCATATATGGCCTTCATTATGTTGAGGTATGTTACTTATATATCCAATTTGTTAAGAGTTTTTATTATGAAAGGATATTGAAATTTTTAAAATGCTCCACCCCACCTATTGAGATGATTATATTAATTTTATCTTTTATTCTATTAATGTGATATATCACATTTATTGATTTGCATATGTTGAAACATCCTTGCATTCCAGGAATGAATCCCACTTGATCATGGTGTGTGATCCTTTCAATATGCTGTTGAATTCTGTTTGCTAGTATTCTGTTGAGAATCTTTGCCTCTATATTCACCAGGGATATTGGCCTGTAGTTTTTTTCTTGTACTGTCCTTATCTGGCTTTGGTATCAAGGTAACGTTAGTAGTATCACGGAATGAATTTTGGGGAGTTCCCTACTCTTCAGTTTTTGGGGAGAGTTTGCGAAGGATTGGTATTAATTCTTCTTTAAATGTTTGGGAGGATTCGCTAGTGAAATAATCTGGTCCTAGGCTTTCCTTGGAGGTTTTCAATAACTGATTTAATCTCCTCACTTATTATTGGATGTAAAGACTTTCTATTTCTTTATGATTCAGTCCCACCAGGTTGTATATTTCTAGTAATGTATCGATTTCTTCTAGGTCATCCAATTTGTGGCATAAATTGTTCACAGTAGTCTCTTATGATCCTTTGTATTTCTGTGGTATCAGTTGTAATGTCTCCTTTGTCAGTTACAATTTTATTTGAATTCACTCTCTTTTTCTTGGTTAATCTAACTAAAGATTTGTCAACTTTGTCTTTTCAAAGAACTATTAGTTTTTAAAAAAATCTTTTCTATTGTTTTCCTATTCTCTATTTCATTTGTTTCTGCTCTAATCTTTATAATTTTCTTCCCTCTGCTTACTTTGGTCTTAGTTTTTTCTTCTTTTTCTAGTTCCTTGTAATGTTGTTTTTTGAGATCTATCTTTTTTCTTAATGCATGCATTTATAGCTATATATTCTCCTCTTAGAAATGTTTTATCTGCATCCCATAAATTTTAGTATGTTGCATTTCCATCTTTGTTTGACTCAAGATGTATTTTGATTTCCCTTTTGATTGTTTCTTTGACTCACTGGTTGTTCAAGAGTGTGTTGTTTAATCTAACTGAATTAAATGTTCTTTCTCTGTGCCCATGAGATAAATAGATGGTGAATATCACTATCAGGATACTTGCTATGTTGTATGTGTATGTGTTGTATGTATGCATTTCTCTATGTGTGTTCCTCGAAGCAAAGAGTCTATGTTTTTAATCTTTATGTTGCCAGTGGTTGCACAATGCTTAAAAATGAGTCCTGGATGTCCGTATTAGTTTCTGGATAAAGAAATAAGGGAAAAACCGTAGCAAGTTTATTATTATGGGGAGACAAATAGATTTGAAAACAAATATGTTCATTAAAGGCATTGTAAGAAGTCTATGCAGGAATGCAAGAAAGAAAGGCAATCAGTTCTAAGTGATGGGTGGTGGCATGAAAAAGATTCAAAGAGTAGGTGATGTTTGAGATCACTTAAAAAAGATAAATAGATGTTGGTTTGCTTGACAGGGATGGGGAAGAGGTGTTAGATGCATTGCAGGTAGAAAAAAAAAGCTGAGCAGAGATATGGATCATAGTGGCATGGAACAGCACTGTGAATGACAGAGATGAGAGATGGGAGAAATCTGCTCTGATGAGAACAAAAGGGAGTGGACAGAAGTTTGGTGAGAGAAAAGTCTAGAGAAGAATATCTGTATGTCATGCTAAGAAGTTTGAGCTTTATCTCAAGAGCAATGGAGGTCTGTTAGAGGTTTTTAAGCACAAGTGATTTAAATAGAACTACTTTTTGTTTTTGTTGTTAAGGAAGATCTCAGTTGATGATTGTGTTCAGAAGTGTTTTACAAGGTTAAGATCAGAGTAGACAAGTGTTTTAGGGAGAGGGAAGAGTGGGAAGAATGTGGGAAAGCTAGAGATCAGAAAAGGCTTGGTTCACCAAAACAAAACAACATTCAGAGCAGAAAGACCACACTAAGGGTACCAAAAAGGAAATGATTAAGATGACGCTGCAGCAGGGGGCATGAGAGAGGAGTGTGACACAGGAGAAAGCGTGTGGCACTGACTGGATATTCAGACAACGGATGGGGCTCAGGTGACCCCCGGTTTGGCTTGGGTGACTTGGGTGGACAGTTACGCCATTTATGACAATAGAAGAGCTGGGGAGGGGGATTTGATCAGTGGAGTTGTGTACATATTGTTTGGAGGTGCTTGTGGAATACCAGGTTGAGATGGTTCGGCAGGCAGTATGTAATTTAGTAGGAGTGGGATTTGAAACAGAAATGACAGCATCGGTGTCAACAATGTCTAGACCAGTAGAAGTTCAGGGAGTGAAAAAGATTACCTAGGGGAAATCTCATTCAATGTATTATGAAATAAAAGCACCACGAAAAATAAAATCCTGGGTAGACAGAGGGTGTCAACATTTAAGAAATGGGCAGGAGCCAAAGAAGGAACTAGTGAATTTCTACATTTCTGACTGGGAAGGAGAGAGATAAAATAATAAGAAACCAGAGATTCAAAACCAAAATGAAGACCTGAAGGAGTTTAAAGTTTACAAATCAACCAAGGGGAGAGGTGGCAAATGCAGCAGCGGTAAATACTCTATCTGAAGAGAGATGATGGAATTGGATGAAGAATGAGTGAAGAAGTAGATCTCATACTGAAGGGCAGATCGAGGGTCCCATGAAACGGGAGGAAAGGGAATAAATTGGGGAGAAGGTAGAGAGGACTCCAGAATTAGTTATAGATTAAAGGATGGGGATTCCTACCTGTTAACCCATATTTTCTCAGTAAAGTAAGAGTTGAGTTCAACTTGCTGAAAGAAGGAGGTTGATGGTTGGAAAGAAAGAAGAAAATTGGAAAAGAGGCAGAATAGAAACGTTGGGAATTGGGAGAGGACCTGCTCGGATATAAACATATTGAAATTGGAGGGGTCCAATGGAATCCCATGCACCTCCTCACTTCCCTGATGGAAGACATGTTTCTGACTGTCAGAAAAAGGATAGAAATTCCCAAAGTACATGAAATTGTCTAAATAACTTGTGAAACAGAAACTATATTCTATCTTCATGAAGTATGAAAATTCACAAAATTTTTCTATCAAAATGAAAAAAGCCAAAGTAATAATTGGGCTGTGTTGGGATTGGAACACAAGTGTCCAAAGATCAAAGATGAGAGAAACAATAGCATGGACTGTGGATAAAAATCATTGTTTTGACACCCTCCCCCCTAACAGACAAATAAACAAATAAAAACTACTCCAAGCCTAAGAGTAGATAGATTACACTGCTATGCTGGTAGCTAGATAGGTTTGCAGGCTGTAACTTTGGGGTGACACAAATTTAAACAGTTTTGAGTGCTTAGCAACTCAGCCATAAGAACAGTGTCAGATGGTAGATGGCCAGTTTGACCCAACACTGAGGGGTTTTGTATCCTATGTAGCAGAAGGACGGAGCAGAGGGTCCTTCCCTGGAGAAGCAGCTGAGTCCTAAGTGGAAGGCCAGTGTCCAATTAAAAAGAGCATTGGATCAAAAGCTTCAGCTTCCTTGTCCCAGTAAAAGACAATGTTCTGTTCAGTCTAATCAAGACAAAAAGATATAAATTAAACATTAATCATAAATTTAAAAAGCTGCTCAAAATCTAGTAATGGAAATGTACTATCTTGATACGATTTAAAATTTCTCTCTGAGACAGACAGCCAATACGATGTTTAGAAGTAAAATAGCAGGAACATTTTTTTTTTTTTTTTTTAGGAGCAGTCTTATTAAAGGTAAAAGCAAGATAAAAGATGACATCATAGTTATTCATTTTACACTATTCTCAAGTTACAGCCAATGAAAAAGGGCAGAAAAGAGAAATAAATACAATTATTGGAGAAGAAAGAAAAATTATTATTTACAGATAATATGATTGTCTATCTAGAAAACCCTAAATTGAAAAATTATTTGAACTAGTTAGGAGTTTAGAAACATGGTCAGTTATAAAATTAATACATAAAAAGTTTACTACATGCCAGAATTTTATCAATTAAAAAGCATAATAAAAAATTCCCGCTCACTGGAGTACATAATCTAAAATATCTAGGAATAAATTTAATAAGAGTTCTGCAGAAGCTACATGAAAAAAATTGGAAAATTTTACCGAGGGACATTAAAAGAAAACCCTGAAATAAGTTGACACTGCTGCTGTATTCATTAATGCTCCTGACTGTCACACAGGACATACAGCCATTCCAACACCCAAGGAGGACCCAGCTGAGTCCATGGAGTCCACCCTTCCCTAGCAGTGCTTGGGCAAAACACCTCAGAAGCACAAACCTTGACCATTAAAAGAAAGGAGATAGTCAACAGATCACATCCTCTATCCTCATCCTCTCTCTGCTCCGCTGGACTCAGGCATTGGCTCTGTCAGCCTCTCTGTTGACATCCTGCTTGACTGGGCAATGACTGTGTTTTCCTGTGAAGCCACAGCCAAGCCTGGTAATAATGCACCACCTTTGATTTTCTTCCCACCTGCCCTTCCTCATTTTCCCTTTCTTCTCACTCTTGATGCCCTGGGATCCCTCTCCTCAAAACTTTTAACATGTAAGCTTTTCCTGCTTTGCAAGGAACTGGGGCTAAGACACAGTCTTTCTTAGCACTGCATACTAAAATACATCATAGATCTATGAGAACATTACAATGTAAAAACTGCATAAAAGATAAAAAAATATTAGTTTGTCTATAAATGTGTATGTTATTGAGGTGTGGAAAATCTTTTTAATGCAAGAATTTGATAGGTTTAAATTTCCAAATTTTAAACTTCTGCAGATTAGAAATATAAACAAAATTAAATAACAACAAACAAAAAATATTTGAAATGCCTTTGGTTGAAACAGATTAACATATTAATACATTGGTGTAGGTTTATATATAAAGAGTTTTCATAAATCAATAAAAACATGCCTCATTAGAAAAATAGACTAAGGTTTGAACAAGTAATCCACAAAAAAGAAACACAAAGGATCCAAAAACATATGAAAAAAATATTCAGGCTTACTAAAACCAAGGAAATACAAATGAAATCAACAATGATTTATTGTTTTCTCTGAGAAGATTTGCTAAGATTAAAACCAAAGGCAGTGTCACAAATCGGAGAAAAAAGGATTAATTATCCATTAATCCATGAATTATCCATTCATCTGTACTTTTGCAAACTACTAGGAGGCCTGTAAGTTGCTACGTTTTTTTTCTGGCAATATGTACCAAAAGGTTTAAAAATGTTCTTATCCATTAAACCAATAATTCCACATATAAAAATTTATGCTAAGGAAATAGCCAGAGATCTAAGACTTACATGGAAATACATTCACAGCCACATTTATAATAAACAACTGGAAACAATATAAATACCAAAGAAAGGAACTGTCTAAATACATTTTTATATATTAATAAGATGGGATTCTCTGCACTATTTCAAATTATGGTTTTGAAAATATAGAAGGTTGTGGGAAAATGTTCTCAATATAAGTTGGAATATAAAAAATGCTTATGAAATGAATGCAAAATAAACTTTTAAATAAAAAAAGGGCTTACACAATATGTGCAACTCGTTTCTCTCCTGTCACATCTTCTCCAAGACTAAACTAAACTAAACTAAACAAGAATTAGAAGCACAAACATTAAAAAAATCAATGGTGAGTCACTCAGTGGTTTTTTTTTTTAGAATAATTTTTGCTCTCATAATCATACGATATTTTTAAATGACTTCGGACAATAGACCTAAATGTGAAAGATGAAACTATAAAAATCCTAGAATAAAACATAAAATCAAATCTTTGGGACCTCGAGGCAGGCAAAGATTCCTTAGGACATAAAAAGCTCAAACCATCAAGAAAAAAAAGTGACAATTGGACTTCATCAAAACTTAAAATTTGCTTTCAAAAAATACTATTAAGAAATGAAAAAGCAAGCCAGATGAAAGAAAAATATTTTCAATACATGTATTTAACAAAGAAATTATATCTAGAGTGTATGAAAAATCCTTATAACTCAAGAAAAAAACCTGATTTTGAAAACAGACAAAAGATTTGAACACACGCTTTACAAAAGAAGATCTGCAAAAGGCTAATAAGCACATGAAAAGATGGTCAAAATCATTTAGTTATCAAGGAAGTACAAATTAAAACCACAAAGAGACTTCACTACAGAGCTGAAATTTAAATGGCTAATCATACTAAATGTTGACAAGGATGTGGAACAACCAGAAGTCTCACATATTGCTGTGGAGATATAAAATGGTGCCACTACTTCGGAAAACCGTTGGTTTCTTAAAAAGTTAAACATATTCCTACCATACCACCAGCTGTCTTATTCCTAGGTATTTACCCCAAAGAAATAAAAACATATGCCCACATGAAATACTGTGCACAATGTTCATGACCATGTATCTGAAATAGCCTCAAACTGGAAATAATCCGTGTCCAACAGGTGAATAAATAAGCAAATAGTGGTACATTTATACAATTGATTATTACTCAGCAATAAAAAAAGCAAATTGCTGATATATACACCAATATGGATGAATCTCAAAGTAATTTTACTGAGTGAAAGAAGCCAGATGCAGAAGGCCACCTACTGTGTGATTGTATTTATATAACATGCTGGGGAATGCAAACTGATCCAAACTGGCAAGAATTATCTGTAGCTGCCTATGGCCAGGAGTAGAGGGAAGGATGGAGGGTTAAGGGACACAAGGTAATTTGGGGGGATTATGAAAATGCTCTATATCCTGATAGTGGTGGCAGTTTCATGG
The DNA here is from genome assembly GCF_054177405.1 of Leptonychotes weddellii. Lineage (NCBI taxonomy): Eukaryota > Metazoa > Chordata > Mammalia > Carnivora > Phocidae > Leptonychotes > Leptonychotes weddellii. The sequence continues at coordinate 103,471,794 of NC_138374.1, forward strand.
ATACATACATTTGTCAAAACTCAGTGAATTGTACACTTTAAATGGACATAGTTAATATATAAATTCTGTATAAAGAAAGTTAATTAAAAACAATTTCCTTCCTGTGTTCCTTGCTGGATGAAATCTATCCAATCTTGATTATTCCTTTGCTTATTGTCTTTTCTCCCATTTAATATTACATTATTATAATAGATTTAGAGACACAACTATAATTGCTTCTATGTGTGTATGTGTGTGTGTGTGAGAGAGAGAGAGAGAGAGAGAGATGGCGAGGGGTGGGTTGGGAATTGAGGAAGAAGAGATGGAAGATTCCAAAATGCTAGGGGATTTTTGGTGGCAAGGAAATTCCAGAGGCATGGAATCCAGAATCCAGATGGAGGCATGGGACTTGGAGTAAGGTGGAACACTGGGGAATTTGAGATGGACACATGAGAGTCTGAAGTAGCCATGTCTGATGACCTCAAATATTCTACAACATGAAGTGACATGAGGGTCCTGGATGGGCAGGTAGTTGAGGAGAGTGGCGTGTACGATAGAAGTCACTGAGAGATAAATAAAGGATTCAGTTGAAACAGGAGAGGGTCAAGGAATGAGCAGAAATTTCCAGACCCAGAGGAGCCCTCTCCATGCTCTCAGTGGGTGTTCTTCTATGATCTGTTTGAAGGACTTGAAGGACAGCATGCTGCTGAGCACTGATTATCATCCCCACCTCAATTGCTCATCCAAATCTCACAAATGTTTGGCAAATGTCTAGACCTTTACCGTGGAGAAATTAGAAAATGGAGCTGCTTCTGCCCTGATTATTGATAGATCTTTGTCTGGCTTTCTCAAGCATCACTGATGGAACTGTGATACTCGTGATGGAGACCCATCTCAGCAAGCAACATTCCCCAGTCTTCCCTTACTGAAGGATTATGTTATTTTGCATACAACGTGTCCATTAAAGAACCTTTGCTTTTCACTGGCATGGCCTCAGTACTTCTCCGCTAAGGAGAATCCTTTGTGCCTGCTAAGTGGATTGGGAAGTTGGAACAGTGGCTGAGAAGAGCTATGCCAAATAAATTTTATTCTGATGACTTTGGTCTGTATCATCAGTCTTAGATAATTGTACTGCAGCAGACATGACTTTCTTCCCGAGGCAGACTGTAAGAATGCATGACATAATAATGCCATGATCAATCTGACCTAGCCCTCACCGAGGGTAAAGAGGTACAAGTTCACAGGCTCCTCCCATTACTGTCAAATGATACATCAACTCAGCATTGGGAGGCAAGCTGGCAATCCCAAAGTATATTGTTAAAAATAACACCCAATGAAAACAAACATTTGGATCTTTGGGCCCCTATAAAGAAGGCAATTAACAGATTATAAATGGTGTTAGGCTTCCGATGTTTTAATTTGGGGCTTCAGAATTTGAACTTAGGTTGCTGAATCATCATTGCATCTTTATTGAGACTGTAGCAAGATCCCCCTTCTACCTTACGCTTACTTCTGTTTTTCTAAAACTAGGTAGAAAATGTATACATGGTATTGCTGAATGATACTTTCTAAATATTAGTCTCCAATCTCTCTGTGATTAATTGTGCACTTGATTAACCTTAATTGCCAAGATAGCAAAAAAGAGCACTCTAACGATTTTTTGATGTTTTGTGTTTGATCATGGTTGTGGAAGAACTAAAAAATATTGGTTTCAGGAGAGAATAATTAGCCAATTAATTAATTTTGGTCTGGTTATATTTTTATTTTCAAGGCATTTGTTGGTCTCGACTAAAATATTCTATTTTCATTCGAGTCATTAGGGCCCATAAAGGGACAGTGAGGCTACTAAGTTGAGGCATAGTGTGTAGCCGGGAGTCCTGCAGAGCTGGCTGTGCTCCATCCTCTTTTTTTTAAGCTAAGAATGAGATTGAAAATTCCAAAATACTAAGGATTATTAAGGGGAGAGAAATATCCCAAGGGCCTCTAGAGGTATAGGATCCAGGATACACAACAAAGAACCGGGCCTGAAAATGCTCTGTTCTGAGGGGTTTTATATGCATTACATTTAATCCTCACAACAACTCTCTGAGGTAGGTTTTCTTATTGTCCCTATTTTTCAGATGAGCAAACTGAGGCATAGGGAGATTAATATGTGCCTATTCACAGAGCTAGTAAGCGGGTGAAGAAGGATTTTTATCCCTATGATGTGGGCTGAAATTCTTATGGTTGTATTATAATTAGTCCAGCAAAAGTAGCTAGCATGATGTCCTTCCTATAAAAGATGCTTAATATTAGGTACCAAAATACGTTAGGTAGTATTAATTTATTCGGATTTCATAGTAAGACAAAGTCAACTGGTGTTTACAGATTTCAAGGTCTCAAGCCAATAGGAAATGATAACCCTTGAATACAGTACAAGCAAGAATAGAAACACGCCCTTTGTTCTTACGTGTTGATGTCGGTGTGGTTGATAGGGGACCCCTACTCTGTAACCAGAGTTACACCAGTGTGTGTGGTGGTGAGGTGGGGAGGAGGGTAGACTGCTCCTGTCAGTCACATAGACATGGGACGTCAGTGCTTTGGTTTGCCCTGGCAATTCTAAAACAACCGGTTAAATCAATCACTTCGGAGTGGAAGTGGGCAGTTTCATATCTGTTCAGCAACACAGAGAAAAAGCAACCAAATCACTTGGCTGATGGCCTCCAATCAATGCTCACAAAATTAAGAAAGCAACTTGAGCTGGCTACTTACTTTCTTTCAGAGCCTAAACTCCCAGCTATTTTGTAGAAGGAGTATGATGTAAGGACAAACACCGAGGCTTGGCCCATGAATTTTCCTGTGTTATTGGGAAGAGTGGCGTGTGGTGTGTGGGGGTGGGTAAGGTGCACGACTGACTTGGGACTTCTTGCTTCTTTCAAGGTTCATCTCGCTGAACTCATATCTAAAGAACCATACTTAGTGATGTATTTGCTTAAAAAATCTAGCAGATTCATAGCTTCCCTTGATGTAACAATGAGAGATTTTTAGCCATTCTCTTATTTGAATTTGATACCTTCTATACCATCATTACATAAATAAGTCTGTGATATTTAAGCAGATTTTTATTTAAATTTCGTTTCACTTTTTAGCGACTTTTGTCTCTTGCTTATAACTTTGAGAGGACTGTATCAGGGCTTACACAGTTAATAAAAGCAAACTAAAGCAAATAATCACCTTCTAATACTTCTTTCAGCATATTCTAATTTTTTAATGGAGAAAATGCATTCTTAAATTAAATATGCATAATAAGGAATACTAATAATAAAAATAAAGTGGAATATGTGAGAATGAATCTAGTGTTGTAAGCAAATGCATTTGATTTGCTAAGGATAAAAGCTGGCTCGAGTCAGTAAGAATCAGTGCAAAAAAGAAGAGCCTCATAATGTTCATAAATTGTCCATAATTGTATGGATTTTAAATATAAAAGTTGGCAGTGGCAAAAGCTAAAAGCCATTAGGAAGTATACCATTGTGCAGTGCACTAGGAGCAGTAAGTCACAATCGTATGAAAAAAAAAATCCCTAGCTAGAGTTTTCTAAAATTTTGATAACCATACTTGAGACTTATCTTGATGTTTACTACAATGCATGCATTGTTCAGCACTGGCATGGCCTAATGCATATATGAATCATATTTGAAAAGAGCTACTAATTAACATGAATAGTCTTCTTCTGTGAAGGTCGTTTATTGCAAAGTTTTACTTTTTTTTTTTTGTTTTTTTTTTTCTAGCTGAATATTGCTAAAGGAGCCCTCAACAACAGCCATTAGTTTAAGAGAGTAGTCTGTTTTCTGCCTGGCATTGGGTTAGAGTTTTAAAGAGTCTTTTTCTTCTGTGAAGAAGCCATAAAAATAATATTTAAAAGTAAGAGGGAGGGAAAAAAAAGAGGGGGGAGAAAAGGAGAGGAGAAGAGAGACCTTTCTCTTCTTGAGCGGTACATCCATTCATTAAATTTTATTCTGTCATCAACTGTATTTTCTCATGAACTTCTTGTTATAATATTGAAGAACTGTTTGGCTAAATTGTTAGACTCTACGTCAAATGGGATTGATCAAGAGTTTTTCTTTGAAAACTGCGTTGGCCAGCACTTTCCTAGGACTCACTGGGAAGGTCCCTGAAATTTTTTTTTTTTTAAAGATTTTATTTATTTATTTGAGAGAGAGAGAATGAGAGACAGAGAGCACGAGAGGGAAGAGGGCAGAGGGAGAAGCAGACCCCCTGCTGAGCAGGGAGCCCAATGCGGGACTCGATCCTGGGACTCCAGGATCATGACCTGAGCCGAAGGCAGTCGCTTAACCAACTGAGCCACCCAGGTGCCCCTGGTCCCTGAAATTTTTTCCACAGAAGTAAAAACACTTTGGGACTAGGTTCTACTACTTTGCACTGAAGGAACCTCCAGAACCTTCCACCATTTCAGTTTGGGATGCGTAGGTTTTTTTGGCTTAGATGTTTCAAGGAACTTAGCCAAGATGAAGGGATTTCTAAGGACTGTTGGGAAACAATATTACTCTGTGCGAAAAACCTCTCTTAGCTAAAGACCTTCAGTCAGAGTTTTGCCTCCATTTGTCATAGTTAATTTTATGTGTCAAATTGGCTGGGTTACAGTGTCCAGTTGTTTAGTCAAACTAAACAGACCGGGCCAGTGTAAATGTTGCTCTGAAGATGTTTTTTAGATGTGATTAACATTTAAATCAGCGGACTCTGAGTGAAGCAGATTCCCCTCAGTAATGTGGGTGGGCCTCATCCAATCAGTTGAAAGCCTGAAGCGCAAAGACAGGTTTCCCAAAGAAAAAGAAATTCTGCCTTGGGACTGCAGTGTGGAAACTCTGCCTGAGTCTGCAGCCTGCAGGTTTTGGACTCAAGACTACAATGCCACCTTTATCCTGAATTTCCCACCTGTCAGCCTGCTCTATAGACTATAGGCCCCATGATCCTGTGAGCTAATTCCTTAAAATAATCTTTTAATCTCTTTATCTATCTATCTATCTACCTATCTGTCTATCTAACATCATCATCTCTATCCTATTGGTTCTGTTTTTCTGGAGAACCCTGACTAATCCAATACACCATTTAAGTAAAACTAGTAGTAAGTTTATAGTACAAAACATGCTCTTGACCTCTCAGGAGAGAACTAGATTTGGGGCCAGGTTTGCTTGAGACAACAAAGGGATTAAAGAGCCAATCACTTTGTGATTTTGCCTACATGATACCAGATAACCTATTTGCTAAATACATACATTATTCTTACTGGTCAATCTGGTTAGAATAAGCCCCTGAGAATTTGTCAGTTAAATGCATCTTTTGATGTCTGAAGACTGTGGAAGTGTTGAGTGGCTATTATTGGAATTGCCTGAATCACCCCAGCAAGGCTTGGCTTTTAGAAATATCAAGCAGCAGTTCTCACGCTGACTTTGTAATGTATACCTTCTTATATTAAGTTTTGAACCATGTAAATGTTTTAAAAGACAAAATTAAATAAAAAGCATCTAAGAGGCCCTTTTGCTTGTACCCACTTGCCCCAAATGTCTCACACTACTAGTTAGCTAGTGAAAGAGGCACAGATATGGTGGAAGAGGGAGACAAAACCCCTCAGCTATCCCCATTCCCATCTTCCTGATACCCCCTTCATGAAGTCAATGTACAAAATCAGTGTTTATTAATGGTTGATCATGTCCAAGTGTCTTACTCAGCTCCGCCCTTGCAATAAAAAGTACCATAGACTGTGGCTTAAAGAAGAGTTATTTATTTTTTGGAGACTGGGAAATCTGAGGTCAAGGTCCAGTAGAGTTCAGTTTCTTTGGAGGGCTCTCTTCCTGGCTTACAGATAACCACCTATTTTGCTGTGTCCTCACATGGCCTTTCTTCAGTGCATGAATGTGGAGAGAAAGACTCCATCCTTATGATCTCATTTAACCTTAATTACCTCCTAAAAGCCCTGTCTCCAAATACAGTCCCATTGGGAGTTAGGGCTTTAACACATGAGTTTGTGGAGGCGGGGACACAATTCAGTTCATGACAACAAGGCACTTTGTTTTGTACTCAAGATATGTCTTTATTTGGGTACTCTCCTGGAGACAGCAATGCTGTAGGGGGACTGGGCAGGTGTACAAATGTCTATGACATGAAGCAGAATGTGATAAATCCTAAAAGCAAGGGTCTACAGGAGTGTAAGGGATGGAATGGTCAATACAGCCGGGTGATCAGGAGAAGCTCCCCAAGAAGGAGACCTTGCATTAGACACTGAAGGCAGGAGGTGGGGGGTGGGGGTAGTGCTTGGGCCAGTGACAGGATGGAGACGATCTGCAGGGTAAAGATTGACATAGGACAAGCAGTGGGAGAAGAACGCAGGATAGAAATGGTCAAGAAAGAAAGCCTGGTCCAGGTTGTCTGGCATTCGGAGGGACTGTGGTAAGAAGGGTAGACTGAGGTCAGAGAACAGAGGGACTGACATTCCAAGGGATTTGTTGGGAAGGTATTGGTGAGTCACCAAAAACTTTTGCCTAGGGAGGTACTGGTTATTTTATAAACTTCCTTTTACTGCTACTGAACACACTACCTCAAACATCTTTACTGGAAAAGTCTGATTTTACCATTAAGAAACTGATTTCTCCAAAATTGGGCCATTCTCCCTCCAGATGGAATCTCGCCCTCTCGAAGAAACATGTCTGTGGGGGTAACCTGACAGGGGCTGGGCAGGCGGTCCAGGGCAGGAAGTAGTGAGGCTCTGAATGAAGTTTTCTCGATTAACAGAAAGGATGTTGCAGTGTGTTTTCCTGTTTGAGAAGTTTAATTCTTCACGGTTTGCTTGGCTGTCGGAACGCTTCACATTTTTATTTGTGAACATACATGGTGATCATCCTTAAGACAAAAAAAATCTGATGGCAGGTCCCTCGGTGCCCTTGTTCAGAGCAGATGTTGCAATCAGAGCTGGGCTTTCAATTCTCACCTCTGAGATGTTGTAAATTGCATTAAGAAGCATCTCTCCTAGTCTTCATGTTTTACATACAACTTATTAAGGTCATGTTGGGGGAAAGAAGTTGAAATAGACAAACTTAACAGTTTTGTAGATCGCTAAGACAGAGCCATCATCTGCACTGATGTAATTACTCACAGCTCATGTGACCATCAAAACATATAAACTCAACAGGGGAATCCAAAAGAAAGATGCACACACTCAGTTCATCAATATGGAACAGTTTTGCAGACCCGGAAGGTTCAGGAAAATTTCAGCAGTACTTTGTGTGTGTGTGTGTGTGTGTGTGGTGGGGAGGGCAATGAGGGGTGATAGAAGCAGAGACGGATGCCCCAAAGAGTGTCTTCATTTAGCAAATGGCAGGGCTCAGAGGATTACGGATCCCGAGCTGAGGAAAGAAGTTTTTCTCGTCGCGGGAAATGAAGTTCTCTTGTCCCCCTTCTCTTCACAGTGAGCCCTTCTTCTCTCCAGCATCCCTGATGTGGGGCCATCTCACCTCTCCTTGAACCCTTCCACAGACTGAAGTTCGAACATTCCGACTTGTTGTTTGGACTCTGTTGGACATAACCTAAGTCTGCATGGCAGGGTGAAAATTGGATAAACAGCCACGCTGACTCCAGGGAGATTTTTTTATGCAAACATCTGTTTCTTGAATTTGGCCAGGGTCAGGCCTAAGGGAAGGTGGAATTTCGATTGATGAAATAAGATCAAGAAGATGCTGCCTCATTTTTTTTTTTTCCTGTTTCGGGGAGTATAAACCCTGTCTCCCTCCAGCATTACAGAGGGAGGAAACCCTATCCAAGTTTCCCCTGATACTGGCTTTATGTCCAATTCTAGTTTAGATGAGATCATGTGGATGCTTTTTCTGGTACTTTGCTGTACAGGTACAGATGTAACCTGCTTTGAAAGAAATCCCATGCATGCAGATAAAAATATGAATTTAGAGTAAAGATGAATAGAGCAATCAACAAATATATATGAAGCACTTCCCATGTGCGAAGCACTTCCCATGTGCCTAGCACTGGGCAAGACACTAAAATATATTAAAAGAGGGGAGGAATGAGTCCTTGCATGGAGGGAACCCAAAGTTTTAAGAGGGAATTGAGGTGATAAAGAACAATAAACTATAACCTATGATTTGGTACTAAATTGTAAGGGACTGATATTAGTCACTGCGGTTATCTGTATTAGGAGAAGGCAGGGTGGGGCCCCAAAGCCGGAGATGGCTTCAGAAGGGAAGCTTGAATTATGCAGGATCTAAGATGCTGAGAAGCTCTGAACAGGCGGAGCAGGAGAGGAGCATTCCCAGTGGTGGAAATCGCAAGAGCCGGCAAAGACAATTATTGTGTCAGTTGATTGTCTGCTGGCTAAGAGCTAATTGGGTGGGACATTGTTACCCCCATTTACCAATGGATGGATGAAACTTGGTAACAGATCAGTAACAACAACAGCTAACACTCATTTAGCACTTACTATGTTCCAGAACCGTTCTAGGCACTTTGTGTATTTTAAATTATGTATGGCTCATCACAAGCCCCGAGTTGTCCAGCCTCAGGTGGTCAAGCCAGTCTGGGTACCAGGGGCTGGCATTGGTAGCTATGGCTTTGTAGAGGGATGGCCAGAGGAGCAGTTGCTGAGGACCACCCCCCCACACTCCAAACAGGCTCCCAGCTCTCTCTAGGCTAGCTGGCTGGCCAGAGGGTACCAGGTGGGTACTATTGGTATACCCTCTTAAGGCATGAAGAAACTGAAGCAGAGAAATTAAGAGACTAGCCCAAGGTCACACAGGCAGTAAGTGGCTAAGCTGGGATGAAACCCAAGCCTCTTTAGTTCAAAGTTCACAGTCTAAGATGCTAAATGAATGAGGAGAGCAGAAGCGTGGTGAGCAATATAATATTGACCTTGCAGGAAGGATGGGGTGCCAAGGTAGGGGAAGTGTTGCATAGGAGAGGGAGAGAGAGGTGGACAGGCATTGTTTCATTCTCGAACAATTCTTTGTGCGAACTTGTGAGAGCCCATAATGAATTTAAAGTGTGAGTCTGAACACCAAGATTCAAGCTTTGCAAACCATTTCAGGACACCAATGTTAGCTAACATATGCATCAAGCCCTTCTAGTAAAGAAGGAAACTTGTCAGAACGTTGGTCTCAAGATTCCCCACGCATTCAGCCTTCAGGGCCAGGCCCATCGTAGAAGACAGACCAAGAGCAAATGTGTGCCCCCCCACCCCCACGCGGGTTCTTCTCTTATGAAGTACCTGTTACTAACTTTAAAACATTCCGTAGGTCTTTATATTTACCTTCTACACAGGCTTTGATCCCTGGAATTCAGTGAAGACATGGGATCATGTGGGCCCTCTTTGCATCTCATGTTAGAACAACCAACCCATCAACCTAACTGGGAAAAAAAAAATTGATGATGTCATGTTGGTACTCAGAACTGGCCAACAGGCTAAATGGGGAGAGAGAGAAAGTGATGTAATCAGAGGGGATCCAGGCCAGTTTTTCTTTATCCAAATGCTCTTCCTTTTATAGACACCATATTGCTAAAATTCCCTTAGTAATGATTCATTTCTTTGGACCTCTTTCCGTAATAAAGCCAACAAATCTTTTGATGGAAAAAATACCTAGCCCACTGGTTTTAAACAGTGTTTTAGACAGAACAACTTGTATTTCTTAAATGAATATTTTTTTAAAGATTTTATTTATTTATTTGACAGAGAGAGAGGGAGAGAGAGAGCACAAGTAGGGGGAGCGACAGAGGGAGAGGGAGAAGCGGACTTCCTGCAACAGAACACACAACTAACCAACAGGTCAACCAAATCAGGTTTCACTTTTTTCTCATAAAAATAAAAGTCTGAAGGGAGTGAGCTGCCAGTGTTGGTTCAGTGGCTCAGAGATCTCAGAGCAAATGTCTTTGTGATTTTCTTGTGTTTTTTGTTTGTTTGTTTTTTGTTTTTGTTGTTGTGTTTTTTTGTTTTGTTTTGTTTTGTTTTTTGCCTCATGATCTAAAGAAAAGGAGATTGCTTCGGTCCCAACCATCACATTTTTGCTCAGGGCAAGAAGAAGATGGAAGGACAGTGCCAGCCATATCTGTTCCTTAAAATCGAGAAACTAAAGGCTTTCCTGAAAACTTCCAGTAGACCTTTGCTTAGGTATTTTTGGCCTGAAATAGGTCACATGGTCTCTCTAAGATGCAAAAGATCCTGGGAAAATAAATATTTAGTTAGCCCTACTGCCACTCCCAAGAATATTGGGGTTCTATTGTCAAGGAAGAATACAGGTGTGGCTATGGAATTGGGCGTGTGAGCCACAGCCTGGCTGTTCTCTTCATGGACTTCATGAAGGAAAACATGACACCTGAAAGTTTTTGTTATGGAAATTGCATAACAAAAAAACTTATAGTGGGAAACCAGTGACTTCCCTTTTGATGGGAGCAAGCAAGCTTAGGTCCCTGTAGGTTGTTGATGGAGAAAGGGTGCTACAAAGGGGCACAGGGGTAAAGAAAATGATAGAGAAGCATTGAAGATAAATTACTGGCAATACATAAGGTACTCCAGGCAATTTTGACTGAATGTATATAATTTGTCTAGTAGGATGTCAGCTATTCTGGAACAATGAGCCTTATAAAATACTCTAGCTTCTTTAAAAATAGAGTATTTTGTTTCAAGTGGAAGCAGGGGTTGGCTTGCTCAACCAGATACATTCACCTGATTGTCCAGAAAACTGCTTTGTGGAAGCACAACTGAACTTATTTTTGTATGATAGAATAGAGGTAAATGTCAGTAAAACAGGTGTCAGAATGCACACCAACACACACACACACACAGACACACACACCGGGCAATAAAGATAAAAACCAGTCTAGGGTACCTGCTCTATCAATGCCTTTCTGCTGAAAAGTGAATTTTACTCCCATGTCTCTCCCTTCCTGCTAAACAGATAATCGGGACAGTTTATCATATCTGTTTTGGGGTATAGTTATGAAACATTTTCAGTGGGGAGCATGAATGAGCAGGGACTTGTCCTGAAAAACAGAACAAAAAGAAATTATTAATCATGTTTCGCTTTGTATATTTACTGTTTTGCTTCTGAAGGGAGTATTAGTCCACTAAGAGATGCATAATTAGGAGATATGCCAGATGGGTAATCAATGTGATTTTAAATTTTTGTAGAGAGAGAACAGAGTTGTAGCTTGGATTTTTTTTTTAGAAGGTACTTTAGCCCTGCGCATTTAAAAACAAACATCTTGCATTAGAAGGTTACTGTCTTCCATGCAAAGACGTTGAATATGTTCTTAAATCCTTTCATTTTTTAAAAACTGGCCTGATGGAGTAGAAGAGCTGAATGGCCTACCAAATGGACGAGAAAAGCTAACACGCAGAGATGGGAACTGGGGTCCCCTGCAAGGAACAGCTGAGAGCTTTATTTAATCATAATCATCATTATATCAAACAAACAAATGAACAAACCATAAATTTCACTTCCCTTTCCTTGCTTCACAGTCAGTGGAGATTTACTTGTTCTCACAGTTCTCTGGCTAGACAAAATCTAAAGAAAGCACTTTCTGAATCTCCTATTTAAGCAAAGCAAGTGAGATCTTCAGCTAAAGCAGCCGTGGCTGCTTGGCCAGTGAGATGGGCTTGGGAATGAGATCACCTTATGGGACCAGGCAGCAGAGCTGATGCCCCAAGGGCAGTGTTTTTAAAATTGTGGGTCCCGACACATTAGGGAATCGTGAAATCAATTTAGAAGGCTCTGACCCGCGTATTATTTCTTAGCCCAATAGAGTTGCACAGAATAGAACAATACTGAATAAAAAACATAAATGTGAGTCACATGTAAGGGTATGCATTATTTATGAAACTTTTGTTCCAATAATAAATGTGCATCCTCATATAAATCATATTTCTTTACATGGGTCAGTCAAAAAAGTTTGAAAAATCCTGCAGCAGGGTTAAGTGTAAGAGGACAGTTGCCCTTTAGCTGACAACCTCAGCTGGAAGGGACAGAGGTGATGGAGTCTCTGGACTCCTCACGCCCTTGTGAACACACGCCAGGGTTGGTAACACAGTTACTGTGGGTGTGTGCTTCTCCAGGATTCTCACACACACATTCTTCCACACAAAGTTGAGAACATTTTTGCCAAGTTACCCATCCAAGAACACACTTTGGAATTTGATTGGCATTACATTATATAACAGAGCTTGGAGAAGAATTGACACCCTTACTTCGTTGAATCTGCCAACCCAAGTGTGCGGGCCCTGTCTGCATTTATTCTAGTTGTTTCCTATATCCTTTTGTTCTGTTTATGTTATTTTTTTATAAATGCTTCTCATTTTTTACTTTCTTGTTGATGCCTATGTATTTGGCCTATTTTGCCTCCCTTATGAATATATGCATGTATTTTTTCTGTCTTGATACCATTTTCTTTTTTTCAAATATACTGCCCTCTCTGGCTCACTGAACTTGCAGATGTCTTCCATGCATTCCTGCTTCTGCTCATGCTGTTCCGCTATGCAGAAAGCCTTTCCCTGCACTGCCTGAGGAATGTCTGCACGCCCAGGCAGAGCTGTCTCTTGGGAGGACTGCTGTAATAACCCTCTAACGAGTCTCTTGGTTTATCTTCTTACCCACCCACGATTCCCCACATAGCTATTGGGGTGGTCTTTAAAAACATAAATCAAGATCCTGTCACTTTCCTCCCTAAGACATCTGCTGGCTTTTATTGCCTTTGCAAACATCCAAACTCCATTCAAGACCCTCAACGCTTCCCATGATGTGCCTCCTGCCTACTTCTCTGACCTTCTCTCCTGGACTTTTCCTTGTCATGCGTGATGCTTCGGCTGTACTAGATTTCGTTTTGGCCCTCAACACTCCAAGCTTGTGCCTCCCGTGGCACATTGGCTGTTGCCTATTCTTGTGATGCCAGGATGCTTCTGCTCCTGACGCTCATGTGGCTAGATCCTTCTGGACATGTGGACACCCCATACATTTTTTTTTAAGGATTTTATTTATTTATTTGACAGAGAGAGACACAGCGAGAGCAGGAACACAAGCAGGGGAAGTGGGAGAGGGAGAAGCAGGCTTCCCGCGGAGCAGAGAGCCCGATGTGGGGCTCGATGCCAGGACCCTGAGATCATGACCTGAGCTGAAGGCAGACGCTTAACGACTGAGCCACCCAGGCACCTCCACCCCATATATTTTTAAATTTTGATTTTGAGAGGCCTTTTCTGAACCCCAATATGAAGCGGCATTCTCCACCCATCTGCTCTCTATGCATCGTCTTCTTTTTTTTAAGACTCTATAGTATCTGTGATTTTCTTATTTGCTTTCTTGACTGTTTCCCACTCCCCCACCTCCCCACCACACACGAGAATGCAATGTGAGTGGAGACTTTGTTAATGATGGCTAACCCCCCGCCCCACAAAGGCACTAAATAAATATTTGTGGAATTAATGGATAGTCCTATAAAGTAGGTAGCATACCAACTACGGAGCACAGAAAATATTCGGTCCTTATCTTTAGAAAGTCTATACTCAGAAGGCAGTGACACTGAAAATTGCCTCTCACTTTTCTGAAGTCGTCCTATTGTGGATATGCGTGTCTACAAGCAGGGCTTACCTGGAAGGGAGTCCTTTAGAGATGAACTATTAAGAATAGATTTTCACTAGTAAGAAGATGTTCATTGTTGAGGATCTATTTTCATTTGATTTTACAAAGTTTTGAAGACTTTCCTGGAGGTAGACCAGGAACTCTGGAGAGATACCCAGGTAAATAAACCAATCTCTGTCCTTAAAGGAGAATGCTTTTAGTGAGATGAAGAGACTTGTAAAAACACAATAAGGCAGTGGCCTTGAACAGCAGTGGGAGCGATGCTCTTGTAGTTCTGGGACCTCAGGGCTGTCTTGGACTGTCCCAGTACCGGGGCAGACATCCTTGGCTTTGGCATACGAAACCATTACCAACCAATCACACTTTAATTTATTTAAACTCATCTTGGGTGAATTTAACATTCTCCCCCTAAAAGAAGGAATGGTGATTTGATCTATACTTTGGAGGCAAAGCCAGAGAATGAATGAGGCTTTCTAAGGACAGTCCTGGGGTATGTTCTAAAAATGATTATAATGTGAGTGAGCTTAAAAAGCTTCCTACCCTCACAGAAGCAGGCTGCCCTGACTCTCACACCTCCAGGGGCTGAGGTAGACTTAGGGCCTGGGGCTCAGCATGCTGCCTGTGTACGGCCTCCTACCGCTTGAGTCTGCTTGTCTGCAGAGTCCTTTAGCTCTGGAACTTGATGATGTTTCTATATAGAGTAGTGCTGGGGTGTGGGAGGGCTAGGTGGAACCTCCCCTTGGATCCTAAATTGTTTACCACGCTTCCATATAAATTAATTTTATGTTGATAAAGGCCACAGAATCTCTTCTGAAATAGAGGCAGCCTACATTGAATGAGTGTAAAAATCTCAGAGCCAAGAGGTGGAGGATGGAGAGTAGAAGATACAAAGAGAAGCCCTTCCAGACAGCTTGGAAGGGCCATTACCTCAGGGCTTCATCGGTGACTGAGGGCTATTAGAAACCTCATAAATGTTAGTCTAACAAGTGAATGATCCTAGATTTGAGTAGTAACATCTGAAATGATGTTCATTTTCCTAGAAGGGACAATGAAGGTATAACACCTGGCTTACTGGAGACTATATGAGAACCCAGTGCTCTGGGTTACCAGTGGGGTGCAGCTTTCTGGCCCCGGCCCCCAGTATCACTTCTTGAGGTTCATTTCAAGATTATTGCCATGAACATGTGATTATATAAGGAGTGTCTTGAGTTGTCAGTTAGGCATTGAGTATTTAGTGGGGTCAAAGGACTGCCTTGTCTCTATCACAGAGGAAACAAAGAAAAATGGCCATGAATTTTTTCTGGGCCATAGTTTCCCACTCTGGGGTTCTGTGAATCTAACACACAGTTCCAAGCTGTGTCATCTGGTCTTCCGTCTTCTCCTCAGCCATCCCTGAAGCTTGGCTGAAGAAGGCTGGAGAGCTCTTCCCTGTCCCGCTCCACCTTCCCCAGTTCTAATACTTTCCATTACCATTCTGTCAAGCAGTAGCCAAGTTAGGACTTCACAGAAAGGGGAGGTCTATGAGAAAGCCTGAGTTTGTGGTGGTCTTACCTTGTCATGGCATGCAGCTCTCTGGGCATAATTTTCCACTAGGCTGAGTCTATTCCTTCATAAACTGAACTCCAAAAGCATCACTAGAAGAGTCACTTTAATGCAAATAAGAATAACCTGGGACCCTTGATCCTTATCTGAGGAGAGGTTTTCAAGTGTTCCCTTTGTGTGGTGGTGTCAGTATGCCCCAGGAATTTTTTGATTAGTAATTACCATGGAGTCTTCACTATATACTAGCCACACTGTGTCAGGATGGCTCAGAAGATTCTTCCCTCTGATATATACTGCCTTTATAAGGCAGGCACTCTGCTCTATAAGAAAGAGTAGAACATTATGAAAATTATGATGTGGGAAAATCTTTGTTGAGCATCCGCCGTTTTGGAATCACTTCTTTTTGGCCCTCTGCCCTCACCCCATGGCCATAGGTCTTCCATGGTGATACACCAGTTAAACTTGTCCTATGATAGAGAACTTTACACTCCCTGCCTACTTACCTTCCCTTATATTGTGTGCTATCATACCAGATTATCAAAATAGCTGATATTCTAAACAACTCACACTAAGGTCTAAGTACATGTCTAGTTATAAATTTATGTGCTATCCAGGGTGACTTAAGAAAGTGTTGAATCACTATATTGTACATCTGAAACTAATATAACACCATATGTTAACTAACTGGAATTAAAATAAAAACAAAAAATAAATAAAAACAGTAAAAATATAAATAAATAAATAAATAAATAAATAAATAAATAAATAATAAATAAATAAATAAATAAAGTTATGTGCTCTCTCTCCCATATGGCGTATCTGAATTTTTATGAAGTCCTCCAAATGTTAATTAAAGGGTGCTGAATGATGGGAATTTCAGCTACTAAGAAAGGGCCACTGTAGGTGTTTTCCTGATCTCACTGTTTTGGGCACTGCTTACCTACAGTGTGTATACACAGACATTATCACTTTTACTTGTAAGCTATCCAAATCCTTTAAAAAAAAGGTTAAAATTGAACTGCATAGGGTTTTCATGACCTGTCTTTGGCAAGGCTTCTAAGCGGTGATTACAGAAATTTTTGCGCAAAGTCAGTGAGACTAGACTTCAAATTTGCTAATGAGATGGCTCTGTGTCTAGCTGTGTGTGGCTGTATTCATCACCTCACACACCTGAGCCATACTCATGTGACACCAAGACAGAGAAGAAGGATTATGATTCTTGCTGGCTTTCAACAAGTAAAGGCAGACAACTCTGCGACAGGGATTTTGTATTTATGAGCAACGAAGCCAGATAAAGAGGATCTCTCTGCAATATTACACTAGTTACATAATTTTGTTAATTTCAGTTTGTACTTTCTCTATAGGAATTTGGAATTTGACCTCTATAGTATCTAAGGAAATGAGGAAAAGTCCACAAAGGTTAGTTTCATGGGCAAGTTTTCAAGTAACTCAGCTATGAGTGTCTGATTCCGCTCCTCGGCAAACAGCATTCTGTTAAGTTGGGCCATATGAAACTGCTGTTTTTGCAGGGCAAAAACAGTTGAATATCAGTAATTTCATATGGTTAACCTAATCTGTTGTTGCATACCCTAAGAATAACGTAAAGCATCCCGCCAAGTATGAATCCTGTTAAGCAAGAGAAGCTATTCTGTTGCAATTCATGCCACAATTCTTATACAAAATAGAATAATGTTAAAGAAATGAATCTTCTTCTAGATATCGCTTCTTAATACATGTCTCTAATGAAATGAGTTTCTAAGACAATGTTTAACCCACTGCTGAAGTGTTTTTATTTAGCCTTCCCCTTTGATAGAGGCATACTTCTTTTTTATTATTCTTCCCTTTGTTGTGCTTCCCAGATATTGCATTTTTTTTTTTTTAACAAATTGAAGGTTTCTGGCAAACTTGCATTGAACAAGGCTATCAGACCAGTTTTCCAACAGCATTCACTCACTTCATGTCTCTGCATTACATTTTGGTCATTCTTGCAGTATTTCAAACTTTTTAATTATTATTATCTTTGTTTCAGTGATCTGTGATCAGTGGTCTTAGATGTTACTATTGTAACTGTTTTGGGATGCCATGAACCATGCCTACAGAACTTAATCAATAAATGTTGTGTGTGTCCTGACTGACGCCCCCTCTCCCTCTCCTCAGAGCTCCCTAATCTCCGAGACACAACAATATTGAAATTAGGCCAGTTAGTAACCCTGCAATGACCTCTAAGTGTTCAAGTGCAAGGCAGATTCGCAGGTCTCTCACTTTAAATCAAAAGGTAGAAATGATGAAGCTTAGTGAGGGAGGCATGTTGAAAGCTGGGATGGGCTGAGAGCTAGGCCTTTTGCACTGAATGGTTAGCCAGGTCGTGAATGCCAAGGACAAGTTCTTGGAGGAAATTAAAAGTGCTGCTCCAGTGAACAGAAAGGAAAATACCCTTGTTGCTGATATGGAGAAAATTCTAGTGGTCTGGACTGAAGATCAAACCAGCCACAACCTTCCCTTAAGCCAAAGCCTAATCCAGAGCAAGGCCTTAACTCTCTTCAATTCTATGCAGGCCAAGAGAGGTGAGGAAGCTGCAGAAGAAAAGTCTGAAGCTAGCAGAGGTTGGTTCGTGAGGTTTAAGGAGAGAAACCATCTCCGTAACATAACGGTGCAAGGTGAAGCGTCAAGTGCTGATGGAGAAGTTGCAGCAAGTCATCCAGAAGATCTAGCTAAGAGAATTCCTGAAGGGCACTACGCTAAACAACAGATTTTCAACGTGGATGAAACAGCCTTTTCTTGGAACAAGATACCATCTAGGGCTTTCAGAGCTAATGAGAAGACAGTGCCTGGTTCAAAGCTTCAAAGTATAGGTTGACTCTCTTGTTAGGAGCTAATGCAGCTGGTGACTTTCTCTTAAAGCCAGCACTTATTTACTATTCTGAGAATCCTAGGGCCCTTCAGAATGATGTTAAATCTACTCTGCCTGTGCTCCATCAATGAAACAACAAAGTCCGTATAGCAGCACATCTGTTTGCAACACGGTTTACTGAATATTTTAAGCCCACTGTTGAGACCTACCACTCAAAAAAAAAAAAAGGATTCCTCTCAAAATGTTAGTGCTCATTGATACTGCTCCTGCTGACCCAAGAGCTCTGCTGGAGATGGACAACGAGATTCATGTTGTTGTCATGCCTGCTGACACAACATCCATGCTGCAGCCCACGGATCAAGCAGTAATTTAGTAAGACTTGGCTTTCAAGTCTTCTTTCTTAAGAAATTTATTTTGAAAGCTGTAGCTGCCATAGATAGGGATTCCTTTGATGGGTATGGGCAAAGTAAATTGAAAACCTTCCAGGAAGGACTTACCTTTCTAGATGCCATTGAGAACATTCATGATTCATGGGAAGAAGTCCAAATATCAACATGAACAGGAGTTTGGAAGAAGTTGATTCCAGCATCATGGATGACTTTGGAGGGTTCGAGACTTTGGTGGAGGAAGGGACTGCAGATGTGGTGGAAATAGCCAGAGAACTAGAAGTAGAAGTGGACCCTGAAGATGGGCTGAATTACTACATTCTTGTGATAAAACTTCAATGGATGAGGAGTTGCTTCTTATGGATGAGCAAAGAAAGTGGTTTCTTGAGATGGAATCTACTCCTGGTGAAGGTGCTGTAAAGACTGTTGAAATGAGGGGCACCTGGGTGGCTCAGTCGTTAAGCGTCTGCCTTCAGCTCAGGTCATGATCCCAGGATCCCGGGATCGAGCCCCACATTGGGCTGCCTGCTCGGCAGAAACCTACTTCTCCATCTCCCACTCCCCCTGCCTGTGTTCCTGCTCTCACTATCTCTCTCTCTGTCCAATAAATAAATAAAATCTTAAAAAAAAAAAAGACTGTTGAAATGACAACCCAGGAATTATAATATTACACCAACTTAGCTGAATAAGGATCTGTAGATTTTGAGAGGATGGATTCCAATTCTGTAAGAAATTCTTCTGTGGATAAATTCCTATCAAACAGCATCATATGCTACAAATTGTTGATGGAAGGAAGAGTCAATGGTTGCAGCAAACTTCACTGTTGTCTTATTTTAAGAAATTGCCACAGCCACCCAGCCTTCAGCAGCCACAACCCTGAACAGTCAGCAGCCACCAACATTGAGACAAGACCTCCACCAGCAAGGAAATTATGACTCACAGCAAGCTCAGATGATGGTTATCATTTTTTAGCAATAAACTATTTTTAAATTAAGGTTTGTGTGTTGTTTAGACATAATGCTATTATACACTTAATAGGCTACATACAGTATAGAGTAAACATAACTTTTATATGTACTTTTTTAATGCAAAAATTCATTTGACTTGCTTTGTTGTGACATTGACTTTATTGCAGGGGTCTAGTCCAAATCCACAATATCTCAAAGTATTCCTATAATTAGAAGTCAGATCATCATTACAATGTGCTGATGGCAATCTAGAACATGAGGAAAGGAGTATCCAGGGTGGGAACTTCCTGGTCTGGGGAAAATCTGCTACCCAGGTAGGTATGAAGAGGACAGTTTAATGGTCCAAGAACATTGACTGAGTATAAGAACCTCAGTCCTAATTCTGAATAATGTTGGCCCCAAGGTATCTGATCAGTTGCTTGGAGTATAACAGTAAGGTATTAAGGTGTGGGTCAAATCCTGTAAGTTAAGCTAGATTTTAGTTTCATCCAGGAATCTTTCCAAGGGTAACTGATGTATGCGGTTAAATCCGGGGCTAGAGGGGAAGGATATGAGTCCAGAAAGGAGATAAGTAAGAACTAGGTGGGGTCTTATGCCCTTATTTTAGTGGGTTGGGTTGAGGGTGTGGCTGGTCCACGACAGGAGTCCTCAGAGGGCGAGCCAACAGAATTAAGGCTTCTTCCTTGAGGTGCTGCTTGGGCAGATGCCTAATCCCAGAATGAAGCCAACATACTAGGCAGGTTCAGCTAGAACTTTGGAGCTACTCAAGCATCAGAATCTTCTTCAGCAGATTTGGGACCCACATAATTTTTGGCTGATAAAGATACCTGCAGTGAGACCAGAGATCTGGGTCTGTGTCACAGGACTCAGAGCTTAAGAGTAGGTCAAAAGTTCAAATCCACTGGGCACAGACTATTGCTTCCTGCCATTCAGGGACAGATAGGCTGGAACCTGCATGTGGAGACCATCAATAGATCCAGTTGTGAGGAGCTGGGGATGAAAGATACAGAGGAACCAAGTAGGGGCTGACACTCTTGGTTCATATTCACACTAAAACTCAGTTTTGAGCTACATTCTGTCAACTTTTTATTGAGTATCTGCTATCATCCACATATCAAATTAGGGTCTTAATTCCCTTAATCCTCATAATAACTTCATGGGGATAGTTTATGATTTCAATCCTAGAAGACCGAGAGTATAATAATCTCTCCACGATTTGGGGAATACTAATAATTGGAACACAAATCCAAATCTTTATGTTTCCATAGGGGAAGGTATATTTGTTTCCTATTGCTGCTGTAACAAATTATCACAAATTTAGTGGCTTAAAATGCCACACATTTATTCTCTTATGGTTCTGGAGGTCAGAAGTCTAAAGTCAAGGTGTTGGCAGGGTTGGTTCCTTCTGCAGACTTAAGGGCAGAATACGTTGCCTGTTTTTTTTTGGCTTCCAGAGGCCACTTGCATCCCTTGGCTTGTGACTTCTCCTTGTATCACTCAAACCTCTTGCTTCTGTCTTCACATCTCCTGCTATTGGTTCTAATCTCCTGCTTCTCTCTTCTAAGGACTTTTGTATTAGACAGGCTCCCCCTCGATAGTCCCCCCCCCTCACATCTGCAAATTCCCTTTTACTGTGTAAGATAACATATTTTCAGGTTCTGGGAACTCGGATGTAGACTTTGGGGGTGGGGGACATTATTCTGCTTACCACAGCGGCGGGGCGGGAGGGGGCACATGGAGGGAGGGGCTTTGAGCTGGGGAGGCAAATGTGGCCAGACAGAAGGGAAACTGTTATATTCCTCTGAGGCTGAGGTGGGGCAGGGAAAGGGGCAGAGACGGGAGCCCCTCTGCATGCAGAAACTTAAGTGGAGGATGCCTGTAGGAGAGCAGCTCTCAGTAGGGAAGGTCCATTGCTAGAGGGGTCTCAGGGCTGCCCGGAGCTACAGGGTCTAAAGACAGATGGCAGGACCAGTTCTCTGCAGCAGCATCTTGTAGCTAAAGAAGAAGCCATAAAGGTGATGAGCATCATTTAGAAATGCCCGCCTACTCCCCTTGGCTTTCTGGAAACATATCAGCCAGGATTCTTGTGTCACCTCATAGAGGAGGGGAATGGGTCCCCCGACAGACTGAGATTGAATATCGGGTTGAGCTGACCAGTGGGGATTGAAACAAGATGAAATATCATCATGTTTAGAGGTTTTTAAAGGAATATGGCATCGGACCTTAGTATTGTGGTTTTAAAGTCCTACCTCTTGGGGTTGCAAACTTTGGCCGGGGCCATAGAAGGTGGAAGAGGCTGCTGAGGGCAGAGAATAAAGTGTTTGCAGCCAGTGTGCTCCAGGCAACCTCTACTTCTAGAACTAAAGACGAAGAACATCTCACTTCCAAGTGCTCCTTAACCCGGGGTCCAAACCTAAATCGAACAACCTGCTAGTTAGTCAGGCTCCTTCAATGGCAGCTAGTGTCTGAATAACAATAACCATATTAATAAGTATATCCAGCAGGGGGGATAAAAAGGTGGTAGGGTATTCCCAAGAGGAAAATTGATTTCTTTTTATAATCCGCTGTAGTTTATTTCACATATTCATGACCCGCCCAGTATGTTTTTCTTTATGACGAGCCATAAAAATGACAAAATACATTAGCCAAGTTCTTCGTTTCTGCTAAAATGACCATATTCAAAAATAATAACAGAGACTTGTATCAGCGATGCAAAAGATGCATGAAGTAATTGGGGCTTAATTTGTACACAAACTGTCAAGGCAGTTTTCCTCACGGCCTGC
Organism: Leptonychotes weddellii; assembly: GCF_054177405.1. Lineage (NCBI taxonomy): Eukaryota > Metazoa > Chordata > Mammalia > Carnivora > Phocidae > Leptonychotes > Leptonychotes weddellii. The sequence goes on from NC_138374.1 coordinate 103,493,925, forward strand.
ATCTTCTGAATTCATTAGTCTCTAATTACGGCCAGTGGGGACCAGCAGTTAGAAGGTTAAAGAGGTTCTGACAGGCCTAATCATTGCTCAGGAAGCTGAAAATGTATGCAAAGTCTCAGCAGATGGGGTGAGAGCGGCTTCTGCCAAGTGATAACTGTTATTCCTTTGCACCTCCAAAGCTGTCATCCTAATAGGCACATTTTAAATTTATTAATGCTCTAGTTACAATGCATACACAGTCTCTAATGGTATGTCATTCTGAGTATATAAACTGAGCAATTAACACATATTACCTGGTAATGGTAAAATTATTTGTTGCCTTGTTTTTTTTTGGTTTTTTGTTTTTTTTTGTTTTGGTTGTCTCCTATTCCAGTAAGAATTGTCCCAGGAAAAGCTTCCCTTTGTTAAAATGGAAGTAAAGCCACCCTGAAGATGGGTTTCTCTTTTTACTCAGATATTACAATCGGTCTGAATGCCTTCGTCCAGCCTTTCTGTACTCTGACCTGTCTCATCTGTCACGGACTTCTGGCCTCCCGCATCAGAATCTAGGAGTTAAAAACAGTGCAGGTGAGCTGCTTCATTGGACTTTTGGGAAGTGGCAGAGAACTCCGAGTTGGGATGAAATGCCCCTTTAAAGTGAGAAGAGACCCAGGGTCGTAGTTCTTGTTTGTGACTTTACCCTAAGTCCTAGAGGGAGAGGTAATGTGTATTTTGCAATTTCCAATTCCAAAGTCCTCAATATCTTCCCCTTCTTTGGTGGCCTCCCTGACTTTAATCCTGATTGCTTGAAAGCTAACTAATCACTAGCAAGAAGGGTGTGTGTGTGTGTGTATGTGTGTGTGTGTGTGTCTTGTCTTTCCTGTGACTATAGCCATGACATGGGAAGAGCCCTTAATTAAATGCAGCACTTAGTGCAACAATTGTTTGCATGTAGGAGGCCACAGAAATGGAGACAGCTGGAATGGATAGTCCCTAAACTGTAGGCTTTGTCAGGACTACAAGATTCATAAGCGGTCCTAATAGCATGATAAGGTGTTAATCTCAGCAACAGAGCAATTATCTGTCCAATGACTGACCGCCACTCTCTGTACCCACTAGCTCATTTCAGTTAATTGATTTACGCAGTATAGAAGTAATATAACAACAACAAAAAAAATGTCGTAGAGACTTTATGTTAATTAAAAACTGTGATTACATTTCCCTACTAGGTGATGTGTTTGAGATTTTCATACCACCCAGAAAGATGGCCAACTATTAGGTAATAAAAGTTTTCTTTGCCTGAGACCAAATAACCCATCCATTGTGGTTCCTTCAGTGGCTGGAAGAATAGTCCCGGTTGATTAACAGACTTGAGTTGTGTGACCTCGGACAAGTGTCCTCATTTCTCTGAGCCTCAGTTGCCTCGTCTCCAAGGTGAGAAGTCTGTTCTAGAGGATCTCTGACCTCAAAGATCTTTCTCGGTTCTGAGAGCCATACTTCTCTGAGTTTGCGGGCTGTGTAGCCACCGAAGGATTACACCATTGAGCCGGAGCAATAGTTCTGAGTGGGTCAGCTTTTTATCTTCTACTTCCCATTTTCAACTTGGAAGTTTAATCTGCTTTCTGACCATCCTGTTTATTTATAACTTTTTTTTTTATATGTGCACAGTGGATTTTTTCCGGCCCCTTTGCTGTATTTTTGTTATACGATATAGCTATTCATTTCCAGAGATTTAAAAAATCGTCTCAGCATCCCTTTAATGGGAAATCCAATGAAGAGAGTCTAGACATGCCCTGCGGTGCCCGCTTACTTGGTGTGATGTGGAACTGTAGGGAGAAGGGACATCCTGGGGGCTCTGTGGATGGCAGATACGGGGTCTGCCCTTGTGGCCTCCCCTATGCACGTGAGGGTGGACCCCAGTTTGGGCCACTGGTTTCTTGGCCTATAGAGCGGATGCACTGGGCTCACTGTTCCCTCACGTCCGTTTTCAGCAGCAACTTTTGATGACTCTCATTCATTCTGAGAAAAAGGAATTTTCTCGAAATTGGAGCCTTAGAAGGTAAATGGGTTTTAGAGAAACCAACGGGTAGAGAGAGAAAGAGAGGCCCCGAAAGCCATTTATAGGAGCAGAATTTGGCTGAGAAAGCCTAGCATTTTGTGGATGGCAAGTCATGGTGTGGGGCCATGAGTTACTCTTCAGTGAAAAGGTAAATAGTGGTTAAGATTAGTAGCCAGAGAAAGCAAAACTTGGTCTTGGAATCTACCATCCACTTGCCCATCTTGGGGCCACCTTTCCCCTTCAGGGGGACCAGCAGACCTACTTAAACTCTCGTGGAAGTGGCACCATAGCGTGCTCTGCTCTTAAGGTGAAGGGAGTGTGGCCAGGAGGGATTGCTTTTACCCGGAGCCTTAGTTGTCCAGCGTCAGCAAGCTTCCATTGGAGGGTGTCAGGAACACATGGGGGTTCAGGGAAACCATTCCCAGCTCCCTGCACTTACACTTACTTTGCCCACATACCCCCAGTGACACTCATGCCAAAGACCCCGGTCATGGCAGGTCCCTGGAACCATCTTGGAGTCACGCAAGCCCAGTGTTTATCTTAGCAGAGAAGAAAATTAAGACTGCAGAGTGGAAATCTGTTCACATAATTTCCAGACTCAGTTCTGGAGCATGGTTCCTAGGAGCGGAATAGAACCTGGATCCGGCCTGCCTCAGTGCCAGTCCATGAGGCTGTACCTCATGTCCCTTCGTCCGTGGGCAGGACCCTTCGCTTTCCCATGCCTCAGTTTCCTTCTTCTAGGGAGAATAATAGCACTTCTCCCGTAAAGCAGTTCTGAGGATTAAAGGAGTGGATGGAAAGTTCTCAGGAAGCACTGGTTAAATGTTTGCTGTGGTTAATTACGGATCATCTATGAGCAGGCTATGTGTGGGTATGTTGTTCAGTAGCCGAAGGCCCCGGGCATGTTGAATACTCTAGTGTTGTTAGCTTGAGAGTCTTAGTAATTTTTGAACAAGGAACCCTCCATTTTCATTTTGTACTGGATTCCACAAATTCTGTAGCTCGTTCTGTCTACAAGGCTGTGGTGCCGAAATCTAAAGTCTGTGTAATGTTGATACCAAAATGGCCAGCCTTCACATTATCTTGTTGAGAAAGGTCAGATTTTCCCTTAAGAGAGTTTGTTTGATACTTGAGCTGAAGTAAATATTTTATGAACATTTGCGTGGAGCCAGTGATTACTTGTCTTTAGTGATATAATTTCATAGTAATATTGTTCATTTCTATTTGTGCTTCAAAGGTAGGATTGGATTTCTATGGTTGCTCGATATTAAAATGAACAGTAGTGAGATCTTAAACTTTAAAAATTAAAGGATGATTCTGGGCCACCTGGGTGGCTCAGTTGGTTAAGCATCCGATTCTTGATTTTGGCCCAGGTCATGATCTCAGGGCTGTGAGATCCAGCCCCGCATCGGGCTCCACGCTCAGTGGGGAGTCTGCTTGGATTCTCTTTCTCTCTGCCCCTCCCCCCAAGCACGTGCGCTCTCCCTCTCTCTCAGTCAACCAATCTTTTAAAAAATAAAAGAAAAAATAAAATTAAAATATGATTCTAAGTTTCTTGTATTCATTTCTAGGGTTTTTTTAATAGATTCATCATTTTTTCTCCTAAAGATGGAGAAAATATAAGTTCTCTGCATTCTCTAAAGTGCTCATCATAGTCCTGGCAACTAGTAATTAGTTAGGAAATAATTTTAAAGATTTTTTTTTTATTATTATTTATTTGACAGAGATAGAGAGGGAGAGCACAAGCAGGTGGAGTGGCAGGCAGAGGGAGAGGGAGAAGCAGGCTCCCCGCTGAGGAAGGAGCCCGATGCGGGGCTCGATCCCAGGATCCTGGGATCATGACCTGAGCCGAAGGCAGCCGCTTAACCGACTGAGCCACCCAGGTGCCCCTAAAGTTGCCCAATAAGATAATCATGCACCTCATGAAGGATGGTGAATATATCTGGGTAACAATGAAGTGAATGTACAATCAGCCCCTCCCCCCATCACATATGTTGACTGTGCTCAGTTCATGAACTTTGATTAAAATTTAAAAGCCAGGTTGGGGGTGGGGGGGGTGCTGCTGCTTATTTTGGTGGAAATTGTCAGCAACCATTCCATGAAGAATAAAGGCTCTTCCTGATAATATTCCACTATCAGCCCTTATTACATTCCAGCATATGAGAGCTGGAATGTGGAACTTCAGAAATCATTTTCTTGTTGCCTCATTTTGCAGTTGAGGAGACTGATACCCACAAAGGTAGAACTATCTGAAAGTCACACAGTTCATTGGTGCTTAGCAAAGGGTTCACAGTGTCCTAGGTCATGGGACGGAGGATGGTCCATGCAGTGGGCAGAATTCCAGGACAAAGACAAGTTACCTTGGACAATCCAGTGATGATGGGCCGGGTGCAGTATATAGGACTGGCATTAACTACTTCAGAGAACAATGACAAGGACATCTCAGTCCCGACTCAGATTCCATCTCGCACTGGGGAGAGGCTTGAGATTTCTTAAGCTAATGTTTTCTCTCTCCCAACATGTGTCTTCATTTTAGCCACACGTTTTCTGGGAGACATGCACTCTAAGTATGCCTTCAAATCTTTCTGTATTAACATTTAGACCAGCAGCCTTTGCACATGATATTGGAGTATCGGCAGTCTTTGTTTCTGGTACTGTGAAAGGTGAGTCCTGTCTAGCTGTGAGGAGGAGACCTGGGGGTGATCCCTGGAAGCATTTGATGAATCCAAAAGAAGGGTGGCATGGATGTCAAGCATACTATTGATGCTTCAGAGTCTTAACTATAACCCAGGAGTCTTACTTCCCCAGATGCCCTGTAACTCCTTTTGAAATTGGTTCCATTTATCTTTTTACTTGTTCTCTTACTTGGAGAGTCATCCCTCCCCTTCCCTTACTCCTCTGGTCTGGCACTGCCTGGAGGGGGCAGAGGCCTGCTGGGAGCAGGGCCCTAGTGTCTCCCGTCAATTCTCCCCTTGAGAAAGGCAACAGGCCCCCAGGCAGCCTGTTTGTACCACGACCAGCATAGCAGGAGGCAGGCATCAACACACAGGTCTGGGGGCGGGGGGTCCCCATTTCTTGGCAGAGTAGATGGCTGTGATTTTTTTTTTTTTTTCAGAAGGCTACCTGTCAGGTGAGGGGGTTGGTAACCTGGGCCATCTGGATTCTGTTTACCAGATGGAGCTGAGCTAACAATCGAGGTGGCGGTGGGGGGGGGGTTGGATAAATCAGTTGCTGCATAGATTTGGTTGTTCACTTGAGGGTGTGAGGCAGACACAGCCCTACAACTGGGCTAGGAGAGAGGGTCCATCATGAGGGAGGCAAAGGGCCCTCGCAGGATCAGTGAGGGAACAGATCCTCATGGTGTGACTTGATGACAGTTTTTGGTGCAATTGTATTCCCTTAGTAGGCACGGGGATCCAGGATCTTTCTCACTGCGATGTTGGATGTCCCTAATGTTTGTCGACCCTGTGCTTATGGTATTCTTCAGAGCTCCGATTGCTCAAAGTTGACATTGGGTGTGTAGTAGCTCCCGAGAGTCCTTTTCCAAAACTAAAATCTCAGAGATATTTGGCCTTTTCTCTTACCAGCTGTGTGAACTTTGAAGCTACTTTAGTCTCTTTTGTACCTCAGTTTCCTCATCTGAATGTGATGATGAAATTCATACCTGCTTCACAGAGCTGTTAAGTCATCTAGATATGAGATAATACATGTAATATAGTGCTTGTAGAATATATGTAGAATAGTGTTTGGTGCTTCATAAGATCTTAATGAAAGTCTATGATTATTTTTATCATTATTGTCGAGCGTGCATGCATGTGTGTGTGTGTGTGTGTGTGTGTGTGTGGTTGTAATAGCCAGCACCAAAGATGCCATAGTCCTTGAATGAAAAACAAAGTCTTAATGCTTTGGATAGACAGAATGGAAGGAGAGAAATTAGCCCCTTGCTCTGGAATCCTCCATCCTGATGGGAAAAGGAGGTTGAAGTTATCATATTTAAGGAAAGTGTTCCAAGAATGACAAACTCATACAGAAGCACAATCCTAGTCCCATATCATTTTTAAACTATTGGCCCAGCTGGTCAATCACCAAGTGTCTATTGGGCTCTCACAGGGTATAGAGCTAAGGGCCTTGCACATTCATTCATCAATTCATTCATTCATTTAACAAATATTTATTGAGTGTCTACTATGTGCCAGACACTAAGATAGGGCACTGAGCTAGCCAACAAAAATCCTTGCCCTCAGAGAATTTCGATTCTAGTTGAAAGATAGACAGTAAACACACATGTGATTATATAATATACTATTGTGAGGTAAGCATATGAAAAAAAGCAGGGTGAATGGGATAAGTATTATCGGAGAATGGGACGGTCTGGGAAAGCCTTTCCAGAAGGGGCAATATCTGAATAGAGATGGGAATGAGCAGAGCGAGGGTGTTAGGACAGAGGAAATGGGACATACGAAGGCACACATCTGAGTACAAGGTACACATCTGAGTGAAGAAGGCACAACAGATGAAGGTGGAGCCAGGCAGGGGCCAGAAAATAGGGCAAGGAGTTGAGAATTTGTTCCGGGTGTGATGGGAAGACACCGGAGCACTTGGAGAAGAGACAGAGGCATGATACGACCAATGGTTTGGAAAGATCATGGTGACTTCTGTCCAGAGAACAGATTATAGGGGGTCCCAGAGGCAGAGCAAGAGCCAGTAGGGATGCCGTCCTGGTAATCTGGGGGAAGCCCCAGGAGGGTCCAAGTGAGGGGTGGTGAGAATGGAGCTAATGGACTGCCTTCTGCAGCATGGGCAAGAGAGAGAGGGAGTGAGGAGTGCGAGGGTTTCGATCCACACAACTGGAAGAGTGAAACGGACCTGAGCAGAGACGGGGAAGACAGGAGAGGAGCCCACGTGTCAGGAAAGCCCAGATCCCTGCTCTGAACTGCTCGGGTTCATTTCGAGATGCTGACGAGACACCAAGGTGGAGGCGTCCAGTAGGCAGCTGGATAAGTGAGTCTGGATCTCGAGGAGGTCAGGCAGTGGAGACACGAATTTGGGGGTTAACACAGACATAGCATTAGGTGCAACCATTGAAATGGCCATTTCATAGGTGAAAAGAGTGAATATCAGAGGTTTCTTATGATTCCACCTGATATTTAAATCTGTAAGCGAGAGAGATGACAAAAAGAGGTCCAGTAAGAGAGAAGAGGTCCAAAGGACAGAGCTCCGAGTTACTCCATCTGTTAGGAATTAGGAAGAGAAGGAAGACCCAGCAAAGGCATGTCCTGTAGAAAACCAGGAGCTTGTGGCCCCTGGAAACCAAATAAAGCAATGTGCTTCAAGGTTAGTCAAAGTATATATTGTATCAGATGCTCCTGAGGGGTCCGGGAAGGGCACAGAGGGGATGATGAGACACTCACCTCTGGGTCCCCCAGTGAAAGTTCCTGAGTTGGAGGCACTGTCAGACCCACTTCCTGCAACCAGCAGTTCATTGGTTCTTGAATGAAGCTTTGATGCTTCAATTTTGGAGGATGACAATTCATTAGGAGTGATGTGGGAAACAAAGGCAGAAGAAAATGATTAAATTTCCTTACTGCCTACAGCCCACCGACAAGTCCTTGAAACAGGCAGAGTGACCTTCCTCTAGGGACTCAACTGCCTCAATGTTGATACTTTGCTAAGGGCAACAGGTATACTTAGCCAAATCCCCAGGACCCTCTCAGTCTACTTTAACATATAAAAATTCCTTTGGAAATTTCCTTTATCTCTACCCCCCTCCCCCAAGATACATGTTGGCAATCATCCCTCAAGCGTATGGCCCACCAATATACATCTGAAGGGTCTCATGACTGAATTTTTATGAAACAGTAATAAATGAACTTTCCTAACAATAGCTAGCCCCCTCAGGATCCTGGAAACTTTGTTTCCAAAATACCTGGGAGACTTCTACTATCCCTAACCCCCTCCCAACTTGAAAGTATATAATCACTGCTCCTCATGACCCCAGTGAGCTCTTTCTACCCACAGGTCCTGTCCCCTGTGCTTTAATAAAACCACCATTTTGCACCAAAGACATTTCAAGAATTCTTTTGGCCATCGGCTTCGAACCCTAACATCTTTCCTACATCAAGGAGCACTACAAACCTATCATGAAGAGGCTCCTCCTTGAGGGACACTGAATGCTCTTGTCTTATTTTTCCCAAATGACAGAGTTAACATGAATGAAATTCTCCATCGAAGGCAACCTCTCCCCAGCAACTTGCTTTGAGTCCAGTGGCTCACCTCCATTCCCGCCCACCCCTGTCTCCTGGGAAGCCACTTGTCCCTAGCAGTAGCAGGTATGTATTTCTTGTTCTTGGTCATATCACTTCCTAGGGGATGAATGATAAAGACAATGAGATCTGAGTGGCCCCAGGAACTGAGGGGAAGGAGTGTCTGGGGACGAGGAGGAGCAGCAAGGGCAAGGTGTCTTCACAGGGTTGCAAGGCGCCGGTGGTTGGTTAGGTTATTTGGGTCTGTGGGGGAAGGAGATTTCAGAGATGGACACAAGGAAGAGGGGGAGAAAATAAAGACTGAAACCTAGAGGCAGTCTCGAATGTTTTTACGTAACAGACAGCAGATTTCCAGGCAAGTATGTGATTTTACCACATTGACAGCCAACAGTTAGCACAAACAAGGAAGGTTACCGTGGGGTAGGCTTTGGGTAAAAGATTAATAGTCAGTGTTTTCTCTGCAGTGTGTGTTTCCTTTTGGGCTTCCTTAGGGGGAAGGAGGACAGGAACTGATGTGCCTGCTCCCCCTAACCCTCAGGGGTCCTCCTGTGCCGCCCACTTTGTGTCCTTCATGCATCTGTCAGTCACTCCTCACACACGGATGGAGCCCACTGTGTGCCCAGCACTGAGCCGGATTGCATGGGATTCAGAAAGGGAAAAAGTCCCAGGGAGCAGGTGACAGAGACAATTGAGGGTCACGAAGGACAGCTGACTAAGAAGGGAAAATTAAAGGGGAGCATTCTGGAGGAAAACTTAGACGAGATTGACCTGTGTTCCTGTTTCTGCAGCCTTTTTCCCCATTGTGGTACCCCTTCTGTGGGGGATCTAAGGAGCTTGGGCCAGACAGGAAGGCTAGGGATGAAGATGTTGGGCCCAAAGGGGGACACTGGAGACACAAACACTTACCCCAGGGGACAGGGTTTGGGAGGTGGGGTTTTCAAAGTCTGTCAGTTCCCACTATGCAGGTAGCTGACGGCGTGGCTTCAGTACAAGGCTGCTCTCTGGAATAGTTTGCTCTCACCCCAAAATGCATTGAGGGATTCGGGTTTCCCAAGGAAGGGCCAAAGCATGACTCCCCTCACCTCGGCCTTGAGGGACACCTGTTCCCGTGCTACTGCGTGTGGAAATGCAGAAGTCCCTCTCTCAGAGCACATTCCCCAAGATGCCAGAATGCACCCAAGAATGCCTGTGGGCTTCCTCCAGTCAGACATTTGGTTTCATGGGTCTCATTGGCCACAACCAAGTGTGGGAGGGAGATGGCCTGGGCAAAATGACAGACTTCATGGAGGCTCCCTGACGAAGCCCAGGCCCCCACCTGCAGGCAGGTAAGCTGTGGTGTCCTTGACACAGTCGCTCGTACTTCACTGGGAACCTCTGCCAAATTCTAAAAGGGAGGAGAGAGAGAGAGAGAATGAGAGAGGTCCACCGCAGATCGTCTGTAGGATTTCTACTTCTTGCCATTTTTTTCCTTCTGAGATTTGCTCTCCCTTTTTCCGCAGAGAGACCAGGGAACAGTCCTAAGGCAGCCTCAAGGCAGACTTTTTCCAGGGAGAAACCAGAGTCCCCCTCCGCCCAGCCAGGAGCCCTGTTGGAGGCCAGCTCAGGTTGGAGGCCACTCTCAGGCGCGTGCAGAAGAGCAGGGAGGACAGAAGAGTCAGGAGGACACTGGGCATCACTGGGTGTGGGTTCTACCATCCTTGTCTACATCAGTGCTGTCTGCTGATGGTTTTTTTGCACAGATCACATCAACTCAAAGCCAGTTCTCAAGAAGCCCCCCTTGGCATATCTACGAACAGCCTGCCTTTCCCACTGTTAATCAGCGTCTGCTAATTAGAGAACAAACAGTTGCTTATCTACCAACACCCCACCCCAAGGCAGCTAAATGAATCCCTCTTATTAAAAAATGATTTGTTTAGGGACTCCTGGGTGGCTCAGTCGGTTAAGCGTCTGCCTTCGGCTCAGGTCATGATCCCAGAGTCCTGGGATCAAGGTCCGCATCGGGCTCCCTGCTCCGCAGGGAGCCTGCTTCTCCCTCTGCCTCTGCCTCTCTTTCTCTCTTTCTTTCTGTCTCTCGTGAATAAATAAATAAAATCTTTAAAAAAATGATTTGTTTATCAAATCCTATTTGTGTCTCTTTTACATCCCAATTTCCTATAGGTTTAATGACTCCAAGTGGTAAGGTATTAGCTATAGGAATTTACCCCTTGAGTAACACAGGGCTCAGCTCTATTTCTCCCTGTTGAGACAATAGCAGCAGTAATGCTAATAATCCCTCACCTCACGGAGCATTTTCTTGTGCCAGGCACCATGCTCAGCACCTCGCGTGCATCATCTCATTGAATTTTCACAAAAATCCCTTGAAGGTAAATATTATCTTCATTTGCATTTAAGGAAACGAACAGGCAGGAAAGTTTAAGTCAATCCACCGAGGTCACACAGGTGGTAGATGAGAGGCCTCTGGTGCCCATCCTACGTTCTCTTAGTCCAGCGTTTCTCACGGTGTGGCCTTTGAACCACGGAAATCAGAAGAACCAGGGCACTTTTTAACCTTCAGATCCTGGGACCCTCTCTTAGACCCAGGGAATGGGAATCTCTGGATGTGGTCTTGGAATCTGCATTTTAAAACACATTCCCCAGGAGACTCCTATAGACACCAAATTTTGAGAATCACGATCTCTGGCTTTTGAGATGTTTTAAACACCCTCTATGATGTCAGTGGCCAAGGAGTTGGACATTGAGGAGGGAGTGTGTGGCTAGCCCTAGGAGCAGAACTGGCCTCCTCCAGTGGTGGGAAAAACCAGAGGCGGACCTGTATTTTATTCCTTGATTGAGCTCATGCTCTTTATTTAATCTCTCTTGACTTCTATCTCCTCATTTGTAAGCCAGGTGTGATACTTTTCTAGTTGTTGTGAGGATCAAAGGAGATGATGTACAGAAAGTAGGAGGAAATGGTAGACATTGAAAGCTCCCTACAAATGCATGGGATATTAATCGTGGGCTTGCATGGGACCTGGGGAAGCAACCAGGGTGCTGGGCACAGTGCTGGGTGCTTTGTGTGGAGATGGGGAAGGGGGAGAGCAGAGAACTCTCAGGAGTTGGATTATCTTGGGGATCTGTCCAACCTTCTTGGGAGGAGCCACCTCCTTCACAACTCAAAAGACAGCACTCCTTTTCAGCCAAGGAGGCACACTTTCTATCTGGTGCTGGCCCTCACTTACCAAGCTGTTTCACATGGGATGAAAGTGTGCTTTCTGCCTCAGTTTCCCTATCTGTTCAGGGAAGACGAAAGTGCCTGCTCCTCCATGGCCATGCTTGCTGTCAGTGTCATTTCCTTAAGCCATAATGATTCCAGGTTCCCTGCGTGCCAGGATTATCCTCATTTGTTTAATGTTCACAGTAGCATTAGGAAGTCTGTACCTCAGACCCATTTTATAGCCGAGGGGACAGACTCAGGGAGCCCAAGCGAGTAAGTGGCAGAACTCCAGGACTGGCGTTCTCACCCTCTACACCCACCACACTCCCCGGAAGAGGAAAGTGTTGGGACTGCGAGTTTGTTCAGCTTTGAGCTGTTCTGAGGCCTCTGAAGAAACAGCCGTGTTTGAAGAGAACTCCTTTCCCCTGCCCCTCTACAATGTGGCCTAAGTTATTCAATTAGGGAGTGAAGTAATTGGCAGTGGAGAAGGCCTCTAGCAGTGGTCATTACCTGCAGCACCTTGTTGGAATAGTCAAGCTACATTTCAGTTTCTGCTGTAAAACCTTAATTATAATATAAACAGCTGCCCTTCAGCCCTCTGGGGCAGCCTCCCCCCTCGCCCCCCACCCCCCTTCTCTGGCCTCCGAAAGGTGCCTTTCTCGTGAGCAGTCAGGAAGGGCCAGGAGTGGGAAGGGGCTTTCGGGAGGAGGGGAGCTAATACCTACCTGTGGGTGTCATGGGGTTTGAAAGACTAAGCTACAGGGAGTCCCTGTCAGGGCCTCATCTTCAAATGAGGAAGCCAAAGACACATCCTCATCTCTGCATCCCTCACTGAGAGTCTCTTCTGGACATAGGATCCCAGAAGTTTGCAGATAGCATAGCGCCATTTGGCTTGGATGGGGTTCAGCAGGACATGGTGGAGTTTCGAGGTAATATTTCTTTTTGTTTACTCTCCTGTAAGTGAAAGCAGTCTTCCCTTCTAGCTCCTGGCTCCATGGCCATGGACAGAGCCATACCAGGTGCCCAGAGCTCTATAGGTACTGTGCTAGGCACGGTCAAAAGTGATTCCCTATTTAAACTTCACAGGGGGATTAACATCCCTATTTGGCTGTTGAGGAAAATGAGCCTTTGAAAATTTAATCAGAGATAAGGCTTGAAATGCAAATAACCCTGTGAAATACTTAAGTCCCGGTAGGTTGATGGAAATTAGATATTTTTGCTCAGGAAGGGAGAGGCAGAGTGAGGGGCGGGTTACCACAGGGCATCTGAGGGGGCCCAGGAGTAGGGGGCTGCTGAGGGGAGGAGGGCATAGGAGCAAGAGAGGCCGAAGATGCTGCTTTGCTGGGCTCACAGGTTTGCCGATGACTGGTCCTGGTGTCCTGCAAGGGGATGATTGGCTTCAGGGCCTAGCCTGACAGGCCTAGGACAGCCTAACAGGGTAAGGAGTCAATGCAGGGAGGCAGGGTTGTCTGATGGGCCCAGCGGGCTCTTCAGTTTTTGTGGGCCAGATGGAACCATGTGAGTCCTAAATGGTCCTTAAAGAGGAGTCAACAAGACAATCCCCTGAAGAGCAGGGATAATTATTTGAACTTCTGTTTTCTGTCATTCCTCCTTTGACATTTCTGATTTCCACACATTTTATTTATTTATTTATTTTTTAAAAATGTTACCTTCATTTTTTATTTTTTTAAAGATTTTATTTATTTATTTGAGAGAGAGAGAATGAGAGAGAGCACATGAGAGGGGGGAGGGTCAGAGGGAGAAGCAGACTCCCTGCCGAGCAAAGAGCCCGATGCGGGACTCGATCCAGGGACTCCAGGATCATGACCTGAGCCGAAGGCAGTCGCTTAACCAACTGAGCCACCCAGGCGCCCCTCGACACATTTTATAATAGGCATAGATACAATAGGACATTTATCCCCATTAGGCACAACTAAATATATATGTATATCTATGAGAGGTATACTCCCAGGCTCAAGAATGTTTTACAACTTGAGATGTATGATCAAAAAGTCTGAAGTTTACTGAGCTGGATACTAATGGTCCCCTGGATTTCTAGCTTTAAGAAAACCCATGTTCGAGGCTATGTTGATGACTTGAAGCAGCAATAATTATTACTCACGGAGTACCTCTTATTTAATCCTGCAGAAGCAAAGCAATGTGTCTGGAGCATGGATGCTGAAGCCAGACTACCTGGGTTCAAATGCCTGCTCAGTCATCTGCTGTGTGACTTGGGGTAAGTTACTCAGCCTTTCTGTGCCTCAGCGTCTTCATTTGTAGAATGCAGCTCATGGAGTCTCATCTACATCATAGGGTAGCTGTGAAGATTACATGAGTGAATGCATGTGAAGAGTTTCTGACGGTGCTTGATCCTGAGTTACCATCCAGTAAGAGTTTGTGAGGTGGGGTAAGGAAAGGTAAAGAAATGGAGACTCAGGGAGGTGAGTGCAGGAGCTGCTGTCCTGGCTCTGAGGGGCTGATTCCAAAGCCCATGTATGGGGACCCACGTGGAAACTATTCTAAGATTTTACCAACAACCGATGGAGCTAAGAAGTAATATCTGCTTCTGCTTCTGAGAACCTCTGACTCTGAATATCCTAGCTGCACCTGCCCTATCCATTCCCCCAGCCAGTGCAGAGGAAGGACAATGGCACCTTTGGGTGCTGTCCTCTTGGGGGGAAGGAGCCCCGCAAGTTGGCCCTCACTGCCATCAACCCCAATGGGTGTGCTGCTTCCTCTCTCTATGCTCCTCCAGAACTCCCCCAAATCCCTCCAGTGTCTTTGCTCCAAGAGGGGGATTCTAGAGCCTTCTGGAACTGCAGACAAGTAGGAGTGTTACAGAAAGGAAGGTGCTGCAAAGGAGTCAGCAAGGAGTGTGCACCCTGGGGAAGATATCTGGGTGGAGGGACTGGTCTGGAACTCACATCGGTGTCTCTTCCTTCCGCTGTTCCTTGATGGTGCTTGAGTATGATGGCCACATGTTCTATTTCTGTATAAAATCCAGGAACACGATATCTTTGCTATAAAAACCTTGAACAATTTGAGGAGGCTTTAGCGATTTAATAGGCATCTCAGGTTGCTCCAACCCTGGCCTCTTGCCCTGACAGCAGCTTTTGGGTGAGTTTGAGGTTCATTCAATCTGTAAATCGCTTCAGATCCAGCGCTTCAAGGAGGGGAGAGGTGTTCACCATGGGCAGAGGAGGAGACTGTGGTGAGCTGGGGCACCCTTTGCTATAGACACCTAGAAACAAGCTTGCTGGTCTCAGGCCAGCTCCGCAACCCCCCGCCCCCAGCACCTTGGGGACTGGTGGTCCTGCTTCTTGCTTCCAGCACCATCTATTGCTTTATCTTCCATAAACACCGGAAAATCAATTCCTTGCCTTCCTCCCCCTGAAAAACATAGCCTGTAGGGGGCTTTCTAAGGGTGTTCAGTGTAAGTAGCCATCAGAAAGTAGCAGTAAGTACAATTTTCAGAAATAAAGGGAAACTTTTAATGTTTCAAGACGCTGAAACGATGCACTTCAAACTAAAGTCTCGCATTAGGATTTAGATTAAACTCCTTGAGTGGCTTTTTGTAGTTTTTTATTTCATGTTAATCTGACTACAACTTTATCTTCTCCATCCACTCCTCAGAAGTCTTTCGTGCAGAGGAAGGATGCAGCCCATGCTCGCTCGGTGTGGGGCAGGCTCGCCAGCTTCATCTTGTCAGTTATCTCTTGCGGCTGATGGGACGAGGGAAGCCTCTCAAGAGATGATGAAAATGGTATTTTAAGAAAGCCTCCGCCAATAAGAAGTTACTTACAGACTTATAAAGCCTCTCTGTGTGTCAGTTTTCTTAACATCCTGATCTCAACTGTCCAATTATAGGTTTACAAACCCTCAGGGAATGCTGTATTAAGTAAATAGAAGAAGAATGTTCACATTCGGTGTGAGCTAAAATCCCCAAGGCTAGTAGTAGGAAAAGGAGCTACCTATTAGGTCTTTCATAAAACCAGTCCCTAAAGTACAAAGAATAGTTCCCTCAAGACTTGCCCTATGGACTCCCTTTCATGGGCTGGTTCATATTTATAAACCAATTTGTCTGGAAATAAATCTCTTTAACACACTCAACTAACTCCAAGAGGTGTGTCCCAGGAGGACCAATCTTCCTAAATGAACTGTCTCAGGAAGGTTTATACCAGCTGCATGGTCAATCCTGGAATTTCCAACTTCAGGGAAAAAAAAATTTATATATATATACACCCACACACACACACACACACACACACACACACATGTATACATATAAAATTTATCTATTTGTGTATATATGTATATCTACCAACCATAGCCTGCTTGGAGACAGGGAACCCACAGAGTTTAAGGAACTGCCCAATTGAATCCAGATACCCAAAACAAAAATCTTCATAGACCTGGTTAAGGAGATGGCAAGAAATCGATTTTTGTTACACAAGCCTGAAGCTCAGTAATGGGCCATCTGACCTGAGATTAATTTGGACAGAGGTTGGACTGTTTGCCCACCACAGCGTCTTCCCATACGGCCAGAAAAGAGGGTATGAAATACGAGGTTTTCTTGCCTTCCTTCTCTCCTTCCCTTCCCTTCTCTTCTCCCCTCCTTCCCTCCTTCTGTGTGTGTGTGTGTCTCTCTCTCTCTATCTATCTCTTGAGAGTTAAAAAAGGGCATCTCACCAAAGTTAAAATGAAGCTTCAGGAGAAAACTGTTTTTTGGTTTTGGTTGGTTGTGGGGTTTTTTGAAGCTTGTACAACCTTATCTCAAAACTGGAGGTGTTTTTATTACCTACTTTTTTATGACCTATTTTTATTGAGATATAATTAACATACAATAAAGCTCTACTTTACAGAGTTGTTTTGAGTCATAACTCAAAGAACACATGAAAGTGCTTTGTGCCAGGCTCAACACTGATTGGATTATAAATATGACATAACCACTGAAGCCGCTTTTATATTTAAAAACTCTCAGTAGGGGCGCCTGGGTGGTTCAGCTGGTTAAGCGTCTGCCTTCAGCTCAGGTCATGATCTCAGGGTCCTGGGATCGAGCCCCACATCGGGCTCCCTGCTCCGCCGGGAGCCTGCTTCTCCCTCTCCCTCTGCCTGCCATTCTCCCTGCTTGTGCTCTCTTTCTCTCTGTGTCAAATAAATAAATAAATAAATAAATAAATAAATAAATAAATAAATAAAATCTTAAAAAAAAAAACCTCTCAATAGCTCCTCATTTCCTATAGAACACCCTAAAATCTAAAGCTCAAAAATTTACGCTCCTAATAACTCAGTCCCAGTCTTCTTTCTAGTCTTATCTGCTGCTACCATCTCTGACACACACCAATCGTCAAATAAAACCGATGACAAAGAACTTCCCTGTCTCTCAAATTTTCTCATGCAGGCCCGTTCTGGCCTATCAATGCCCTGTGCATGGTTGGAGGTCAGAAGCCATTTCTTCCACGGAGCCCTCCTGGAGCTCTCCTGCCCACCCCAGCTGGTACTAATCTCCTCTCCTGTGTTCTATCTCCTTATGCTGTGTTGCTTCTAAGGTGGTTGCCACATTCTGTTTTGTATTAACTACTTATGACTAGCTCCCTTCTTTCATGTAATTTTGATAAACAGTTATTACTGAGCATCTAATTTGTGGGCAGTGAGCTAGGCATGGGGAGGAGCTGGGCAGAGATACAGAGATGAGCGACATGGTGTTTGCTCTGGAAGATCTCATGGCCTGGTGGGATCCTTGAGGTTGGAAGCCTCGCTGTGCTCAGTGTCCCGTGCACACCAGATACAGTTGCTAGTAGAATCAAAGAGTGTTAAAGGTAAAAAAAGATCAGAGTGTTAAATGTAATTTCCTCATTAGCTAAAGAGAAAGTTAAGACTTGAGCAGGTTAAGCAACATGTCCAAGATCACCAATGACTCCAGAATCATGAGTAGAGTATATAAATAGGCACAACCAAACAGGGTGAGTCCACATGGGAAGATTAGGCATGTGGACTGGTGGTGGTGTTTTCCCTAAAATGTAGAAGAAATCTCTTGGTCACAAGAAGCCCATTTTTGCCCATGGAAATAAACATCATCTCCTATGAGGTGCCACCATTCGGCCAATACTCTCAGGTCCATACTCATAATGCAGCCATATTCTAGACAAGCTAGCAGCTGAAATTTCAAAACTACTTTCACCTCTATTTTTATCAAGGGAGATAGAACAAACAAGGAACTATGCTGGTAATGAGTATTAGTTAAGAAAAATTATTCTCAAGAATGTGTTAGGGTGAAAGGAGATTCAGATCCAGCTTGCTTCCCCTCTCTGTGGACAGTTTTACTGCACCATGGTCTCTGGTGTAGAGATTGCTACCTTATCGTGGAAAGATTGTCCAGGTGCCTCCTGATTCATCAAAACCCACAAAAGATTATATTGCAATGAGTATACTTTTGATATTGAAAATATTGCCCTTGTCTCTGGTTCCTTGAAAAACAGTTATTTGTGAAGACACACGGTAACTTTGGCCGACTAGAATATTCGGTTGACCTGAATACTTGCCTAATTCGAAGCTATAACAGTTTATTGAGCTCTTCTATTTTATGCCAGCTCTTTTGTCAGACACTCTGAGTAGCAATTCTTAACCTATGTCTGTGGAGTCCTGAGAGGCTTATGAAAAAGCTTTAGAAGCGTGTGAACCCACTGAGCTCATGTGCAAAATTCGGTATCTGTTCGTTTATGTTCATTTTTCTACTAGAGAGTCCCCGGCCTCCATCAGCACTGTGGTGAGTTGTAAGTAGACGTTATGTCAGGACCCTAGATGAATAGAGGTTTTCACCATGGCCGGTTCTTTACTACCAGCTTACCACAGACTTGAAACATGTTACCAAGCATTAGCTAAATTTCTCCCAGAACATTGTTAGCCCAAGGGTGGGTTTCTGGCTCCAACAAAATCCCTCCAGAAGTGATCCCGTTCTTTTTGTTGTTGTTTTATTTTGTGTGGGGAGAAAGCTCGCCCAGACCCTGGACCTGCAGAGCATCCACATTCTCTCCCTCCCCCATGATGCAAATTCCTTTTCTCATTTCTTTCCTCCACCACCTTAATTTTTTCCTTCCTACTCTTTGACTCGTATGCTCCAGATTCTCCCTGTCTATTCCCTCCCTTTGCTTCTCTCTTTCCCTCTCAGTTCCTTGCCCCTGCCTTTGGCTGCAAACCTGCCCTGTAATTCACAACAGAGCAGCTGGTGTTGGCTGGGAGAGCCGGGCTCCTTGGTTTTAGACGGTCCCGGAACAAGGCATGGACTTTGGTCTCTGGGCTCCCCAGTAGACTGAACAACAAAGCCGTGGTGAAAGAAGGTGTCTTCTAAGAAGTTCACATTACGGCCTGTAGTAAAAGAGAATGGTGATGTTGTTACAGCCGCCAGTTTCTTCCCATTGTCTTCCTTGTCAAAAACATGACCTCTCCAAAGGGATGGGATGCGTTTCAGTACAATTTGAGAATGTTCAGTAACCCAATATTATCTTCATTTCCCTCCTTGTTTCATGTTACTTTCTGATCCTTGAGTTCTCCCAAGTTCACAGCGGTCCATGACATTACGGTGACTCGCTAACTCTCCCATTATACTTACAGTCAATGGGAGAACAATAGATTGTGTTATTCTGTATTTAGCTTCCCTGTCACTCAGTGTTTTATCTCCGTTGATACCCCGGTACCAGACACAGAAACCAAAGTAGGTTGTCTTGTCTTCAGCGAATCTTGAATGCCTTTTGTTCAGAGAGGCGTTTTGTATTCATCAGTCAACTGAGGACTCATCCTGAGGAAGCCCTCAGTCAGCACACGGTCCCAAGTGACAAAGGGATACTCGGGTTGTAAAATATTCATAGCAAAAGGTACCTCAATCATGTTCACCTTTTGGCCCCCTGAGCCCTGAAGGATCGCCAACTGTAACCTGCAAATCTTGTGGACATGAACATTTCCTGGATGAAAGAACCTGCCATGTCTCATATCCACGTTTGATATTAAACCTATTCACACAGGCCCATTTATCTTCCTACTCGATCTGCCAGCATGGCTGTGTCTCACAGTTTTAATAAAAGTCCAAAGGTGAAATGATAATGATCAAAGTTTAACCCGATTTCTTCCCCCTCACCTTCCAAAGAGGTAATAGATAGCTCTTCTCCCCCTCCCATGCCTGCTTCTTTAACTGCCTCTCTCATGGTACTTAGAGACAGTACTGAGGCTGAATTAAATGGCATGTTGTTTATGTTTCTGAAGAATAAAATCTCACCAAATCAATAAACTCATGTCCAAACAGAAAGTAACTGGAGAATATGATGGCTGTTAATTGGAAGCGATCACTTGATGACTATTAGGTGTTAAATTCAACCAGAAAATAGTCAAAAGAATCTATAGCAATGCACAGAGACAGAAGGAAAAGAGGAGGGAGGGGGACAGACAGGGCGTCGAGGGACTTAAAATACCACTTCCAATAAGATCTACTTTATCGGGGTTCCTGATAAACTAAGAGCTAAAATAGTCAAGATTCCAGGGAAGCTCTGTTTTCATGTAGATCTAGATTTCAATGGTGAGGAGGGCCTAGCCTACCTCCGCGGTAAAGAATGTAGATGGGTTACAACAAGGAAAAAAAAAGTTATGCAACCCACGCTCATCACAGCTAGTTTAAACCTAATTTACTTAGTATCTGTTGTGTGTCGGATCCTGCACGAGGCATTTCACATGCAAACCCAAGAGGGTTAAAACAAGGTCCAAAACATGTATTCACAGATAGAACTTTAGTGTGCCCTTTATCAACGACTACTCTCCGGAGTATGAATATCTGAAGGAGACTCTGGCCAAGTCCTTCTGCATAGGAAAAGCCTTTAAGAAATAGTTGGTTTCAACTTCCCAGTGCCTTTGGAAATGAGAAGGATTTAGGTGAAGAACGGCAAGGAGAATCCAACTCAAACAGCGTCTGGGATAGACCCCAGCGGCTGCCTTCAGCACCATAATAAGAAGGATTCTGAGACTGTGTCTAGACTCAGAAGGAAAAACAAAACAAAACAAATCTACACTGAAATCGCAACCTCTGCCAAGAGCACAGGTAGAAAAGTTGGTAGTCTCTGTCATTCTGAGCTCAGACCTGGGTGTTCTTGGTTTCTGAATCTGTTTAAACCACAGAATACAAGAAAGCTGCGAATGATTACAAAGTAGTTACCTTTGTTAGGAAATGTTGATGCTAGCCTCATATTAGGCACCTACAGCTCTCTAGAGAGAAGGCTTCTGCCAATCTAACGAATAAATAAAATACAAATAAAGCTTCACCTACATCCAAGCCTGTGTGCCCCAGGGAGATAGTCTCTTGGAATGCAGTGATCAAGATGACTGGAACTCCGTGCTGGACCCATCGGGGAGAGCAGGCTGCATCAGTGCCCCAACTCCCAGCACCTATCAGCAGCAAATCTGGCTGCAGAGAAGCAAATAATTAAGCAAGTCATTAGGAAGCCTATAAAAGCACGGATGTGCAGCTACGCCCTGCCGTTAACTTCAAAAGGTGACCAAAAGGCAGAGATTCTTTGTAGCAAAGGAAAAAGCAATGGAAAAAGTGAAGTCTCGTGACACCCAAGAGCTACCCGGGTAGGGTTTATTCCACAAAAATCTGCGCCAGCCCATCAGGCCAAGTGGCTAACCTATTTGCTAGGTCTGTGCTCTTGGAATCCACCCTGGCTTCAGCTGGCACTGAGGTCTGCTCTGCCCCCTAACTAGAGCAGGGCCTGGAGGTGGACAGGGTGCCCCCTAGGAGGCCAGCAGACCTGGGCGTCTCAGAGCTTGCCCTTTGGCCTTGGCCGAAGCAAAGCTGTGAAGTGTGCCTCTTTCGTTTCCTTCCTTCGGGGCCCTTCCCACTCACATGCCCAGTGACCGAAAACTGCCTGGTGTCTCGTTTGGGCAGGGAAGGAGAATCAATTAAACTCACTTACACTCAGATGTGGATGACCCAAATAGCCTCTCTAGGTTTAGTCGACAGTTCAACAGTTCTCCAGAAAGAGGATAATCTTTAATGTTGGAATTGAAGGCTATGTGGCCCTTATGTGGGGACAATGTTTTAGGCTCTTAGAAAGTCTATTTTTTCTCATCCCCCAAATCATATTTCTCATTCAAATCAAGGTAAAGCTCCTCTTATCTGCCCTAATGTAATGCAGACCCACAGCCCCAGGCCAGTGCCTGATTCTCTGGGCTTCTATGTTCTAGGCCTAAAATAGACTCTCATGGTTAGGCGAGAGCACATTGGTCCCAGGACATCCTCTAGATCTTCCCAATTCTTATCTTGCCCCAAATGGTTTGGAGATGGTAAAAAAAAAAAAAAGAAGTTTGAAATATCAATAATTCAGAATGAATTTGGCTGGGGTAAGACTACTCTAAGTGTTCATTTGGGAGAGTAGTCAGGATATTTTCATTAATTCTTCCTTCCCTTCTGTCTGCCCTCCTGCCATCAGCTGGAAATAACATTTCATTGGGTACAGTTTTTCATTTTTAGAAGACCTGAGTTCCTTCACTACATTTATTTATCTAGTGGAGCCCTGATGTGATGCAATTTTGAGGAAAGACAACACTGAGTTGGTGTAATTATTTCTTAATATTTAAAAGCTCCCTTGGTTAATGTGTTTACGGGAACAAGCTGTTAAATCATTAGGGATGGTGTTTTGTGGCCTTTTTCTAAGCAGCAGCTAATGCTGGCTGGATCTGCCAGGCTTCAAGACCACCCCGGCCTGAGCTCCCCATTAGCACGTTGGTAATGGCTTGGTCACCACCTAACAAGTCTGATTACTACGACTGTACTTGATGGATGTGATCATACTGGAGAATTTTTATTTAAAAAAAAAAAAAAAACTAAGGGAAGTTTCCCTGTCAGATTTTATGGTGTATTCTAGGAGCTGAGGGAAAGAGAGGAAACTTCTAGAAGCCGGAATCCATAGATGACCTAGGGCTCTTTCAGATGTGCTCATTTGTTGCAAAGAAATAAATGGTGGCATGAGAGCAGTTTGAAAAGGAAGAACAGGATAAAAATCATTCTATTGTGGTTCCAGAGAAAAGAAGCAGGAGTAAGTTCCGATAGACATGGTGAGAGGACCTTCCACTTCATTTAAGGATATCTTTTCTTTCTTTCTTTTTTTTTTTTTAGAGCGAGAGAGAGAGAGAGAGAGAGAGAGCACATGCGCCCATGAGCAGGGGGGAGGGGCAGAGGGAGAGAGAGAGAATCTTAAGCAGTCTCCCCTTCCAGTGCAGAGCCTGAAACGGAACTCGATCTCATAACCCTGAGATCATGACCTGAGCTGAAATCGAAAGTGGGATGCTTAGCTGTATGAGCCACCCAGACACCCCTAAGGATACATTTTCTAATACACAGGACTACCAAAGGACAGAAGGAGGGGTCCTACAATACGGAATTCCACATCTTCAGTCGTGTTCAAGAAGAGTCAGGAAGAGCATAGCTCTGGTGAGAGAAATTCCCATATCGAGTAGGAAGTGGGAGTGGTTTAAGTGCAAGTTTTCCTCACCTAATGGCCCCTTGAGTATTCTGTGATTCAATATGGTACTGGGAAAAGTAGGAGCCGAGGACTCAGGTTGAGTTATTAGTGGGGGGAGGGCTCACTATCATGGATGATGGACAAGTCGGTCGATGGGAAAGGGGATCACAGTCTCACTGTGCTGTCCATATGGGGGTCATCTGGGTTCTGTGAGCAAAGAGCAGGTCTCCTGGTGGGCTAGTGTGGCTGGAGAAGACGGGAACCACCAGCCTGGAAGGAACACTAGCCTGATCATAAGTGTCACCAGTCTTTCTTAACAGACACTAAACCATTTCATAGTCTTCGTTCTTTTTTCTTTTAATCTGGGAGCAGCAATTCTCCTTCAGATATTTGGCCCCTGTGATGGTGGGAGGTGACTTCAACCTTTAGTAAAGTTTTACTTGTTAACTATCTCGTTTTGTAGAATTGAGCTAATGTCTTTCCAGACCAATGACAGTGGACCTCAGCTGATGGGACATGGTGGTTTCATGAAACTCACAGTGAATCTCAGCCTGGCTATTGTTGCCCAAGGCTCTTCTCCCTCCCGGGTCTGGTATTCTGGCAACCTCAGTCTCCACTCCCTTGATCTGAGGAGCTAATGTGGAGTGCAGGGACTTCTGCTGAGCTGGATCTCTCTTCATCACCTGGTTTCTCTCTTGCAATGGCTGTCATTTTGTCATCTTAGTGACATCTTAATGTAGCCCTATCTGCATGGTCTGGTGACAATGATGTGCTTATGATATGCTTCCAACAGGTCAAATCATATCCAAGGGACAAAGAAGGCAGTCTGAGTTTTAGAGAAATGTACACATACTCGGCATAAGAAGCAAGTTTTTAAAATTTCAGTTTATTTTCCTTTTACCTCTTTTCCAAGACGTGATTACGATTCTGCCTCCTTTTCCATGTAATGTTTTAAATGAAGTCTTGATTATATTTATGACTATATATATATATTATAGTACATACACATTACAAGTTAAACATATGTAAAGATATAGGAAGAAAGAAAAAAGCAAGGATGAAACTCACCAGAAATAACGTGCTTTGTTAAGAAGCAGCAAATGGAACAGGCATGCTGGTTAATGCTATGTGCTTAGGATTTTTGGAGCCCATCCTTGTATGGGACAGCCTTCTCTGAGCTGGGCCTGGAGGAAGACCATGGAACAAATTGGAGAGGGGAAAGGGCTTTTGGTTAAAGACCACATGGTTAAGGTGCCATGTGTAAAGAAGTGTGTTCTGAAGACAACTGCCCGGTAGGTTACTTATCCCAAAATCAGTTTTCAGACAAGATATGTGACGTGAATGAGAATGCTGCTGCATGTGTTCAATGTCCTTTTTTTTTTTTTTTAAGATTTCATTTATTTATTTGAGAGAGAGATAGAGACAGCGAGAGAGGGAATACAAGCAGGGGGAGTGAGAGAGGGAGAGGCAGGCTCCTGGCTGAGCAGGGAGCCCGATGCGGGGCTTGATCCCAGGACCCTGGGATCATGACCTGAGCGGAAGGCAGACGCTTAACGACTGAGCCACCCAGGTGCCCCGAAACTTTCATCTTTTTATGGCTTCTTTTACACTGCTGTCTCTCTCTCTTTTTTTAAAATATTTTATTTATTTGACAGAGAGAGACACAGCGAGAGAAGGAACACAAGCAGGGGGAGCGGGAGAGGGAGAAGCAGGCTCCCCGCCGAGCAGGGAGCCCGATACGGGGCTCGATCCCAGCACCCTGGGATCATGACCTGAGCTGAAGGCAGACGCTTAACGACTGAACCACCCAGGCGCCCCTGTGTTCAATGTCATTTGTGATATTGGCTGTCACGGGGATTTTGTCAGATGGCACCAAGCCTCAAACTGAGAATTTGAAAACAGAATAAATAGAGGTGCCGCTTCCCCCTATAATCATTCTTAACCTATAAAGCAGGACCCGTTGTACCCACCCCCCCGCAGAAATTATCTAAGAAACACAAAGAAGCAAATGAGTGGTGCACCGACTATAGTGGGAAGGGCCCTGATGGAACTGAGCATCCCGGGCACAAGGCGAGGAAACACCAAATGAATTTAACTCCATTGAACTGCTGCCACTCTTTACATATTTTTAAATCATCTCCTACTGGAAAAAGTAAACCCCATGCGCTTAGAAAAGGAGGGCTAAGAAATCCAATCTGCTGTTGCTGCATTGTGAAGCGACACACAAATGATTTTTAAACCACTTACTGCTGGAGATGCCCCGTGCCTGGAAGCCCTGCAATGGTACTGGTAATACAAAGGGGACTTGACCTCCTGCGTAGAGATATGCCTTTCCTTATTGGGGAAAATGTGAGCACTCACCTCTCTGGCTGGCAGATCTGTGTCTCCTTTTTATGGCATAGATTTTTGTGCTTAGAGAGCATTCTTTGACATTTGTTAGGTGCAAATCTTTATCATGATGATCTAGGAAAAGAAGGCATGTCCACAGTCTTCATAACAATGTGATACTTTCCCTCAAAAGATCTCAAAGACGGGGCGCCTGGGTGGCTCAGTTGGTTAAGCGACTGCCTTCGGCTCAGGGCATGATCCCAGGGTCTTGGGATCGAGCCCCACATCGGGCTCCCTGCTCAGTGGGGAGCCTGCTTCTCCCTCCCCCTCTGTCTGTTGCTCCCCCTACTTGTGCTCACTCTCTCTGTCAGATAAATAAATAAAATCTTAAAGGAAAAAAAAAAACCCGGATTTAGCCTCAGAAACATAGAATGTTGAGAGAGCATGTTGGCAACCTCCCCAACCCCCGGATCTGTTTCCTGTGATGCTTGGGGTGTTGGTGGGGTGACCCAACCTCTGGTCTGCCGTTCACAACCACTATCTATGTCAGAAAGGGCTGGAGCTGTTTAGTTTGGAAAAGAGAGGACTCCAGACAGACATGGTGACCATCTCCACGCATGAGAGGAATTTTGGAGGAGGGCAGGCAAGGGAGTTCACTTTTTCTGAGTAACTGCATGTGACAGGCGCTCCATCAGGCATTTTGCCACATCATCTAGAGTCCTCACAATAACCTTCAGAGGCAGATCATTTAGATAAAGAAACTAAAAATCAGACTTGGTAATTGCCTAGCTAGTAGCTAGGTGGCAAAGCCAGACTTAATTCTATAGGACTAAAACTCCTGAAGTCCTTCCATGACCCATGGTTATTCTGTACTGTGTAATGGATAAAACTCGGGTCGGTGGACGGAAACTGCAAGGCAGTGGATTTTATCCCATTCAGTAAAGAGAGGCAATTCTGAATTTCAGAGTGTTCCAGAAATGGTAGTGGTCTGGGTGGTTGGGTAGAGGGCTGTCTTTCTAGAAGCTGTGCTGGATACCAACTCAGTGTGGGTCATCATTCCCCAGGGTGTGTTCTACAGAATACTCTGAGGAATGCCAAGGGCATAGAGAAAGAATGGGCATGGAAAGAAGCAAGGGCCTGTGTGGTTGAATAAATGCTAAGTTAAAACATGCCATTTCCTGGAGAATTTCTCTGAGGATTTCACATGTTAATTGTGATTTTTGAAATCCACCAAATGAGATGTAAAAATATAGAACTTGTTTCCCCTGGAAAATCTTCAGGGACTAATGTTCCAAAGAGTGCAATCAGAAAATGCCATTGTGGAGTGTGCCAGAACACTGCATGAGAGTGGGGTCAGAGGACCTTCCAGCTTTTGCTGTTTCTTTCACTTATTCATTCATTCATTCATTCATTCATTCATTCATTCTCAGACCAGGAGTATTTACTGGATGCTAGCCTCTAAGCCAGGCCCTGGGGATACCAAGGTAAGATCTCATCTTTGGTCTCTTCTATCTCCCAACCCTGGTGACCTCCCTCCGCTCCCCCAAGCCATCACTTCACCCCAGCCACCCAGGCCCCCTTCCTATTTATATATATAATATAGATATAAATTTCTAAGTTTTAAACATTATTTTGAAATTCAATATATGTATCTAGGTATATATATGTATGTATATATGAATCTATTACTTGGATTACTTGGAACATTATCTAAATTTTTGAAATTGCTTTGATACGTATATACATATATATTGACTTGGATATCAAAATAATTTCAAAAATTTAGATAATGTTCCAAGTAATCCAAGTAATAGATTCAAAAAATTTAAAAAATAGGTACTAAGGACCACTTGTGTGCTGTAAGGGGATCCCTGAACTTTAAATGTGATGCCCCTTGATGCCTAAACCTTGCTGACATCGTCACCAGAGTCTGGAAGACCCAAGTCTTTCTAGAAGTGCATTTATCACCTATTTATAGTTTAATATTTGGGAGGCCAAAATCAGGTGACAGTGAGTTGAGTCCTAAGAATTTCAGGATGCTACTTACTCAAAGCTTTCAATTAAATATGTTAAAGGTCGCTATGACTTGACCACCATTTATATGCCTTTATATATGGACATGGACACTTGAGAGGCTTCTAGATCCACTCTCCCCTGGACAAAACAATCACATGCCACCTTCGAGGTGCTGAAAGGCCCCTAAAAGGGTGCCATTAGGCGCAAATTAGACTTTACCCTGCCTTTTTGCCCGACAGAGCCATCTGCTTATGCATTTCAGAAATCCACCATTGTCATCGGACAAGTAAAAAAGGAGGCATTTTAAAATGGAATTTTTCTTTAGATGAGTCTGGGTTTTGATACAGTAAAATTTCATTTTCCTTTTCTTCTAAGGAGGAGTAAAGCTGTGACTTGAGTTGCAAAACTGCTATCACACCTTGACCCAGTACCTGCTGAATGCCGACCGCCACCCAAACCCCTTCTGCTTGGGCTTCCTGATTCCTGTCCTCTTAATTATTGTTCCCAGCTTCTGAGAAGAGAAAGGGCAGAGAGGTGAAGGTTTCATTCCAGCTTTGGGGGAAAGTCATGCATTGTGAGAAACAACACTCTCATTATTATTTTTACCTTTATATTTATGGAATGCTTATATTTTGTTTTGTGTATACATGGCAATTTAAAAAAAAAATGTTAAGGAACAGGCGTTAATTAGAATACTTAATATGGGTTTTGAACTTCTGCCAGGAGTAGACTCCAAAGCCAGTTCTTCCTATTTGCATTGTTGCATTTATCCATTTCCAAACATTAGAAGATCCATCTATCAGATTCTGTGTAAATCCAGCACACAGATAATTTGTAAAAAAGCTTTCTTTCAAAATGTTCTGCGGTTTTTCTAATCTTGTCGCTTTTCTAATTTTCTGATCACATAACCTTGAAGTCGAAAGACACAGCCTGTGATAATCTGTGTACACTGTCTTCATTATTATCACAGACATTTCTGGGGAAAAAAAAAAAGAAAACACACACACACACAAAACACACACACATACAAAAAACCCCTTTCCGCCCCCCACACATTCAAAGCTGCCTTTAAAGTCCCACTTTGGTCACAGTTCAATCAGATCCACATTAGTCCTACTCATCAGACAGAAAAGTGTTCATGAGCATAAGGGGGATATTGACTTTAAAAATTTACTGGCGAGGCGTTCAGAGCCTGCAGGAATGTCAAAACTCCAACCTGCATTTTGATGTTTTTGCCTCCGGTTAGTCTTGACTGACATGCTTGGAGCACTTTGGTCTGTGCTCTGGCATCCATTAACTGTCCTTGACTCAATGTTACACAGGCCGTTATGGGCAGCTCGGTGCCTAATGGTTTCAGTGGATTAGACGCCCCAAGGTGTAAGGAAAACTCACGCCCCATTTTAAGGGATCACATTGGCTATTCTTGGCTTCATTAGGGGGGCATTGTTTGATCCTAAATAATGAGAGCCTGTTAATTATTATTCTGATAATTGGGCCTCATGTGGGAGCATGGCAGAGCGCGAGGTGTTTTACAAGGAAGCAAGTTTGGAAAAGGGAGAAAGAAATGTCAAGGTTGAGGTGTCTTTGAGAGGAGTTTGTTTATATGCAAAGTGTTTTCACCTAGGTGGGGACACGGTGCTGGATGGAGGAGAGAGAAGGAGGCTGGAGTGAGCTCAGGTCTATACTTACTTCAGCTACGGCAGATTACAAAATTACTACCTTGGGCGAGCCATTCAAAAAGGCTCACCAATCCCACGACCCAACCTGTAATTCTGCACAAAGAGACTGGGAATTGGTTTCTCTTGGAGGAGAGAGATATCATAGGGAGAAAAGGAGTCAGTCCTAGTTGAATCCCATCTGCTCTCTGGGGAAAACTGTGAGCTTGGTTTCTTTATGTGCTGCTGGTTTTGCTTTTTTTCCTCATCTATGAAATGACAACCAAGTCCATTAAGGGTATCACGATAAGACTGTTGCCCGGTCAGACAGAAGGGGTGGCTGTCTGTCCAGGATGCACAAATATCAGGAGTGCCTGGGGTGGTGGGGAGCAGATGACCTCCGTGCGGAAGGAGGTGGTGGTGATGGCGGGCAGGCCGGGCCGGGGGCAGGGGGGATTTCCCAGAGTAAGTTAGTCTCAAATGAACCTCTGAGATGCTGTAAACATTTTGCTTTTTTCAGATGATCCATAAGTCCAAAGGAGTGTTTTACAGTATTAAATCTGGACTTGGTCTCTCTTTCCTTGGTGCGTGCTTTGTTATAATAGTCACATTCATTTTTAATTGTATTTATGCCACTCATGTGGTTGTGGGAGAGAAAAATCCAGAATCTATGAATCCACAGAATATTGTCTCTTTCCTGGAATCCAAATAAGAGCCCCCATTGTTTCTATTCACTTGGAGGAAGGGTGGGGTTTCAACCAGCGTCTCAATTTAAAAGGAGGCGGGAGGGTTTGGGGGAAGGTAAACTTGCATTTGAAGTTTTAACCTGGGTTTTTGTCGGACTTACACATACTTCAGGTAGAGCCAGCCAGCTGAGATGAGAGCTGGCCTGCCTGTCGACCAGGTGACAGTGACCGACAGGAAGAGAAGAAATAGAGAGAAGGACCATACTCATTTTGAGTTCCAGTGCTATGTTCGCATGACTTTGCTTGGTTCTAAATCCCACTCTTCCAATTAAACTGGAGAGACTATCAGAAGTACGCGTTCAAAACAGTTACATAGCCTGGAGCTTTGGACTTGCCGGAGCCTTCTTCATACGGCTCTGTGATTCTCTTTTGTATGTGTGAATGTTCTTTGAGATGCACCATGGGAGTTAGAGCAGGAGGAAAGGGTGGGAGGGCCAGGGCCAGTGTTGGGGAATTGAAGAGTTAGTGGCCAAAACAGGTGATCCTGTCTGTGATCTCTCAGCTGTTCCTAACAGCTTCAATGCACCTCATAGGTTCATCAAAATGACACTGCACTTCACTAGAACATGGCCTCCTAAGTGCACAGTTATTAGAAAGCAGAGCCATCTTGGATCCTGTACACAGGGAAGTATTTAAGTCAGACATGGCCAGTAGAGGTAGGCAGGTCACACCAACAGGCAAGTGGAGAACTAGACCTCACTTGACCGCTCGATCATTAGGTGACCTTGAACTTAACTAATATTCTTGGTCTGATTCCTCATCTGTGAAATGAGGGTATTATATATGTCAGCCTTTGAAACTGATAGGGATGTTATGAAGCCAGAGTGAAGTTGTAATCACAAAGCAATTTGTAAAAGTGAAATACTATGTACACATAAGGTATAACTTCCAGATAAGTTAGGACAGTAGGAACCCCTAACACTATCCCTTCCTTCCCCCTCTACCTCTCATCTTACTGCTTTCTTTGTTTTGTTTTTTAAAGTAAGCTCTATGCCCAACATGGGGCTCGAACTCAAGACCTCAAGATCAAGAGTCACATGCTCTGCCCACTGAGCCAGCCAGGCACCCGCCATCTTGCCACTTTGCAGTCTCATCTTTCATTGCTGAGAGGATCAGGCCCCTATTGAAATGCCCATAAGAAGGTCAGAGATCCCTTCCACTGGAACAGACTAATGACACTTTAGAAATAGTACCTATTACAGTGGCCTACATACACATATCTGTTAGAATTAATGTAAATCATTGAAGCTAATGTTTTGTTGGTGTCTAAACACAGTGAATTTGGCAGCAAAGAATACGTCACTTTTCTGCCCAAGATTTACACTTCCAGGTGAAGAACAGAAGACTGACTATGCCAACTTTCCTTTAAACAAGGTTCTATGAGCATTATTGAAGCTCTTTTTCTATCTTTTTAGATTTTCATCCCGTATCATTTCTTAGAATTTCAAATTCTGGTTTTTATTTAGCCATTTTCTGTTTTTAAATATTTAATTTATTTATCTGAGAGACAGAGAGAGCGTGTGCACAAGCAGGGGGAACAGCAGAGGCAGAGGGAGAAGCAGGCTCCCCGCCGAGCAGGGAGCCCGATGCAGGGCTCGATCCCAGGACCCTGAGATCATGACCTGAGCTGAAGGCAGACGCTTAACCAACTGAGCCACCCAGGGGCTCCTAGCCACTTTCTTTTTATCTGTCCTGGAAAAATTGCTTCATGTTTCCATGAGGGACAATGAACCATCTCTTCCTGAGATTGTTGAATAGATGTGACATTATCCTATCCAAATCTTTACATTTTATAGACTTACTACCAGGTTGTGCGAGGGCTTGCCTTTCACATCTGAGGGCTCCTAATCTTTTTTGGCTTGTTTTCCTGTAGAAGTTTCTCTCTCTCCTTTGCCTGAAGTTCCAGTTGCCAATTTTATGAGACGTTTTACTACCTTACAATAATTACAGAAACCTCAGTGTCTCTCCGGAGAGCTCACAGTTTGCTAAATTAGATGAATGATATATCATCAAGGGCCATGGGTCAGAGACACTCCTGGATGAAAATGCTATTTTTAAAAAGGAAGAAAGCTTGGTTTCTCCCCAGAACTCTTCTATTCCAAATAGGAAATCTTCCTCGGGTTTACCAGTTTACAGTGATGTCACCTTCTGTCTTGACATTCACTAGGGCAGATGATTGCCAAGGTCTTTGGTGCCTTTGAACTTGTACAAAGAGTTCCACTTCAGTGACTGTGACTCAGAAGGCAATCTCATAGCTGCTGCTCTGTCCTCTGGATGGCAGGGCATTTGTGTTTCGTGGATGAACCCTGGATTGTGGATGTTATGGCAAAACATATATTCATATTCTCTCTTGCCCGCTCGTTTTCAAATTAGTTATAGAATGCTTCCTCTACTCTTTAGCTGAGGTTACATTGGCAACTCTTCTAAACTTAGCATTTCCTGTTGCACAGAAAATATCTGTAGTGCAAAATAGCATGCTCTTTTCCGGCAGCGTGTGCCCTAAGAAAAGGACTTTGTCTTGTCTGTCAGGCCTCTCTTCCAGCTCCCTATGTCTTGCTCACCAATGATGATGGAGAGAAGTCATAAATACGATAGATCACATGTTCTGTCAAGGTAAAGATCCCTCAGCTGATCAAGTGACCATGGGGTGGATTAAAACTGAAGGAAATATTTAGAATTAGGCATTTGAACTGAATAGGAATCCAGGGTAAGCCAATGTGGAATGTGGTTTGGAACCACACCCAGCCCACTTCTCCCATCAGCCATTTATGGGTGCCCTATTATGTAAATTATCTGTGGTGATTTGGGAATGCTGGGCCAGCTCATCCTTCCTAGAAACCTCCTCCTCTCCTCTGCTTTGTATCCTGAGGAGAAGTGATTGCAGAACGAAGATTGTAGGTTATTGTGCTTTGGATTATTTATCGCATCAAGTTAATTGAAAGTTGTTAATTTAAGAGAAAGTCATTTTTTTTTTTCTGACAAGGAACAGAGACACTTTCATTTGATAGTCACAAATAACAAAAGCCTATCTAGCTCAATTTGTTCAAAAACTTCCAGTAGGGAATGGCACGGGAGGCTAATGCAGATGGCATCAGGCAAATTTGTGAAGGCATTATCACAAATTCATTTCTCATTTTTCTTGTCACTGTTTTCTTGTCATTGTTCTCGTAGATACAAGACTTCAAGCAACTGGTCACACCACACTATGAAATATACTTGACAGGACACCTTATTGTTTCAAGGAAAGTATTTTTATCCCATCATCTGGGTCAAGATAGTTTTCTAGAGCCCCTGTGACTTGTGAACAAATTTGCCACGATTGGGAAGGCTAAAGAGGCACGGCAGGCTCTATGTGCACCCGGTGACATAGACTAGTCAAGACAAATCACCTGAGTTACGGCTGTTAAACCCAGGTATAGGGCCTTTGGTTCAATTTGAGTTATGCGGTTTATGGAATAGCACAGGCTTCCTTCTCCAGAATTCTCTAATCCTAAACTCTTTTAGAGGCTGTGCCTACAAGCACAAACATTTTCTCCATTCAACTAATACTTCACATCACATTAGAGTACGCCAGGCACTATCCTAGATGCTGGAGATGGCTAGCTGAACAATATGGACATAATCCTTGTTCTTTTTGGCTTTTATAGTCTAGAAGGGAAGAAAGACATAATTAATAATGTACAACAGGAGGAAAAAATATGTAATTGCTATTGACTAAACTCAAACCTTGTTTTCTCAAGTAAACTAGTTCAACGGAATACTACTTTTTTCTCTCTGTCATTCTTTACCTCCCCTCCCCATGGCTTATTTTTCACTGGGTAAAGGCCAAGTGACTGTCCCAAAGGAGACTGGTCAAGTCTCAGGCTTTCAGACTTCTATAGAGATGTGCTGTCAACTCCTGCTACTTTCTTCCTCTCTACCTTCAAAAAGTTTTTTGAGACAGAAAAGGTTTTATTATCTGTCCCCTAAAAAGGAAATTTCTATGTGTGTCTATATATCTATACAAGGAGAATGGAAATCTTAGAGATTATCAATATGACTCTATTTTCCAAATTCATGCATTTCAATGGTCCAGCAGAGACCAAGTTACCTACATCCCCAAACTGAGAAACTTCCTTAGCAGACTGGTTAGGGGGTCAGAACCAGGAATGGAAGAGAGAATCTGTAGCTTGGGCCATCCGTGTGGTATCAGATGAGTGACCAGAATGGACCTCTTTTGAAAACTTGTTGCCATTTGGCACGTTTAATTCTAAGTGTCCTGTAGTTCTCATTTCCAGCCCAATTGCCTTGCGGCTCTGTAAGTGTGTGCACAGGGGTGTGGGAAGGGAATCGGGGGAGGAATGGAATTTTTGTGGCTTTAGTTTTGGTTTGCTTCACGATTTTCAAACTCAAAAGAAGTGTACAATAAGAAATAGGTCAAGTTTAGGGGCGCCTTGTTGGCTCAGTTGGTTAAGCGTCCGACTCTTGGTTTCAGCTTAGGTCATGATCTCAGGGTCATCAGACTGAGCCCTGCGTTGGGCTCCATGCTGTGTGTGGAGCCTGTTTGAGATTCTTCCTCTCTCTCTCCCTCTGCCCCTCACCACCCCCCCACACACACACAAAGAAATGTGTCAAGTTTAGCAGAACTTTGTAGTAGATATAGAAGACTTGGATATACATCTAAGTGGATGGTAAACAATATCTTCTAACGTTGTTAGTTTGACATACCTAGTTGGTAAATAAAATCTTTGACATAGATTTACTGCACTGCAGAAGAACAGAAACCATTTTGTCTTTTGGTAAGATGCATTTGCCCGGATTTAGAACAAGCATGTTCCCTAGCCTGCATCTGCAGCATCATCTAGTGAAGGAAAGTTGGGTGGTCACTGCACATCATTTTTATATCCTGAGCCAAACCAATGTCTTTGTGATTTATAAAGTGCTAAGTCATTCAATTCCAGAAGAAAATAAAGACAATGTTTTTACAGGATGGATCATTTGATCTGGTAGCCCTCTATAAATGGCCCCTCTGTTTTCCACCATGCCACATAAGGCAGATTGAATGCAGAATGGTGAAGCATTTAAACCATGTCTTCAGTCTCCTCTTGCTTCTCCCTCCTAAACTCGATTCCCTTCTACCTGTGTCCTGGCCTCCACTCTGTCATCATTGTCTAGTTTCTTGACTGTACAAGGACCTCCTTGTCCCACAACTTGATGTTTCTGTTCATTGTTCCATACAAGTACAATTTAGTGAACACTTGCTTCACATTGGATTCTCTATTAGGCCATTTGAGTAATTATCTCAAACACCAATAGGTAGGTACTGTTATGATCTCCACTTGTCAGATTTTCTAAATATTGTAAAAATTTTATATAGGTATTATGTCTAAAGAACTCTTGCCACCCCCCCGCCCCAGACTAAATCCCATCTTCCTCATTCACCTTGTTTTCAAACCAACCCCCCAGAGTCATTTTTGACTCCTCTCTTTTCCTCATCCCCACATCTAGTCCAACAAGAAGTATTGTCAACTCCACTTTTAATATTGATCTCAAATGTGACCATTTCTTAGAAGCTTTATTGTTATTTCCCAAATTTAAAGAAGACTTTGCATTGATATTTCCTCTCCCTTGAATGTTCCTTCCTCAGACTTTCCCTCTGGCTCACACTATCTTTTCATTAAGATTTAAGTAAAATGTCACCTCCCCAAAGAGCTTTCCTTGCCTATCCTTTGCCCCCTTCTCACATTCTCTTTATTTGATTTAGTTATTTTTAAGGTAGCTTTCACTACTTCTTCTTAGTGCTTACTCTACTATGTGTCTCTGTTTATATTCTGTCTTCCCTGATAAAATGTAAGCTTCATAAGGGTAAAAAATTTGTCTCTCTTACTACCTATAACAAGGCCTGACACAGAATAGACACTCAATAATACTTATGAGTGAGTAACAGACAAGGAAACACAAGCCAACAGAAATTGAATAAACTTGCCCAAGGTTACACAGCTGATAAGTGTGTAAGCCTTTGTCAGTCTGTCTCTTAATTGTTATGCTAAGTTACATCCTCTTTTCCTCCCCATCAAATCACCCCTGCATCCCAGCCTCTTCATTCTGGTTTCCTAAAAGATCCAACGTCTAGCCTAATTCTTGCCAAGTAAGCATTTTCCTTCTCACAGAAAAGTAGACTTCTTTAAAAAGATGCCTCAGGGGGCGCCTGGGTGGCTCAGTCGTTAAGCGTCTGCCTTCGGCTCAGGTCATGATCCCAGGGTCCTGGGATCGAGCCCCACATCGGGCTCCCTGCTCCGTGGGAGGGCTGCTTCTCCCACTCTCCCTGCTTGTGCTCTCTCTCTCGCTGTGTCTCTCTCTATCAAACAAATAAAATCTTTTTATTTTATTTTATTTTATTTGTTTGACAGAGAGAGAGAGCACAAGCAGGGGGAGTGGCAGGCAGAGGGAGAGAGAGAAGCAGGCTCCCTGCTGAGCAAGAAGCCTGACGTGGGGCTTGATTCCAGGACCCTGGGATCACGACCTGAGCCGAAGGCAGACGCCTTACCGACTGAGCCACTCAGGTGCCCCAAATAAATAAAATCTTAAAAAAATAAAAAACATAAAAAGATGCCTCAGTATGGTAATTTGGTTATGCAAAAGAATGAATCTCTGCTTCCACTTAGAATCCCAATCACTAAGGAAGAAGAATTAGGAGACATTTTAGAAGGCTGTGTGTTTTTTTGGGGGGGGGAACTTTGAGACAAGGAAGAATGTCCTTTCTTCAAACCACACCAAGAAGGTGTATGCAAAGATCATGCTAGTATCATCATCCCTTCACACACGCAACAAATATGCATCAAATACAGCTGGAAAAGGTGTGTCATGCATATTATCTTCTTGCCATCCTCAAAATAACCTTTTAAGTAAGCAAGTGAGGTTCCTTATTCTCACTTTACAAGGGAGGAAGCGGAGTCTCAGATGGCTAGCTGACTCTGTCCAAGGTTACCTGGCCAGTAGAGCAGAGCAGGAGATGATGTGTGTATCTTCTGTGTCCTCTCAGAAGGTCTCTGCTCACTGTCCCATAACATGATTTCCTTTCCATGTTGTCCCTCTAACAGCGTGAAGCATGGAGATAAGAAACTATATATTAACAGAGGGGAACAGCTATGAAGTGTGGTTTATTGGGGGTGGACTCATCTTCTTATCCAAAATAGAACAATTTTATTATAAACTTGAATGCTGATGCTATGAGTCAAAAAAGTGTGTGTGTGTGTGTGTGTGTATGTGTGTGTTTTGGGGGGACTTTTTGTGCTTCAGAATTTCTGATACTTTGTCCCAGTCCTAGTCTCCCCACCAACTCCCTGCTCTCCTTGCCCATCTTGGATTCCATTGTTGAATCTTTCTTTCCTCCCTGCCTCCTTCCCTTCTCATCTCCTTCCTTCCTTCTCCCACTCCTTCCTTCCTTCCCTCATTTCTTCCTTCCTTTCTCATTTAATTGTTGGACAGAGTGGAGTAAAGGGTAGAAATACTTCCTTTGGCTCAAAGTTCTTTGTCTCATCCCTTATAGAATGATCCCAATAACTTGTATTTATCCGTAGAGACTCAAACTCAGGCTAGTAGGTTTTTCCCTCCATCATTGTCATCATCATCACCACCACCATCATCATCATCATCATCATCATCATCGCTTCAATTTTATTAAGCATCTACTATATGGCATGCAGTATGATGATGTCATCACATTTATTGTGTCATTTAAATGTCAAAACATAGAATGAGGTATTACACCCATTTTACAGATAAAGAAAACTAAATCAGAGTCATTCATCCAAGTGAACATAGCTAATAGGCGTAGAAGTAGGTTCTAAAATCATGGATGATTTCAAAACTTGTTTTAACCACTCTATCAGGTCTTGACATTACATCCATATATATGTATCCCCATCCCTGGCAGATATTGCTAATCACTCATGATAGATTTACTACTAAGCCCAGAGTCTTTCTTAATCCAGCTCTTCAGGCTACCACACTTGTTTAGAGTTGGCATGGAGATAAACTATTCTCATCACTGGTTTTATCTCAACAAAATAGTTCTGATCTGCAGAGCTAGAGATCTCATGATTTTATTTTGGGTTTATTTTCTTGTTTTATAAAGTTGTCATAGTCCCGGTATTTCCAGAGCAGACCTCCTGACAGCTCCAAACATGCTCTCCCTCATTTTCAGACATAACCAGCCTCCTTTCTATTTTAAAAGCCTGTGAGGCTTCCAGGAGCCATCCCCTGTCTTCAGTTGTAAGCAGACCACTTAGGATCCATGGGTGAAAACCCCAAGCTACTTGGTAATCATCCACAGCCACGTTGACAAAACTACCTTTGTAAAAAGAGGTACAAGGCATAGGGTGTTTGATGCTGCCCCTGGCAATGCTACGTAAAGAAGTAGCAGGCTTGGGCTACTAGATCATTAAAGAGAAACAGATGGTCAAATATATCTGTCTGGTTTCAAGGAGATGGCATGACACATCATGCACAAGTGAAATGTTTTGCACTGGACCATATCTAAATGAACAGCTTCACCTTTTTCATATTGTTGACTTCCATGAAGTATGTCAGGGATTAGCAATTATTTCCTCCACGCTAGTATCTCAAGGCCCTGAGGGGATAGGGGAGAGGGAGGATGAGAGAAACCCGTCACTACATGCCATCAGGAACTTTCTGTAGGAAGTGCGGTGCTGACTCGGACAGGAGAGCGGCCGGGAAGAAGACTGGTGAGGCCAGCAGCAGACATTTGCTGGACGGTGACTTGCATCTTTGGAAGCTAGTCGTCGCCCCCCCCCCCGCCGCTGAGAAGCCCTATCCACTTTTCACTCTCTAGCTTTTCCATCTGCGGGGCTGCCTCAGAGGGCTGAGCCCTGTCTGGGGCTCCCATCGCAGGGTCTCAGTCCAGCTGTGCCACCTTTGACAAATGACTGAGAAGTCCTCCAGTGCTCAGAAGGCTCATTACTGGAAGGGCTGATTCTCAACC
The DNA here is from genome assembly GCF_054177405.1 of Leptonychotes weddellii. Lineage (NCBI taxonomy): Eukaryota > Metazoa > Chordata > Mammalia > Carnivora > Phocidae > Leptonychotes > Leptonychotes weddellii. Next base: position 103,532,651 of record NC_138374.1, read on the forward strand.
CTCTTCGGAAATCAGAATCCTCCAGAGAACCTTTAAGAAATACAGGTGCCTGTAGCCCAGCCTCTGCATACTGGCTTCAGATGATGTGGGAAGCAACTCGGGGAAGCATCGAGATCTTTACAAAGGTCCTCGGGAGAGTCAAAACCACCAGACTGCGTGATGTTAAGGTCCCCTGTGGCTCTGACCAAGTTCATGTCTCTGAGGTTCCAAGCAGATAGCAGGGTTAATCAGTTGAGCTTGCTCTGGTGGACCCAGCTTTAACCCACCCACTTAGGGGCCCGTTACGTCCCGAGGGTTTGGTTGGAAAGCTCAGAGCTGCCAGTGCTTGGGAAAGAGCAGAATGTGGGACGACCTCATCCTTGGTAAGAGTTGGCGATGTTTATCTGGCTGTCAGCATCAAGTGGGTGCTCAAAGTATGAGAAAGTCAGTGAAAGTGAGCTGGTAATTAGCTGAGCGGCCGCGCTGGGAGAGGTCATTTCAGCCCCTCCGTGACAGCGGGGCTTCACTTCTCCGCGGAGGAGCGAAGCCTGGTAAGCTGCCTGAGCTTGGTTCCTCCCCACTAGCCCCCACAACAAAAAGGAACTTCTCAAGGAAACTCTCCAGCGAATTCCAAAGGAACAATAGACTCGGATTTGATTTGTTTAATTCTGAAATCAAGGTCACCAGAAAGTACGACAGCTCTTATTTGTGTGGTTTGGGTGGGCTTTGTGTTTTGTTGTGTTTCTGGGTTTTTGTCGTTTTTTTTGTTTTTGGTTTTTGTTTTTTTGTTTTTTTACAACATCTTTCTTTTCATTTGCTGGTCCTGTCATCTCCAGGGCTGTGTATGGTACTGATCCTGCCTGTATTCAAAGCTGTTATTAAGTGGAGTCTTTTAGATTTTAGAGAAATGATAATGGTTCCAAAGATGACAGAAAGTGGCAGCTGGTGACAAAAAAACCCCTTGATAAGACGACAACAGTAAATCAAACTACCGCCACTTTTTCGTTTCATGTTTGTTAATACCACCTCGCCTTCTGAAGTTTAAAGCAAGGTTCAAAAAAGCCAGGTGCTGAATCATAATATTAAAGCAAGGAAGGAGCTCCATGAAAGCGCGGAGATCTGAGGGGGGGAAGCAACAAACACAGCTTTCAACTGCCTTTTGTCGGCCTTTCTGCAGATGTCACCAGTGGTTATCCCAGCAGAGGGTTCGGCTTGTAGCAGCGCCTCTGGCTGATTCCCGCTCTGCGTTTCAAGTGTCAATCAAAAAGGAAGGACGCAGCTTAGGTCCTGGTCATTGTCCTGTGAAAAGAGCCAAGCATTTAACATTGATTTAGCTCCCTCAATATACAAAGATAGAGCCAGCTTTGTGCATCGAAAAGGGCCTTTGGCAAGGTTGCTTGTAGAGCAATTCCGCTGCATCCGATGCGCCTTGGTTTAGCTGTCACACTGCGGTGTCTGGAGCCCTCTGAAAAGTTATTCAGGACCGAGTGAGCAAATTAAAAAGAAATAACACATTCCCCGCAAGAGCGGCGCCGGTTGGGGAAAAGGCCTGTTAGTGTCTCCTGGTCTTGAGAACATTTTAAATGATAACAATACGCATCGAGCGCTTCTGAAATGGGGAGTCGGAACAAGCAAGGAAGGAAGCCAGATGAGACCCGAGAACGCAGGTGGGCCCTCAGAGCGGGCGGCTTGGTTCACAGCATTCATTCCTCCAACCTCATTCTAGTTGGTTCTTCCGAGCTGAAAGTTCAGACGGGCTCCTGTTGCGCCTTACCTTTATTTATGTAACCATTTCCTGGGAGCAGACTCCAGTTTGGCCACACGGGGCATGGGCGGGGCATGGGGAGGTTTGTGGGGGCGGGGACGAGATTACAACAGCTGAGTTTTACCAAATGACCTTGTGGATGCTGTTGCTCTTTTTCTTCTTTTTTCTTTCTGTTTTAAAATTAATTAGTTGAGCAATTATTTTCTGGAGTAGAGTGGACACATGCTGCTACATTGGTTTCAGGGGCAGGACACAGGGACTGGACCAGGCTCTGCAGGATGCTGCCTGCGTTCACCGCAGGTGCAGCTCCCACCTGTCACCGCGCCGCACCATTACAGTACCATTGACCACGTTGCCTCTAATCTCTATATTCGTTTTTCACCTCCCCTTCTTCATTTTTCTTTTCGCCTTTGTTTTCCCACACGATATGCGATTACAGGGTTACAGTCCGGCTTGGGTTTTTACTCTTTGACTGCTTGGTCTGGCGCCACGTGGACCCAGTCAGTCCCACGTATTGTTGCACTTCTCATCTTGCACGTCTTTTCCTCCTGATCATGTAGGAGCCAAGCTCCCTGAAACTTACTAAGGGCAGGACTTGGGATACTTGGTGGTTGAGCCAGGTTAACACCTGGGATTGATGCTTCCTGAACATCCAGGTGCTCTCCTGCATTTCCCAGCTTTCTTTGCAGTCAGGTTGGAGCACTGGGATGAGTTTGAGCTCATGGGAATGTGATCGAAGTGTTGTATCACTTCTGCTTTGAGATACTAATCATCAGTTTACCTCTTCTGTCCTTTTTTTTTTTTTTAAAGATTTATTTATTTTAGAGAAAGAGAGAGAGAGAGGAGCAAGCCGGGGGTGGGGGTGGGCAGAGGGAGAGAGATTATCCTAAGCAGACTCTCCACTGAGCGCAGAGCCTGATGAGGGGCTCAGTCTCACAACCCTGAAATCATGACCTGAGCCGAAATCCAGAGTCAGATGCTTAACCGACTGAGCCACCCAGGCGCCCCTCATCTATTCTTTCTGCCCCTTTAAAGGAGGTATCAAGATGGCAGAGCCCTGAAATAGAAGCAACTGTTATCCCTGATTAAAGGCAAACTACCCCAGAGAGTTACCCACCCGCAGTGGATTTCGAGTGAGCAAGAAGAAATAAACCCTTTTTGGGTTAAACCACTGAAGTGGAGTCTCCCCTGCCATGTCTGATATGCCCAGTTTAGCTAGAAATATCTTGATTAGGCACTCATCGAAAAGGGGTGGTTCTGAAATTTTGGCTAGATGTGGAGCTTTTCCCAGCAGCTGATCTAACCTGTGTGAATATAGCAAGATGATAAATGGAAACACAACAACACAAAGATGGTTCATTTTCCATTTAGCCAAAGTTCTGAGTCTTCGATGATGAATAGTCTGTCATACTGAGGGATCACCTCTTCATTTATGCCCACCCATACCCTCAATTCCTTTGCCAAATTGTCCTTTAGCTGCATCTGCCTGTCAACATCTTGACTAAGAATAAACCAAACCATCTGCCTTTTTCACTCTTGAACCCAGTGTGACTTGTAGGAAACAAATCAACCCTGCTGATGAATGTCACCACTGATTTTTGGTCTCCAGTCTCAGCTGCCCCTCAATGCCAATTGGCAGTTCCATCACATGCCCTTAGTTTCATCCTCTTAGCAGATTTTATTACTTGCAATTTCACAGCAAAACAACAAGGGTCATGGACATGGCCCTAAAATTTCTGTCCACACCTCACAAGATTTTCTGTTCTTCCCTCCACTGTCTCAAATGATCCCTCTTTTCATCCAAGGATGAACCACACACCTGTCTTCTGGAACTCATCTCCTAGGACTTTGCTCTATGAATTACCTCTTTTATTACTGGAATTTCCAATTCCAATGGCCTCATCTTCCCAGAACAGAAACCAAGCCCTCTCGGTAGGTTTTTGGATTGAATGACCTTTACCGATAGTCTCCTGTTTCTCATTCCCCAGCTATTTCCAGACCCACAACAATCTGCTTTCTTTCTTCTCCGTTTAAACCAATGACCTCCATGTTACTTCCCAGGAACATTTAGATGGTTGTCTTGCTTACACTGTCCCTTCCATGTAGACCTTTTGCCCACTGCCTTCTCACCGCTTTCTCCAACCTTTGCTTCCATCATGTTATTTCCTCCCAGCTTTCCATCTTCTTCTCTGGCTTCTCTTTACCACTTTTGTTGCTAAATTCCTGTCCCTTTGAACACCAGCCCTCCCTAAATGCCATCTTTCGACTCTGACTGTGGCCCTTTTTCTTTTCCAATTCATGGTTTTTGAGATGGCCTTCATGGGGCTGGCTGGAATCTGGGAAAGGACTGGGTTAAAAAAACCTCAAAATAATCTATTTATTAACAGAGGAATCTTCTTGGCCCAGATTATGGCTCTGTAATAGACTACTAATACCCCCAAAACAACTGGGTTGTAGTTTTGTAAATAGCTATGACTGGATCTCACCAATGACTGGATCTCCACCTGTTTGTATGGTGCTAGACTTCTGCGCAGAGCTTCTGTAGGTGAAGATACTTAGGTTTGGGACATCCCTTGTGCTATCTAGTGGTGATAGGGGACAGTTTGTCAACTGGTTACTGCTTCTTGCACCAATGCTTCAGAAAATACACTTGTTCACCTGTGAACTTCTGAACTCAAGTACTTACTTGAGAATCAAACTCAAGGCAATTCTATGAGAAATAAAATGATATACTTTTTTTTTTTTTTGCTCTGTTCTAGAGATGTATCTCTAAAGACTATCTTGCTTGACTCTTCTTTCTGCTTTACATCTTTCCAGTGGAGAAATTCTTTATTGTTATCTATCTATCTATCTTTCTATCTCAAGTAGGCTCCACACCCAACATGGGGCTTGAACTCATGACCCTGGGATCGAAAGTCTCATGTTCTACTGACTGAGCCAGCTAGGCACCCCCAAAATTCTTTACTGTTTTTTAATGTTTACTAACATTAGTCAGTAATTTTACATGTGAAGTTCTGCTTCAATTTGACTTTAAACTCCGAGTCAGAGAGCATGTTCTCTGGTCCTTATAGCCTTACACCCCTTTCCTAGACACCCTGATGGACATATACCCACACTTACACTGACTAAGACCTTATACTAAGGACATAGGGACAGTCTCCTCCTCCTGCTTACGATAGACACAAAATGCTTCTTTACTATAAGGATAATGTGATGTCTATTTTTCTTTCTTTCTTCTTTCTTTTTCTTTCTTTTTCGAGAGAGAGAGCATGCATGAGCTGGGGTTGGGAGGGTTAGAGGCAGAGGGAGAGGGAGAGAGAGAATCTTAAGCAGACTACATGCCCAGTGTGGAGCCTGACGTGTGGCTTGATCCCACGATCCTGAGATCATGACCTGAGCTGAAATCAAGAGGCAGACGCTTAACCAACTGAGCCACCCTGGTGCCCTTGATGCCTTTATTCTTGAAAAAAATAAGCATGTTGGTTCTTTCAGAAGCTGAACTTCTCTGGGCATCCCCACATAGCAACTAGTACAACCCTTTTGACTGAAACTGTTAGTCTGGTATAGCAAGTCATCAACTTGAAGTGATTTGTTCTCCTGGGTTACACACCAATACACACTGATTTTGTGACTTCCTCCCAGCTTCCTAGCCATGATGACAACTCAGCTTTGAGTCTTATGCTGTGATTCATTTTCAAGCTTTTACTAAGTTGTTAAACCACTACAGACAGCAAAGGCAGTAAGTCTGTAGTCTGAAAAAAGTGAAGTCACAGGACCTTAAAAGGCAAAGAAGGAAAAATAGTATGATTCCACAGACAAGCCAAGGCAAATGTCATATAACATGCGACTTTGTTTACCCTGCCTGGGTGTGTCAGCTCTAAGCACTGGGGGCCAGATAGGCAGAAGGGTGCGGGAGACTTGTTTGAGACAGGAATCATCTACACATTGAATTTATTAAAGATTTAAGGGGCCCCTTGGGACTTTCCATCTGAAGACTATTGTCTCCCTCCAGCCGCTCAGTTGCTGTGCCTCCTTAGGGTTCTCAGGGCCACAGTGTAATGAGAATCTGATTTCACCACACCTCTGACCTTTGGTTACAACTTCTCATCCTTCACTGTGCTCCTGGAAGGGGGAATATTTCTTGCAATTTTTAGCAGCAATTGAGACATATCCCTTCTCGTTCTCCTCCACACTTTTTTAGGTGTCCAGGATGAGTCCTCTGAGTTTCCAAGGAATCGTAGATCAAGAAGAGAATGGAGATCCCCACTCTCTTGACCCCTCTGAACACCCAAACCAAACACTAGGATGCTAGGGAAAGTGCCTGGAGCCTCCAGAACCCTCAATAGGGTGTTGAAACTCATGTGGAATGAGTAGGGGCAGCCCCACATGGATGTTCTCGCTATAGGCCTCTCAGCGACTGGAAACCGAATCTGACCCTGGCGTCCTTCCCTCAGAACAATGATCCCTTTGCTCAGAAGACACCAAAGCCACAGCAAAGGGATCACGGACACTATTCACCCTTCTCATCCTTCACCCTCCTCTTGGTCTGTCTGTCTGAGCCACACTTCGTCGCTCTCTGCTGGTGGGAGAGCTCACCTCACTCTGCGTCTCCAGCACGTGTGGGTCAGTGGCTCCTTTGACTCATGGACAGCCAGGAAGTTTGTGTTTACCTCCTGCCACCCAAAGAGCCAAAGGAAAGTGCAAAAAAAGAGAGAGAGAGAAAGGGTGAAGAAAACAGACAAACCAAAAAAAGAACAAGATCACATAGCTGGAGACATGTAAATGAAAAAAAAATCTTCCTCTAGCATTCTGACTGAACCTCATCTTTGGTGTCCTCTGAAAGGCAATTTGACGTGAGGGTGGAGAAGCAGGGTATGGAGAGGAGGGGAAAAAGCTGCTTTTCAGTAGAAGCCCACGCGGGCTGTGTCCACGCGTACCTAGTCCTGGCCTTACTGCTATTTGATTTATTGCAATTCATCAGAGTAGTCAAAACTGGTATGAAATTCTGCGTTCCACCCGGTCTGGAATAAACAAACTAGCCACCAGGGAAGTGGGCAGATCAAATACTTCCATTCTGCTTCCATTCGGCCTTTGCTGTATTGATAAGCAGATACGTCACTGGAGATTTGGCTTCATAATTCATGGGTGGCTTCTTCTACATCCCACCTCTGAGAACTAATTAAAATGAAGACTCTGGGGCCGCCAGCCTGGCCCTTCCAGGGGGGCGGGTTGCGGGGGGTTGCAGTGGCACAAGGTTCCGGATGGGACTGTGGGTCCGGGTGGCCTGGGAACGGCTCTGGCTCCATGACCCACTAGCCGAGTGGTCTAGGGCAATCTCAGCAACCTCAGCTGTAGAAGGACGACGGCGGGCATGACGGCACCTGCCGCATATGCTGTTGTGCGGATGAAGGTAGATGCTGCGCAGAAAGCACTCAGTACCTGGCGCATACCGCATGGTCCTTTGATACAGCTATTACCATTAGTTTACAGCGGCTTATAGTAAAAATCCTCCGTTCTCAGGAGACAACTATTTCATTTGGGAGATTAAGAAGGCAATTAGTGTACGATTTAAAAAAATGTCAAGCAGATTTGTTATATAAAATAGGGGAGATGGAGATCAGAGAAGAAAACTCAATGATTAAGTTCACCTATAATCTCATTGCTCAGAGATAACTCATGTGAATATTTGGGTACTATTATATATATGTATATATCAAAGTTATATTTATATAGACACATATATATGTAAATATCTACATTTATATTCATAAATACTTTTATTGTGTACACACACACAAACACACATACATATGTATTTTATCTCACAGGGTCTATACAATATGTATTATTTATTAAGACCTGCCCTTGTCATTTAAGGAAAGAGGGTGCGCTGGGAACACTGCTGGGGGCCCCAATTTTCTCAACTCCCTTCTCTCAGGTCTCTGCTTAGATGGTCCCTGTGACTAGGTCCTCTCTGGTTCCCCTAAATAAAACAGTACCCCCCAGAACCTTCTACCCCCTGGCCCTGCTTTATTTTATAAGAGGCACTTCTGTAGTTTGTCATCTTTCTTCCCCACAAGAGTGTGAGCTTCAGCCACCATGGCCCGTCCCGCTCCTCCTACGGCACTGGGTCGTGGTCCTAGCTCCCTGGGTGTTGTGGAAGGAATGCATATTTAGCTCCAACTGCTTCCTCCACTGCTCACACTCGCCCAGCAACTTTGTGACCGGTTTCTTTAGTCATCAACTAATGTACTCTGAGGAGATGCAAACTAAAGTTCATCCTTTCCCAAAGTGTAAAAGAGAAGGTAACCCTGCTAACGAATGCACACACGGCATAGTTCACAGTGAAATACAAATGATTCTTTAGTGGCTGCAATTTTGGAGTTCATCGTACAAGGCGTATGAACTCCGTCACCCGGGGAAAAGGTAAACACTTGGGTTATATGTCTGTTTCACCTCTTGTTTGTGTCTCCCTTCATGTCTGGTGTTCTGTTTACCTGCCCGGTCTACCATTGGAATGCCAGTCCTTAGGGGCCGGCCCCAGAGCTCTTTCTGGGCCTTTCCCCAGCATCCTTGTTTTGGGAAAGAGCCGAGCAGAAGAGTGCATGGATGAAGGAAACATGTCAGCTCTTCCCTATTTATTCTGAAAGCATGTCGAATCAGTCCTCAGATTGCACCAAGGAGGACTGGAAATGGATGGAAAGTTGACATTTGGGAGTCAGGATTGATTGATTCATTCATTGATTTTTAAAGATTTTATTTATTTGAGCGAGAGAGCGAGCAGGAGCTTGGGGGAGGGGCAGAGGCAGAGGGAAAAGCAGGCTCCATGCTGATCAAAGAGCCGATGCGGGGCTTGATCCCAGGACCCTGAGATCGATACCTGAGCCAAAGGCAGACACTTAACCAACTGAGCCACCCAGGCATCCCTGGAGTCAGGATTTAATTCCCTGACAAGTGACATCTGTCTTACCTCTAACCCCAAACCCTCTTCTCTCCAAGTAGAAAAAGAGCTTACCCAGTAACCGATTTACCATGGCCAAGGTGATGAAATATTAATTATGGTTTTTACTCTGATAACTTGCTGAAAGGACAATGAATTGTTTCTGGGAGATGAGATCTTGATGTCACCTCCACAGGGCACAGTGAAGGGGGGTGCCGTTCCAAAGCCAAGATGTGTGCATCTGGAGGAAGAGCATGCAAGTAGAGAAAATACAGAGTGGAGAAAAGACAGAGAAAAGGAGTGAGCAGCTGCTCAGGAAGTTTTACTCAAGAAATGTGCTCAGGGAGTCATCCATGGAAGGGCAGTGTGATGGTTAAGCTTTATGTCAACTTGGCTAAGCTGTAGTCCCCAGTTATTTAATCAAATGTTAATACAGGTGTTGCTGTGAAGGTATTTTTAAAACGTGGTTAACATCTACAATCAGCTGCCTCTAAGTGAAAGAAATTACCTTCAATCATGTGGGTGGGCCCTACATAATCAGTTGAAGGCTTTAAGAGCAATAACTGAGGTTTTTCTTTTTTTTTTTTTTAAAGATTTTATTTATTTATTTGACAGAAAGAGACACAGTGAGAGAGGGAACATAAGCAGGGGGAGTGGGAGAGGGAGAAGCAGGCTTCCTGCCAAGCAGGGAGCCGGACACGGGGCTTCATCCCAGGATACTTCATCCCAGGCAGACGCTTAATGACTGAGCCTCCCAGGTGCCCCTGAGATTTTTCTAGGAAGAAATTCTACCTCAAGACTGCAGCATCAACTCTTGCCTGAGTCACCAGGCTTCCAGCCTACCTTACAGATTTTGGACTTGCCAACCCCCTCAATCACGTGAGCCAATTCCCTAAAATAAATCCTGTTATTCTGTTTCTCTGGAGAACCATGACTGATACAGTCGGGAGGCAGGGGCTACTCAGAAGGGGGAGAGTTAGATGGGGACTGCCAAGGAAAAAGGGGAAGGAACTCAAAGACATTCCTGTCGCTACCCTCAGAAAGGAAGGATGTGCCAAGTGAAAGAGTATTTGAGGCATGACAGAGGCCTGGGACACAATGTGAATAAAGAACTGTGCATTTGCTTCAGGACCAAGGTGGCTGTCAGAAATCACTTGGACACCTTGTCAGGACGGGCATCATGGTCACTAGCATGTGCTTTACACTTTCCCAAAGCCGTCCCCATGCTTCCTCATTTGGTTCCCATACCAACCCTGCAAGTTGGCAAGGGCAAGGATTCATATGCCCATTTCACAGATCAGAAAATAAAGAGCCACTCGGTATCCCAAGGCTGGGGACCCATGGACCCAAGAGAGAAGTTTTACCTTGAGGAGACAGAATGGTGCTTCAAGCCTGAGGTGGGTCAGGAGGCTGGGGTCAACCCCTTCCGCATCCACCTTGGACCGAGATGGCTCCCCACCCAGAGAAAAGGACATGTCAAATGTTAGAAATTATCTACTTGAGAATGATCTTGAAGGCCGTCCCTGTTGATGAGGAGACATTTCACAGGAGAACTGAAGCGGAAAGGCTTTGGAGGACGGTGTCTTTTCAAGGGGATGTTGAGTGGTGGCAACAAAAGTTACCCATCGGCAAAAACAGCTGGGGAGCCATCTGTCTGGGAGAAGCCTCCAGCCCGTTTCATTACCCCCTTTCCTGCATTTGTGAGAGGCCTGGCCGCCGTTGGGAGGCGGTTTATAGCAGAGGGAACAGAAGGAAACCAGTTGGCCCTTGTATAACCTTGGCCTCATTAGCATCAAACCAAAGCCCACTGCGCTATTGACTTCTAGTAAATCTCCACCCATCAAGAAGATTTCCCCGAGCCCTGCCTCAGGGGTGTTCAGACACCAGACAGGGCCTTCTTGCTCCTCCATCCCCAGCTTTGTGATTCAGGAGTGGCTCGTCCCCACCCGCCACAATCCAGTGCTCAGAAACCACTCCATCTTCCTGGAGGGGAAAGTAAGCGGGGTAGGGGGGAAGGAAACCTCCACGGTCCCCTCTCTGAAAGTCTCCCTTCTCTCACTCCAAAGGGCCAAACAAACAAACCCTGGGAAGGTGGTTCAGTGAGTGAAGTGTACACAATTATATTTCCAACTGCTTTGCAAACTTTTATTTCTGTACAGCAAATGACACATTATCTTTCCGGAGGTCAGGGAATAATGCAGTCAGATTCTTGCAACATTGTGAGAGTTGATGTTTCTATTTGCCATTGTGTCCTCTGCAAAGAAAGGCAGCCGGTCACCTAGGGTTACCACAACACAGCACGGAGATGGTCGAATCCACCAGAAGTGCTTTGATAATGTTGGACACTATTGTGCAGACAGGCTCCTTCCTGGCCCACGCTGCATAATGGACCCCCGAGCGCTAAGGAGATAAACGATCCTATCCTTGGAGTGTCAGAGGTAGAGCTCTCCAGAAGCTGCATTCACAATTTCCTCGAACTTAAGGACTTCGATTTTTTAATAGTAATTGAAACATATAATTCAATAGAAGTGTCACTCTAATGTAATAATTGCCAAGGAAATTGAACCACAAAGAAGTACCATAAATTGCAATTTACCTTTATTAGAGTACTTGTAGCTGGTAATGTTTTCTCATCAAGAAACGCCCCCCCGCCCAGATGTCTTCCCTTTCCATCTTTCGAATGTTCATCCTCATTCACGCTGCCCTCTTCAGCAATACCTTCGCTTCTTCTGAGATTTCCAATCGGTGGATGTGGCCCCTCTTAAAATGCTTATCATTGCAGAGTGTTTATATTAATTGCTCTGGTGAAAGCTTTATAATACAAATTTCAGCGAAACTCTATTGTCAAATGTCAGCTTCCTCACATTCTACCCAGAACATTTTCTTTGCTTTTGTGGATATAAGTGACATAATGGTGCTTTGTATATTTAAAGGACCGTGTGAGTGTCGGTTGGTGGTATTGTGATTCTGCACATCTTTTTAAAAATGAAGCCATCTTCTCTTAGGTTGTATTCGAACCCTACTAAACTAAATCCAGGACTTAGCGTAGAACAAAACAAGAAGACTACTTTCCCTCCTCAGGAGGCGTTGCTTGAAGCCCTCTGAATTATTATCATCATTATTCTTCCAGATTGTTGATAGGCAGTGAAGCACTTCGTCTCCTAGCTCTGTGGGAATGCGCAACCTGCTCACTTCCTATCCCACCCCCACAATCCCTGAGCCCTGCGCATGCCGGATTGGGACCCCCTGTTATAACCCCGCTCTCCCCTCCTTCCTCTCACTTACCCCGATTTACTTCTAGGAAACGTCTGGCCTGAGACCGACTCAAGACAGGAGGCTATTTGGAACTAGATGGCTGCTCTCCTGGAAAAGAAAGCAGGCATCAGAACTCAGAACCCAGTCAAGACTCAGAAATGTCTTCCTTCCCATGATCCCAGGAACCTATGGCAAGCTTTAGGTTGGATGAAAGGAGAAAAACATAGAGGGAGAGAGACTAAGTGACAAAGAAAGAACGGGGTGGGGGAGTTGAATAAAAGAAAGGAAGGGAAGAGAAGAATTAGGGAGGAAAACAGGCTAAGCACACAACTCCTGGAGAAAGTCTGTGACAGAGAGTTAAGTGGTGGTGGGGGGGAGGGTGAGATATAAAGTATGTGCCATTATGACCATAACTATTAAAACCTATATTTATGAAAATAGAGAATGGGAATAGAATTTGCCAAAATGGATATATATATATATATACACACTTGGAGCTGGAATGTGTATGTGTGTGTGTATATATATATAAATGGTCAGGATCATAAGTGTTACTTCTCCATTTTCTGGACTTTCTATTATGCACCATCTTTATAATAGGAAAGCAGAGGCAAATGTGGTGTTAGGGAGCAAAGTGTAGAGGCCCCACCACAGCCACCCTTCCAGGTCCCTCTGACCCCAGCCACCGACCTGTGTTGTGTTGAAGTCCATGGGCCTGGAGAGGGAAGGGAAGTCTGAGGCTCTACCCACAGTTGGGTGTCTCCTGCTATCTTCACTCGGGGTCCACCAGGCTTGAAGGATGAGCTGACTGAAAGTGAAAGTCAGTGCTTTATGGAGGGATGTGCTCATCCCGAAGGAACTGTTTAGAACTCTTTCTAAGGCAGGAGTAGTGTATGGCCATTAAGCGACTCTTTCTAGATGTTTGAATTCAACTTTTCTGTAATTGAAATGTTTTCTCATTATTTTCTCCTTTTTCTCTTTCCTTCCTTCTTTTCCTTCTTTCCTTCCTTCCTTTCCTTCTTTCCTTCCTTCCTTCCTTCCTTCCTCCCTCCCTCCCTCCCTCCCTCCCTTCCTTCCTTCCTTCATTCCTTCCTTCTTCCTTTCCTCCTTCCTTTCCTTCCTTCCTTCCCTCCTTCCTTCCTATGTCCAGCCATCCCCCATGGCAGCGCATATACTGGAACTGGTAACAAAGGAAATGAGTCTTCCTGCAAAAGGATGGCATGAAAAGCCAGAAGTGTCCTGTTGTAAATAAGTACAAAAACCTTGGGTTCTGAAGTCACCTAGACTTGAGCTGTCATCCTCATTTGGCAATCTATTAACCATGCTGGGTTTCAGTCATCTCCATGGCTAAATGAGGGTCATTTATCCTGCGTCACTGGGTTGCCGTAAGAAGGTCTAGAGAGTGTAGCATGTGTAACCTACTTGGAGCATGGAAGTAGTCAGCTTGCGAGTTCCTACTTCCTTCAGACCCAAGGATTCCTGTCCATTCCTCTGCACTTCACCAGACCTCTTCTACTTCAAAGGAACTTGAATAACACTCTGGGAGGACCTTACTCATTATCAAGTGCATTTAGACATGCTACTGATTAAATCATGACCCCTAAAATGTTCCAACCAGTTAGAACAACACACTTGTAAAACACACTTGCTTGGCAAGTCCCAGTGTCTAAAGGGTGTGGCTAGGTGCTCTGGAGAAATGCTCACTGGACTAGGAACAATGAGTTCCAGGCTTAGGTCCAAATCGCCACAAACGTGTGGAGTGACTTTGGGCAAGACACTACTTCTCAGACCCTCGGTTTCCTCATCTGTAAAATGAGGGGAAATGGCCAAAATCAGGAATTTTAGTATTTATTTATCTTTAAAGATTTATTTATTTACTTTGGAAAGAGAGAGAGTGTGAGTGGGGGGGACAGAGGAAGAGGGAGAGAGAGAATCCTCAAGCCGACTCCTCACTGAGCACAGAGCCGTGGGGCTCCATCTCACAACCCTGAGACATGACCTGAGCTGAAGTCAAGAGTTGGATGCTCAACCGACTGAGCCACCCAGGAGCCCCCCAAATCAGGAATTTTAAAACCCTCTTTAGCAGTACTTTTCTGCTCAAGTTCAATCTTAGCCAAAACAGAGATACTCTGGTTGTGGCAAGGGACAATGCCTGGTGCCCCACACCCACCCCCGGCCCCACCAAGTTGGTGGCTCTCACTCCCTGGTGGTTGACCTTGAGGCCAATCTTCAAGGCCACAGAGCAGAGGTGCAGATTTTTACATTCTCTTGAACCACTTAGCAATCTGCCCTATCCACAATTTCACATATTTCTATTCCACTTCATCAATACCTAGTCACAAGACATGACTACTTATTTTTTTTAAATGCTGTCAATATACACCAACATCTATTATCACATTGCTTTGTTCACTTCCATTTCCGGACACTGAGAGAGTATTCAGCTGGTGATTTTGCTTTTCTGTGTGCCTCTCATTTTCTTTTTCTTCCTCTTCCTCTTCTGTCTTTTTCCCCCCTCATTGTTTTACTTTTTTTTTCCTTCCTGCCCTCTTCCAGAAGGAATTGTCCTTCTTGCTGATACTCTCCTGAATCCGTCAGCTGACTCCCTTTCCGGGATTGCCTTGTGTACTTGAGAGTGAGGAGAGAGAGGCGGGAAAGTTAGCTGCCAGACACCTGTCATCTGGGAATACTTTTCTCTTCCTCTTTCCCAGGTGGTGTTGCTCTTTCAGATTTCTGTTCCAAGCCTTTCCCGTCTTCCTCCAGACATCCCCTGAACTGGCCCAAAGACCATCGGCGGCGGCGGTGGAATTATCTCGAAGGCTTTTTAAAATCCCAGATTCACATGTCTCACCCTGTATCTCCGAGGCATGAGTGGAGGAAAGTAGATGATAAACTTGGCTTTCAAAGTGATTTTTTCATATCCTTACAATTTGAAAACAAACTACCTTTCACATCGCTTTCCCCGTGTTCTCCCCATCTCTTGCTCCTCGGCTTCTTTCCCCTCCATTTTCATCCTAATTACCAGCTAACTGGTGGATGTCACTGCTACTTCAGTGCACTCCCACTCTGGATCCCTAATCATGCCCATTGTGCTCCTCAAAGCTAAGTCAAGAATTGCTGCCTTTTTATTTCACTCTCTCTATATATTGTAGAAGGAAGCAGGTCCCTGCCGCTTTTGTTGTCCCTACTTCTGGGCTGAGCTCCATTTGCTGGTGAGCGGGGCTTATCTTCACTCCCCCCCTCTAAATACTGTAACATTCAGCATCCTTTCATGTCTGTGCTTTTAAAGTAAATCTTTGGACAATTAAAGATATGAAATGGCTAAATAGAGTTTCTGCACACGTTGTTCTCTGCTTTTTAAAGGTTTAATCACACTTAATGGCTCTCTTCAAAACTTGAATTTTCCATTTTGGTGTTTTGACTCCATTGAAAGAGTTTACTAATATTCTTTCAAAAGTATTCTCTGCTCAAATGAGCTATTCAATAAAGTTTTATGCCATGCTATAGGATTTACACTAAATGGAAAATAATTTAAAGGGAAATCAGAGTTGGGAGGTGCCATTCCTCTCTACAGGTTTTGTTAGTTAAACTGTAATCATCAATATAGAGTCCATTAAAAGTTGGTGTGAAGGAACTAGAATGATCATTTAGGTATAAGGGAGACTATTTCAAGGGCTATCTAATACCCCCTTTCCTTGAAGATAGTGTATTGCTCAGCCTTGTGATTCTATAAATAGGAACTTGTGATAAATTCGTCCTCTTCCTCTTCCCTCCCTCCCTTTTCCTCCTCTCTCTATTTCTTCCTGAGGTGTAGTGAACAAAGGATTAGGGGAAAGTAAAAGGAATCCATTTTATGACAAATCTTCTATTATAGATTGCTTTAAACAAATCGTCTTAACTTTTCCCAGTCTTGGTCCTGCTAGGTTATAGTTTGTTCTTGCTTGTCACCGTCAGGAGTAGGAAGCCGCCTGGACACGGAGTCCCCCCTGGGTCATACTCACAGTTCAAGTGATAGAGTTTGCCACTTGCAAGGGAAATGTAGTGGAAAATAAAAGCCAGTACTCCCTGACAGCATCTTTATTAACCCCGAGACTCTCTGGTGGGCTAAAGAATATGGATATGCATATGACACTAATGAGGTGCATCGACTCAGAGAAGGAAAATGAATGTTACGTGTCCGTGACCTATAGGGATGACACCACTTCTCCCTGATGCCTTCCTGCGTGCCCGCTTTCTGCTTTCCTTAATTCTTTCTTCCTACAGGTAAGCATTGAGCACTTGTAAAATGCCCAGTAGCATGATAAGTACTAGGACAAGTTTGAGAAAATTGTGACCTGACCTCAAGATGCTTAACAGTGGGCTAAAGAAACAAGTAATGTAGGTAATGGAAAGAAAAATCGAAGTCATGATCTACGATCCAGGCATTGTCATTCGCCAACTGCAGGATCTCTGAGAAGGCCTTTATCTTCTCTGTGATTCGGTGTTTCTTTTTCTTGAAGGGGGTTCTGAAGTCAAGTAATATTCATTGCTATCTGAAAGTATCTCATTATTTATTTGTTGTTTTATGTCTCCTCTCCCTTGCCAGTGTAAGCTCCATGAAAACAGGGACTGGTGCTGGTGATTCCTCTCTGTATCCCAGTGCCTAGAACAGAGGCTGCAATTGAGCAAATGCTCAATACACGCGCACCCCGGAGATGTCAAGGGTTCGGTTCCAGACCTCTGCCACACAGCAAACAGTGCAATATAGTGAGTCCCATGAATGTTTTGGTTTCCTAGTGCATACAAAGTTATGCTTACACTATACTGTAGTTTATTAAGTGTATAATAACATTATGTCTATTAAATGTACATATCTTAATTTTAAAACACTTCATCGCTAAAAAATGCTAACCGTCATATGAGTTTAAGTCAGTTGTAATCTTCTTGCTGGTGGAGGGTCTTGTCTCGCTGTTGCTGGCTGCTGAGTGATTGGGTTGACGGTTGCTGAAGGCTGGGGTGGCTGTGGCAATTTCTTAAAATAAGACAACAGTGAAGTTTGTTGCATCCATTGACTCTTGCTTTCATGAATGGTTTCTCTGCAGCATTTTTATTCTTCATCTTTTCAAGTTTTATCACGAGATTGCAGCCATTCACTCAAAATCTTTAGGCTCCACTTCTGATTCCAGTTCTCTTGCTATTTCCACCCCATCTGCTGTGATTTCCTCCTCTAAAGTCTTGAACCTCTCAAAGTCATTCATAAGGGTTGGAATCACTTCTTCCAAACTCCTGCTAATGTTGATATTTGGACCTCTTCCCATGAATCACAAATGTTCTTAATGGCCTCCAAAATGGTGAATCCTTTCCAGAAGGTTTTCACTTTACTTTACCCACATCCATCAGAGGAATCACTATCTGTGACAGCTCAAGCCTTACAAAATGTATTTCTTCAATAATAAGACTTGAAAGTCCAAATGACTCCTTGATCCATGGGCTGCAGGGTAAATGTTGTGTTAACAGGCATGAACACATTCATCTCGTTGTCCATCCCCATTGGAGCTTCTGGGTGACCAGGTGCATGGCCAATAAGCAATAATCTTTTGAAAGAATTTTTTTTTTTTTCTGAGCACTAGGTCTCAACAGTGGGCTTAAAATATTCAGTAAATGATGTTGTCAACAGAAGTGCTATCATCCAGGCTTTGTTGTTCCATTTCTAGAGCACAGATTTAGTATCATTCTGAAGGGCCTCAGAATGGTGAATGAGCATTGGCTTTAAGAGAAAGTCACCAGCTGCATTAGCCCCTAAGAAGAGTGTCAGCCTGTCCTTTGAAGCTTTGAAGCCAGGCATTGACTTCTCTCTCCAGCTATGAAAATTCTAGATGGCATCTTTTCCCCCCAAAAAAGTTATTTTATCTACATTGAAAATCTGTTGTTGAGAATAGCCACTTTTTTTTTAAAGATTTTATTTATTTATTTGACAGAGAAAGAGAGAGAGAGCACAAGCGGGGGGAGCAGCAGAGGGAAAGGGAGAAGCAGGCTCCCCGCTGAGAAGGGAACCTGATGCGGGGCTCGATCCCAGGACCCTGAGATCATGACCTGAGCCGAAGGCAGATGCTTAATCAACTGAGCCACCCAGGCGCCCTAAGTATAGCCACTTTCATTAATTCTCTTAGCTAGATCTTTTGGATAATTTGGTGCAGCTTCTCCATCAGCACTTGCTGCTTCACCTTACACTTATATGTTATGGAGATGGCTTCTTTCCTTAAACACTGTGAACCAACTAAACTTGCCTAACCAGCATGAACCTCTGCTAGCTTCAGACTTTTCTTCCACTGCGTCCTCACCTCTCTCAACCTGCATAGAACTTAAGACAGTTAGGGCCTTGCTCTGGATTGGACTTTGGCTTCAGGGAATGTTGTGGTTGGTTAGATCTTCTATCCAGACCCCTCAAACTTTCTCCATATCAGCAATAAGGCCATTTCCCTTTCTTATCATTTGTGTGTTCACTGGAGTAGCACTTTTAATTTCCTCCAAGAACTTGTGCTTTGCATTCACAACTTGGCTAACTGGCACAAGAGGCCTTGCTTTCAGCCTATCTTGGCTTCTGACATGCCTTCCTCACTAAGGTTAATCATTTCTAGCTTTTCATTTAAAGTGAGAGACATGTGACTCTTCCTTTTACTTGAACTCTTAGAGGCCATTGTAGGGTTACTAACTGGCCTATTTTCAGTTTTGTGTCTTAGGGAATAGGGAGGCTCAAGGAGAAGGAGAGAGATGGAGGAACAGTCAGTTAGTGGGGCAGTCAGAACACACACATTTATCTGTTAAGTTTGCTGTCCTATATGGGCACTGTTCATGGTGCCCCAAAACAATTACAAAAGTAACATCAAAGATCACTGATCACAGATATTATAACAAATATAATAATATTGAAATACAATAATAATGAAAAATCCTGAAATATTATGAGAATTTCCAAAATAGGATACAGAGACATGAAGTGAGCAAATGCTATTGGAAAAATGGCTTTTTGAGGATCAAACTACTAAACTCCAAGCAGTAGACTTGGTAAGATTTGCATCAGACAGAAGACAGAAGGAATATTTTTAAAAGATAGTAACAGAAGGAGCAAAATGATGAAAAGCAAGTTCTATTTCAAAGATACTGAAGAGGGGTGCCTAGGTGACTCAGTCCGTTAGGCGTCGGACTCTTGATTTCAGCTCAGATCATGATCTCAGGGTCAAGGGATCAAACCCCAAGAGTGCCACACTGGGAGTAGAGCCTGCTTAAGATTCCCTCTCCCTTTCCTCCCCACTGCTTCTGTTCTCTCTCTCTCTCTAAAAAGAAGAAGAAGAAGAAGAAGAGGTAGAAGAAGAAGAAGGAGAAGAAGAAGAAGAAGAAACAACTGAAGAGACCAGTTTGCACTAAGGAGTAATAGATTTGATCTGGGAAAAGTAGATTTGTGCCAGCTTTTGGAAAGTCTTAAATGCCAGGGTTAGCCAGTGAGGAGATTGGGAAGGGTTTTGATCAGGAGTGTTACTTCCAGAAAGCAATGTTTTAGGGAGATTAATCAGGCAGCAATGTACTGAAGACTGAAGGTGGCAGAGAGATAAGTTAAGAAGACAGTAGACTAACTGAAGTATTAGGTGACAAGGCCTGAGTTAGAATCATGAGAGGGGGAATCTAAAGGAAAGGAGAATTAGGAGCCCTGACAAAGTAAGAACCTGTGGAACTGGGTCGCTGAGGAGCTATGAAGAGATGAAGGAGAAGAAAGCATGTAAGGTGTATGAAGACTAGAGTTCTGGTAGTATCAATAGGAGTGGGGAAATGGGCAGGGAGGCCATTTTTGAGAGAAATATAATGAACTTGTTTTCAGTTATTTTGAGGTATTGGTGGAATACCCAGGTGGAAATGTCCAGCAGGCAGTGGAAAACGTGGGGCTAGAAAAAGGAACGTGGGTGAGAGCCAAAGATAACATGTGTGAAGTCATCCCCTTAGCGGTAACAGAAAATCATGGAAGGAGACGTCTAGAAAATCACGGGAGGAGACGGCTTCTTTGAAGAAGAGAAGAGCAGAGGCCCAAGGGCAAGGCCTGAGGGAATGAGTCCGTTGGTGGTGAGAAGAGGAAGATGAGGGGTAGGAACAGGAGTACTCAGGAAGGGGCAGGACCCAGAACCAAGACAAGGGAAGGAAGACTCCAGTCATTGCAGGCAAATGAGGTAGGATGTTTGAAATGCCTAGCACCACGGCGAGGGAAAGCTATATAATGAGCATAGGGATCATGACAACAAAAATCCTTATTAAGTATGAGGGAATGGTCACCCATATCAGGTGCTACAGAGGAGATGTCAAGGAAAATGAAAAATTGGACAGGGGAGGCCACTGAGGAGAACAGGGAGACTGAAAGTTTGTCCTCCATCAGAACTTATTTCCCAAGGTAATTTTATACATTTTCAGCCTTTCTGTAAGAGTACATGCTGGAAAATCCTATGTTCCCTTATCATCTCCAATCCACACGGAATGTCACATGGGGAAGTCTTTATAAGCCATGTGACGGCAGCCCAGTTTGCGTTCTTGATTATGAGCAGGTCAACAGTTACTGATTAATTTTACCCAGTAGAAGAGGAGTGACTGATTTCCTGTCCCTGACACCTGACATCAGCATTTCTTTGTCTTGCCATCTTCTGCAAAGAGCACGTGTTCAAGACTCAGGGGGGGGAATAAAAAGTAATAAAACGTTAAACAAGGCTGATCAAGTCTCGGGCTTCTACAAATTTAGTTCCATTCCAGAAAGACACATTGGGAGACTGGATTTCATTAGCTGCGGAGCTGATCTGACACTTAAATGTGTGAGGTTGCTGGCTGGCCACTTGCTAACACTTTGGGTTTTGCATTTTAAAATAGCCCCATCTCCGAGATACTTTTCCCAATCTGTCCATTTAGACTTAGGATTCCTTTAAAGGGGACAAAACCAGGAATCTGCAAGGAGAGGTCAAGCTTCAAATACGGAAACGTTACTGTATCCCCACCCCTATCACCTCTTGGTCTCAATTAGCCCTAAAGAACAACTGACTTACAACAAAAAATTTTAAAAGCACAATTTCACTTTTTAAGATTCATCATAGTGTCCCTAAAAGCTGGTGATAGGGAATGGTTTCAAGTTTCTTAGGGCAACTGACTTAGATTACCTGTTCTGATAAAGGTCAAGGCTGGGGTTGGGGGAGGCGGTTGGTCACAGGTGCCTGAGGTTCATTCACTTGTTTAGTTAAGAAAGTTTCTTCAGTTCAACAAACAGCAAGAGTCTAGGACAGGCCGTACTGGGGGCTGGGGATACAGTGGTGAAAGCAGTAGCTTTGTCCTTAAAAGACTCTAATCCATGGTCTGGACAGACTGGGGCAGATCATTACAAATCAGAGGGAAGTGCGGGGGCAGAGAATATTAGCAGTCGCAGTACCCTCACATCAGAGGAATTCCTAGCCCTGACCTCACAAAGTCTTTATGAGGCGAGTTAAAGGGACCTTAGAAATGCAATTTCTCTTTTATCCCGGAGAGGGATTTGAGCAGAGATGCCTTGTCAGGGTCACTGCAGGAATGTTCTATCTTGGTCTCTCATGCTCCCATTCTCTGCGCTCTCAGGGGAAGTGGAGAAAATCCAGTCATTACCAGAGAAGCCTAACGAAGGTTCACGGTGCTTGTCAATACTTTGAGGCCAGCTCCCCCATCTAGACCAAACAGAGGAAAGATTAAGACCCTCCAGGGGTTGGAATCCACCCAACTTCCTGGTAGGAACCTGGTGCATTGGAATGGCGACTCCAACAGGGTGGCAGTGGAGGAGGGTGTCCAGGGGCTGGTGGCTTTGTGCCTGCCTAGGAGGCCTGGGGGTTTGCTGGAATGGACCAGAGGAAAGCAATGGAGAGCAGGGGCAAGAGGGACCCACTCTGGAGGGAACTTTCATGGAAGGAAATGGCCTACTTCTGATTGATTTCTTGAGGAAAGCAAGAAAGTGGTGGGGAGGGACAGACCCAACTTGACCAAGACTGGCAGGAACACACTCACCCTGCCCCCTCATCCCCCCCGGCCCATGATTTTCCACAGCCTTATTGGAGAGGCAAGCTTTTCAGCTTCAGGCTTGACTTGGGTCCCTTCCACTCTCCTGCTCCAGCATGTGACCTTGGGAGGCATCTGGGGTTGCAGTTCGCAAGCCTTCAGCACTGACTTCCCCATTCCCTGTCCTCCAAGAGTATTCACTGCAGCCCTGCCAGAGGGACTGATGCCAGGGTCCAGAAGAGCTTGGACAATATTGAACCAGAACTTGTGCATTTGCTGGGGCTCAGGAGACACCTGGAAAAGACAGCGTTGGTCATTGGGCTCTTTTTGACAGGATCACCCTTTCACTTTTTCTGATAGCAGAAACTTGCTAATAAGAGGGTTTGACAGGACAGCAAGCAGGCTGATTCTGGACCCTTGCATTTTAGCCGAGGAGGCACCCCAGAACGGGAAGGAGCCAGACAGGCAAGGGAGGAGTGCTAGAAATAAACCTCACGAGGGTGCCTGGGTGGCTCAGTCATTAAGCGTCTGCCTTTGGCTCAGGTCATAATCTCAGGGTCCTGGGATTGAGCCCCTCATCGGGCTCCCTGCTCAGCGGAAAGCCTGCTTCTCCCTCTCCCACTCCCCCTGCTTGTGTTCCCTCTCTTACTGTGTCTCTCTCTGTCAAATAAATAAAATCTTAAAAAAAAAAAAACAGAAATAAACCTTGCTGGCCACACTACAGTTTTTCCAGGTTAGCCCTTCCTGGCTCTGGGAGATTTTGGAGTCAAAGACAGACTCCCCCCACCCCCACCCCCCAAAGTTTTCATTTTCAGGAGAAATAGCTTCTCTCTCTGCACGTTTCCCTCAACTCTCAGCAAGACCTGAAACAAGCACATGAAGGTTGTAAACCTACTACTTCACTGGGGCTGTTTATTTCCAGTCGACAAATATTGTGCCAATGTTCACTTCAATTAGAAGACACATTTGACAATTTGACTACTCCATCTGATGCCTCAAGGGCAAATTTCAGCTCTTTCAGGAAGGGGTGGGCCAATAACAGATCCATATGAATAAAATATACAGACAAGGAACATTTGCAGCAGTTTGGGGAAACCACCTTCTGCAGCAAGGAGAGTAAAATGTCTACATGAAAAAAGATTCCCATAAATAAAGCATGGGGTTTGTACTGGAGGGAAGCAAAGAATTCAGAGTGAAGGCTATGGGGCCTGCTTGCCCATCACTTGCCCAGAGTTGGGAATTATGTGAGAATCAGGACTAAGAAGGGTAAGACATCTGTAATTCTGTGGGAGAAATCACTACAGCCGAGTTAAACTCACTGAAACTCCTCCTAGTTTTTTCCAGCTTTTACAATCATCCTAGCAATGGGAAGTTCTTCTTGGTGTCTAATGTCAATCCTGTTTAATCCTTTTTCTTCTTTTTTACCATGAAAGCAAGCAGAAAAAAGCCACTTAGCATCCTCCTTTCTACAGTTTTCCAAGTCCTGGGTGATGGAAGTCAAGGACCTGGTCCCACGACAAGTGCCCTGAGCCCCCTGGGCTGCTGTCTTCCCAGCAGGGAAGGGGGAAGTCAGTTTCTTCCCCATCTTACAAGGATCTCCTGGGAATAAAGTCAGGAGATAAGAGTGGCAGGAAGTGAAAGTTCGATCGAAACGGAGGGACCCTTGTTACTTTGTTCCTGTTTTCTGAGTGGACCTGATCTCAGGTGCAATGAACTCACAGGGAGCCTCGGTCACTGAGGTAGGAAACCAAAACTGCTTTTAAGTCCACGTGTCTCAGACTTCACATTCGTGTAGCTCCCTTGATGGCTAAACCTGGTTATCTTAACTACTTTTCTGTATATTTGTTTAAAAAAGGACATCACTCTGCTCCTAAGTAAGCTTAGTAGTAAAATTTGATCCATTTTACATTTTGATATTAATGATGGGTATGTTCTAATTTTAAAAGTGCATTATAAAGAGTTATTATTAGAATAGAAAGAAATCTCTTGAGAGTGATCATGAAAACCACTCTTTCACTTAATCTTTAAGACCTCTCTGTTTCTCTTGTTATTAGCAAATGGTTATAATAGCATCTAATTGAAACAAAATGTCTTTATCATAGGAGAGTTCTTGGATTTACACTAGTATTGGGTAAATCTCTAGTGAGTCCTCAGTTCTCTCATTTTCATTCATTCATTCATTCTTTCATTCATTCAGCAAACATTTATGGAAAGCTAGGATCACCAGGATTCGTGGGAAGCTGTGCAGTAGAGATGTTTCCTCCCTCTAGAAGATAAAAAGGCAGAGACAGCCTCGTGCATGAAGGGGATGAAGCCGAGGGGAAAGAAGGCACTCAGCTGTGCACTGAGGAGCAGGATGGCTTGATCTAGACCCAGAACGTGGTCGTGAGTCAGAGCTTGCAGAGGACAGGAGGGTGAAAGGACATCAGGTGGAGGGCACAGAGACCAGCGAGACAGCACAGCTCTGGGTTTGAGAGCTGACCTTGGTTTTCCTCTCCTTCCCCCGCTCTCCTCTTCCCCCCCCCACTGACCCCGCTCTCCTCCCCTTCTCCTCTCCCTTTCTCCCTGCCACTACTTTCCTCTTCATTTCCTTCCTCTCTTTTGTCCTCGTTACTTTAACAATAATTTTGGTCTCATCTCCAATCCAGATACATCTGAATAGAAATCAAGAAAACAACCAGCTATCTAAACTTCAGGCAACTCCCCAAACTTCAGACATGTTTCATTCCCTCTATAACCGTCATGCTGAGAGGTGAGGACACACGCTGGCCACCTCACCACCGAGATCAGCTCTGGGACACCCCTTCCTCCCACTTGGTTGCCCTGGGCAGACCCATCATTCTTGCCTTCATTCCTGCCCCCTGGCTGCATTTTTTTCTACACGCTTGAAAAACTCATTTGAAGGACCCGGGGACCTGGGCGGACGTGGAGAGGATGCCTGAGTGAGCAAAGGGGCCACCGAGCCGTTGGAAGTTTATCAAGGACCCAAAGGCAGAGGTGTGTGGACAGAAGTCATTTACATGTTCATCATTCCTAGCGTTAACCAGAACACGTGTGGACAGTCCAGCCATCTTGGGAGCCTTTACACAGATAAGATGTCGACAGGAAAATTACCATGAAAGTCTTCTTAGAACAAGGTCCCATTTAAATTATTTGGATTCTTTCCTTCTGATCCATTCCACCCATACAGCTCCAGATAATGGAGAATATTAAAATTATACCCTGCTGGTCTGATTGTTAAAAATTTGTGAAAGAGAAACTGATCTGATATTGGCCATGCTGGCCATGCAGCCCTCCCTCTCACCCAAATTCATCTGGCTGTGCTTGTGAGCTAAACAACACGCATCCTCAGACTTCATAAATTGTCATTCCTCTGTCCATCCAGAGAGCAGAAATTCATGACTTGATCTCAATCGAACAGTGTAAAAACCCAAACAAAAATACATCTGGACAGACAAACGGGATGCCAGGTTTTTGCTTGATGAGAAGGGAAATAGCTCAACCCTGGCCCCTTGAAATGAAGGCTTTATCTCAAAAAATGCTCATGGAACCTTAACAGAGTCACCGAGACCAGCTTTCCTTTTAACATACAACATAAACTAGATATGGAGCTCATTTTGCTCAGTGCTTTGTGACCTGGAAAACATTTTGTTGGAGCCTTAAAAAAAAATTAGCCCATGTTCATTTTTTTTCCCCCCAAATGCGATGATCATCATTTTCTGTTCCTGTAGCCCAGGTGAACAGCAGACAGTGAGCTGGGGCAAAAAAAAAAAAAAAAGAAAGAAAAGAAAAAAAAAGTGGACTCGCAATTTCCTGACACAGTTAACAGGCCGTTAAAATTCTGTCTTGCTCAACCTTAACGTCAGTGTTCAGGGAATCGGAAGGCTAGAACTACAAAAGAAAAATAGATGCTGGTATCTGTGCATGAAGTAGCCTGAAGAGCAAACAACAAGAAAGCACTGCTTACTGGCCAGTTAAATAACCCATTCCCCACAAAATGGTTACGAATGCAAAATTTGTCTGAATAGACATTTTCCTCAAGAAAAAAATGATCTTGTGTTTTGTGGTTAGAAGCGTGGTGTATTTTCTAATAGAGGGAGATCCATCTGGAATCTCCCCATTGAAAGCAAAAGCAGAAGCAAATGTTACTTGAGCTGAAGTCCTCCCGGACCAAGACGAAAACCTAAAGTTGTTTCTCCCTGTTACTCCCACCTTATGCTCCCCTGGTTCCTTTCTCCAGGCTGACCTGGGAGATGGTGTCTCTGGACAAGGACAGCAGCAGGCTATACGCAAATATTTTCTTAATTGTGTCCTAGCCATTACCCCATTGTGGAGGCTTTTAAGATAATTTATTAATATTCTCTTTAACCACCGTGGATGAAGCAGTGGGCTGCTGTGGGTTTTTATGATGTGTGTGTATGTGTGTGTGATTTTTTTCCCTGAGTTATTTATTTGATAATGATATTAAATATTAGAAACTCTAACAGCTGGTGTGTTTATCCTGACTTGAGTGTATTAACCTCTTTAGCCTTTTTTTCCCGAAGAAGGATTCGGCATCACAGATTTGACTGTCAGCTGCGGTGCCTGGCGGCCCAGCCGATTGGCATTCTGACAGAATCTAAAGTCCAGAGCAGCAAGTAAACATGGATGACATTGCAGTGAGAGAGGGGGGAAAGAGAGCAGATGATGACTCGAGGCACCTGCAGCTGCTTGCACCCAAATCAAAGTAAAGACTGAGCTCACTGGAATGGAAAAACACTGAATTTACCAGGAGTGAGTTGGCTCTGTGCTAGGTGAGGGAGGAGGGGGCTGGAGGGAGGGTAGGGGAGGGAAGATGGAGCCCTGAGCACTGGCATTTTGCCCACTGACAATACTCAGCTAAAGTACCTTGGGGGAAATCCCTGGGTCCTAAGGCCTCTGTCTCCCATATGGCGGGTGAGGATTGGCAGCCACCAATGCTGGGCTACAGGGTCAGGGGATTGGAGGACAGGCCTGGGTAGGCTGAACCTCTGGGTAAACAAAGGTGACTTTCACTTCCAAAACGTGGCTCGAGCCCTAGAAATACTTTTACTGGCTCTGTGACCTGCAGCAAGTTATTTACTCCCTCAGCCTCAGTTTCCACATCTGTAACATGGACATAATTATACGTGGTCATGGTCACGGTGAACCATAGCCAAATGACATTATGGATGGATGAAACACAAATATACAAAACTAGTAATTTCTTGCCTGTAACCTACAAGAATTTACTTTAGACACTTTTCCACTGACAGGCCCCAAATTTTAAGACACTGAGGCATTCCAGGCTTCTGTAGCTTACTCTCCTCCTGGTGTCTAAGTTAACAGTGCAAGATCCCATTCTGGAATGCCGAAGCTCCTCACCCCATGCCCTGGGCCTGAGTGTTTACAGAATGATGACTTGCGAAAGTGGATAAGTAGTAGTGTTCAGGTTTACAGGAAAGATTTTTTTCCTTGGAAGAGACACATTCTCTTCTCGGGCCACCTGCCACCTAGGACCTTGCAGCATGAGTTTTGTGGGCAGCTCAACACTTCTGAGTAAAACTCATGGATGATTGGTCCCAGCAAGTGGGGTGCGGCATCAGGAGGGGTTAGCTAGGGAGACAGGCTGACGTTGCTTTAAAATGGTAGATGAGGTGCTTTCGTTGCTCCAGAAAGACAGAGCTGTTCCTATTTATCACAGTGCGTGGCATACGGGGGGTGCCTGAATTGGTTAATGAAGGAAGGAAGAAATGAGTTGTTGAATAAAAATAAAGTCCATCTCTGCAAGAAAGCCCATGTAGAAAGTACATTTCAGGTAGTCCACCACTCAAGGCAGGGAGTTTCAGTATGTTGGACAACTCTTATGCCTCATCTTAGATCCTCCTGTGCTCACCAGTACCCAAGGCCTCGGACCCCTTGTTGTGCTCTAGCTGCCACGCAGGGACCAGCGACAGCCCAGCCTGACCATGCCCCCTGGACACGCACTGCACTCTCTCACCTTTTCACTGGGATCCCGGTTGCCACAGTGTGACTCACCGTGGGAACTTCTTGGTGCCATGCATGTGCAGCTGTGAAGTATGGAGCAGTTAATGCCCCACTGGGTCACGATCTGGTGGATACCTTCCTCTCCCTTCCTTCTGAGGTGGAGTCTCCTGAGACAGCAGTTCATGAGGTCTCTGGGAAATGAGTCCTGAGACACTGAATGTTCACTTGTACATGGCTCCGAGCAGTAAAGTGTGTGTTAATGCCCTTCATTTAGGCTCTCCCTTCTTCCCTGCCTCGCCCCACTTTTCCCCTCACTCCTTATTCCCGGTGATCGTATTCCTTCAGGAAAAAGTACTCCGTAATAAAGACTTTTGCCTTAAATGTAATGGAAGGCTCCTAGGATCTTTTTCCACCCCTTAACTTGGGTACAGGAGGATTGATGTACTCTTAGCACACATTTGCACCATGGATTATAAAGCTAGGCTAAGCAAAAGACAGTTAAAGTAGGTTTGTTGAGTCATCTCCATTTCTATTCAAACCAAGTTCAAATGCCAGAAGGGTTTCTAAGCTATGTTGGCTAGAGGTAGCCTGAGTGGAAAAGAAAAGGTATGCAGAAGGATTTGGGCTCCCAGGAGGCTAGATGGGTGTTCCTTTTCCCAGCGATCACCACCCTCACGGGGCGCAGGGGTGGGGTGGGGCAAGGAGACGTTAGTGGTCTGTATAGTCTTCTCCCCCTTTATTAACACCAGACAAGGTGGTCATTCATGTGATGTGAGCATTAAGGTTGTCAACTGTGAATTAATTCTCACAAACATTAATTGAGCACCTACGAATGCTTTGGTGTTGGGTGTTATTCTGGGGAGGCTGGTGGTTGTGGTGAGGACAGATTCATGGAGGTATATGTGGAGGGAGGCAGGGGACCAGGGCTGGCCGGGCTCAAAGGAGCAAGGCCAGTGATCCCAGAAAGGGGAGTATAGAACAGGTGAAATAAATGGCAAGGGCAAAATAAAAATGTTTACTCCAACTATAGTTAAAAATAACTAAATATTCCAGTTAAAAGATGACAATATCTTAAGATGCAAACCTGGAAACTGAGGACCTCAGGCTTTAGGAATCATTGAAAGCAGCCATCCACTGTCTCAGAAAGAGGCAATGAAGAAGCCACTCTTTGGTTTGCTCTTTGTGATGAAGAAATCTTGGCTGGAAGTGGGGAATGGAATGCAGAAGGGGAAGGAGTCTAAGAGGAGGGGTTTGATTTGGAAGACCTTGAGAGCTTGTTTGGAGGTTCTAGCAGGGGAGTGCAGCTTCTCGTGTACCCTCAGAGAAAGTCCTAGTCAAATCTACTCCCTTTTTCCTTCCTTCTACCCTTTTTTAATTCTCCTCCATCCAGGTGCTTGGTGACTCCCTGCAAAGTCAAGTCCAGTCAGTTGAAGAGTTACACAATATTACAATTCACATTAAAGCTTAATCTTTACTTATTATTCTCTTTATTTCCATTTCAACAGGCACCTCTCCTTTCTCTATGGATCGATGCTTACTTCAAAGGAATGTCTTTCTAATGGTGGAATTTCTAGTATTCGGCATGTCATGGGGGATGGTAGTGGGAGCATGATGCTCTTTTCTGCTTTTCTCTTCACCATGCCTCATCAGCAGGCACCTACATGTGAGGTGCTCTATGTATACGTCTAAGTCAGCAGTCAGCAAACTATGTCCATGGGCTAAATTGGGCCAATTGCCTGTTTTTGTAAATCAAGTTTCATTGGACCACAGCCACATTCATTTGTTTACATTTTTGTTTATGGCTGCTTTCAGCCCTACAATGGTAGGGTTGAGAATTTGGGACAGAGACTGTATGGCCCACAAAGCCTAAAATATTTACACTCTCTCTGGCCCTTTACAGAGAAGATTGGCCAATCTCAGTTTAAGTTAACACATAGCTTAGATTCACTGTAGTGTAGAGACCTGGGTATGGTCCAGGCGGAACCTGCTTTTGACCCTGTTGAGGGGTATTTTTCTCTAGAAATGTGAAGCATGAAAAGAGCCCTATGATCAGATATTTCCAAAAATAATACTAATGCTACCTCAAATTAAAGCCTTTTACTTACTTCAGCTGATCTTAAGACTCACAATAGCCTCAGTCGGTAGATACTTTTGACCCAGTTTTAGAGATAGTGAAACTGGTGGCTCTGGGGAGTTGCTAAATGCCCTGTGTCTCAGAACTGGTCTGGGGTAGAGCTGAGATTCAAATCTTGGTCTGAAGTGTATACTCCTCAAATGATAAGTATTTGCCATATGTTAAGTATCTATTAAATACTAGGTACTATGTATTATGACTTCCCCATATTTTCTTATTTTTTTTAAAGATTTTATTTATTTATTTAACAGAGAGAGAGAGCACAAGCAGGGAGAGTGGGAGAAGCAGGCTCCCCACTGAGCAGTGAGCCTGTTGCAGAGCTGGATCCCAGGACCCTGGGATCATGACCTGAGCCGAAGGCAGACGGTCAACCGACTGAGCCACACAGGTGTCCCCCACATTTGCTTATTTAGCCTCCAAACCACCTTCATCAGAGTTGGGAATCTGCAGCACTATTGCATTATATAAAGTCCTCATAGCTTTTATAAAGGGTTCCTCAAACTCATCACCGCCACCACAGCTGTGACCAGTGATGACCCTTCAACAACCCTTTGGCTCTCTGAGGAGAAGAAGTGAATTCTGCTTACTTCTGGGGGACTCATTGCTCTTTTACCTTCTTCCAGGCTGGAGAGCTCAGCCTTCATCCTCCTTTTCTCACACCAAGGCAGCTGGGTTTGTCTTGAGGAGTGGCAGGTGGTAGAGGGACTCCGGGTGTCTAATTGGGAGGCAGGAGTGACAGAACAGACCAAAGCATGGTTTGGCTGAAAAGACCAGAAAAGTATGGTTTCTCAGCTGCTGGCGTGCTCTGGCTCAGGAAAGGAATCCACACTGGCGTTTCCAGCTTTCCAGCTTCCTGATACATTGGAGCCACTGGGTCACAGAGAAGCACCACTCTGGGCAACTACACAACCAGCGCAGCGTGCTCTGTGCTTTGCCCTCTCGCCGCTCCAACCCATCCCAACTGCCAGGAGGATTTTATCATTGTCAGACGACTCTGGTGGTAACTCATTATGCCACCACAGGCACTTTGGGCCAGATGTACTATGATGATCTATTGTCTGTAGAAAATTCATGCTCCTGTGGTAGGTAAGTTGCTAAAACTGCTTTCTGCTTCTTCCAAGAACTTCAAGATACCCAGTTCTGCCAGAGGGTCAACCAGAAAAGCAAAGAGCCGTGCTGAGTGACTATGGTAGTCAGCAGTTCGGATTTATTCTTACTTGCTTTCTCCACGCACTTTGGTTCTTCCAGTTCCACATTATTTCTCAGTCTGTCTCTGGCAGAAAAGATGAAAGGAGGGATTTGAGAAATGGATATCAAAATAAACATGTTTCCACGGTGGGGATTGCAAACTCTTGTGTGACCTTGCAAACATTTTATTTTTGAGAGGGTGGAGGAGTTGGTTGGAACTCTATCACATATGGGTATAAGTGCAGATGGAATCACTTCTTTGGCCCTATCTGTCTCTCTCACTCTTGAATTCTAGACCTGCCTAAGCAGCTGGCTGTTAAATCTTCACCTGCACGTCTTGCACATACCTTCAACCAAACAGATGCAAAAGAGCTGCTAGTTTCTCCTGTGTTGGTTTTGGGCCTTCCCTGCCACCGAGTCCCCCAAGCTAGCAACTTGGGGGGCACCCTGGGTGTTCCCTTTTCCAGCCCACATATCCACCCCCACTCGGTGTCCTGGCTTGGGCCCTCACCAGCTCTCCTAGATTGTTACCATAACCTCCCAACATCCCTTCCAGCTTGTGTTAAACTGTAGACTCCTTGCCAAGCAAGAACACACACACATAAAGATGTCAGTCGAGAAAATGAGTAAATAGGGAGAAGTTTAGTGCCAACGAAGAACTGAAAACGAAGATTCGCCTTCTGCCTACTGGTAAAACAAACGTTTGAAAACCAGCATATGAAGCGGAAGATTCAGAAGACGTGGAAGTGTAAGACATTGCCCTTTTGGGGCTAGAAAGCACACCAAGTATCAGCTGTGCAGTGCTTCCTTAGAGTCAAGACTGGTGTTTGCTGCAAAAGAGTCATTGCTAAGTTTTTGCAAACCCCCAAAACAAAGTAAGCCCCAAACAAGAAATAGGCTCTTGAATTTAACAGAGTCTGTTGTCAAACTTCAAAAAATATTGACTGTGACTAAAAAGGCTATTTTCATTTGACATGTGTCTTTACCTAGCCTTTCATGTTTGGAAAGATAAAGCAGGCTTTGTCTATGCAGCTCCCAGAAAGAATTTTGAAGTTAGGTAAACAAATAAATAGTGACCGTGGGGGATGTCCCCCCTCGTTGTCACCCCCATGATTCAGTCTTCCAACATCAGATGCCATCACTCATCTCTCTGGTTGATTGCATTCGCTGTCCTCATAACACCATTCCGATTCCAACGGCAAGTTTGGGATGCCCACAGAGTCCTGTCCTGAAGTTGCCCCTGAATAAAGATGGTGACCGTGAGAGCAGTGTTGATAGCAGCTGACACACAAGATGTTGTGCAAAGTGGGTAGCAGATGGGAGCTGGGGGTGTTGATGG
This sequence comes from Leptonychotes weddellii, assembly GCF_054177405.1. Taxonomy (NCBI): domain Eukaryota; kingdom Metazoa; phylum Chordata; class Mammalia; order Carnivora; family Phocidae; genus Leptonychotes; species Leptonychotes weddellii. Next base: position 103,565,259 of record NC_138374.1, read on the forward strand.
TGTTCCCAGAGAATGTGGGGCCCTTGGGTACCTGCAGCTCCTTCTTCACTGTGGGGTGGGAGGGGGCTCAGACCCAACCCCAGTTTGCCTCTGTCATAGCCTCTAATCCACAGAAAACCTGGCAAGTGGGTAAAGATCTGAGAGGCAAACCCCTGCCTGAGCAGGGGCACCCGCCTGGTGGTCGTAGCCCCCTGTCTTTGGCTACCTTTCCCTCGACCTAGAATTCCTGCTCCCCTCCATCACCAAGCCTTCCTTCCCATAACTCAGGACCCAGAAGTTTCCTGTTCACCGTCCATGTTGTCTCAGTTCTAGGGCCTCTTCCCTGTTCTAACGGAGGGAGAATTGACCATAGGCTCCTTGGCTTTCCTGCCTCATCCATGCATCTGGCCGCTCTGCTGCCTCAAACGCTCTCTTATGGATGTTCATTTCTGAGCCTGAGCACCTGCCTAGACCACCAGCCTCTGCAGGGTTTGTGCTTCTATCCCAAACACCTGGCATAGTGCTCAGCATCTAGTAGACTTTCCTCTGATATAAATGGATTCTATGGAATATCCCAGGAGCAGGGCACTGTGATAGTTGTATTTTTCTAGGGAAGAAAGCAAATCTTGAAATTCTGCAGGTTGTCCAACCTGGTGGATATTTTCCAGCCCGTACTGTGGAAGTTCATGTTTCTTCTCTGGACAATAACTAAAGCCGCTGCCTACGTGAGCTGTTCAAAGAGATTCTGTCAGGAGATCCAAAACCCAGCATGTTGTCAGTAAACGTGTTAGTCAGAAGGAAAAGGGGACACAATTCCGCTCAGGCTGGTGTAAAGCCTCAGTCAGAAAGCTGAAATATCTCTCCTGCCTAGAACAGACAGTGGAGCATTGTGATAATGTCGTTAGGAAAATGGACATTTCTCCAGGACTTCCTGAGCTGACCTCTATACCACAGCATCATTATCTGGTTTGCTCTGTCTTATGATTCTAGAATAGCAAATAAACTAGCTTTTTATCAGAAACCCTGAGATACATTCCAAGGTCCAGTAGAAATAACTGACATCCACATTTGGGACTATTTGTACTTCTCTCCATCAGGAGCGTTCATCAAGAATTTTCCCTTACAATGGAGACATCAGAAGGCTGAAGAGAGTTGTAATTAATTCACCAGTTATAGAACTACTCTGGCTATCGTGGCTTATGATGCAGTCATTCCAAGTATACTGGATAACGTCTAATAGACCCCATGCCAGTCCAACTCCTCATAAGCCCTCAAAAATGTGTTCCTTCGTATCTACTTCTTCATGAAATTGAGTTGTGTCCAGACGCAGGCTCAAAAGGGAAAAGAGACCCTAGAAACACCCTGGTACTTTTGGGGATGCTTTTCTTAGGTTAACTCAGGAGAGACGGTGGCAAGAAAGGTCTGACTCTGAGCTGAGACGAGGAGGGAGGGCGTGGGAGGCCAGTTCCTCCTGTCCTGGGTCCCCTAGCTCTGTGAGTTCCCCTCTGTGAGCATTTCCAGCATCCCTGACTCCCTTTGCCTTGACTTTCCTTCTAGGTCATAAAAGGAAGACATGGATTTAGGCATCTTTGTAACCCACATGGCTCCTCACACACAGTACATGCTCAATTAATGGATCAGAATTCATCAATATCTTATCACCTGGACAATCAACATGCATTCGGAACCATAAAAGCTCTCCAGTGAGGTTGCAGTATTATCCATAATGTAACTAAGTGTTCCCCATATACCAAACCCTGGGTCTGGGATATGTAAATATATCCCAGGGAGTACAAAAATAAAGAAGATTCAGTGTTTGCCTTCTAGGAGCTCAGAGACCAGCAAGGCAGTCAGGCAGGTAAATGGATCATTTCAATATGATATTGTCAATTTCAAAAAAAAGTAGTTAATAGACAAATGCTTATTATGTTCTTAGCACTTGCCTTATCTCCTACAATTATTATGTCCATCTTAGAGTTCACACAAGTTGGGTAAACTGAAACAGGCTCAAATGTGGCAGAACTGGTGAGGCAGTCTGATGCCGATGTGAGCCCCTCACACGCTCCTACGATAGAGGTACAGATGACAAATAGTGATTTCCTTTCCTTCCTACATGACCTAGAGAACTAGGCACACTGTTAGACACTTTGATAAACATTTTCCACTGAATTTCACCAAGCACTGTCTCCATTCTCCCTTTGTTCTGAGCTCCCACGTCAGTCACCAGAGTCTATACACCACCTACTTTCACTCCCATCTATGGACCTTTCTGCTGGGTATGTCAACAGCTCCCTGATTTTCTTTTCTAAATGTTTTACACCCCTAACTTGGCTGTAAAGTCCTTGAAGACAAGGACCTAGTTTCTATTTCTCTTTCTCCTTCAGCACCTGAAACAGATGGCAAATATTCCAAATATTGGCTAGTTGACTGATTATTGCTCTGTTTTCCCATGGCAAAGCTAAGCCAAACCCACTCAAGTTCTTTGAAGCACTATTCACAATAGACAAGATGTGAAAAAAACCTAGATATCAAGCGATAGATAAAAGGATTTAAAAAATGTGATAGATACATAGAATGGAATATTATTCAGCCCTAAAAAAAAAAGGAAATCATGCAATATGTGACAACAAGGAGGAGAGCTGAGGGCATGGTGCTAACCGAAATAAGCCAGGCACAGAAGGACAAACACTGCAGGATGCCACTTACATGTGTGGTATCAAAGTTCATAGTACAGTCAAGTTCATAAGCACATAAGTGGGGAGTTGCTGGTCAGGGGTTGTAACAATTTAGTTATGCAAGATGAGTAAGTTCTAGAGGTCTGTTATACAACATTGTATCTGCAGACAACAAGACCCTATTGTTACGCCTACAAAGCTAAAGAGATAGATTTCATGTTAAGTGTTCTTACCCCACACACAGACACACACACACACACATACACACACACACTCAATCTCTTTCTCTCTCTCCTTTCTCACTCATATAACCTCTAATGCCTTTAAATAAAAAATGAACGATAAACTAAATTAAACCAAACCAAACAAAAACTTACCTCGGCCCTATTTCTGCTACTCTTTGCTGTTCCATTTCTTTGTCCCCTCTGCAGGAAACCCTTTAAAGGAGCTTTTTTCTCCCAGTTTTATTGAGATATAATTGACATACAATATTGTATTAGATTAAGATGTACAACATAATGATTTGATATATGTGTATATTATGAAAGGATCACCACAATAAGTTAACATCCATCACCTCAAATAGTTACATTTTTTCCTTGTGATAAGAACTTTTAAGATCTACTCTCAGCAACTTTCAGATATACAGTAGGGTATTATTAACTATAGCCACCATTCTGTACATTACATCCCCAGAACTTATCTATCTTGTAACTGGAAGTTTATACTTTTTTAACACCTCCACTTCTGACAAACACTAATCTGTTATGTTTCTGAGTTTAGCTTTTTGAGATTCCACATATAAGTGAAATCATATGATACTCATCTTACTCTGATTTATTTCACTTACCATAATGCTCTCAAGGTCCACCCATATTGTCACAAATGGCAAGATTTCCTCATGTTTTATGGCTGAGTAATATTGTATGTGCATGCTACAACTTCTTTATCCATTTATCCATCAATGGGCGCTTAGGTTGTTTCCATGGCTTAGCTATTGTAAGTAATGCTGCAATGAACATGGGGATGCAGATATCTCTTTGATATCTGATATCCTTCAGATATTTGCCCAGAAGTGGGATTGTGGGATCATATAGGAGTTCCATTTTTAATTTCTTGAGGAATCCTCATACTGTTTTCCAGAGTGGTTGTGCCAGTTTACATTCCCACATACGCAAGGGATCCCTTTTCTCCCTATCTTTACCAACACTTACCTCTTGTCTCTTAGATGACAGCCATTCTAACAGGTGTGAGGTATATCTCCTTGTGGTTTTGATTTGCATTTCCCCGGTGATTAGTGAGGTCAAGCACCTTTTCATGTGCCTGTTGGCCATTTGTATGTCTTCTTTGGAAAAATGTCTATTCAGTTCCTCTGACCATTTTTTAAATTGAACTGTTTGGTCTTTTTTACTATTGAGTCGTATGAGTTCTTTATATATTTTAAATATTAACCCCTTATCAGACATAACATTTGCAAATATTTTCTCCCATTCCATAGGGTGCCTTTTCATTTTGTTGACTGTTCCCTTTGCTTCCAGTGGAGAAGCTTTTTAGTTCTATGTAGTCCCACTTATTTATTTTGCTTTTGTTGTCAAATCCTAAAAATCATTGCCGAGACAGATGTCAAGGAGCTTATCCTCCCTGTTTCTTCTAGGATTTTTACCACTTTAGGTCTCATGTTCAAGTCAAATCAAGTTTATTTTGGTGCAAAGGAATGTATTGTTAACAATTCCTCTCTTCTCCTTTTCTCTTAGATCTGATCCAGGTGAGGGGTTGCCTCCATTACTTTTTCAAAACTGCTATTGTACCGGTCACCAGTGACCTCCACGTTGCTAAAAAGAATGACCGCATCTCAGTCTTCATCCTTCTTGACCTCCCTACAGCACTTGAATCAATTGATTCTGATAGGTTCCTCTCCCTGGCTCCAAGAACCCCACATACTCCTACTTCTCGAGTTGTTCTCTCTCAGACCTTTTGCTGGTCTTCTCCGCGACCCAATCTCCTAATATTGGAGTGTCCCAAGGTCCTGTTCCCAAGAGTGCCCTTGGTCAGTTCCCTTCTTCCTTGATGATCACATCCGGTCTCATGGCATTTAAACATCAGACGTATGCAAATAACCTCCAGATTTATATTTAAAGCTTAGATATCTCCCACCAGGATAACTTCAGACTTATACTCAGCATTTCCACTTGGATACCTGTTAACAGATATCTCAGTCTCAACATGCATTAACACAAAATTCATATTCTCCCCTGCAAAACCTCCCTTCCATCTGAGTTGTGAGGAACTCAGTTCTTTCAGTGCTCAAGCCCAAAACCTCAGGCTACCACCAAATCTATCAGGAAATCTCCAAACTTATATTTGGAAACAGAACACCTCTTACTACCTCCACCTCTGCTCCTTCTATTCTCTCTCTCCTCCTATCCATCTCTCTGATCTACCCTTGCCTTCTATTCTCAATACAGCAACCAGAGTGATCTTTAGAAAATCTAATTCAGATCATGCCACTCCTCTGCTTAAAATTCTCAAGTGGCTTTCCATTTATCTTAAAATAAAAGGCAGAGATCTTACAATGGCCAATAATACCCTATAGGATTTTGGACCCCTCTGACCTTATCCATCACCCAGTATTGGCCACCCACGTGCAGTACACCCTGAGCTAGTCACACCAGCCTCCTTGCTGTTCCTCAGACACCCAGGTAGTCCACCCCCTGGGGCCATTGCACTTAGCAATTCCTCTGCTTAGATATCCTCTGGATATCTGCACAGCTGAGTCCTTCCCCTCCCTGTAGTCTTTACTCAAGTGTCACCTTCTCATAGGTCTCACTCTGACCAGCTGAGAGCATCTCCTACTCTGTTCTCCCAATTTCTTCTACTCAACTTGTACTTTGCCTGTTCTGTAGCATTTATCACCTTAGAACATATGATAATTTGCTATTTTTAATTTTTCTTACTGTTTCTTTCTTATTCCTTATTGTTTATCATCCATCTTCCTCCACCGGCATAGAAGCTTCATGAGGGCAAAGATCTGTGTCTATTTTGTTCACTGAGTCATCCCAAGCTCTTGGCATATAGTAGACACTCAATGAATATTGAATGCTAATAATTCATCAGCCTATCACTCGGGAACCAGGTAGGCAGAGTGAGTGCCTAGAGTGGGTCTTCATAGACCAAGAAACCTAGTGGGTACAGGGTTCTGGGTATAGGAGGGAAGGAGGATTAATCATTTATCCACATGCCCCTCTCCTGGTGGTGGTGTAAATAGAGATTTAACCTGAGTGTCCTTCAAAGCACTGAGCCTTCCCAGGAGAAAAGTGTTGACAGAGCACAGGGGGGTGGGAGTTGCTGAGGGTGAGACTTTGATTTGCAGAATTTTATTTTATTGGGACAGCATGTTGGGGTCCTTCCCTCCTCGTGGGACTGGTCCCCTTTGTCCTTTCTCTTCCATCCAGGCTTCATAGCTACATCTTGTGATCAATCCCCTTCCCCTGGGGGACAAGGAGGGGCTTGGAGCTCAGACACCATCAGCAACACAACCCCAATCAATGCTGAGATCAATGCTGGTGTTTGAAATCCAAATCCGTGGCATTCACTTCATCCAGCAGCATTTTCCTCAGCTGAGTGGGGACTCCAGGAGCTGTAGCCTTTTTCCCTCTAAATTGAAAGTGGTTTTTTTTTAGTCACAGTAGTGGTTTTCAGAACTGCAAACCAGAGAGGCGTTTTGATTCCACAAACAGCCCCCAGAGGAAACCATTTCAAGCCTGACATTTTTCTTCTTTAGCCAAGGGACCCAATAGCATCATCTCAAAACTCTCCTTCCCCCGGGCCTCCCCCATCTCTTGCACGTACACACACACACACACACACACACACAGAGAAAAATTTACCTCCCATTGAACTAACTTAAATGGGAAATAAAATCACTTCCTTCAGCCTATTTTTACTCCATCAGAATGTAGAGAAAAAAAATGTATTATAAAGAAGGGTTCTAATGACCTTACCTGCTTAGAGCTACAGACACCAGAGGATCTTATTAGCTGAAAAGTCTCTTTTGTGTTCGCATCTGTCTGGGTAGGGACACTACTGCCTTCGTGTTTGTGTTTGGACAGGGCCGCCCAGCCTCCCGATGTCTTGTGGAGAGGGACACCTTGAAGTGCCTCATGCCGACATCACAGAGCCCCGGGTCTGCTTATCTGGGTCAGCAGAGAGCCTGCTCCCCACAGGCAGCCAAGCACTTCTGGGGAAATAGAGGATTTGTTAAGAACTGTATGTTTGTTCCTGTGCTTTTGTGAAGCCTCTACATTGACGAGCAGCTCTCACCTTCCCTTCCCTAGAAAGTCAGAGAAATCTATCCGGAAAGGAGAAGGGGGACCTCCTAGAAAGCCTGAAGCTTCAGGAATATGAAGACATGAAGACATGCCTCTCACCTTGTCCTTGCCTGGTTTTCAGCTATTTTGCCTGATGAAAACTGGGGGTGTCTCAAAACATTCCTCTCCTTTGGAAAGCATACAACCCTGGAATGTCAGAGCTGGAAGGGATACTGGGGGTCAATCAACTCATGCTCTTCCCCAGTCCCATTTCACAGATGAGTGAACTAAGGAACAAAGAGAAAAGCCTATACAGCAAATGGGAAGCAAAGCTAGGCCTAACTAGAGTGGTAATTTGTTTCAGAGTTTTCACGTAGGGAAGGCTCATGGTGGGGGGCAATATTCTGGAGGAGCAACTGGGAGACATATTTTGAAGCTGCTTTTGCATTCAAGGTATTTTTTTAAATTTAAGATGCATGTTTGTTTTGGAGGCCTTGTTAGAAGCTGATATACCAGAGACACCAAAGACCCTCTCTCCCCAAGAACACTGTGGTCCCCAGAGAATCCAGAAAGTCTGATTCCTAATCTAGAGCTGTGTCCACCACTCTTCACCGCCTTTCCAGGGATATTGTCACAGAAGATAGTCATCAGAATCTCTGTCAGAACATCCCCGGGAGCCATGGTCATGGTCTCCACCTTGGCATAGGCTGGGTGATGCCTCTCCTATCATAACGTGCTTGGTTTGGGGTGCCTCACGGACCTTCAGGCTGCTAGGCTTCAAGGAAATAAATGGCATCAGATTTGTCTTGCCTAGAAATTTCAAAACTCTTGCCTCAGAGAGTTCTCATTTCTCTGCTCACTCTGACTCGACCCATCTTGGCATTTTCCAGGCCTACAGTGCTTCCGATGTCCTGTTACCACAGGGTCCTTTGCATGAGCGTCATCCCATAGAGCTCACTTCATAAGCAAGAGCCTACATGGGCCTGGTAGTTTGGCCCAAACCTCTACCACCTACCCCTACACACATTGTTAGTGATATGATCCATCAAGGGCATGACCACGAGCTAGTGTTACCCATCCCTTCTCCTGAGAAAAGAGCTATAAATTCTTGCCTCTGTGGAGGTCAAGAATCTTGATCATCAAACCAAAGATATTCATTATCGAGGATGCTGTACATTTGCAAATTCCAGACCAGAGCGGTAATACTTAACCTCCAATGAAAAGCAAAACTATCTGTGGGTCTTTTTCCAAATACAGTCTTGGCCCCACCAGAATCAGAATTTCTCAATGCTCATTGAATTGTAGGGATGAGATAAGAGAAGTTTTTTTTAGAGTTCATTGCTTTTTATTTCTATCATATTAACATATGCTTTTGGTTCAAATAAAAAAATTAAATAATCGAGAAAGGCATATGAAGAAAAGCAACAGTAACTTAATTGCCTCCCTGCCCTCTTAGCCATTCCTTTATGCTTTTATCCCAAAACCAACTCTATTTCCTCCTTCCAGTTCTTTTGATGGTTACCATCATGTGTCCTATAACACATTTCTATTATTTTTATGGGTACTATCTATAATCGATGAGCATTTGGCTCATTTATACCACTTCCTCCCCTCCATCCCTCCCAAACTGAGCAGATTACTCTTCTCAGTCACCCCAGCTCTGCATCAGGGAGCAGCATGCTCAAACCTCCACTTCCTGCCCATCCCCCAGACGCTATCTGCAGACTCTGCAGTCTTCGGATGAAGGTGGTGCTGGCTGGAAGGGTGGGGGGCACCATGCTTGTCAATAGGCTGATTTTAAAAGTTGCAGACCAATAAACAGTACTTATACTATTATGCTCACGTCACTGTTGTTCTCTGCAGAGCCAGGCACAGTTTGTTCTGGTGCGTGTGCAACTGGTAAATAGGGGACCATGTCAGGACACAGAAATTGTATTGGTTCATGGACAGTTTTTGTTTCTCGGGCATGTTAATGTTTGAAGCAATCAAGTACAAATTTTGTCACAATTAGGGAGAAACCCTTGACATTATATAAAGATCCAAAGGAAACACACACTGTGGAGTGGAGCCTTTCATCCATTCAAGAAGTGGTTTTAGCAGTTTCTGTATTAAGTAATCAAGGGAGAAGCTACAAATGTCTTGCTGCAAAGATAAAAAAGAAGAAGAAAGCAAACAGGTTAATGAAGAAGGCTGTCCCTAGGTTGTAGGTTTTAGTTTTGATGACCCTGACCTCTGTTACATGCAAATGTCTTTAAGGACCAGCAATATCCAAAGAGAAACAGAACCCTAACGTTTAAAGAGAAACTAAATGTGATTCTAGCTGCAGATGCCAGCAAATAGTTAACTGTGCTAATATTTTTCTTAGGATTGTTAGTGTTTTTGTTAGTGCTTTAGTTACAAAGTTCCACAAATTTTGAGTCATCAGCCAAACCCTATTTTTCCCGTAAGCCCTATTATTTTTATTGTGCAATTTTGTAGATCATGAAATAGTTCAGGGATGCCTATATGATGTTATAGCAGAAATGCCTGCCTGTGTTGGGTTTATGTTTCCTTCTCGGTGAGAGTGAGAACTTATCAAAGCTTTGATATGACTACTGTGATAGAAATATATGTATATACATTCCTATAGAGATAACTTGGAATGAATTATTCCTTTCTATGTTTCACTGTTAGAATTTCCTCAATTTTTTCAAGCTCTTAATCATCATCTCTGGTCTATTAATTACCCTTATTTCTAGAAACTTATTTCATTTCCTCATTTTGCTCCAGCCTAGACTGGTTGTTCTTTCATGGGCTTGTTCGTAGCTGTTTACCCTCAGATACAATCCATTTTTGGGTTCCACATTTTCCTTTTCCTTGGTTTAACCACTTTTATTTACTGGCATATATTCTTTAAAAACATCCTATAGAAAGATGCAAGAGGCATACTTTTGAACACTTGCATATCTGAAAAGGCTCTATTTCTAGCACTTAACTGAAGATATGCCTGGGTATAGAAATCTACATTCAAAATATTTTGCCTCTGAATTTTAAAGGCATTGACCCATTGTCTTCTAGCATCCAGTGTTTCTGATAAGTGTGATGCCAATATAATTCTTATTTCTGTTTTGTTTTTTTCCTGAAAGGTTTAAGGATCTTTTCTTTATTCTCACTGTTCTGAACTTTTACGTATGTGTCTAGTTGAGACTCTTCTTACTCATTATGCTTGGTTCTTGATGTCTTTGTATTTAAAGAATCTAAGGAAATTCTCTTGTTTAATTCTTTAATAAGCTCTCACTTCTATTTTTACTGTTCCCTATTTTGATAACTTTTATTAATTGGATGTTGGACCTCCTGAATTAATACTTGATATCTCTTATATTTTATCATATTTTATCTTATTTCTTTGATTATAAAATCTTTTCTGAGATAATTTCTCCAACTTTATCTCTTGAGGCTTCTATAGAGATTTTTTTTTAGTTCTAACAATCATATTTTTAAGTTCCAAGAGCTTTTTCTTGTTCTCTGGTCATTTCTTTTATGTATCACCTTTTTCTCATGTATAGAGGCAATATATTCTCTAATTTCTCTGATTGTGTTTGCACATAGTTAAGTTTCTCTTCTGCTCCCTGAAATACATGTTGCCTTCTGGGGAGATACAAGGCTCCCTCTGCCTTCCCCAGCTGCTCTGGACTTTAATGGGCTCATTGCCTCTTTCTTCATGGCACATCTATTCAGGGGCTTCCTAAATTCTGCTTCTTCAATTGTCCCTGCTACATCCACTTTTCCCTTCCAGTAAACCAATTTGTGGAAAACCCTTTTGTATTTCTACTTCTCCTTTGTGTTTTCTTTGTCAGTGTGGATTTATATCTGGGTTGTGTTGTTTATTTTCTTTTTCGTTTATTTTTTTTTTTTTAAAGATTTTATTTATTCATTTGAGACACAGAGATAGGGAGAGAGAGAGAAAGCATGAGCAGGGAGAGAGGCAGCGGGAGAAGCAGGCTCCTCGCTGAGCCAGGAGCCCAATGTGGGGCTCGATCCCAGGACCCTGGGATCATGACCTGAGCCGAAGGCAGACGCTTAACCATCTGAGCCACCCAGGCGCCCCATTTTTCGTTTTTTTTTAAAGATTTTGTTTATTTATTTGACAGATGCAGCGAGAGAGGGAACACAAGCAAGGGGAGTGGGAGAGGGAGAAGCAGGTTTCTTATAGAAAATGTGCATCAGTGATCAGTTCAGTGTCTTGTGAGAGAAGTTGGCACCTAGAGTTTTTTAAAGATCTGCAGAATACCATATGACCCAGCAATTATACTTCTGGGCACTTATCCTAGAAAAATAAAATTTTTTGTTCATATAACAATATGTACATGCATTTCATATGAACTTTATTTGTGATAGCCAAAAAACTGGAGACAACCAAATATCCTTCAACTGATAACTGGATAAATAAATTGTGGTATATCTATACAATGGAAAACTACTGAGCAATAAAAAGGAATAAATTATTGATAAACAACAACTTCGATGGATCTCTAGATCATAGTCCTAAGTGAAAAAAGCCAATCTGGAAAGATTATCTATTGCATGATTTCATTTATAGAACATTCTCAAGGTGACAGAATTCTACAGATATAGAAGAGATCTATGGTTGCCAGAGATTAGGATTGGGGGAATAGTGAAGCTATTAAGGAGTGAGGTGAGGGAGTTTCTTTGTGGCAATGGAACAGTTCTATAACATGATTGTGGTGTTTAGTTACTCAAATATACACGTGTGATAAAATTCTGTAGAACTATACACACATACCAAAAAAAGAAGTGTACATAAAAACTCATGAAATCCAAATAAAGTGTCTGAGTTGTTAGTATTGTTTATAATCACATCAATTTCTTTGTTTTGACAATGTACAATGTTTGTGTAGAATATTTTCATTGGGGGAAGCTGGGTAAAGAGTAAATGGAATTCTGTACTATTTAATGTGAGTTTATACCTATTGTTTACTTTTAAAACTCACCGTACTAGTGAGTCTTAATAATTACAAATAAAAAGCTATTAAAAAAAAATTTCCCATTAAACAACCAAAAAAAAAAAAAAAACCCCTCTGTAGGTGATTCCAATTATGAGTCAGTATTGAGTTTTGCTACATTAAATTAGGTGCTGAAAAGTTCTACAGTAAATTCATCCCACTGAGTTCTGTTTAATCCAGCATTTACCAAATTCACTTGGCTGAGGAACCTCTTTGTCACATGTTTGGAAACACGTTATGGAAAACTCAGTGGAGAACGGTGACAAAAGAAATGCCAATATTTTTGCAAAGCATTTCCTTGAAATTTTATGAAAGAGAATGCAGAGTCCTCCATCCTTACCTGCCAGTCTAGTTTCCTGGTGTCTTTTTTACTTGAACAAAATTTTTTAACCAAGGTCCCAGAGCTGTTCTGACTAGTGTGGCTACTCTTAGGACCCACAAACAGGTCAAGAACTTTGAGTACAGGAGGCCCTACCGCAAAGCTCTTTGGCTGAACAATGTTGGACAAATAGCTTCACACCCCTGGAGGTGTTATGTCTTCACCCTATTTAGAACACCCCTGGTTCAGTTTGGAGTTAATGAGGAAATCATGGTAGAGCAAATCAAACTGCTCTGAGATTATCATTTCAAGATATAAGACCCATTCATCAGCCAACCTAGACTGTGGTTTCAAATGAAGAAATCTGCCTGGTTGGGCAGGTGGGAAAATAGACTGGACCTTCGTCTTGTCTGCAGATATAGAGTTACTGCTTGATTTTATCGGTTTATACGACAGGGGCTGGCTGCAGTGGGCAGAGTCGTGCTGAGTAGTAAATTGACCACCTTCCTTAATGCAGTCTGAAGCCATCACTCTACTTGCCCACCTTAACCCTGCCTTAAACTTTTCAGGACTTCCATAATCTTGCCTCCCCTCAACTTTTATGCGGCAGGTCAATTTGCACTGGCTTGTGTTTTACACCGAAAAGACCAGAAAGTCCTTGTCACGGGCACAAGCTGTGTGTTTAACCTTGGGGACTGACACTTAACCTGTGTTGTTTTGAAACAACATGTAATTCCAGGGTAAATCTGCCTGTTTCCAGGTAGCTGAAACCACCATTTTGACTTCTTAGTAACTACTCAAGTCAGATAAAGCTGTCAAGCTGAGGATGTCCTAGCCCCAATCTAGGTCTCCACTAATGTGATTGGAAACTCCCTATGGGTAGGATTTAGTCTTTTCTTAAGAAAACAAAACAAACAAACAAATAACAAACAAACAAAAACAGAACCAAAACTCTTCTCCCCAGCCTGGCATACAATAGATGGCCAAGAAATGCTTTGCTCACCAGCATGTTGCTGTGGAACTCTGGCTGACAAGTCAAAGGCTAGATCTCAGGATGCCTCTACCCACCCTGGAGACCTGGACTGCTCATATGTGAGATGAGAGTATCAAGGCATCAACATTTGGCCATGGAAACCACACTTTACCCAGCAAGTCACACAGAATCTGACATGTGTGAGCAAGTGGGGTACTGGTTTACTTGGTGGTAGAATGCTGGGAAAGGGCCAAAAATTCTACCCAATCACATCACCTTGCCACCTCCTTCAACGCAGTGGACCTCCAAGGGCTGCTTGGAGAACAGTTTGACCACCTGTGGATGAAACCTTTTTGGTTTCACTTTCGCCCTTGATACTGGTCAAAAAGAAATTAAAGAGGGTCCATTATCTGCTTTAAGGTGACCAGCTGTCCTGCTTTCCTGAGCCTGAGAGGTTGCCCAGAATGCAGGACTTTCAGTGCTGAAATTAGGACAGTCCTGAGCAAACTGGGATGGTTGGTCACCCTACTGAAGAACATTCAAGGACATAGGAGAGAATGCCAATCAGGTCAGAGTGATGATCAAGGTGGGAAGAGGCTCCAGGCATGTGGCAGGTAAACCCTAAAAGGATCCCCAATGATCCCCACCTCCTGGTGTGCGTGCTTTTATGTAACCCTCCCATATAGCGTGAGTGGGATCTGTGACTTCCTTCTAACCAATAGAACATGGCAAAGGTGATGGGTATCACCCCTGTGACTATGGCATGTTATAAAAGACCTGGTCTTAGCACACTGGAGCTAGAACTCTCCTTCCAGGCTTGATGAAGTAAGTAATGGCAGAGAAGCCCACGCACGAGGAACTGTGGGTGGCCTCAGGCCAAGAGCCAGCAAAAAGTCTGAGCTCTCAGTCATCCTAAGCTTGGAAACAGATTCTTCACCAGGGGAGCTTCCAGATGAGGCCACAGCCTGGCTGAAACCTTAATTGCAGCCTTGTAAGACCCCAACCAGAGCACCCAGTTAAGTTGAGCCTGGACTCCTGACCCATGGAAACAGAGATAATTAATGTGCATTTGTCAAGCTGCTAGGTTCATCCTAATTTGTTCCATAGCCATAGAAAATGAATACAAGATGTCTTCAAACATGTCCCTATGCTTGTGAGAATTCACTCACACGGGAAAGAGTTAATGTCCCCACCATTCTGTGATGCAGTCTGCTCTTGGCACTCCTTCCAGAAGATGGAGCACCCAGGTGGGCGGTAAGGTCTCCCTCTGGCCCTGAGTCTCTGTGCCCGGACTTACTGCCTTCTTGAGCCATGTTCAATGCTCCGTGGAGTAATGACATAGAACCTGTGAGTGCCTTCCTTGTTCACACACTTAGAGTCGCAAAATCAGAGAACCAAGATTTTAAAAATAGGTCACTTCTGACTAGACTCACCCTCCTGTACAGCAGTGACCAGCTCTCTTTATGATGGCATATTTACTTTTAACAAATTGTCAAGTTACAAGTTAAAAATCAACCTTCAAAATGATTCTGTTTCCTCCCTCCTTTCTGTCTCTTTTGTCCTCTCCCACCTCCCTGTCCTCCTCCCCCTTCATTTGCACTCATTTCTCTTGTTCAGATAAGACGGTAAAAGGATTAGAACATATAGCATTGCACCAAAGTGGTCTCGTAGAAATGAGGATCCTGCTACTAGAAATGTAGGTAGGACATAAAATAGAATAATTGACAGTTTTCGCATTGCAGTCCAACCTCCGAGTTCCTTTGTTTGACGCCCCCCCACCCCCACCCCGCCGGTGTGATTATCCTTTTGACAACTTAGTGGAAGAAACAGAAAAAGGGCAGTACTTAAGGCTCACGTGCCACCTCCCAAGCAGCAGCACGTGGGAGTTGGCCAAGCCCCTCCTGGCACCTGTCACCATCCACCTAAGACTGAACATCCTCAGGCACTTGACTTGGTCCCAGATTAGCCTATATTATCAGTAGCTGTCCTGGATATCCTGAGCTTTGGAGCAACGCTGCCGGTGACCTAAGGCTGTCTGCAGTTGGAGAGGACCAGAGAAGCATTGTCCCAGGAGAGCACGCACAGAGACTTGCTGACTTGCTTTCTTATAAGAACTCACCTAACTTCTCAATTACAGGGCAGCTGGTGCCACAGGCAGTAAGGAATAATAGCTTCACCACCGTGGTATTTGTCCCGCCAATGGCAAGGATGCCGGGCAAAGTAGCTCTAGAACTCCAGTATTCGTTATTTACTTTGAAAACCTATAGATTGACTTATACTTTCTATTATCTAAAAATTATTTGAAGTGAACATTCCAGGATGTTCCTCAGTGGGCCTGACCACCCATCTTTGTTCACAACATACCACCGAAGAGCATTTTCTTGCATGTATCACGCGGTTCAGTGTTTTTACCCGGCTGCATGAGATATGTCACCCCTGCTCAGCCTGCAAAAGGAGAAGTCACTCATAGGCACACACACTCATACAGTGAAAAATCCCATGGGTCAAACCGTTCTGTGACCCACTGACTATAGAAACCACATGGGCTCTCGATTTCCTTTTCTTCTGTGTCTTTGGCTTGAAACGTATTAGTAAAAGCAAAGAAGACACTACAGTAGGTTTTTCTACGAACTCCGTTGCCAGACTCCATGACATGGCCATTCTGATCACTTGGACAAATCACTGACTTAAGTGATATCAGTGGAAATCAAACCTATGTGATGTCTAATGAAGCTATTTCGTGAGGAAGTTCAGCCAGAGAGCCTCCCTAAGAGAGGGCTCGGGATCTTGTCACGTGGTCAGCAACTTTGTTAATCTTCAGCCTCCTTGAATGTGATGCACAAAGCTAATTTCTGAAGGGAATTGTAAATCAGCAATGATCAATTTTGTCACGTGCTGAAGCCTGGACAATACATAAATAACTGACAGTCATTTTTCCTCTGCGTTTTGTGTTTTGTTTTGTTTTTTTTCCATTAGGAAGATGGGTTTCTTCAAAGCGCTTTGCTATTTTAAGGCCTCGAACATTTCCAGCACTTGCACGGGGTTGCTCTGAGCCTTGACATATTTACAGAGAGATGCTGAACTGAGATAAGACTACTTAATAATCCACCGGTTCTTGCTAAACACTGTTTCTTTCCATATACTCGGTTGAAGCTGGGAGCCAGCACTCTCAGATTGAGCCTGAGATGCACTGTTTTTATTCTAGAAAAGGCTACTTGAACCTTGAGTTACACAGAATGGCTTCAATGGGTGGATTTTAACACTGGTCAATGGCTAAATCATTTCAAAGGCTTTAAGGTAAAATACACAAGAAGGGGTTACAAAGAAGGGAATTCAGTAATTCTCATCCTTACAGTAATTTTGCAAGATCCATTATAATATCATTCTTATATTACAGAAGAGGAACTAGAGGATCAAATTGCTCATATGGGGCAGAACCAGTATTTGAATCCAGGTCAGCCTCACTTATCACATCCACCAGTCCCACTGTTCCTGCCATGCCATTGATCTACAGAAGCCATGACCTTCCAGATGGAAGAGAACCAATAGCTTTGCCAACAGGTACTCCAAATACGTGAGGCTCAAAAGTCAGTTCACATGTCAAATATGTATGAAGCACTTACCATGTGTCAGGCACTAGGCTAGGACCTGGGAATAAAAAGTTAAGTTACTGTCTACCTCGAAGGTTCTTAGTCTAAATGCTTAGTCTACGAACATCAACCAATGATGATCTACATTTATTAAACAAGGCAAAGGGGTTAATTCTTCCTATCTTAAGCTTATTCTCCCTCCCTCTCTCTCTGTCTCTCTTTCTCTCTCTCATAAACACATACCATGCAGGCTAAATCTTTGTGATGACTTTTCTGCTTCAAAATCACACTTGGATTCACTGCAATCTGTGTAAAGTAAAATTAATAAATAGGGAAATATTGCCCTTTTCTCCTTCCCCATCAGGATTAGCTCAGAAAATGGTGCCACCTTGATTTGGGAGAAGAAACCTAAACAATTCTAAACAGTGAAATTTGTTTTTTAAATGTATTTTTTTAAATCCTATTCATTATAGAAAAAATAGAAGATACAGAAAGAAAAAAAAATGATATTACACCTTCCCATCCCCACAACACAATCAATATTGATATCTTGCTATTTATTGTTACAAAGTTTTTCTAGGCACATGTATGTAAACACAGGACTGTGCCCTAGATACTGTTTTGTAACTTATTTTTCTCTTAGTATACTATAAACATCTTGCCATGTAGCTATATAAAAATATCATCTAAAATAAGTATATACATAGTCCACTGTTGACCTATTTATTCAGTTGCTACTGTTGGACATTTTAGGTTGTTCCAATATATGATGTTCTACTGAACATTTTTGTCCATTCATCTTTGTGCAATGATTCGATTTCCTTAGGATCTATCTCTAGACATGGAAGTGCTGGGTTCAAACTTGTGCATGTATGTTAAAGATTTTTGTTCTTCCAGAAAGTCTGTAGTATCTCACATCTCCCCAGAGAATGTGAAGAAGGAGGGGTCCATTTTCCACCCTTTCCTAACAAGCATTGGAGACGTTAGACAGTAGTTGGGTGAGAGTAACTTTTAA
Source organism: Leptonychotes weddellii (assembly GCF_054177405.1). Lineage (NCBI taxonomy): Eukaryota > Metazoa > Chordata > Mammalia > Carnivora > Phocidae > Leptonychotes > Leptonychotes weddellii. The sequence continues at coordinate 103,583,120 of NC_138374.1, forward strand.
GACCACCTGTGAAGCTTAAACACAATGGCAGCTTCTGGGTGGAATGGGCCTGGAGCGGACTTGGAATCAAAGTCATTGCCGGGAGAAGGGGCCTGGACTTCCTGATCTGCTCTTTTCTCTCTTGGTTTGAGGATTCTGTGAAATGACAGATTTTCAGAGACAAACAGGCTTCCAGAAAGCCTTCCCTCCTCCTGGTCCTTTGATGGTAACAAAAACACGACAAATAAGAGAATCTTGGCCAGTTGAAGCCCAAGGAAGCTATTTTTGCATCAGGACACAATAAACGATGCTGCATTTGGAAGTGCAGGTACATTTCTTGATCCCTTATTACAAAGGACCCTCACTGCCATAAATGGAAGGTGTAATAGGGAAGCAAGCAGGAGGATGCACTGACCCCAGGAGACCAAGGGTGTTGGGCTGAAGTTATAGAAGCTTGTTCTGGGTTACCAGAGGGAAATACTGCAAGATTTCCAACCCTCAGACTTAAGAATAAGGATGGCAGAAAGGACAAGCAGGGTCCCCTGCTCACTTCTGGAAATCATAGTCCTACTGACTACATCCCTGGCCCCTCAGAACAACGGTGGGTCCACGTGAAAACAGCACAGGTCTGGGACCTCTGCATCGAACTGTCGGTTTGCCACTGTAAAAACCTAATCGCTGTCTTGTAAACTTTTCCCTCTCACTCAGCACTCCTCGGTATATTGGCTGCTCTCCCTGGGTCTCTGTCCTGACCTTTGCCCTCTTTAAAACGCAGTGACAGGATGATGGAAGGACTTCATTTGCTTTTTTTATTCTCAGAATCTGGTGCAAATAAATCATTCCACATGTAAAATAAATGAATAAATAAAGAGAAATAAAATGTGATCACCCTGCCCTGCCGCTCAGGCGGGGGGGGGGGGGGTCCCCTGGTAAAAACATCCTCCCTTCCTGGAGAATCAGGACATCTGAGTTCTCCTTGGGTTGGTGTGAATGTCAGCCAGCCCGGGAATTTCACTGCAATGCCTGAGGCCCAGCTGAGGACGGATGACCTGTCCAGCCAAGCAGGGGACAGAAGAGTGACACGTCTAGACGGAGTGGCAGATCCGCGTCTGCATCCCGAACCCGTCTCCCAAGTGCTCTGCCTTTTCTTTGTCCTCACGTGTAGAGACCCTTCCAACAAAGCCAAGGGGAAGAGATCGCCCCGCCTGCAGGAGGTGCCATGAGTTCTTGCCTCCCTTTACCTCTTACATACTGCGCCCCGGCTCCTCCCCTACTCCGGATTTGTAGCCGAAGAAATAGAGGCACAGAATGAGCGGGGAAGAGCGAGCCAGCAGGGAACTTAAACGAGTTGTCCCATGTCAGGCTTCTAGAACGGGGCCTGGCACGGAGCACGCTCTGCACGCGAGCTGTTATTTACTATTTGTGACTTCTCCAACTTTTATCACCGTGGACTCAGCGAGATGCGCGCCGAATAGAGCTGGGGCCGCGCTCGCCGCCGAGCAAGGACACGGTGAATGGTGGCCGCTTTGTGATCAGCAGAGCCTGGGGTGCGGATTGTTTGAGACCAGCCAGATATTTTTTTCCCACAAATTTGGAGTCGCAAGGCTCCCCAAAGACTCGGGCCCCTCAGATAATTTCCTCCCAGAACTCCTGGCCTCTGCTGGAGACTTCTTTATGTGGGATTTATCTCAGCCTTCCCTGGTTTTTTCCCCTCTTCACTGTGCATCGCTTATCACTCCGCTGTGCGCTTCTGCTCTCCACTTCCATCTATTATCTCTTCGCTTGCCCACAATGGCTCCCACTTTGCATACAGCCACTGCATTCTGCCTCCTTCTCCCCTGTGACTTGCTTCCTTTTGTCTCCACACTCCTGAGTCTGATACATGCATTGGGGAAGGTCAGGCGTACCTCTCCGATATGCATTTTATCTCCTGCAGTTAACAAAACAATTATTGCTCTCCTTTCTGTACTTTCTGTCACTGGGAACTTTTCCCCTTTCTCCTTACAACTTTTTTTTTTTTTTGCTAAAAATCACCAGTGGTTTATTTCCGCTTGTGTGTGTGTGTCCCAAATACGAACCTACTGATAGTTTTTACAGAATGCATAAAGACACGGAGAACGCATAAAGACACGGGGGCTGGATCACCTCTTCTAATTTTCTTTCATATGTCTCTGTCATTGGGAAAATAGCGTGTGTATTTCTGGCCTGGCCCCCTCCCTCTTCTCTTGAGAGCACATCCTGACAAAGAACTATTTGAATGGTGTCAGCAATACCTGCTAGCCTGTCAATAAATCACTCTTGTGGCTTCTCAGCAAACAGTTTCTTCACAGACCTTGAGTTCCATTCACACTCGAAACATTTATTATTTGTCGTCAACTTCTTGGAAATCCTCTCATCTTGCTTTACTTTGCTTCTCAATATTGACCCCCTCCCACATATAAATGACAATCTGCATAATCTAAGCCATGGCAGACATCGAATGCATTCTCTCCCGAACATTTGATGACTTGTGCATACTTGACCTCCTCCCTGTCCCCTCATCTCAAAAGGCATGTTTTCCTAGTTAGCACTTGCAAGCAGAGTATCCTGACCTGTGAGTTTTAAGCAGAACTCAAAAATATCAACTATGGCTACAGTGAATGCTCCATCACATAGGTACAAATTTTATGAATGGTCTATTAATCTCAGGCCGGCCTCCTGTGATGCCTACCAAATAGTCCATCTGCTCCCTCACATTTCCAGCCCCCACGAGGTTAGGAGGGGTCACGTTACAGGGGCTGGCCAATGAGCTGTGAGTGGAAGTGATGTGCCCCACTTCCAAGCCAAAGCATAGAAGAGCCAGAGCAATTCTCCTGCTGTTCCTTCACCAGTGACTGAGCAGACCTGGTGTTGAGATGGTGAAGTCCTAAGACTGAAGCAGCCTGGTGTGTTCTGGACCCCTGCTAAGAGCAGGCATGAACTTGAGTGAAGCCCCTGGACTTGTCAGTAGCACATCTTAACCTAACACATTCTAATACTCTAACATTCTGTGCTACAAAAACAGGGTTGCGGGCGCCTGGGTGGCTCAGTTGGTTAAGCGACTGCCTTCGGCTCAGGTCATGATCCTGGAGTCCCGGGATCGAGTCCCGCATCAGGCTCCCTGCTCGGCGGGGAGTCTGCTTCTCCCTCTCCCACTACCCCCTGCTTGTGTTCCCTCTCTCGCTGTGTCTTTCTCTGTCAAATAAATAAATAAAATCTTTAAAAAAAAGCAAAACAAAACAAAACAAAAACAGGGTTGCCCCTTGGGGGTTAGCTTCACTAGGTTCTGAAAACTTACCGTTAATTTTGATATTGTTCCATACAACACAAGGGTACCAAAAAAAAAATCCATTACCAAGACATACACACAATGTATGACAATATCATAACCTAAATAGGTAAACAGACCAATAGATATGCCAAGCATCAGGGAGGGAAATATGATGGAAAAGTTTTTAGTATTCTTAGATGCTTAAACAATTGCAATTTTAATCACTTAGAGCAAGAGGGGAAAGAGACAGACTGCCCCACAAGTGAAATCTAGCTGGATTCCAGAATTAGAGACATGTTCAGCAACTCAACCCTAGCACCACCACCATCAGGACAGAGAAATCTCATTCTTAAGGAATATTAGCATATGCTCCAAAGGCAGGTACCTCTTTATTATGACAGCTAATGTCATTTGCCCTTTGAAAAAATATGCTTGAAACAAATACGAAATCTAGAACAAAACTTTTAGAAAAACTATAGATAATTTTTGTCAATGGAGTATGAAATATGGAAGGCAGTCTGTAAATAATCTTTAAGGCATCAAAAGCACATAAAAATGGGTAAATCCAGATCTAAAATTAAAGCATTTATATGATAAAGTAAAAAGGTGAGTACAAATTGGGGAAAATAGATTTGCTAGCACACACTTAGCAAGGGATTAGTACTGAGAATATCTAAAGAACTCCTTAAAATAAATAAGGAAAATATCCAAAAAAGTAGAAAAATGGGCAAAGGATATGAACTGGAAACCCATAGATGTGGCAACCAAATGACTAAAACCATAGGAAATATGCTCAGTGTATATAATAAGCAGAGTTATCTACCAACATTAGACTTTTAGCTAAATTCTGGTCATCAACACTTAGCAAAAGAGGACATTGTCCCCAAAGCAATGAGGCGGACTTTTGTCTCTTTGAGATTTCTGGATTTCTGTGGCTAAAATAGTACTCACAGCAGCAAGTCCAGGACTCAAAGCTTTGACCACGAGTTCCTTGAGAGAGCTTGGAATGCCTTTGAGCAAGCAAACATCTCGAAGAAGAACTTTTCCTACCTATGTGGTCTACTTGCTGCTGGGTGGCCCTGAAATACCAGGAGGACTATACGTTAAACCTCTTTGCAAGAGATATGCTCAAGAAGACTTCGTTGTTATTAGGACAGCCAGCGAAACTTCTGGAACTGTTGTAAAATATTTCATGTTGCTGTCAAAGACCATGTTGCTGGGTTCATTCCCAGTGTTTTCCTCATCACCGTGGACAAACTGCAGTAGTTCATGCCTTGTATTGAAGTAATGAGTTACAATTGTTGAGAAAATTTATGTTGAAAATTTTTGCATGTTTTAAGGTTGGCAGTTGCTTATTGGAAATAAGATTTATTAGTCCCTTGGGAAGATGTTATGCTGGCAGCTTTAATTGAGGACAAAAGTGTTAGGAAGCCAATGGAACTTGCAACTCCAGCTCCATCAGTGACCCACCCCTCCCCAGACAGCAAACTCTGATGCATCAGATGGATTTGGGGCGAGTTACATAACCTCTCTGAGCTTCAGTTTCCTAATCTGTAAATGTGAAAAAAAATAGTGCTCTTTGGGCTTTAGGGAGGATGAATGAGATCAGGCAAAGCACAGTGCCTGGCACATAATCAGCCTGCAGTTGATGTCTGCACTCATTAGTAAGGCGATTCAAGGATTGTCAGGTTTTCATCCACGGGGATGACTGAGCTTTCATCTCCCAAGCCAGAGGGTGAGTGCCTTGAACTGTTTCTCCATCAGTGGCCCTTGTTTGCAGAGAGCCAGCCACAGCCTTGCTCCCAGAGCCCCTTGTGACCTTGTGCTTGTATTAGTGAGACAGATGACCAGGGCAGGGAGGGGAAAGAGCATGCTTGTGCCTGTGGAAAAAGCAGGAGTTAAGACTCACAAAGGGAGAATTTCTGGTCTCATCCTTCCCCACTGCACTCTGCTGCCCCTCCTCAATTTGTCAAGAATTTGTACTCAGTTCTTCCTGGAGGTGGGGGGTGGGTTAGATGACACCCCCAGTGCCCCAGGCTTGCTTTAATTTCCTCCATAGCCTGTATGATTATTCAACATACCACATAGTTTTCTTATTGTCCCTCTGCATCAGAATGTCTGTTGTGCTCACTGCTGGATCCCCAGCATCTGAATAGAGTCTGGTGCCATGTAGGGGTTCAACATCTTGCTGAAGGAACTGAATATAATGCAATTGAGTAAAATCCAATATTGCCCAGAGTCACTGTTATGGGTTGAATTGTGTCCTCTAAAATTTGTACGTTGAAGACTTAACCCCAATTTCTTAGAATCTGACTGTATTTGGACATGGGCTCTTTATAGAGGTAATTATGGTAAAATGAGATCATAGGAGTGAACCCTAATTCAATATGACTGGTGTCCTTATAAGAAGAGATTAGGTCACATGCATGCATAAAGGGAAGACCATGTAAAGACGTTGGAGGGAGACAGCCTCCTACAAGCCAAGGAGAGAAGACTAAGAATAAAACCAACCCTCTGACACCTTGACCTTGGACTTCAAGCCCCCAGAACTGTGAGGAAATCAATTTCTGTGGTTTAAGCCACCCAATCTGAGGTACTTTGTTATGGCAGCCGAAGAAAAGTAATATAATCTCTGAGCAAGATTTCTGTACCAGATCTAAGGTCTGGATTTCATTAGCTCAAAGCACTAACTCTTTAATAGTCAGCACTTTGGAAACAGAGTACCCTTAAAAGCTGAGCAAATCCCTAGAGGGTCTAAGAACTTGAAAGAATTTTCCAAGGACCCAGTCACAGTTCTTCTCTTCCCTTACTGGAAATGTCAGAGCATACAGCTGCACTCAGGACTTGCCCTCTGGGAATTTCTCCTTACCCCCCTCCCCAGTGGGGCAGACACCTTGCACAGCTACTGAGGCCTCATGTGGGATTGCTTATTGCACAGATGGTATCCTTTGTCTACTCTTGGTTTTGCTCCCCTAGAGAAAGGAGGTGACAATCATCTGATTTACCTCCTTATTTCCCAGTCCAGAGATGTCAGCAGTGCTATTAACACTGTGTGTAGGACACTGGCTAGGCACTAGGAGGAGATAGGGGATATGGCCCAGCTCACCTCCCTAGGGAAACCTAGACTCTTAATAGGAATAATACAATTTACAAACTTGAAATAGAGGCACAAACACACCTAAGGCAGGATCTAGTAATCCCTATCTTAACCTGTAGTTAAAAAGATGGTATAGTAATTCAGAAAAGAAGGAAGACTCTGAGAGCTGGAGTGGAGGGAGAGAGACCAGGGGCAGAGTCTCCTTGAATTGTCATATAAGGACTTGTAGTTGTCATGAAGCATTGCAATGTTGGGACGGACAGTGGGGTAAGAATAGGCTAGAACATTGCAACCCTGGAGAACAGCAGAAGTCAATGGCAGGAAAGGGTTTGGGCATGAGGTATGTTTATCACATCTTGCAGAAGAGATCAGAGGTATGGCAAGGTCAGCTACTTCTCTCTATGCTAGATTCCTGGAGGAAATGAGCAAAGCATCTGAGTGAGGTTCAGTTACTTTGTTTCTGACAACAGGTCTTTGCCCAAATCCTCAGGTAGCCTCCTGGTGAGTTAGGGGAGAGCACGAGGAGCTGCCTCTCTGTGTCCTTTTACATTCAGACCCCAGTTCCACCACACTAACACCACATGCAAATCTTGGCCTTCAAGATCTCAACACTTGGCAGCATGCACAGGGAAAGCAAACAAAAGAAAGTAGGCGTGGAGGGAGAAACTTCTCATTTGAAGATGAAGTAGCAAAAGCTACTTTGTCGCTCATCCTGTCTTCCTAAGCAGGATATAGCCTTGAGCTTGCCTTTCAATCCCCATTGTATGGAGAGAGAAAGAGAGACAGAGACAGAGACAGAGAAAGAAAATGAATGAGAATGAATCCCAAAAGATAATACATAGCCTAGATTTGGAAGCACCGCCAATAATGTCCCTGGATCTCTCCTAGCCTTATCAAAACCCCTCTCCTGGAGATACATAGGAGGAGAGGGGGTAGGCATAGATCTTTGTGATGCCCCTTAGATGTGGCAGGCAGTGACTAAGGCTGGTCTTCTTGGAGTAGAAAGAAGAGCCACATTAAGTGACAACATCATGAAGAAGAAGGCCCGGGAGGACAAATCAAATTTTATTTTTGCCCCATACCTAGAACTAAGCTTCACTGTCGGTACCTGTCACTTCCCTCCTCCCCAGCCATGTGCAGGTCTCACAGACCAGAAAGGAACTGAGATAGGGTTGCTTTTTCAATAGGTGGAGTTCCACTATCAACAATTCCTTTGCCCCACTACCATGGATAAAATATTACCATGATTACCACTTGTTCAACTATTTGCCCAGAAGCTTTATAGAATTTTCTTCCCTGAAACCAGAGTTAAATCAACCCATTTATATATATATACTTTGGAGCTGCACTGGAAGATTGCCCTGTGCTTTGATGCATTATATTCTCTTTCCTAGTGATGGCAACGGAGGGTGAGACGGACCATCTCACTTTTGTACGATTGTATAGTGATGCCACGTGGCATCAAAACACAGGACATGTAGTAGTCATCTCTTAATTTCTCTTTTACAAAAGGGTTTTGAAATGTAAGTAGGTGCAACTACAAACTGAAAATAAAGGCTAGCCATTTCAGGCAAAATATTTCTGTGGGTCACCATCTCTACAAACCTATCTCCCAGTCCTCTGTACCTATAATGAGTTCTCTGGCAGTTTATTCTTTATTGCTGTGCTGGACAGCTGCAAATGTGAATTTATTTGAGTTACTTCCTTCTTTCTAGCTGTAATCAAGCTGCACAATATGTGTTAAAATTCCAATCAAGAACCTTTGGAACTTTTTTTTAAAAATTCCCTTAAGCCAATTTTTCCAACGTCAAGAAAAATTTGTGATGAGCCTCGAGGCTATCCTCTGTTGAGCTCTTCAATTCTAATGATAGATGGTGTTACTAGATCTTAAACACTCCCTGATTTCTCTTAATTGATTGGATTTGGCTTGGTTCCTAGAATCAGCTCCTTGGTAGCCTCTGACCATGTAGACTGTTCAAGAGAGTGGAACAAAGGTGGTAATTTCATATGACTTTGAGCACCACATTTCCTCCTTATTGCCCACTTCATACCAGCTTGAGCAACATAACTAGGAAACAAGATCTCCCATGACTCTTGTTTGAAACGTTGAACATCAAACCCTCCCACTACCCTTTTACTAAAAATTAGGTTCATGCTTCTTCCTCCAGTATGGTCCTTCTCGATCATTTGCATTTCTCAGCTTTTACAGATTTGTCAATGTTTGGAAGTGAGGACTGGGGTGGAGATGTGGGCAGATGAAATGTACCGGTAGAAAAAGAGAAGATACAGAAGTGAGAAGTGAACAGAAAAGCAGGGAGAATGAAAGAGAAGTAGAGAGAGAGACAGAGAAAGAAAAAGAGAACACAAATGAAGACTTTTGGCACAAACCTGCCTCCCAACACTCCTTATAAGAAATCCAAATGGCTCTAAGCTTAGCACTTTTTGATTTCTCACCAAAGGGCTTGGAGTGACAGCCATGGCTATTTCCCAAACTATCTCTGTGACTCCTTGACCAGGGGTGTTCAGTCACAGATGACAGCTTTCGCAAATAGAGCCTCTCGGTATGAAAATGCTTTGGGCTTTCTCTGAAATTATCCTTCTCCAGACAGCTCTGAGGGAAGGTGCAGTAGCTTGGTCTTCTGTGTTTAACTTGACTTTAAATAATTATTGGCATTTACCTGGGTTGCCTCAGCAATTCCCAGGTCAAATGTTTTATGTTCCTGGATTGTGCTCTTGACAACGAATATCCGTCTTCAAAGCAAATACTTACTGAATATGGCATGTACCCAGAAATAGAAGAAGAGGAGATGGGCTTAAGGGTAAGAGCCAGTCTTGCCTTTGTGCTCCTGTGGGGGTGAGGCAGACCAGAGTTAGTCATCTGTCAGCTTTGTTCCTGCCTAACTGATGGAGGAGGGTGGTGTTATAAAGCTTCCTTAGCATTCCAGTCTTGTGCCCTCAGTACTTTACTTGTACTTTGTCCTGGGCAGCATACCAGCTCCTACAAGAGGTGACATCTCTGCACCCTCCATATGCTCAAAGACTATCTCTGTCATTTTCCTTCTCACATTGTTTGTCTTCCTTGATTTTTTTTTTTAACCACTGACCACTGTATGTGTTAGCTTTTTTCTCCCAACACCTAATGAAATGAGTTTTATAGGGAGTTTCATTCCTCTCCCCCTTCCCAGTCCCAACTGCTCTTCTTCTCTATGTGGCTTCCTGACTTCAGCACCCTGCCAAGCAAGGCTGCTCAGAGAAAGCTTCCTCACCTGTTCAGAGACTGAAGCACACTGTCTGAGGACCCTGCTCTTCCCAGTTCTCTACGTGGCTGATGTCTCTAGCCCTCCTTCCACCCCAGTGAGTCTGCAGTAGTACACAACGTTCCCTGGGCTGAGGGCAGGACGGGACCCCGGAGGATGCTCACTAGTACCTCCTTGAATTAAAACACACTGCCCATGAGGCCTCAATATCACCTGGGTTAGGCTGACCCTGTGGAGAATATGTGGTCAGAGCTTGCTTCACAAAGAAGCTGACCATCTGTGGGTTTATCACTCATCTGTCATTGTGGCACTACCAGGAGATTCCTGTGGGTCTGACCCTACTCTGACATGTGCACATTGAGGTCTACAATGACTCTCTTTTGGGGAACTCCACTTTGGCATCCTAAATCTCACTGAGAACTAGTTTCCGGTTTTTGATACTGAGTACTTCTACCTGGATAGAAGAACTTTGAGTCATTGAAATCCCTGTAGTGCTTCTGAAAAATCTCTATTTTGCCTGTCACACCTGGCCCGCACTGAGAAGATGTACGGATATGTCCATCTCTCCCAATCTTATGGCAAACTCTTAGATCATTCATGAATAATTGGCAAATAAATCTGCCATAATAAAAACTGGCAGATAATTGTCATGTGGATTGCCACTTACTACTTCTAAACTGATTGCTGGCCTGATTAATAGATCACCCTTTCTTTGCCAACAAGCCTAGATCCTATCTCAGAATCTTTTTTTAACATAGTATTCCATGTTATCATTGTCAATCAATCGAAGTTGGTATCCAAGATAAACTGCATTTGCCTTATTTTTTCAAACAGCAAGTTACAGCCCATTGACAAATATATTAATTTAGGAAGGAAGGAAGGAAGGGAGCTCTCCAGGTGATTCACATGCAAATGCAAGTCAGAATGGTACCTCCCCAAAGTCCAGCTCATGCTGGATGAGGACTAGGTGTTCAAGAAATGAGAGGTTAATTAACCAAGCAACTTTTGAGACTGAAGAAGATAGTTATCAGCAGATGGTGTATGTACAGAATGGGACCCTTGGAGCCCCTGCCTCCCTGAGGCCTTGGAGAAATGGAGAAAATTGTCATTGCTTCCCAATGACATCTCTCTCATCCAGTCAGCCTCTTATGGTAATAAAAATGGAGACTGAAAGGTCCCCATGGTGGGGACTACCATGTTTCCTGTAGCGCAGGTGAAGAGGGCATTGTGTAACCAGAAGGAAAGCAGACCAGTACTAGAAGAAGCCGAAGTGACTCACCCCTACAGGGCTCAGTTTTCTTATCTGTAAAAGAGGGATACTAACTGCTATCCTGACCACTTGTGGAGATCCAATAAAGTCCCAGGTGTGAGGAGGCAGCTGAGCACCAGCCTCCTGATCTGGGCTGTCACGCTACTGGGCTGCATGAGGTTGGAGCAGTCCTACCATTTTGCCACAAGTACCTGCAAGTGCAACAAATGGCTTCTAAAGGCCTTTATAACATTTTGAAGTTTATCTTAAATGGAGAACTAGGTAATTAAGCTCATTAGCAGAAGATAATTTGCTCAGCTTGTTGAAGGTCGGTGGCTTTCCTCTGCCTGTGGAGCACAAAAGGCAACAGAGAAGAGGCGGACTTGGAGCAGGGAGATGATCCCTGCCTGGCCTCTCTTTTCTGTTTTCCTAGGCACTCCAGAGTCCAGCGAGGGTGGAAAGATTGACAGCGGGGAAACAATGGTGGATGAGGAGGGTCCCTGGGGAATCTCTCCACATGACCATTAACAGAGGGAAAGGGGGGATCTGATGCTCTCAGGTGGAGTTGCACATCCAGGCAGAATCTGGTCTACAAACTATTTTTGCAGATTAAAAAGACGGATCCTGAGAAAACATCTCTCTCTAAAATCTTCAGTCAATATTTACTGAGTGCCTACTCTGTGCCTTGTATCACCAGGCAGAAAATATAATGCAGAAAAAAACACATTTGCCACCCTCGAGGACTATATCTGATTATATCCATTCCTCTCTTAGACTCTCAGTGACTCCCACCACATAGGAGATGACATCTATGTAAAAAAACGAGTGGTTGCCAGGGGCTGGGAGGGAAGAAGGGACGGATGAATAGGTGGAACACAGAGAATTTTAGGGCAGTGAAACTATTCTGTGTGATACTATAATGGTGGATCCATGTCATTATACATTTGTCCAAACCTGTAGAATGTACAACACCAAGAGTGAACCTAATGTCAACTGTGGACTTAATAATGATTTGTCAGTATAAGTTCATCAGTTGTAACAGATGTACCACTCTGGTGGGGAATGTTGAAGATGGGGGAGGCTGTGCATGTGTGTGGGGGGAAGAGGTATAAGGGATATCTCTGTACCTTCCTTTCAATTTTGTGTGAACACAAAACTGTTCAAAAAGAAAGCCTATTAAGTAGGAAAAAAAAAAAAGAACAAGGATGCCCATTCTCACCAGTTTTATTCAATGTAGTACCACAAAACCTAGCTAGAGCAATTAGGCAAGAGAAAAAAAAGCATCCAAATTGGAAAAGAGGAAGTAAAATTGTCTCTGTTTGCAGATGATATGGTAGTACGTATAAAAAATTCTAAAGACTTCAGCAAAAAAAAAAACCTGTTAGAACTAATAAACTAATTCAGTAAAGTTGCAGGATACAATATCAATATACTAAAATCAGTTGCATTTCTACACATTAAAAATGAACTGTTAGAAAAAGAAATTAAGAAAACAATCCCATTTACAATTGCATTGAAAATAATAGAATACTTAGGACTAAATTTAACCAAGGAGGTGAATGACCTGTATACTGAAAACTATAAAACACTGATGAAAGAAATTGAAGAAGATGCAAATAAATGAAAAGATATTCTGTATTCACGGATTGGAAGAATGAATATTATTAAAATGTCCATACTACTCAAATGAATCGACAGATTCAGTGCAATCCTTATCAAGATTCCAATGGCGTTTTTCACAAAAATGGAAAAATAAAATCCTAAAATTCATATGGAACCACAAAAGACCCCCAATAGCCAAAGCAGTCTTGAGAAAGAACAACACTGGAAGCATCACACTCCCGGTTTCAAAACATATTACAAAATTATAGTATTCGAGATAGTATGGCATTGCCTTAAGAAAGACAAATCTGTGGAACAGAACAGAGAGTTCAGAAATAAACCCACCCATATACGGTCAATTAATTTTTCACAAAGGAGCCAAGAATATACAATGGGGAAAGGAGAGTCTCTTCAATAAATGGTGTTGGGAAAACGGGACAGCAAAGAATGAAACTGAACCTCTGTCGTCTACAATACACAAAAATAAACTCAAAATGAATTAAAGACTTGAACAGAAGACCTGATACTATAAAATTTCTAGAAGAAAACATAGAGGGTAAGCTCCTTGACACTGGTCTTGGCAATGATTTTTTGGATTTGACACTAAAAGCATGACAACAAAAGCAAAAATAACTAAGTGGAACCACATGAAACTAAAAAGATTCTCCACAGCAAAGGAAACTATCAATCAAATGAAAAGACAAGCTATGGGATAGGAGAAAATATTTGCAAACCACATACCTGATAAGGGGTTAATAGCTAAAATAATATACAAAGAACTCATACAACTCAATAGCAAAAACCCAAATAACCCAATTAAAAAATGGGTAAAGGACCTGAATAGACATTTTTCCAAATAAGACATTTTTTAGAGCAAGTGTTTCTCATAGGGATGTTATAAATATTAGCTAAATGTATAATAAGCATCTATTGAAACCCTGTTGTGTAAAACTTGGTATGAAATTTTATTCAGTGGTAAAAGAGATGAAAAGTCATATGTAATTTATCATATGATAGATAAGAAAAAATATGTACCCTTACGGCAATAATTAAATATAGACAATGTTAAGTATTATAAGAGAAGTACAAATGAGGTGCTATAGAAGTGTGAAGAAGAAAATTATAGAAGTGCTATTTAAATACATCTTTGATCATATTTTAGAAAATGAGATTGTTGAAATTGCCAAAAAATGTTAAAATATTTTTAATAAGACCTTAAAAACATGAGATACTTTATTCACAGGAGGCTTAGAGAATTCTGAAGGAGATTGTCCACTTCCCTAAGAATAGCAAGGGAAACTGGTATCAGTTACCAGCATATCAGTTCCACGGTAAACAGCCACTGGACTGAGTTTTCGGGAGATGGATAGGTCTGGAGCAAGCTGTCTTCAGGGGCATCAGAAAAGTGTCTCTCAGAATTAGGCAGAGAGCCCAGGAATCCTGACCCACAGAGGCCAGCTGCATCCAAGTGGGTGCTTGGACCAGAGCCATGGGCTCTAGAGTAAAAAGCCTTCCCCATGTGCAATCCAGGGGATGCTAGGAATTGTGTAGAAAAAAAGAGCTCACGTTTGGGAAATTCCTATTTAAACAAATTAAACAGACTTCCACATTGTCATTCTCAGATTCTTTAACATATTGATGTGTTTTAGAAATTTCAAAGAGGAAAATAAGTAAAGCACTATTTCCCAAATATATTACACTATAAAACCTTACATTTTATGAAAGATGTCATGGAACTTGTATTGCACAGAATATTTTGGACAACTCTAAAGAAGAACAAAGGGATCTGAAACTTACCAGCTACCTCTCACATAAGTTTGCGTTTGTATCATAAGCATGTAAGCATTTGAAAGAGGAGTTTAGACACAGTGGACCCTCCCTACATGCACCTTACTGATTCATCAGAGCAAAGAGAAAAAGGGCTCGTGGGGAGAGTGAATGACTGATTTTTAAATCTCAAATGTCTTGCCTGGCTTTATTATATTTTTCCTTCTTACAAATGCCAACAATGATGAAAACAGATTATGGACTAATCTTTCTGATCCAATTGCATTACTGGGGTCCAGGCTGATTTCAAACAATTCAAGAAAAATACACACTTCCCAGAGTTTACTTCTTAGAGGGAGATTTCTTTGTTTCTAAAGCCTTCTGTGAATTTTCAAACAGCTAGGATCCGAACCATGAGTGCCAACTAGAATTCTTTGGGGACCCAGTTCTTATCTTATTCTGTTGGCTTCTTATTTATCTGGGATACCTGAACCAAATGCAAGGTGAGAATGTGCTGTGCATTTGGGCCCACTAATAAAGGATATTTTAGACATTTAACCGTCTCTCCATTCAACCAAAATGTATAGAGGACTGTCTGGGACCCAACATTGCTCCAGAAGGAGAGTAACATGGTCTTGTCCACATATGAAGATATATAGATATACAAGTGAACAGCCTCCTGGCTGTTTTAAGCTCCCAGATCTGCCTCTGATTCCTCCCCAAATCAGAGACAGCTCCTCGTAAAAATAAAACATGAGCTTCTGACACTTTTACAACATTTATAGCCACGTTTGCAAACCACCACACATGCTGCTTTCAACTTTCTTCCAATTGTCCATACGTCTGACCTCCCTGATCTTCCCTTTCTCAATCTTGCCTCATAGCTTAGACCTAAATGAGAGTCCCAGTTCCCCAGCGTTGGCCCTTTCCTTCTCTCCTTGGCCATGATCTGAAGAATCTCTCTGGTTCTTCTGCTCTTCCCATCCCACTTTGGGCCCCTGCTGACTCTGAGAGATTCCTCTCTGCACCCCTGTGCCCTCCTGTTGCCTCCCTAAAGCGCAGCCTGCAGAGTGATGGCCCTGCCCTCTCACTAACACAGAGCCAGCAGTCAGACCTGCTTGTGAGGCTGATGGGCAAACAGCCTGTGAATGGCTGCACTGTTGGCCTCCTCCACCCCCCTGCAGCAGCAGCAATGTTTATCTCCAGGTTGAATGGTGGAATACAGGAAATGCTCTCCGAAGAAATCAAGCCAATCTGCACTGAAAGGCCTAGAGTTCCCAGAGTGGAAGCTGATGCCTGAGAATAGGAAGCTGATGCCTCCTTGTTTTGGCAGTGGCCAGAGAATGGATTCAAATTTCTGAGAGAAATGATTTCAACCTAGACTTGCACAGCTCAGAAAACACTGTGAGGGGAAGCCCACGGTACGCCATGCCCTGCATACCTGCCCAGACAGGTCGTCAGGGTTCTCAGGATAGAGAGAGGCCTGAAATGGCAGAAGAAACCCACGTGAGCCATCCATATTAGTCACCTGAATCTTCCATTCTTAAGTGCGAATGGACAACTAAGGATCAATAGATGTTGAGGAAAATGAATAGGGTAAAAGGGAGGGATAATGTGCGAAAATGGCTAAGTCAGCACTTTCCTCTTCCCAGAAATCATCCAAAAGCACAAAGAAAAATTTTAAAAATCCAACATGATCTTTTTGGTGAAAATAATCATAATAGCAATAATCACAGCCAACACTTATATAACAATTACTATGTACCCAGGACTGTTTTTTTAAAAAAACAACTTTGAGCATGCAAGCACTCAAGGAGTACTGTCCCAGTGAGCTCTTCTTAAGGAAACTACTGGGAATGAACTTTGGCCAAGCAAGTGATAACTGAGAACAGAATGGAAAAGTGATGTTCTGTGAGAATTAAATATACTTACCCATAAAATCAACATAAAATCACAGGTGGGAATTACAGTGATAAGCCAGACATATGTATTATTAGTCTGGCCATGTAGAAATGATCAGACTAACAAAATTAGAAAAGGAAGAAAGAAAATGAAAGGCAAACTAATTTCATTGATTAAAAGAGGCAAGTTAAAGTTTCTACCATAGCTGGGAGTCAAATGTATCGTTTAATAGTACAAAGGCAAATACTAAAAAAGATAATGTTATTGACTAATATCAGATAATAATGGAGAAAGAAGGGGGCTAGGGAAGAAGAGGAGAGATGTTAATTTTGTCATTGCTCATAAGGAATTAAAAAATAGGGAACCAAAGGTATTACCCAAAGTAATAATTTTAAAGGTAACCACTATTGTATAAAACAAATCTTCCTAAATATCAGAGGAACAATATACCAAAAGCAAATAGAACAAATCACATAAATAGAATGTATATGTGTATACACATATACATAAACAAAATTGAAAGTAATATGACCAGACTAAAGCTAAACATATTCCTTGTGCTAAAAATATGTGTGCCTAATTTATCATTCTAAAGAAAAAGAATTTAAAATTTTAAAATTTCTTTAGAAAAAGAATAAAGCAAAACTCAACTTTATGCAGAGATACAGTCAGCAAATAAAAACAAACAAAGAGTGGATGTTCAGACAAGGGGAATTAAGGCCAAAATTATTTAAATAAAAATAAAGAGTAGGGTGAAATTCAGTACAGAAATAACAGTATTATCATCAAGAAAGTAGAAATTCAGAAATATATAGGATCATTGTAACACAGAAGACTTGAACTCACCTCTTTCAATCCATGACAGCTCAAGTAGGAGGAAAATAATACAGGAAAGTGACATAAAGGATCTATTCAGGAAGACCAAATGTCTTCAAAATGGGAAGGAGAAATTAAACAGAGAAATAATCGAAGAAAACTTCCTAAGGCTAAATATAAGGAAATAAGTAGTACAAGCATGACTAATGAAACAGGACACACATCTAGACAAATCCTCATGGACTATCAGGACATCGGTGATCACAAACAATTACTAAAAGTTTCCAGAGATAAAACTCATATCTGATCTGTGGTGGTGGGTAGGCTTTGAGGTGGCTCACAATGACCTCCATGTCCTGGAATTCAAACCCTTGTATAATTCCCTCCCTCTGAGTACGTGCAGGACCTGTGACTTACTTCTAACCAACAGAACGTCATAAAGGTGTTGGGACATAACTTCCATGATTGTGTTGCATAGGATTGTGACTTCTGTCATGCAAGTAGGCTGTCTCTGTTGCCTTCTTGGTTTGCCTACTTTGATAAAAGCAAATGTCCATATTAGAGGGGCCCATGTGGAAAAAATACAGAAGCGAGGGTGTACTTAAGCAACATGAAAATCCAAAAAATATAGTGGAGTGTTCTTTAAAAAGTAATCTCAGGTGGACAGACATGCAGCAGCTCCAGAAAGCAGTCTTTCAAAATTGATTATTTAACAAGTGGTATGATTAAGGAATTGAATGAGCACAGTGGTTAAGGGGCCAAAGGAGCAAAAATGTATCCAAGATGCCTTAGGTTAATAGAGCCCCAGAACCTTTACTGACATGGCAGCTCTCTATACCTTTACGGGATTTATTTTTCACTCCTCTGGCACACAAATGTCTTAACAAGAAAAGTAGGGTACCTGTTACTTCTTGCTCTCAGGTCTTATCAGCATATAATTTTTAAGTTGGTATACTGTGGGATGGTAAACCAGAGAGGTTGCCCACAGATTAAATCATTGCATGGTTGATGTATCCCTGAGCAGAGTTGATATATCTCTGAGGTTTTAGAGGTTCTGTTAACTCCTTCAGTAAAGACAAACTATTCTGATATTTTGGGTGGGGAAGGGAGGTTGGGAAAGAAAGAAAAAGTTTTTTATTAGATTACTAGTCTTAGTAATACCAGGTTTCAGGGACTAAAGTGATTTGTTCCAGTGTGAAGACAACATCTAGAATATCATTCATATTTGAAGTCAACTGATTGAACTTGTCATAATCCAATGGCAGATGTGTTAGAAATCACAATCAGTCTAGCATTTAACATATCGATGGTGGTACTGATTTCTATGATCCCCCCAAGGTTATAATATTTGATTGACTATTTTGGTGGGGAGGAGGAGAGCCTGGGACTTCTGCTTGGCTTTCCCTACTAAAATAGGGTTTTTCTATTTTATCTTATAAGTCAGGGAGGTAATGTGGGTTTCTGAAGACACACATTTAAACTGTATATTCAAGATCTGGAAAATAATCAATGTTTTACCTTAAGGCAGACTCAGTACAAAATACTGTTTTTTATCTGACCTCAGAAATCCCTTCTTTGACCAGAAGGATATTCTGGATCCCAAAGAATTAATGGGACTCAGAGTCATTGTCTAATAATTTCAGTATATCAGAGCATTTACTTTCCATGTTTTAGACACATCTTACACTTTTCTCAGGTTCTCTTGGTCTCATCTATATCCTGGTCCCTTAGCCCTTTTCACATATTTCAACTGGGCTAGCCAGGCCAATGTATGGTCCTACATAGTTCTTATGAGGACTTAGGGCTACATCTAGAATCCAAGTCTCCTCCAACTGCTTCCAAACTCTGGGGAGGCCTCACCCCACAGATTGGAGGATTCCAGTTCCCAAACAGCTGCAGAAGGAGCCAAGGGATACAATCTGGAAGTGCAAGGGAGTTAACTTTCCAATGGACTAGCCAATGGAGGCAGGAGACAGGAGATAAATTTCCTCTCTAATCCTCCATCTGATGGCCTGTCCCAAGGCACAGTTGTTGCACACAACCTTCCTGGAGGATCCCCTTTGTCTGAGTGGGTACACCTGTTGGGTTTCAGCCCCCTTAGCACCATGTCATGAAGCAATAATGCATCACACTGCATTTATTTGTCATCTTTCCCTCTTTGCTTCCCTTTTACCTCACTCCCATTACCCCGGGATTTTACTTCCCCCAAAAAAGTCCTGGACTCAGGCTCTCTTTTCAAGAGATTCTGGTCTAAGGCAATTGGGTACAGTTGCTTTAGTAAATGACAGTCTCTTTGGCGAGGACTAGGAGGAAGCTGTGCAGAAGTTCCTTGTGATATTATTGTAGAATCCCAGCCAGCCTTCCCTCCATTCAACAGACTCCAGGTCTGTGAATTAACCGAAGTCTAAGAATAGGTCATTCTAGGCCTTTATTCATTGGATTTAGAGTTTTTGTTTGTTCTTTTTTTGTTTTTTTGTTTATTTCTTATTTTCTGTTGCTTTTGTTAACTTTCTGGTCATTCTTACCAAATTGGACCTTTATGAGTATCTCAACTGTTTTGGTCCTAGAGCACTATAAAAACTTCATTCTAGTTTTAGTGATTTAATTCCTCCATGCTATATGAAGATTCCCATCTCTGAATACTAGGAGTGCTGCTGTCTTCAAGTTCTAGGCCAGACAACCAACCCCGTATTCCTTCTACTTCCCTTTTTGTTAGTAACAGTTGCTCACTGATAATCCACTATAAGTACCAATTGTCTGTATTAATTCTAGACTCTTGGTTGTAAACAATGGATACCAACTTTGTTAACTTAAAAAAAAAAAAGGAATTTACTGGAAGAATATTGGACTATTCTGAGAAAAGGTGAAAAATTTGAGAGTTCTAAGCTTAGAATAAATGGCAATATCCAAGGGAGGCAAGACCCAGCTGAGGCCACATAGACACCATCACTACTGAACACCTGCTACAGTGTCACTGGTCTTTGTCACCTCTGTACTCTCCCCACTGCATGCTGCACTGTTAGACTCACAGAGCTGCCACAGATGATCAGACCGTCCTGTATGTATCACTCCATCAAGATCCAAACCCTCAGGTTCATCCAAATGGCCTAGCTTCTACCTCATGTTCATTCCTAGCTGTTAGGATTCTGGGAAGAAAATATATGACCCCTTTCAGCCTTGAACAACCTAAAAACAAACATCTTCTATGGAGAATGAAAAAGCATATTTCTTTTCTCAACAGGAAAAATAACAGGTAATTGGAAACTCTAAAAGTTACACAAGAAAATCATGACCCAATATAAACTCTAAAATAGGTAAGTATGGTTTGCTTTTTGGCTATCAGATTCAAACTCTGAGTAAATCCTAGAAAATTGAAGTATAATTCTACCCATAATGCACATGTAATGAACTTGATAGGGCCAAAGAAATATTACCAAGATATTTATGAGGCTCAGGGAGGGGAAGAAGTGGAAGGAACTAGAGATGTTATTAGTTTGTTCAGCTTACTAAAGAGTTGAGATATGTTGTCTAAAATTAATGTATCAAGAAACAAAGTTTTATGCATATTATTAAAATTTATAAACAAAATCAATAGAATAAGTGAAAAAATGTGTCATAATATTAGCAAGAGAAAGGTGTACAAGAAGGTAAGTAGAAATAAGGTTGTTTCTTAAATACTGTCAAAAGTTGAGAAATCAAGACACTAGGGGATGAGCGCAGTAATCAGAATTAGAGAGGAAACCACTAGAACCGACAAAAAAGGGAAGAATAGGGCTGTGAGGCAGGGGAAAGATTTTACTTTCCATTTTATACCATACTGCTTTGGTCAAGATAAGCAGCACAGAACTAAGCTATAAATTATCACAGTCCCAACAGGCAATGGTCCTTGTTAGCTCAGTCTCAGCCCGCAGGCAAGACTCAAGCGAGGGTATAGAACTCAGGAAATATTAGATGGTGAAGGCTGAGTGATGGAGAGACAAGGGTTCTTAGAGCCCAAAGGAGATAAAACACCATGCCTGCTGATCACAGCCTGCCCCGGGGTTGAGGGAGACACTGTTCCTGTTGAGGGTGGTGAATGCCATGTTGGGTCAGAGGGATCCCATCCTGTCTTGTTGGGTTTCTGACCAGAGGACTACAATTTGCTGCATAGAGATGTAGCAGCCTGTTTGGCCCCTTTTGAGCCTGAGGTCAACGGTTAGCCTCACATTTCTGTCCCCAAACTACATAATTGCCAGTCTGCCCAAGAACTAAAAAAAAAGAGTTGAAAATCAGGAATTTAAATCTACGCAATTATTCGTTTTCATGAAGATGAGGGCTTCCCCAGGGCTGGCCTCTCTGCTGGGTACTGACCTCTGTCTTAGCCTTGTCTGCAGAGCTTGTGAGAAATACTGCGTCCAGGGGCCCACCTCTTAGTATTCTGAAATCAGCAGGTGTCAGTTGGAGACTGAGATTCTACATTTTTAATAAATCCCTTGGTAATTATGACATGCAGCCAGGTTTGGGAATTCCTGATATAAAACGGTATAGCCTTTAAGGTGCTTAAAACCAACCATGAAGATAAGCTGAAGTCAGACATACATCCTCTCCCAAATGGAGCAACTTAATCTCCATTTGTCGTCTAGCCTGTATGTTCTGATTGTTCGTGGGGTGTGTGGTACTGACCTTTTATTCTCATTTAGGGGGGATATTCTAATAATTGCAGAGATGAAGGGAAAGAGAGAGCAGGATTTGCCTCTTGATGTCATACCTTAAACAATATTAAAATAACCAGATGGCTATACTTTGTTTAACCACACAGGGAACTCTGGGTCATACAAAAGGCTCTAAACTTGGGCATGTCTTTTGCATCCTGGTCTCAGGTCCCAAGACTCAGGTTATGATTCATCTGCTCTGGTTCTTTGGGCACAAAGACCAGCAGCCAGTTGTAGTGAAATCAGTACACACACCTAATGTAGCTAGGCCTAATTATAAATGACTATAACTATGCATATAGTTTTATATACATACGGCTATTTATTTATTTATTTAATAATCATACCAAAATTTCCATTTATTTATTTACTTATTTATTAAAGATTTTATTTATTTGTCAGAGAGAGAGAGAGCATAAGCTGGGGGAGCGGCAGGCAGAGGGAGAAGCAGACTCCCTGCTGATCGGGGAGCCTGACACAGGGCTCCAGCCCAGGACAATGACCTGAGCCGAAGGCAGACGCTTAACTGACTGAGCCACCCAGGCATCCCCCAAATTTCTGTTTAGACAATATTCTAATAGCTGGGAACATGTTTCTTTGTCTAGAAGAGACCGTTTTATTTTTTTTTATTTATTTTTTTTAAAAGATTTTATTTATTTATTTGAGAGAGAGAGAATGAGAGAGAGAGCACATGAGAGGGGGGAGGGTCAGAGGGAGAAGCAGACTCCCTGCCAAGCAGGGAGCCCGATGCGGGACTCGATCCTGGGACTCCAGGAACATGACCTGAGCCGAAGGCAGTCGCTTAACCAACTGAGCCACCCAGGCACCCTAGAAGAGACCGTTTTAGACGAGTTTCCAACATATACTGAACCGTCCATGATTCCTAGTCTTGATGATAGTTTCTGGTTAATTGAAGAATAATTGTATCTGTTAATGATTATCAGATCATACTCGGCTCAGAAAGGTGTGAAAATACCAGGTTGAGAAATGTACTCAGTTGGAAAAAGAGAAAATGTTCAAAGTTTTAAATAGGTCATGGACTGGACAGTTCCACTTGCTCTTTTCCTTAGCTTCTTTTCTTAAGAAGAGAATTTCATGGAGAAAGGTGAGTGGGAATTACTTCTTCAGCAGCCTAAAGGGCAGGCAGTATCCAAAGTCACTTCTTACACTGATGAGATCGTCAACAACTATTGCTGTTGCAAGATGACTTCCATTCCAGGCAGTAGAAGCGTCGAGGGCAGTTCACTGGATTAAGTTTGGATTTTAATCTGATGTAAAGCTTTGGAGGGATCCAAGTCAAAGCTGCAGGATGATGTGAAGGACCAGCTTTCTCATCTTTAAGGTTAAAATAAGAATTCTAATGAAGTTATTGACAGCAGTTTAAGATGCTGTATGTTTTATTTAAACAGATGTACACTTTGGGCTTCTTACTCCACCCTTCGATGAATGTCCTTAGATGTTTTAATAAGCTGTTCTTTTAAGTTGTCTCGAAAGGAATTGCAGGTAGCAAAGAATGCTGATATCTCTCCTTGCTACCGCTACAGAACGGGATGATAAAACAATACCAATCACCTGATGGCCACCCATGCTGGGTGAAGGCGAACCCCGCCAAAGGGAAGGCCAGCCTGTTGACGGCTGGACTTGCAGTCCTGATCCTGTAAGTCCTCATAATAGAATGCTGGTCACACTGAGAGCATGGATAAAATGAGATAAAACCTGTTTTTGCAATGGGCTCCTCACGGCTCCCAGTATAGATGCCATTGTCCTTTTTCATTTTCATCTCCTGAAACTCCTTCGGTGCATTTAGAGTCAGACCAGCGTTTACTTCTTAAATGCCAGTGTCTGGCTTTGTCTTCTGACCTGCAGTTAGGTTGCCTTCTGCCTCCCCCGGATTTGCATCTTCTCACCTACTATGTATGCTGTCAGATCTTATTTAGATGCTGGCAACATGGAGGAATAGCTATAATCTCTCATGCCCAAGACATTTTGAAGACATCATTGGCCACCACGCCTACTATAGGACCTGTGCATACACCGCTAGCCTTCTTCACTATGATTATTCTTACTCATCTTTCCAGGTTCATCTCAGGTGTCACTGTCATTCACTGTACAAATATTTTTTGAGTGCCTACTATGGGGCAGGCATTATGACAGACTTTAAGAATGCAGCAATGAATACATCAGAAGGACAAAACGCCCAGCCTCATGAAATGTACCTTTAGTGAGGGGAGGACTCACCTCTTCTGGGACCTCCCCCCCATTTGGGTCAGCCACTCCAACTCTGGGTTCTCCCAGAACTCTCTGGGCCTCTGTTGGGCCATTCTCACTTTATTAGGGGGCATCTATGTCTGCATCTCCACAGGTTTGTGCAGCTTTTAGGAGGTGGAACTCGCCTTTTTTGTTTTTCCTGCCTCTCTGATGCCTGGAATGCAGTAGATGTTCACCAAATGCTCACTGAATATATGAATGTTAAAGAAAATGGTGCAGAATACTACTGGCTGTCTCCCCAGCATTCATTCCCCTTATTCTTCCTCCTTTCTCATGAAACAAAACAAAATTCCTATTGTTCAGGGGAATCTATCCTCCTTCATATGGTCATGCATTGCCTTCATCCAAAATCAGCCAAATGATACAGAATTTATACCAGGAACTGGGTGTGCTGCAAGAAACAGACCCTACAGTTAGGTAAGATGGAGGAAGGAAAGGTAGAAAGCAGGGAGGACCCCAGCCTTCCTCGTGGGGAAGGTGGTGACTCTTGTCCGAGGACGGTAGATAGACAGTCAAACTGTCACCTGCCCAAGTCAGGATACCAACCATGTGCTTGCGGAGACTGCAATATTTGGGGAAATGCTAGGGAAAATACAGAATATTGGCGTCTCTTCTTTTTTTTTTTTGCAGTTTTCAGTCTGGTTATACATGAATGAGATCAGCTCAGACTAAAGGTGACCTATCTTAAAACAGAGAGGGGAAAGAAAAGACAGCTTTGCTAGGAGACATGCTTTCTGTCTGTCTATACTCTGAGATCTAAATTGATTGACTAGGAGTCCAATAACTTGAAGCCTTTCAGGGTTGAAAAAGCAGAATCCTCTACTCTTAGATAAAGTCAGTGGGAGCAGAGGCAAAGAGGCAGGAGACTGAGCAAGAGATAAGATTGAGCCGAACTATAATCCGGATCCCCAGCCTTCCCAGCTCGTCCTGTTAAGCATTCTCCATGAGACAAAGAAGACACTCAGACTTATTGTGGAGATGCTGGCTGGGAAAAATCAGATTATGGGTGGTATCTCCCCACCAAGCTATTGTTTCAAATTGCCTCAAGGCAGAGGCCATTGAAGTGGGGGCCAGGGTGATGGACAGAACCCAGAGGCCAGATGGGTGGTAGGAATTCTCACTCAAGGACCATGACTAGACAAAATCTTTGCCCCGTGGAATTGACTGGGCACTAACAGATTACAAGCCAACCTAGTTTTTTTAAAAGAAATATATTATTGGCTATTTAACACATAGGCAATACCCAGACCCCAAACTCATGCCAACAGGAAGTGGGCTACTAAGTTTCTGTAGCACCCCCCTCCCAAAAGGGTTTTCTTCTCCATGCCCTCCTCTGATTGGCTTCGAAGGACACTGCATCACTGTGATTCTCCAAAAAGCAGGACCACCAGGTTCCTTCTTCACCCGGGGCAGGATGGTCATGATTTCTGCTTGGTGGCCCGGTGCCCACTTGGTGTTGTTTCCCATTCTTCCAGGGTCTGAATGAGTGATTTGATGGCAGCTGTTGGGTTCCTTGCCAACCCCTGAATGTTGAAGTTTGGGTGCTAGGAATACATCTTTAACAAAACAAAGCCTGGTCTTCAGGGGGCTTGTAGTCTGGATGGGGAAACAGGTTGTTGTTGGGAAGCAGGGCTGTTGCCATACTACGCACACAGGGTGAACCCCAAGCTTGGCATGAGCGGGGGGTGGGGGGGAGCTGGCACTCTGGCTTCCTGAATAACAAGCATCTGAAATTGAGATCTGAAGGATCGAATACAAATTAGTCAGAATGAAAGCTGGGAGTCAATGGGCTAGAAGCCAGGAGGGTATGGCCAGAGCATTCTTGTAGAAAGCCCTTCTGGCCAATGAGCATTGATTGGAGGAAGGCAAGAGGGGAGGGGAGCTAGAGGACAGTTGGGAGGCAGTTGATAAAATCCAGCCTTGAATGCCAGACTTTGGATTTTATGCTTATCTGCCTTTGTTGGAGTATCCTGATGTCCTTGCTAAGCCCCTCAGGGCAGGGTTTTTGGTCTGTACCAGGAACTAGAGCCTCGGGGAAAGCGAAAGCAGGTCTTCAGCAGATACCCAGGCCCCTTCTGTATCACTTGTCCTTGAGCCTTCCTGCCCCTCTAGGGAAGCTCTCCAGCCAGAAGGTCAGTGCCTCCTGCTTACGGAAGATTCATTCTGATAAGGATTTTAATCCTGATAAGGCTTCTTCCTTGCACCTCTGATGAAATAGCCCTGAGAAACTCCTTCCCATGTGTGCTCTCACAACCCAGCTACCTCCCAGATTAACATCTCTGCTAGCCAAAAACTACAAGAAAACACAGTTTCCCTGGGGCCATTTTGTTCCTTGAATCTTTTCCATTAGAACAGAGAGTAATTTAATTTGGGCTCCTAGGTCAACCACACTGTTTAGAAGGTACTTGGGAGGCAGAGGCACTTCTCTGAGACTGTGATTCAACTAAAAGGAGGTATATCCTTGAAAAACTGGCTATCCAGATAGCAGCAGAAGTTTCTAAAAGATGGAATCTAATAGAAAATCCTGCTTGAAATATTTATAAAATCTGTTTTAAGGGCACTTACCAATCCACTAAGGAGTCCCTTTGCACAAATTCGTAATGTACAATTGCAAAGAGGCCTCTTTACTGGGACCCCAAGGTCTCACAAGAGGAGTTTGCTTCAGACAGGAAAGAAAAGCATGAGATAAGAGGACCGCACATCCGCTCAAGTATTTGCATTTGGAGGTTTACATTAAAAAGAGAATCTTTTTCTACTGTCCTGATTGGGAATTTTCAATTAAAAAGTGAGTCTCTCAGTTTTAATTTGGCTCTGTGGAACAGAGGACGGGATGAGTCTGGGGTGGCCTTGAGCCCAGGAGGCTTCCAGTGGCCGAGCCGACCAGCGGAAGGGAAGGGGAGATGCCTGTTTCCTGGAGCTTGCAGGCTTGGTTTGTAAGGAAAGGCAGTGGGCAGCTCTTGGAGAGGGGCCGCACCAGGGGGGACAGGGGGTTCCCCTCACTCTCTTCTGCTCTTTGGATTATGTCCACCAACAGATAGGGGAGGGAGTAAAGCAGTCAAGGGGGAGTTGGTGCGATAATAAAACAGGCAGCTGTGGGGAGAGCCTTGGACTTTCACACAAGTGGAAAGCCTTTTTCATGCTCCTTCAATGGCTGATAATTTTGGAGTGGCCCTCTGTGCAAGTTACTGGGTAAAGCGTCTCAATTGTATGATTTCACGTATTTATTTATTCCTAGCCCCCACCCCCACCAACAAACCTGTGAGATAGACAGTCTATTTTTATCCCCATTTTCCGGCTGAGAAAGTTGAGGATCATGGAGATTGAGAAGTTCACGAAAAGACAGCTGGCAATGTGTAGAGCCAAAATTGAAATTGACATCTGTCTGACTTCAAAGCCCAGGCTCTAAGCCACTAGTGCAGACAGTCTCCCCTTCAAAAAAGAGTAAGATCACTTTGTCTTATAGCTCAGTCCACCCTATGCCCAATGCTAGGAGATCAACGTGGAAACCCTTAGATTGGCCAATCAATAAACTTGGTGCCACATTCCTGGGTGGATTTCCCTAGACAAGTGTCTAGTGACTGATTAATGAGATGGGACATTCTAGAAGGAGCTGGGAGAACATGAAGCATCTGGTTCTCTGCTCACTCCCTCTCTCCCTTCCTTCCAGACAATCTACTCTATTTACCTGCCATCAGGAAAATGGCATCTGCCAGGTAGAAGTAGGAGTCATTAGCTAGTAGACAGACAAACAAATAACAAATATCTTCCCTGAGCATTGCACTGAGCACTGAGGGAAGGAACGAAGGGGAAGAAATAGAAGCCCTTAAGGACCTTGCTGCCTGATTGGAGAGACAAATTAATATATAGGGTGAACTACCCAAGGGACTTTTAAAGCAACAGACAAACATGAGCCATTCCAACCAACCCAAAAGAAACACGGGAAGAACAGAGCACAAGAGCATATGTGTGTGTGTGTGTGTGTGTGTGTGGTGGGGGGGTGCGGGGAGAAAGGAGAGGCCAGAGGGTATGCTTGGAGAAGACCCCTTGCAGGATAGCTGCTTGGAAATAACAACCTGGAGCAGAGGAAGGAGAACCCTGCAGGAAAGTCGAAAGGTAAAGATGCTCCGTGAGACTGTTCTTCTGTCCCTGAACCACACAGCAACAAGGGGCAGGACTTAAAAGGCTCCAGTTTGGAAACCTGAGGAGGTTGCCTACCTCCGGACTCAGCAACCACTCAGTCCTTGGCTGGCTTGACCCTTTGTTCTACATGTCTCTCAACACTGTGGTTTTGCAGACCAAAACCTGATGTTGCGCAGAGTATGTATTGTTAATGGTCTCCTCCCCGCAAAAAAACACATCTTTTAGCTTCTATCAGAGCTGCTCGGCTACTGTTGGTTAATAACATATTCCAGGAGAAATGGAATTGAAATCGGAGGATTCTTGAAGCATTCAAAACTCAGGAGGTTTAATCTATGAAAATATTTGAGGGAAGGTTATTATCAGCGCACAGGACTTCTCACTTAGTGACAGCCACCTACTGTTTCTGTGCATGAAATTCATCCTCTACATTGGCTGTCCCCTTCAAGGGAAAATGCCTAAATGAAAACCCCAACCCTCTTTTCCTGTAGGGCATAGTCAGGCTTCTGCCTTCTAGGGGGTTCTGCCCTGGTGGTCACAGGAGGGGCTCCGGTAAGTTGATGAATAGACATTGAGCTTGGACACCACGTCACCCAATGTTGTTCTCCAGATGATCTGCACCAAAATGAGGTTTGTTTAAAGTGAAGACTCCTGGACCTTGCTACTGAATTATGGCGCTAGAATCCCTGGGATCTGAGATGTGCAGCAGCTTTTGAAAAACTCTCCAGCAATTCTCAGATGCAAAGGAATTTGAGGACCTCTGATCTCATCCACAATTTGCAAGTGAGGAAACTGAAGCTCTGAGAAGTTAAGGTTCTTGCCTTACACAACGCAGGATTACCTGGACCCAATAAATGCAATCCTGACCTTCATAGGATGGAATTGCATTGAACCGTGGAATCATGGCAACCCCCTGTGAGAACTGAGACCTTCAAAGACCCTACAGGGAGGAGACTTAAAAGGCAGAAAACCACTTCATGGTAGCCCCAGGTGTATGGCTGGAGCCTGTCCTTCCAGCCCGCGGGAAGGTCCTGTGAAAGCACCACCAGACCAAGTCCTGGCGCTGAGAGTGGAGGGTCCTGAGGAACCACTGAACATGAAAGGGAGGCAGAAAAAAAAAAAAGGAAGGGACCCTGGAGGTACCCAGAGATCGGTCATTCCTCTGTTCCAGCCCAGCACCCAGCCACCCATGCAGGGGGTTGACCCAGCTGCACCTCTAAAATCCTGACAGAGGGAGGAGAGGAGCTTCAAATTAGTGGGGGAGCCCTCCTCTGACCGTTGCCTAGAGCCTAGAAGTGGAAGATGAACATTCAGTGAAGAGTCTTCAACACACAATGCTGCATTTCTGTGAAATATTACTTAGATCCAACTGCAAGGTGATGAATTCCGCTGCAATCCCCTTCTCTCCAGCTTTCCTATCCTCTCTCTCTCTTCCCCCAAAAATGAAAAAAAAACACACACACACACACACACACACAAAAAACAAAACAAAACAAAAAACCCAATAAGGAACATTAGAGGGAAAATAGACCATACTGCTGGAAAAATTCCCAGCTTTCTGAAAGTGTGTTTTCTCTAACAGGCTGGGGAGGCTCACTACAGAGCAGGTGGTGATTGTGATGTGGTGCCTGGATCACTGCGTGTGCGAAATCGGGAGGCAAGGGGCCTCCGAAAAACCCTACTCGCTTCACAGTGATGCTGGGGCTGGATCCTGAACTGATATGTAACACACACATCCTTCGAAAAAGAGAGAGAGGGACAGAAATATGGTGAGTTTGGGGGAGTTTAATCTAAGGAGTAGTTGAGATAGTTCCCTGAGGAGAAGGGCAACATCACAGTGAGTCAATCATCACCCATCAGGTCTGGCAACTTCCCCATTTTCCAGAAAGTTTTGGGAACAGAAGCAGCTAAGTTACTCCTTCCTGCTTGCTCCTTATCTCAGAGAGGTAAAAGCAAATTGATACACTTCTGGGCATGTTAGAAGTGCAACCCAGGAGGTTCCTAGCTGTGGAGACTGAAAGATCAGAGAATCAGACAGAGTGCAAGGAGGGTGGGGACCGAAGAAGAAGTTCAGTCAGGCCAATAAAATGAAAGAAGTGATATGAGTTATATTTATGGCACCTGGGAGTTTGAGGACTATCTCAGGTAGGATATAGCCAAGACTAGTAGAGGTGGCCTTGAACTGAGACTGGGGAGGGGGAAGTAGGAGAGAACGGGGCAATCAGACTTAGGCGGAGGGAGCACTACTTCCTCTCTGGCTGTGTCCTCCATATTCCATAGGGTGTCTTCCAAAAGGGTGGGGACTGGCAAACTATTTCTTAGCAGCAACAAGAGCTTGCTTTTCCTGGGAGAAGCTGAAGAAAGGGGGAACCTAATTAAATGAAAATTGAGGAAGCTGAGGGCCACATGTGGGCTGAGAGTAATCTGGGAGTGGTCATCAATCATCATAAACCGGCATTTACTCAGCATCTTCCCCTCAAGGGCCCACGTTACAGGAACTGGATGCAACTGAAGCCACTGCTTCCCAGAGACTCCCTGGAAGCCTGAGCAGAAGGAGCAAACTGGGGAGTCAGAGCCCCAAAGTGCAGATAGCGATATTATGGTGTGAACCAGCCCCAAGACATCTATCTCTCTGTGAGAATGAACACTTAATGAGTTTGTCATTCACTTGTCGATAATCATGGCTATAGTAGGAACTTTCTTATTATAAATTTTAGTTTTTCATAGGTGCTTTGTCTCTCATGCTAATTGTCCAGTCCTTAAGGCCAGAGACCCTCTAGTACATCTCTATCTCAACATGGCTCCATTCATCCACCTCCTACCATTGTGTGGCATATTTCCCTGTGGTTTTCATCTGTGAGAAATGCAGAGGAAAATAGTGTTCAATCCCTAACTTCAATGAGTTTATGGTATTATATAATATATACGTACATATATATGGGATCATACATAATTCAATAAAGTGCCAGGTGTTTAGGAAGAGACATAGGCACCATGGATTCTCAGAATAGATGGGGTAGGTGGGTAGCCAAGAAGAACTCAGACCCTAGAGTGAAATAAACTTGGGCTTAAGACCCAGGTTTACCACTTACTAGCAATGGGAACTTCTGTGAGTTATTTAAACCTCTCCGTAATGGGGGAATAATAGAAATTCTCTCAGAGAGGTAAATTGAGAATTAAATGATACAACACATGTTATGTGCTTATTAGGGGGTCTACCAGAGATAAGTGCTCAAAATTAGTAGCAAAAAAAAAAAAAAAAAGGAAGTTCATGACATGATGCCAAGTTCAGACATTCACATCTCTTGATTCTCCACACAAAATGATTTAACAAACAACTATTTCCTCAGGGCATTTTCAAATTCTCTGGGTGAAGTTCACCTGGGTGAGTGGCCAGGAATCTAAAAAGGTCAAGGTTGCCAGGAGCTTGCTTTTGAACTACACTGATCTCAGTTTCCAACCCAGGAGTTCTCTCTCAGCTGGAACCAATAAGGAGCTAAAGCTACTATATATTCCCTCAAATGAGTGTGCAAAAGCTTTGTGGCCTCCAAAGAAGGTCTGTAAAAAAGGCTATTGAAACACATGGGTGTCTTCCAGAGGGCAGTGTCCTAAGTTGAGCTCACTTCTCTGCACTTCTTGATGGAGAGAGCTGATAAATGGTTGAAACTGGGGGACTGGAGTGAGCCGCTATGGACTAAGATGGTAGAAGCACCCTAGTGTTCCTCCCCTCCAACATGGGCTCCTACTCGGAGATGGTGCTTGAGCCAGCCTTGTGTGTGGTCTCAATGTAAATGAAAGATGAACAAATGAAGAAATGCCTTGTCTTCTTACCTCCCCCTGAGGCTACACCTTCTCTTACCTGGTAATGGATGCCCCCCATTAAGGATCTCTAGTGACGGATTTGCAAAAAAATTTAAAAATCACTGGAGCATCCAAATGCTTTGTTCCCAATTTGCCATCAACCTGCTCATAAAGCAAAGAATCCAAGCGGTGGATGGCAACACAGAAAAGCTGTGTTCAATAATTATTTTTATTTATTTTTTAATTTACCAGATGCTTTTATGGTATTTATTACATGCCAGACATTGTTCTACATAATCTCTTATGTTGGAACAGCATTTTATTTTTAAAAAGTTTGAGAAGGACTTTTATATACATTACCTCATTTGATCCTCATTATAAGCCTAAAAGGGAGGGGTTTTTTGTTGTTTTAACTCTCACAGATTTAAAAAAAAATAAGTTTCAAGAAAATGAAGTCATCCATTCAAGACCATTCAGCTTGTAGTAAAGGCAGGACTCATCAGGTTTTCTGATTCCAA
The DNA here is from genome assembly GCF_054177405.1 of Leptonychotes weddellii. Lineage (NCBI taxonomy): Eukaryota > Metazoa > Chordata > Mammalia > Carnivora > Phocidae > Leptonychotes > Leptonychotes weddellii. The sequence goes on from NC_138374.1 coordinate 103,615,493, forward strand.
ACCCTGTGCTCTTTCCATTGCATGAGTAAAAGAAAAGAAAGTTTCCTGTCCTCCAACTGCTTGTAATAAAGTGGAAGAAAGACTTAAACATATAATATTGAGAACATTTTAATCCAGAGTAACAGATAAGCAGACTATATAGGGGGGTGTAGAAGCAAGAAATAAATGGATTTCCCAAGAAGGTGGGTAAATTAGTCAAGGCTGTTTTTTAATACAGGTGACAGAAACCCAACTGAAACCAGCTTCAGGCAACCAGCTCCAACTGGCTTCAGGCACAACGGAACCCAATGACTTGAGCAATGTCTTCAGGACTGGGCTTCCTTGGGCCCTGCCTTGTTTTGCATTCTCTTGGTCAGCTTGATTCTCAGGTGGGCATCTCCAAGTGGTGGCCCCACAACTCCATGCTTATATTCCACAGATTTAGAAATCTCAGCAGGAAGCGTCTCTTCTCAGACAATTCCAGCGGAAGACCTGGGATGGCATTTCATTGTGCTGGCTTTGGTCACATGTTCTTCTCTGAAACAATCTCCATGTCAGGGGGATGCACTGCATCATGGTTTGCCAACAGACCCAAGGGATGAGGTCCAGTCTGCCAAAATCACATGATCTGAGGGGGTGGCGACTGGGGAAAATTGGGATATGAGAACTCAGGCAAAAGTTACCCCAGTGGCTGAGTTGGGGGCAGCTCCTGAAGGAGGCATCCCTAGGTAAGTGTTTTAATGGTGAAAGGGACACAGCATGAGATAGTGAAGAAGTCCCAGGAAGGGGGAGTCATGAAGTCCTTGTTCTAATCCCAGCTCTTGATGTAACAACTACTGATGTGACTTTGAACAGTCATTGAGTCATTGAGGCCCCTCTCTGGGCCTCAGTTCCTCAAATATAACAGGGAATAATAATTTAAATAATAGTAATAACAAAACCCTCTGGGTTGCTGTGAGGATCATGATATGATCCAATTGGACAAGATCACAGACATGAAAGCCTTTTGAAATGCTAAGTGAAAAGATTTATAAATATCAGAGTGTGTTTGAGGCAAGGGACTACCATCAGCAGAGACAGGAGACAGGAATACATAGGGTGTGTACAGAGAATGGTAACTAGATTGGATGGCTAGGTCCAAAAAGCCAGGGTGATGAATGCATAGTCTTACATACGGCGACCCCACACACATCAAGGCTGAAACTTAGTCTCAGTAAGTAGGTGCTTTCTTTGAATGGTATTGGGAAGAGGACTCTTTCTTATGGCTGTAAGTTAGTGCCTGAAAAGGAGCTCCAGGTAATTCCAGGAGGGAGGACTTGCCCATGCAGGGCTAGCTTTCCCAGGTAGGGGAGGGAAGCTGGCTCTGCCCCTGGCCGGTGTTTAGTTTCTGGGAGGCCCTTTCTCCTGCCCAACCCTAAAGAAATCACAGCAACAGGTGGGGAACGGAGAGTTGGGGAGGGCTGGGCCAAGGTCCCTGGAGGGTGGGAAGGGGGGCAGGGCAAGGAGGATTAGAAAATAGCAGGTGGAACTCAGTACAGTTCCAGCTCTCTCCTGTGACCAGCCCTGATTAAGGTAAATCACTTTTGTTTACTCACCAGTTCTCTGGGCCCTTCCAGGCCGAGCTCAATTGCCAGCTTATAATTGCAGAGTTTTTCTCAGCCCAGGAGGACCTGGTGAGGGTGCTGGGTGGGGGGTGGGAAGAAGAACGCATTTTTCTCACTGTGTCTATTGTGGAAGGAGCCCTAACCTGGGCACCTCGAGATAGAGATTTCTCATTGCAGTTGGGGTTCGTCCATCCCACCTCCAACATCCTTAGGATAAAGCACGAACAATGGAGAGCGATGCTTGTCCCAGAAACATGGATGGGGTGGATGGCAGGGAGACTGTGTGCCTGGCCCAGCTTGAAGACAAACCAGAGAGACTCCCGACACCCGTGATCCCAGGCTGACTCAAATAAGATTCCAGAGAGAAATAAGAATGAAGATAAATAACTACCTACTTGCTTGGAACACTTAGCCAATTCACAGAGGAATTTCAAATAATTTACATTATTCATTGTTCCCTGTGATGCAGGCAGACAGGTTTTATTACAGAAGCAGTTAGGAAAGGTTTTGTCATTTGTTCCAGACCCCAGCTGCTGACACCCGGGAGAGTCAGAGTCAACTTCTAACGAGCAAGTTCAGTGTTCTGTTGCTGTCGGGTCTGTCACATTATGAGGCTGGCACTCTTCTCCATCCTGGCTGTCCTCACCCTGGAAAATGTGTCTGGGGTCTTCTGACTCTACCTCCAGGACCTCTACATTGGTGGACAGGGTGAAGGGTAAGAAGTCTGAAGGCGTGGGTTATAATCTTGGATCCACCCAATCCAAACTTGCTCAGGTGACTTGCTCCCGGTTTGAACTTTGTCATCTGCACCAGGGAAGGTGCATTACCCCTCCCCCCGGCCCACCCCCATGGAGGCTAAGATGCCTCCATGGCAGAGGGCTACAAGTGCTTTAAAGAGTTCCCCGAGCTGTTCACAGGTGAGCAAGGCTTCCCAGTATCTGTTATTCTGACTCTCCTGCCCTTAACTGTGGATGCCCCCCCTAAGCCCCAAGCCAAGGGAGGGGTCTGTGTCAGTCTGTGATCTGAGCTGCAGCTAGTTCGTTGTTCTTCACTCAGAAGCCCTCTTGGGCAGCCTGTTTTCACTGACTCTGTCCTGGGCAAGTTGCCCAGGGGCCCGTTTTGCAGGAAGGATGAGCCGTGGGGGGAAGAGCAGCTCCACAGGTGAGCAAAAGAGACAGCCAGCTCTGAGCCTTTAAAATGTAAAATGTTCTCTTGGGAGTGTGCAAAGACCTGATTTGTGAGAGATCAAAGTCAGAAGCACCGCTCCTCCAGAATCAAAGCCTCCTTACTCGCAGGAACAGACAGCAAAGATTCCCCCTGCAAGAAGAGCCAAGCATAACAATGGAGAATGAGTGGCTTCCACCCTCCCCCAGGCTGGGATGGGGGCCTGGCTGTGTTTGCAAACTTCTGCACCTGGGCTGCACCTGCCAGGCGAGGACTGGCCTGGAAGCAGCGGAGTGCACCTGCTCTTCTGATTTCCCCTCGTTTGTGGTGGGGATGGTCCCACTGAATCATGCACATCCCTTTTTCCCTCCCGCTTGTCGGTTGGCTGAGGGACGGGGCAGGGAGAGCAGCTTCCAGTTCCAGCACTTCTATTCACTCCCTCTGCGACCTTGGGCAGGTCCCTAGCTTAACCAGGTTTACTCAACAGTATTGATGGTAACTTTCTGTACTCTTCACTCTCAGGAAGCTGTGGGACTCAGTCAGGACAATGGATGGGGCCTTGCTCTTCGGTCAGGAACGAGCAATTCACGTTTAACTGTTGGCAACTTTGACTGAAAAGCACAGAGAAGGGGGGAGAAAATCTGAGTCTTCCACAACACTCCATTCCAACCAGATTTTTTTTATCCATTAAAGAAAATTGAGGCTAGCAAGGGTGATGACCCTCAACTTTCCACCCCCAACCCCTATCTATACAGGTATCTTTAAGCACACCCATCCTAGTGGCAAAGGATAGGGGGTCCCTCTTCTTGGTCAAGGCTTACCAGGATGCTCTTGACTCCACCCTCTCCCACATCTTCAAGATCTTGTTGCATTGGCCATTTCAACCTCTTCCTCTATGGGCAAGCCTTCCTTTCAGCCCTTGTGCATGCTCAACATATCCTGTCCTATAAAAAACAAAACAAAAGAAAACAAAACAAAACAAGCAAACAAAAAAACAAATCAAAACCCTCCAGACAAAGATGTCCACAACCCAGTCTCTTTCCTCCCTCTCTCAGCCACTTCGTGAAAGACTTGTCTGTACTCTGAGCCTCTATTTCTGTAGCTCCTTCTCTTTCCCAAACTGATTTTGGTCTGGCGACCACCTTCACTATGCTACTGAAACTGCTCTTGTCAAAGTCATTAGGAAATATTAATGGTCAAATTCAAATCTTTATCATACCTCTAAACTGAAGTAACACTTTAAAAATGCCATTTTTCTTAAAATTTTAGATTACCTTAGCTTCTGTGATTGCATACCCATTTGGCCTTCATCATATCCCTCTAATTTGTTACTCCTTCATCTCCTGAGTTGGAACCTCTTCTTCTAATCACCCATGAAGTACAGGTATTCTAGAATTTTATCCTAGTCTCTCTTGTCTTCTGACCTTATCCAGTCTGAGTGTTTCAACTACCACATGTAAACCAGTAACTCTCAAATCAATATTTACAGCCCAAAACTTTTCCCTCAGCTTCACACTTGTATAGTCAACAGTGGGCTAGATCCTTTGACCCAGATGGACCACTCAACATATCCAATGACAAAATCATCATCTCATCCCCAAACAGCATTACTTTGACCATTTCTAATCTCAGTTGCTGGCATTTCCATCCACCCCATTACCAGGCCAGAAACTTGAGAATTCCCATCCCTCCACCCAAATGCCATCAAACTTGAAGTCCTGTCAGTTGTACTTTCTAAAAAAAACCTCTAAAATCTGCTCCATCCTCTCTGTCTTTCCTACACCAGTTCTAGTTCAGGTCATTTATCCCCTTTCCCATCAACATGAAACATGGAGGGCATATTTCCCTGCCTCTCCCTGACTTTAATCTTCCTGCCTCTAATCATATCCCTCTCAAATCCCTCCTTTATAGAGCCACCAAATATTTTTAAGAATCCATTTAAATGCAGATCTGACCATGGCACTTCCCCGATTGAAGCCTTTCATTATCTTAGATCTTATCATAACCCCAGCCAGTTTCCTGTGGACCTCCAAGACCATTCTCTTGAATACAACTTCAGTCTCACTTCCTGATTTTCTGCCTCACACTTCTAGGGGGTCTTTGCTCCTTCTAACTTCTCTACCTGGAATATTTCCATCATGGTGTTAGAACCTGGATATCAACAATGCCAGAGAGAGTTTGGGGTTATGTTATGCTCGGGAAACTCAGGTTATACACTTCTTTCTCTTCTGTCTCTTTACCTCTTTAAAACAGAAAAAAAAGAGAATTTTCACTTTCTACGGTGCAGTATTTCGTATCCCATCAGCACCCAGCTGTGTGGCACAGAGGAAAGACTCTCTCTTGGGAAGACTATCTCTACAAGGAATCAGTCAACTTACATATGCTGGACTGAGTGGGGCAGGTCTCCAAACTCACAATCATTCTTCTAAAAGGGACCCTACTAAAAACTTATCAGTGACTCTGAGCCAGTCTCTATATGATGGGACAAAACAACTTTAATGGAATAAGTGTTGCCTGCCTTTCCTCTGGCTGGGCCCATTCATTCTTTTTCCTCTCCTACCTTTTAAGGCTGAGATGGGCAAGGGCCATGGATAGAGTTTGGGGTAAAAACCCCAGGAGGAGCTCTTGTAAATGGGGAAGTGGATGAGAGAGAAAAAAAAAGAGGGGGTGGACTATAAATTGGTACGATCAGTGTATTTGTTCATTTAACAAGAAATTATTGTGCGTTTAGTACATGTCAGTCATTATCTTAGATGTTGGGGATACAATAGTGAATGAGAGAGACAAAATGTTCGAAAATACAAGTAGAAAACTTGAGTTCTTTTGAAACACTTTTGCTTGTTGATGATTTTTTTTTTTTTAAACACCAGTAACTCAATGGGACTACACCATGTGGTTTATAGTTACATAAAATCATAATCTGGGAAAAAGTCACCTAGAATTCTGGACTTACATATCATATAAATTTACAAAATCTAAGAGGGAAAAAAAATTCTCCCTAAGAAATAATATGTCAGAACTGACTTTTATCTGGACTCTACAGATATTCGACTTCTTAGTAAGTCCTTTCATATTGAAAGAGGATGTTGGTGGGGGTGCCTGAGTGGCTCAGTTGGTTAAGTGTCTGACTCTTGATTTTGGCTCAGGTCATGATCTCAGGGTTGTAAGATCAAGCCCTGAATCAGGCTCCACACTCAGCAGGGAGTCTGCTTGAGATTCTCTTCCCCTCCCCCTGCTCGTGCACACACACACTCTCTCTCTCAAATAAATAAAAAAATCTTTAAAAAAATAAATAAATAAAAGAGGATATTGGCATCAGGTATGCTTAGACCAGTTCCAGGCATTCTTCTTTCCCCTGGTTGCCACTAGACTCAGTTCCTTGGACACTAGTCTGGGTCAGGCAAGCATTCAGGCTGTGGAAATACTGGTGCAAACAAAACATATTATCTTCCATCTGATCCTAGAGAAACCTGCTACAATGCAGTACCAGGATGGGTGAGAGTTACCTCCACAGAAACTACACAGGGATGAACAGACTCTGGGCTGAGAGAGAAAGAGATTTACACATGAGAGAGCCTGCAAGGCTTCACAGTAAGAATTTTTCATGGGTCCAATGCCATAAAAGACTGAAATTTCCATGTGAGTCTGATTTAGAAGCTCTTGCGCAGGGTTGACAGCAACTGGGATTCATATGCTAGATTCAGAACCATGGATCAGCGGCCCAGTGAGATGTCTTGCGCTGTTATTCCTGATTAGAAAAATTGCTTTGAATTCCCATCTGCCAGGGGACTGAAGAATAAGGCAGGAGTAGCGAAGTCAAGTTTCCTCTGGGGAACACACAAACAGTGTGTGTCTAGACCACGCTGGATTCTAAACAACACTGGATTCTATTGTTTCTCTAGAAGCCACTTAGATTTTCACTGTTGGTAGATATAATCAATGCTGAAGAGAAAGGAGAGGTGAATCTGTCAGCCAGCCGAGAACAAGACAAACTAACAACGCTCAGACTAGAGAAACTGCAGTGGATATTAGAAGCTGGAAGTGATTAGGGTTTGTGCAATTTGAAGACATATCCCTGGTAGGTTTGGTCCCTGAACATGAAATTGGCATGTCCCCCAGTCAAGGTCAGGCACTCTCACAAGCACCATCTATAGAAATTCTGACCAGGGTGTCTTACCCCATGACCAGACCTAGAAGCTCAAGGAGAGGGAAAGATTCTTAGTACACAAACTATGTTCCATGGTTTCAGTATGCCCTGGAAAAACATCTCCCTCTTTGGCCATTAGAGTAGCCCTCTACCTTTTAGTGTGAAATAGGCTTATTTTTTCCTTTTACCAATCTTCTCTCTTTCTAATGTATCTTGTTTATTCCTGAAGTGATCTTTCTAAAATATATGTTTAATTGTATATTCTTCTCTGAAGCCTTTCAATGGCTTCTTTTAGCTCCCAGATGCATTTCTCACTCAACTAAACCTATAACATCCTTTGTGATCTGGCTCCTGTCTTCCTCTCTAGATTCCCTTCCACTTCTCTATCAGCCATATTGAAATACATGCAATTCTCTAAATGGAACATGCGAAACTGGGGCCTCCATACCTGTGTGCATGCTGTTCTTCTTTTCCTCTTTCCTAATGCAAAAATCAGCTTAAGCATCCCTCTTCACTTTCCAAGTTGGTGAGTGCTCTATGCCCCCAATGCCCCAAGTTCCCTGCCCTTGGCACTGGCCACATGCGACTCTACTTTTTGGTTACCATTCTGTCTCCTAGAGTCCTTAGAGTTTTCATCTTTGTGTCCCCAGTGCTCAGGATGGTGCCTATCCTATAGTAGGCACTCTACAAATGTCTTACAGAAGTTTTGTCTGAAGAATGAAGAAGAAAGAAAGGAACTACATCTGTGAAAAGACCAGTCTTCATGTGGGAGAAGGAGGGGTGGGAAGACATTGAGAATATTTTGCTTTAAGTTATGTTGAGGGCTGAGCTCTAAATCAGCAATAGACAGATGCTCACAGTCTTCTGCCCCATTGGCCCCTAGGTCCCCTCGGTCAGCTGTTCACACCACCCAAAGTCACCTCCTCATTGCTCAGTCTTCCATTTTACTTTGCCCTTTTGGATGAGGGCATTGGGTTTGACCTGTTTGGAGCTGCCTTCTAAACTAACAGTGGAGCTGTGTTACTTCTTCTCCAACTTTTCTGTACATCCTACCCCATCCCTGCCCCCGTACACCTGTTCATTTCTCTTTGATCAAGTTTTAAAATGCTTCAGTACAATATCTCTAACCTGAGTTGATCCTTCTGCTAATACAAAGTGGCAGCTTTTAAATAGGGTAGACTTCAATTGTCACTTTCAATCATAGGCTCTGCTGAGGGAGACTTAGAAAGACTTCATCATCTTAAGAAAACAAACAGAGGCCCTCTGCCAGGGAATAGCATGCCAACAGATAGATAGGAGAGAGGACAGACACTGGCATGACCAAGATCCTTCCTGTGATCCATCAGTGTTGCTCCAGCACTCACAGACCAGGTTCCCGTGAGTGAAACTGACAACTCGACATGTCCCTTATCCTTTCCAATTAGCATCCAGCTCCCATTCTTCCCCTCTTGCTGTCTGCCTCCCTCTGTGTATTTGGCCCTTATAAAGAAACAAGGTCTCGGCTGGTATTCCCCACCCAGCCCTCCCTCTTCATCTGAGCTGACCCCAGGCCATTAAAACTTAGAATGAGATGGCTGAAAATAGAGAGAAAGTCCATGAGAAATCTAGTCCAGCATCTTCCTTGTACAGACGTTAGGAAGCTCAGCCAGGGACAGCCATGTGTAAATGGTCACATAGGCTACAGGTGACAACAGATAATCCTCCCAATACCTAGTCCAGTTCTCCTCTGCTATAGCAGTGCTTCTCAATGGGCTACACAGTAGAATCACCTGGAGATCTTCCAAAAAACAAACAAACAAACAAACAAACAAACTTTGAGGGCGCCTGGGTGACTCAGTTCGTTATACATCCGACTCTGGATTTCAGCTCAGGTCATGATCTCAGGGTTGTGAGATCGAGTCCCGCATTGAGCTCCATATTAGGTGTGGAATCGGCTAAAGATACTCTCTCTCCCTCGGGCCCTTCTACTCTTAAAAAAAAGTAAAAATAAATAAATAACAAAACAAAAAACCTTTGCCCATTTCCCACCTGCAGAGTTCTCATTTCACTGAACTTCGGGGGATGCAGGAACTGATATATTTTAGGAACCCCCTATTGATGAGGAACCAGAGATCAAAATCACTGCAGTGCCACCCGGCTCCTCAGTTGCTTTCCCAGCCTCTGTCCAAATTCATTGGGTCTAAATATGGGATGGGATTGGGAGGGATAATTAGGAAGAAGAAGGCTGGGTTGCTGTATATTAAGAGATAGGAAAACTCAGGTAAGAACCTCCATGGACCAGGTCAGAGATCCCCAACTAGCGTTTGCTTGACTCCTCTGAAGAAGGCATTTTCCATTTTGTTCAAGCCCATGCTAACAACCATTTTTACTAACCACAGGGTCAGGTACTAGGTGTCATTAATTTGTATGAGGTGTTGTAAAAACACAGACAAAGGGGACTGGCTCGATTTCTGGGACAACAGGTAGCACAAGAGATACGTACAAAAAACTTAAAACCTTCACAAAGAAACATGCTTCCAGAAGCTTGCATACACACCCACCTCCGGGCTGTGAACACAGCTATCCCAGGGGCCGTAACTTACTGGTCTCTTAGAGCAAGTGTGTCCTGCTCACAGCAGGCATTCCATAAATATTTGATGTGTGGACTGAAACGCTGAGCCTGAAGGTGAAGAAGGCACCAGAAATAAAAATGGCTTCATAGGACAAGGAAGGAAATGAATTAAGTCATCTGCAAGGTCGGACACTCCGGAGGGCAGCTGGGCATGTGTCCTAAAGCTGAGTTCCCCATACCTGGTTGATTATAAGACTCAACTGAGGATTTAAAAAATACAGATTTTTGGTCTCACCTAGACCTACTGAATCAGTCTCCAAGGGTGGTACTTAAGAATCTGCATTATTTTATAAACACTTTGGGCAATTCTGATGATCAGTCAGGTTTGGTTATTTCTGTGTGAGGGAACCTTAAACATGAACTTGATTCACCACATGGTGAAGTGATTTAAAGTCCTACTTGGGGTCAGACTGACTTAACTAATTGATTTCAGTCATGACGTGACAACTTGCTAGCTATCTCCCTTGAACAAGTCACTCCACCTCTCTGAGCCTGCTCCATCATTTGTAAAATCCACAAAAGTCAGCACTCATGTGAGTAAAACGTTTAGCAAGATCCCAGGCAAAAAGCAAGCCCTCAGTAATTGGAAGCTGTTACCATTTCAGCATCCTGTCTGCGTTAAAGAAGAGAGAGGAGTAACCTAGTGCTCAGAGGCCTGATATCTAGGGAGTGGGAGACTGGCTGCTTTCCTCTTCAGCCCCCATCAGTTCAGGCCAAATAACTGGGTGCTGGGGAAGGAAGTGAGGACTTTCATTTTATGCCTTGTTGCCCAGGCTGCAATGTTTGAGTTCTTGGAACTCACCGGACTTTATTCCTGTGGCCCTCATTAGATGATTGACAAGGCCTCCTAGAATCTCTCTGGGTTCCAATGTTCTCTTTGCAAAATGGGGATGATAATGTCCTATGTCACTGAGAGGCTGGGAAGATCAAAACACACCGAATCACAGTCTACCCTGTTTAAGCTATTAGTTAGTGGATGGTGTGATGATCAGGCACCATGCTAAGCAGCTTATGTGCATTATCTAACCCTTGTAAGGGCATTATAGGTAAGTTTTATTTTATACCCACTTTACAGTTAGAAAAGGAAGGCTTGGTAAAGACAGGTAGCTCAAAGTCCCACAGCTGGTAGAAGATGGAGTGGACAATCAAACCCAAGCCAGAGGGACTTCCCAGTACAAAGTCACAGCCAACATAGTGCCTCATGTCGCTACGCTCTGTCCTTCTCATCTCTTATCTGAGTCAATCCTCTCATTGGCCAAAAGTGCTAAATAACCTTCCCCTCGGAGTGTCTGAGTGTCATATTTGAACCTAGTTTTTGACTCTGAGGCCTGAGTCTTTCCACTATCCCACTGCTTTCTCCCATGGCAGGACCTCAAAACCAAACATGGTAGATGAAGGAGAGCTTAGGACATCCAACTGTACTTTTAGGAATGTGTTCATCATAAAAATCAAACTTGCTGAATTTAGCTTTGTACCTTCATTAAAAAATAAAACCAGCCAGCTGTTTTGATTTGCTAAGGTACTTTTTGGTAGATGGACCTCTATTCAGGAAAACTTGGCATATAAAAATCCGCAGTGACAAAATAGATATATTAAGGGCGAATATGCACACATTGTAAAAGGATTTGTTTTAGCATTCCTTTCAACTGCTCTTTTCTAAATGTGTTTCTTTTTCTCTTACTAAGTATTTGGCAAAGGGATTGGGGAGGGGGGAGAGGGAGGCAGAAAAAAGTTCACATGTTAAAAGAAAGAGCAACCTAGAATGTCTCTAAATGAGTCACTGGAAACACAGGATCACGTTTACCCAAAGAAATGATTATCTACAACTTGTCAGGAACACGACAGTTGCACAAAGAGTACACCTGAAGCTTCTTGATGTTTAATCGAAGGTTACAACTGAGATTCAAAGGGCTGGATTTGTGCCTAGTCAGTGAAAAACGGCACGAGATGTATGTCAGAAGACATCCCTCTCGTGCTAAATGCTACCTTCTGAGTCCCAGCCTGGCTCTCCTGGTCCAGAGATCTGTTTCACAGGAGCCTGAAAACCTGCCAAATCCATCACCCGTGATGAGCAGGTGAGCTGAGGCGCCCCTGATTTATGTCAAACCATCCAAGGGACAGAGCTGCCTTGCAAAGGACTGTCAGACCTGATCAATGAATAAACGAAATCACTGACCAGGGGGACAGCTCACTCTCTTCATTTTTAGGGATTTTGTAGTGAGAGAAATCACTAAGATTCATTTCGGGGCATGACGATATTAGCATAAAACCCCCTTTCTATACTTTTTCTTGGGGCTAGGGAGGAGAGAAAAGGGAAGGATGTAAGGCAAGGGATTTTTTTCCAAGGGAAAATCTATGCACCCAACTGAGGGGGGTGAGTTCGAGATGCTGCTCAGGGACTTTTTGAAGTTGTGAGGCCTGATCTGTATGGGAAAAGACCGGCCGTGTTGCGCGGATGCTCATTTGTCAACTTCCTCTGTGACTGGGCTCAAAATGGCTGCGTAAATAACTCCGCCGGGGAGGACGGCAGAGCAAAACTGTGGCAGTTATTGTGCTATGAAATATGCATTAATTGCATTAAACATTCAGTCTGAAACTCAGCAGTGAGGCCTCTTTTGTCAGTTGTTACAGTGCACAGAGAGACCGGATGCGGATGGCAACAGCCTTCTGCGTAGGCCCTGATGCCTTAGCAGCCCGCGCTTCTCCTCAGACGTTCCAGAAGAGGCGTGCGGGCTCCCCGCTCAGCAGCAGGGTGCGGAGGAGGCCAGGGTCGCCGGCTCTCCCTCCCCAGCAGCCCCCCACCCCTGCTCTGCACCCTAGACGCTGCCCACCAGGTCTTGAATCCCAGCCAGTGAGTCAGTGACATGTCGCCAGTCACAGAGGGGCTGGGGGTGGAAATGGCTCAGCGGAATCTGTCCCCACCAGCGGTGAAGTGTCTTCCCTCTAGCAAGGGAAGGCAGTTCTCACTGCCATTTGATTACTACATTTGAAAATTCGAGGTGTGCTTTATAAGGGAGAAAAAAAATTATGTCAAGACAAAAGAGCCAAAAGTGTAACAGATGCTTTTGAGGAGAGATTTTGGAGAGAAAACAGTGAGAGAGAGAGAGAGAGGTTTAATGCGTGCTAGAGGAGTCAAGCCTTAGGATTTAAAGTGTCTTTGGTTTTACTACTCGCAAAAAATGAAGTACAAGAATCTCACTCTGGCATTCAAGGCCCTCCTCAGGGAGGCCCAGTGGAACCTTCCTGGCCTAACTGTCCACAGTTTCCCCTCACTTAAGCCATACTCTAACCAAGCTGGATGACATGTTTCTCCACTTTGCTTTCCTGTTTTCCTGCCCTTGATTATACTGTTCCACCAAGTGACCAGTCAATCCCCAGTCAATCCCGGTTCGCCGAGAACGATAGGGTTTTAACACTGAAAGGCCCGAGTCCCTGGGAAACCCCTCAGTGCAAAGCCCACCGGGTCAGTTGGCTCCGATGCTCTTCGCCCTGCCTGGAATCGGTAGCCTTCCTCTCTGCACTTTTGCCTGGAGAAATCCTTCCAAGTCATGTCAAATACCATCTTCTCCATAATCCATTCCAAACTTTTCCACAGTGATTTCTCTCCCTCCACGAACCTCTAACAAACATACTTCATTAATACCTGTCGCTCTGTCAGAGCATTCATTCCCCAACATGTCTAGAGACCCCATATGCGCCACGTTCTGTCAGGTGCCTGCCCACAAGGAGCTCACAGCCTCTGGGAGAAACAGGTAAGTTAGCACTTAAGACACGGTGGAATAAACCTTTAACAAGGGTGTGTGCAAATTCCATTGTCTAAGGATTAGAAAGAGAGCAAAACCTGTCGAAGACAGATCAGAGATCCAGGACTAGGGAAACTGCTGAAAGTGATACAAAGTTCTGAAAAGTCTGCAGATTTGCTTCCAGAACAGTTAATGCCCGGAGATCTAAGGTCTTCATTAATTATCTCTCCTCACAGAGCTGTTGGTGCAGTGAGTAGAGATTCTTCTGTGCTTAAATATTTGATCTTTATGGGGGAAAAATAGAATCTCATTAATTCCATATTTAAAGAAAAAATACATATTTTTTTCTTTTTTTTTAGAGTGGGGGAGGGGCAGAGGGAGAGAGAATCTTAAGCAGGCTCCACACCCAGCTCAAAGCCTTACTCAATCTCACAACCCTGAGAACATGACCTGAGCCGAAAGCGAGTTGGACACTTAACTGACTAAGTCACCCAGCTGCCCCTACATGTTTATTTCTTAAGTGCAGTAATAACATATGGTCATTTGGTAAAATTTAGGCGATATATATATATATATATATATATATTTCTTCATGTATGTGTATGTATGTGTTTATCCTGCATCATCATTCAAGGATAACCACTGTTCACATGTTGATATATAATCTTCCAGACTTCATATCGAAGTGAAGATACATTTTAAAACAAAATGAGATTTTACTACACATACTGTTTTATGACCCCATTTTAACAACAAAATACCTCTCCATATATTTGTGTATATGCATGTGTGTGAATGAATACACACACCTGCCACATAATTTTTAATATGTGTATATATTTTATTGTGTAGGTGTGCTTTCATTTATTTAACCAATCCCCTATTATTGGACAATGAGATCATTTTTTATTTTTACCATTATAAATAATACTGCAATAAACCTTAAAAATACATATTTTCATAGTTACCCAATATTATCTGACTGATAAACCCTTCACAATGGAATTACGGGGACAAAGTATGGACATAATTTAAGGCATTTGACACATATTGATATTTACTCACCTACTTATTTTCCATAAAAATCTGTTTTTCTGTTCATTTCACCAGCCCACATATATTTTTGTCAAGTTACAATATCTAGAGTTCCCAAAAAGCATTTTTCTAAGTGAATGCCAACTTATATGATCACCAAATACACAAAAGCAGGAGAAATAAATCCAGGGGTGGCATAAGCTGAGGAAAAACCAAAACAAGCCTACTCTCACAGTAAAGTAGTTAAGCTGTCTTCTTAAGCTCACTCTATCAGAGTTATTGCCACTTATTCATAAGGGCACCCGGCAACAGCTGTTCACCTGGCCAAGCAACCTCTCCAAAGAAAGATCCCCATATGTTGCAGCAAGAGGCACGTGAGCTGGTTCCTAGAGAGAAAATGACCTTGTTTCCTGATTCTGTGTGATGATGCTTTAATCAGAGAGATGGGGGGGGGGGGGGAAAGAACTCAGATTCAAGTCTTGTGGAAGAGAAACTTGTCATCTTCATTATTTTATTGGGTTCAAAGGGCTCACCCATACTCTGTTTCATCTGGAAGGAGACAAACAAAGCAGGTCTGTTAGGGACTCTTTTATCACTGGGCTTGCCCAGAGCCCACAGGAACAAGTGACAGAACAAGGCCTGGGATCCAGGGCCTCTCAAATAATCTTGTCACTGTAAATATTGATTAAAATACAAAAAAAAAAAAATTCTGTGAGGTTACAGCAGAAAGAAAATAGAAGTAGAATTCTAATTTTTTGCAAATTTTTCTATATGTAATCAGAATATGTGCTACTTTTTTTTTTTTTTTTTTAATGTCAGAAGTGGGGATCAGCCTCTGCTGCCAGGGACAGGTGGGTGTGGAAGTTGTGAAATTCTGGTTGTCAAAGGACTATGGGGAAATGATTGGTCATGTACTTAACACCACTTTGTATTTCTAGATTAGTCCCAGTTTGGTCACCTGAGAAATGGGGATCTATATCTACTTTTCAAGGTTCTAGGAACATGAAAAGAACCAACAAGTACCCCACAACACTCTATGCTATGCTCTTCATTCTTTGCGGCCAGTTTCATCCCCTCTCCTGGACTTGAGCTCTTTTTTTTTTTTTTTTTAAGCTTTTATTTATTTATTTGACAGAGAGAGACACAGTGAGAGAGGGAACACAAACAGGGGGAGTGGGAGAGGGAGAAGCAGGCTTCCCGCCAAGCAGGGAGCCCGATGCGGGGCTCGATCCCAGAACCCTGGGATCATGACCTGAGCTGAAGGCAGACGCTTAAGCACTGAGCCACCCGGATGCCCCTGGACTGTGAGCTCTTTAAGAGCAGGAATAACGTGCCTCTGTCCTGGGGCACCGCTGCAGAGAGGGGGTCCTGGATAACATTCCTTCTACATGCCCACAAACAGATGCAGAATACAGGCTATCTTAAAAAATTGTACTATAACACTATTTTATGTTACACACAATGCTTAATAGATATTAAGCAACAAATATTTATAGTAATATATAGAAGTTTTTACATAAATGGGTTCATAATATAGACTTTTTTCCTTGAAATTTTTTTTCCATTTAATAATATAATTTGGACATATTTCTATGTAGGTGCATTAGATCTTCCCTTATTCTTTGTATTGGCTACATAATATTTCATCAAATGGACTAAAATATCATAAATTTACTTAACTTTTCTTCTATTGGTTGTTGGATATTTCAAATTTGTCACCTTTACAAACGATATTGTAATGGAACATTCTATACATATACCATTGTCCACATATATAAGTGCTTCTTTGAGTCAAACCTAGAAGTAAAAATTTAGGGCTCAGAACTCTTGTATCTTTCACTTTTTAATCAATGCCATCAAACTAACCTTCAAAAGGTTTTCCAAACTATCCTCCTAAGCATATGAATGTTCATGTTTCCCTGGGTTTATAGACCAGCCCTGGGTTTTATCATTCTTTTGCATCTTTGCCAATTTGGAGAAAAATTATATCTGTTGTCATTTTAATTTCTTTTTTAAATAGTGAAGCTGAACATTTTACTGGCAATTTGTACTCTTTTGTGTTAATTGTCTACTCATGCCTGTTGTCAGTTTTCCTATTGATTTTTTTTCCTTATTGATTTATTTGAGTGCTTTGTGTATTAAGGATATTAATTTATCTACGAGTTTTAGATACTTTTGTTAGATTTTTATTTTATTTTATTTTATTTTTTTTTAAGATTTTATTTATTTATTTGACAGAGAGAGAGACAGCGAGAGGGAACACAAGCAGGGGGAGTGGGAGAGGGAGAAGCAGGCTTCCCGCCGAGCAGGGAGCCCGATGCGGGGCTCGATCCCAGGACCCTGGGATCCTGACCAGAGCTGAAGGCAGACGCTTAACGACTGAGCCAGCCAGGTGCCCCTTTTGTTAGATTTTTAAATTCTCTTTAATTTTGACACAGAGATACATGTGTAGTGGGTTTTTTGGTTTGGTTTGGTTTGGTAGTTTTATTTAGGTTGTCTCTTTACTTTCGGGCTTTGGTATAATGCTGTAATCGCCCCATTTTGTCCTAACCTAATTCATGCATTCTGCATTTATAAAATGATACGACTTGAACAAGATAATTTCTAAAGTATGTCCTACAGAGCCATGATTTTACGTGATCTAAAACCCCATTGATTTAGACAGATGTATGGTACCCAGCCTAAATTTCTGAAAATAATGTATACAAAAGGATAGATCTTAACAAAACATTTAGTCCTTCCACATGTAAAGTGTAACCATAACTTTGGCAAGAAAATATTACTGACTAGGGGGTCTCCATGGACATTTTTAATTTAAAAAATCAAATTAATTCATTCGAAATTCAATATATTTGCTGAGCCCCAAACCAATGACTTCATCATTGCTTCCTTCCCACAGCGTCATGAAGCCGTGTTTTAGGCGACACGACTTTGCCCTCTAGGCTCCAAATGATTGGACCCCGAATGGACACTTGACCCAAAAGCAACCAATCCATTGGCTGGACAGCAACCAATGACCTATGTGGATTTTTGTTTTGTTTGTTTTGGTTTTGGTTTTGGGGGGTTTTTTAGAGAAAGGGAAAGAGCTAGGCCAGTCAGATTTCTTTTTTTGTAATTTAATTATGGGAAACTGAAAAGATAAACCAGTTAGCAGTAGAAGATGCAACCAGAAGAGTCATAATATAGAGCTGTGCACTCCCGTGTGTATGGAACTCTGGAAAGGGCCAGCTGCGTGGGCGGGCTGCCAGTGGTCAAACAGGGCCCCATGCTTGGATTTAGTGCTGAATTTTATTTTTGAGTTTGGGTTTTGTTGTGAAGTGGATGGGACACTGGAGCAGGTACCAAGCGCTCCAGTCTCATCTCACACGATTCTGCTTCCCGCGGCTGCCTCCCTGCCCTGAATTCTCGGACCTGCTTCCCCCTCACCGTCCCGCCCTCTCCTTCCTTCCTCCTCCCCACACTGCCCGGCAGGGAACTGAGCATGGACTGGGGAGAGTCAGGCTCCTGTGCCCTGTGGCATCTAGAAATGGGGTGTGGTGAGAGGTGTCCCTGCCCCAGGATGGCGCACCATGGCTCATTTGGCGGGCGATTCAGTGGAGCAAATCTCTCAGCCTCCCCCGATCCAGGTACTTCGTGCATCATCACAGGCGGAGGTTGCAATACCACTGGGCCTTGGGGATTGCCTGTCTGCCTTGGGTTGGGGGGTGGGCTCGGGGGAAGGGGTGATGCCTGGCTCAACTTCACCCCGCCCTCGGGCACAGTGCTCCCATCTGGTGGATGGCAGGGAAGGCGAACCCAGCTGTGGGTGCCAGGTTGCAGGCCTGGGCCCCTGGGACCAGTAGGGTGTGTGCTGCCCTGTGAGGGTCTCCTTGCCTCAGGAAGGCCAGTGTCTAAATAGCAAATAAGAAACACCGTGCTGGTGGAGACAGAGAAGGGAGAGAAAGGGCCTCTGAAGAAAGCAGAAGTTTTATATCTTAGTTCACATCTAACAACACCTTTTTTCTCCTTTTTGAACAAGGGACCCCTCATTTATTTTGCAGTGGACCTAGAAAATTCTGTAGTAGGCCCTGACTCTAAGTCAGCAGCAGAAGCCATTAGTAGGGAAGAGAGAACAGACTAGGTGTAGAGAGAGGAACTGACAGATGGAGAGAGGAAGAGCTCTGTCAGGAATCTGATGAGTCCTCAGTTCCAGTCTAGACACTTCCAATCAACCCTCCTTTCGTGAGGTAACAGAAGAGGCTCTCTGTGTCTTGCAACTAAATAAACCGGATCAAATGATGAAAGCAAACACTCCCTGAAAGGTTCTAGAGAGGATACAGAGGTTCTCAAGTCACAGCCCTCGTCTCAAAGAGAATGAAATGAGCTATAATAACACGGTAAAGAATAATAGTAAGGACAATAACGGCTCACCCCAAAGGCACGGACACTATGCAAAGCACCGTGTTTGCCATCACATTTCATCTCCGCAACCCAAACGACCGCATGAGGGAGGAACTACTGTTCACAGATGGGGGAACAGAGGTGTAGACGGTCTGGGTGGCAGAGCCAGGACCCGACTTGCAGCTTGTGAGAAATCTTCTCAGAATGGTATAAAGCACCAAAATATCAGGGAGAGGGACCAGGCTACTTCCGGCGGGAGAAATCAGGGAATGCTTTCCAGAGGTTGCACCCAACATTTGGTGGGTACTTGGTACAGGTTTGCTAAACGAACGCGGTTGAGTAAATGACTAACTGAATGAATGAACGTGGATTGGATTTAAAAGGAAAGCTTTGGGGGTGGGGGCCAAACACAGAGACAAATCATTAGCAAAAGGGCTGGGATGGAAGAAGGCAGTGAGCTTGCCCACTGGCAAGCAGGCCGGCTTGGCTGGAGTTGAGGGCAACTTAAAGGGAGCAGAAGGATGGGTGGACCGGACTCTGAGATCTCCAGGCTGAGAGGTTTACGCTGTACTTGGTAGGTAATCTTGAGCCACTGAACATTTATAAGCAGAAGAGATATGATCGAAGTCATGCTGTAGGGAAGTTAATTAGTTGATAGTGAGTAGAATGAAATCAGAGGAAGCAGAAACAGAGAGCAAGGAGATAACAGTAAGCTACTAGGATAGGCCATGCGGGAGCTAAGGAAGGCTCCAAGAAGGTGGAGGGAAGGGATCTGATAAGACGCACATCAGAGGAACAAACAGGAGTTATGTAGGTGTGTGGGCAGCGTAAGGGGTGAATAATAAAGCGGGTTCTCAGGTGTCTAGCCTGTGTGCCTGGAGAAAAAGGGAGCCATGTCAGCGATACCAAAGTCAGATGGTGGCTTTATTTCCGATGTTGACAAGGAGGGAAGGGAATGAAAGGAGTTCTGGGAAAGATCTCGAAAACACTGGGTTCTCCCTGCATTTAACTACACTCTAGAAATGGATTTGATAAAGGCTTTCTTTGGGGCAGGGAGGACTGGTTAGCCTGGTGATGGGTATTAAAGAGGGCACGTTCTGCATGGAGCACTGGGTGTTACACGCAAACAATGAATCATGGAACACTACAACAAAAACTAATGATGTAATGTATGGTGATTAACAACATAATAAAAGAAAATTTAAAAAAAAATGTCAGTCTAGTTCCCATCACGTGAAAATCAATCCAGTGGGATCTATAGTTCAGAGTTGTATGAATATAGATAGTCAGAATTTTTAACATGAAAATAGTGATAGCACATTAATTCGAGCTCCCTAATTTAGAATTTGTGATTTTTCTAACTGGCTAGGCAAACGTTTACCTTTATTTAAGCCAATTCATGCCTCATAAACTAGGACAAATTGCAAGTTTAAATATTTCAGGGGGATATCTACCACATTTGAGAGAGTAAACCATCTTCATGTTATTCTCCCATATTCTGACAAGCATCGTTTACATAAAATGGCTGATGAGACGTTCTTTATACATCCCTCTTGTTGTTTCATTAAAGAGGGTCCTTTCACTACTACGAAAGACTCGGTCCATGTGCTTGAGTTATCATAGGCCCTCGTAAGTAATAAAAGTGCATTTCCTAAACTCCTCCTCCATTCCAGACGCCGTCCTGATTCAGACTGACCTTTACCATACATCACTGTAAAGAAATCCCCGTGGGGTTGGTTATCATGGTGAGCTGCTAGTCATCTGAAAGGCAAGGTCAATGGCTCTTTGTAAGGTCTGCTCACACTGAAAAGGGCCACTGGAGGCATGACAAGGAGGCTCGCCCAGGCCGTTCCACCCCGCCGACTTCCAGATCGGCCCAGCACATGGCCTAGTCTATTGCTTTTCATTTCCCTGTACCTGAGATCCTGCCATCACGTTGGCCTCCCTGACACCAGCCCCGGGTTTCCATACGAGGCCATAGCTCGGCTCACCCGGTTCACGCACCAGTAATTGGGTCAGTCCTGTAGTTATCGACTTATTTGTAATTTCAAAAAGGCTGCAAGACTGGGAAAGGATTTCCCCATTTGCTAGGGTAGAGAAGGGGGTAGCCTAAGCTCTTGCATCTGGAAACAGGGACAAAATTCACCAGTTGTCTGAGAGACTTCAACCATACATAAAGAATTTCCTTAAGATGAAAATGTTCCAGACGAGAATAGACTCCCAGGGAAGGCTGTGAAAACTGCCCTCAAGGTTCAAAATAGAGAACAGAGCCTCATGGCTCCGAGTTCGTTTCTAAAGGCAGAATGACCTCTGAAATCTTGCCGCAGGACTTAAAGGCTAATTTGCACAATGGGTAAATACGCCACATGGCCGTAATCAATAAGAACGATTTCTTCCAGCCCTCAAATAAAGCCAGTTGCATTCCCGCACGGCCCTACTGTGTACGCAGTGGAGGATGGTGCTGCTTGCCCTCCCGCTGCTCCCTGATTTGGGGATGAACCTATGACACAAGAGAGGTGTATCACACAATGATGTGTAAATAAAGGGATAAATAAACCACGATCAGAAGACATGATTTTTCATTCCATTCTTTTATTATATTCACTATTCCAGCCTTCTAAGCATTTGAGTTATGTGTATATGCATCTGTCTTCCTAAGCACCTTAATATGAACCACTCAGAATCTTCTACAATGTTTCCTGGCTGGCTTTACACACAGTAGGTATTCAATAAACATGTGATTAATTAAACTGAGTCAGTGAACAATGACTGGTTTTGTTTTGTTTTGTTTTCTAAATGGACCTTATTTTTCTAAATGGAAATCCTGGGGCTGCACTTGTAGGCGAAGATCACTTTCTTCTCTTCCGCATTCCAGACTTGTGCCCAGAGGCCTTTGGTGGGCGAGGGAGGGTAGAGTCCAAAATGAGCTCACTGGCATCAAAATCCCCTAAGGCTTCTGAACATGGAACTTGACATTTTTCACATTCTCTAGAGATATTGGCTTACATTTAAACTTCATTCCCTTCCCGTTCCTCCTCCCTGTCACTCCAACTAAATGAATTATCTCAGCGTGTCCCTCACACATTCAACCTTTTCAAAATAAACTCACCTCCTGGACAGAGGGTAGCTTTAGAAACTCTTGTAGCCAGGCCGATGGACCCACAGCTAATATTAAACCAATGACCCCGGATCTCCCACAGAGCACGTGGGTTCCACCACACCTGAGACAGCTTGTTCTTTGAGCCAAGACACACACCTGCTGTAGGTATAAAGTGGATTTCCCATGTGAAATTGTCCCTGACGCCCCAATTTGAATTGACCCCTTTGCAACCTGACCTTAAAGAAAGAAGTTAAATGCTTAATTGGTGGATGTATTATCAGGTGTAAACAAGGGATGGAGGAGATAGCTTCCCTGAAGTCAGATAAACTACTTCCCTTTTGCCTGTCATTTTCTTTTTTTAAAACTTCATTGACTCAAGGTATCCAAAGGTATTTATTTCTGAGTGATGTCATGAACGATATACCTTTATAGGCGTATATGTGTCTCTGGCATGTTTACTTGTAACTATTGTTTTGAGAATAAATGTTAAGAAAGTTCCATCGTAACAAATTCAAACTTGAACTTTTGTGTCAGTGAGAAGTTAAACCCCCACCCCCCAATAGAAGCAAGATTCTTCGATCAATAAAGTGATTTGTTTCTGTTTAAATTTAAAGACCGTAGCAACTTTCCTTTGGACCACTAGTAATACAGTTGTACCTGACTGTAACTAATTTCTTTCTGAGAAAATATTCTTTGGGACCTAGTAGTCATAGAAGACAGTCTGAGAAGAAAAAATGAATAATTGGTTTTTGAATCTGTATTTTATATCGTTAGAAAGGGATCTAAAAGGAGGATTCTCAGAGAGCATGGAGCACCTCGCTCCTAACAAAGCATATCAGAACCACAAAGGTTGGAGGTGGATTAAAATGATGCAAGTTTTCCCCACATCCCAGTCTCACCCCAGCCCTGCCTGTCTGTGAGAATATCACCTGGATGAGCAACTGTTACTAATACTCCTTTGTTCTCAACCTGTAGGGCTGGGAACAACATAGAGAACCACAGTAGAGGTGAAATGTAGTGAACACAAGCGACCAGAAGAGCTGGATGGGAAGAGACAGGGAATGGAGAGATCTTAGCATCTATTTCCCCCAGTTTCCTTGGTCAACATCCACCATTCCCTTTTATAACTGCGTTAATCGTCTTTGACTTCTTCATAATCCTATTTATGTAATCCAGAATAACGTTTGATTTCTTTTATTGCTACAGATCCTGGTGCCCAAGTCAATTAAAATTTTATCTGCCTCTGCACTTGGATTCCTCCTCTCAAATCTCCTGCCTGTGACCGTGGAGGATCTGTTTTACCCCTGAATTTCTTGTCCCTGGTCTCATTACCTTATGTGTCACTACAGTGAATTGGATAATCAAATTACCCACCTCTCCTGGTCTAACACTTAAGTTTTATTGTCCTTACTGACCACCTTTGTTCCTGCCTCAGACTTCTCCATGATCTTCAGCTCCCAGTAGGGCTTCCCTCACTCTGTGTGGGGGCATGGGGGGGGGGTTCCCTCAGATAAGTATGCTCAGCTCAGCCCCTATACCTTCTCCCTGTGGGCTGAACACTCACCGCTACCCTAGAGCCCAGGTTCAGCGACACAGTCATCACCCCCCAGCCTCATCCACGAGTGGATTCCCCCAAGCTTTTGCAGACATTACCCCATATAATGTGATGGAAGGGGATCCTAGAATATCTCCCCCCAGATAACCCATATCACTAACACCTGACTTTATGGGGACCTTTTAACACTCTACAAAACCAAGTAAGCCCCAAAACTCTGGGGCCATTGTTCTTTATTGTGATTCTAACAAGTATTAACGTTATTCATTTCCTCCTAAAGATGGAATTCGAGGGTCTCAATCCAAAATGACCACCCAGTCCTCTTTTCCTCCACCTTTCTTCCAGCTCATCATTCCCGGCATATGGCTGAACCCTACAGCTGCTCACAGAGCTGGTCCACCCCACGGAAATGTAAACTCGCTGAGGCATCATCTTATTCATCTATGCACCTCCCAAAATATAGCATAATGCTGAGCATGTAGCAGATTTTCAAAATATATGAACGTTCCTTCTTTGTGGAAGGACCACAGGAAGGGAGAAGAGAGACAAAGCAGGGATGAGGTGGGTCTAAGACAGCTGGGAGGCATCACTGATCAGGTACTCATGGGATTTCCCCTCAAAAAGCCTTTTGCTTTTCAAATGCTCACTTCTTATGTTCCTGTTATTTATTATTCAGGTGTGTTTCCACATGTTCTTCCTTGGAATGAAGTCTCTCCTGGTTTTTTCTGTTTTCCATGCTTAATTTCTGAATCTCTCCAAGTGGCATGATTTTGCTAGTCTTCAACGGAAACATATGTCCGTTTCTAACATTTGCACCCCATCTTCCTGAAAGTTCCGAGGCAAAAAAATTTATTTAAACATTTTTAGCCACATCTACTTCTTTTTTCAATAAATTACCCTTCCCGTGTCTTCGCCATCCAGCTGTCTAGTTCAATGACCCCTGTGTTCCTTACACACTAGGAAAATTTTCCCATGATTTCTCTTAACCTTCAGTGCAATCTCTTTTTCATATGCTACCTTTGCCTTTCTTATCTTTTTTTACACTCTCTGGACTTTGTTCGGTAATCCTCCCCAGCCGCCTCTGTACCTGATGCTTAATGCCTCACATACGCCTCTTTCTTACCTTTGATTACTTTTTTTTTAACTTGTTCATCCACATTGTGGATTCTCTTATTACCAGGACTGCATGCAAGATGACCCCTGGGTTTATATTAATTTATGTTTGAATACTTTCCATTTCCAAGCATGTTCTCCATTTCTTCCCTCACCTCAGCCCCTATGCTTTTTACCTAGCCCCTCCGATGCCCCTCAGAAATGCTCGGCATCTTTACGAGACAGGATAGTGACAATGAAGTCTGCTTCTGGTCTCAGCTGCATCACCTGCTCCCCAGAAGTAACTCAAGGGAGGGAAGAGGGCGCCCCCAGGAAATGTGTCCCAGAAGAAAGAATCCTTGTAAACAGTAGGATGAAAATTCTCCTCCATGTGTCATTGTCTACTCCTGTGCCACCCAGGGAGCACACATTTCACAAGGAGAACCACAGACAGGAAAAGGCTCCTTTGTGCTGAGCTTCCTCCAGTCTCCTCAGTGATTTGGAGCCCACAAGGTTGCTGTCAGAGGAGAGGGCCCCGGATCTAGAAGCAGGGCAAGGCGCCCCAGTCCTGGCTTTGCCACTAACCAGCTGTGAAGTCTCAGCCTCTTCTTTTCTCTTGTCCTCAGTCTGCTCTCCCAGCCTCCATTTCCCGTGGCTGTTCAATGAGGGCTAGAACTCTATCACTCAGGGTCCGGCCTGCAGTTCCAAAGGTGTCCACTGTGACAACTTTCTCTCTCTCAGCGGCCGCCATAATGAAGACATAAGCAGACTTTGTCCTCATTATTCACACCCTCCCTCTGGTTCTTTTTTGCTCTCTTTTAGGCTTCTCTTCCTCCCCAGCCCACTAGATTCCCACCAGGGCTACCATGTTATGTAAGATGTAACTCCATTCACCCTCCCCAACCTTCCCATAAGGAGAGAGGCTCCTACAGTACGCAGACCAAGGGGCCGAGGAGGCGGTCTGGTGCAGAAGGAAACCAGCCCTGGAGTCAGATTTCCCGATTTCACACATGGCTCTGTGACCTCTGATGTGTGATGCGGCCTCTCCGTGCCTCTGGTCCTCATCTGCAAAATGGGGACAACATCTGCACCTAAGTCAGAAGGTTCCAGAGAGGATTCAGTAAATTACTACTCATAAAGCATTAGAAGAATACCTCTCGGGAAGTAAGCACGCTATGGATGTTAGCCAAAGAGAAAAGAAACATTTGTGTGGCAGAAGTCTCCAAATCTTAAAATAAAAGACTGACTTCTAATGCATCAGTTTCAAGAAATAGCAAAGCAAATGAGGGAGGTTTCGAGGCTAGAAAGGACTATTGTGTTTCCCTAAAATCACAACACACAGGTTGGCCTCCCCAACAAGCACTCACGCAGGTTCTCTGGGGACTGATTTTAGAGCTCAGATTTTAGATTTTAACCAAGCTGTATTATTTTATATCAAAACTCCAGTTTCCACAGAGATATTCAGTATATTTTTTATTTTGAATGTAACAAACCAATTAAAGAATGTTTCACAGTAGGTCCCTTTTGGGCTCCCAACCAAAGAACACGTATGATCTCTGAGACCTTTTAGTTTCTGTTACAGATACAACTTGTAACCATGAGGTGACCTAATTTTAAATTTCTCTCTGCCACTAGAACCTGAAAAAGTGTCTTCTCCAGCAGGTAAACTCAGTCAACTCATATAATCTAACACGTTTTAGAGTATCCTTCTCTACAGGTAAGGGGATAATGGATAAGGGAGATGCCTTCAAATAATAAAAAGCTCATGACTCCCAGACACTTTATTGTTGGATGGCTGGACACAGGAGGGTTACAGCAACCATTGGGGTCTCTGGTGCCATGCATCTAGATTTAAGGGATACTTGGAAACATACCATAGTCTTCAAAGGCAAGTCGCACTATTCTGCAAGGCTGCAAGACTCGGGCAGTTTGTTGGAGATTTTGCCCCATGTAAAGTGATCTTTTTGTAGGACTTGGTTATAACTTAGGGGGTAAAAATTGTCTCTTGATGTTGAGGTGAATATCAAAGTTATAGTGAAGGCACCTAAATGACCTTGTTCTTCTAATATCTAAATACTATCATTTGGAAACCTACAGGCTGATAATTTAGAAGACTAGAGCTGTTACTTAAAGAAACAGTGATGAGAAAGATGAGAGAGGCAGCCAAGATTGAGGACACATTTTAAGGCTCACTGTTATTAGAAATATGACTTTTCTCAAATATTAAAAATAAATCTTTAATTCCCCTCATGCCATCCAGAGTCTTTTCTACAAACATCTGGATAAAGGAATCACATCAAATCCATGGTGTTTTGAGACATTCCTGGAGCATAGATGTTCTTGAGATTATGCCTTTGGATTACTTGAATAGAAATAATAAATACTTTCAGTACTTAAAGCTGTAATGCTTTGGGTTGGATTTGGATTTTTGTTTCATTTCAGTAAAAGGTGGAGATTCAAAGTCGGCTCCTTAACCAGAATGATATATTGGATGTGAATATAGTTTATTGCTTTCTGACCTACATTTCCCCCTTTTTTCATCATTTGAAAAGTTACTTGACAAGTTGAACGCCCGCAGCTCAGCATTTCCAAACATCTGCCTTGAAGGAAGCACTTTGCTTCGGATTTTCACATGATGATCAAAAGTGGGTTTAACTTTCTCAGGTTAAATGGGAACAAGGGGGATGGTCAGACGGCGATAGAAATATATTTGAGAGCAACATGAAAGAGAAAAAAAAAATACTTGGAGCTGGCAGACGCTTAACCCGAGAGTCAGCCTGGACTCACGAAGACAGATTTCAGCTGAGAGATGAGTCATCTGTGGTCTGGCGCTGGCTCTGCCCCAGTTTGCCCATCTGTATGATGGGGACTCCAGAGTCTATCTACCCTTTGGAAGAAGGTAGAGTCAGTGGATGATGAAGATGTGACCTAACGTCCTGACTCTGCTATAAACTAGCCGTGTGACAATGGGACAACCGGCTATCCTTTGAATGCCCTTTTCCTATAAAAGAGGTCCCGACCACCCCTGGCATTCTATAATTCAGAATTTGAAAAAGAAAACTCAAAAATGCAGATGGGACCTTAATACCAGCCTAAGGAAACTGGAAATTAAAATACATTAAAATTCACACTTACAATTCAGACCATTCAGTGGTACACACCAAACTCCTGGTATGAGCCAGAACAAGGGCTACACCCAGGAGCAAAATGAGACGGGGTCCCTGCCCTGTCTGAGTTCATAATCTAGGGGGGAAGGGCCACATCCATCAAATAATCATACAAACAAATATAAAACGATGCCAAGATAAAGGTTGAAGAGCCTAAAAAAGGAGAGAACACAAAGGAGAAACAGTTAACCAATGACTTTATAATGTATCCTAAAATTAGAGCAATAAGAACTTGAAAGCAACTACAAAAAATTAAGAGCACCAATATTTTTTAATTATCATCTGTTCTGGAATTCCATAATGTGTCCCACAGAGTGGATTCCATAATGTATTGTAGAATTAACCACCATCTTCCAAGGGGGTCCTCCTGGTTCAATCCCACTTCTGTTTCTTCACTCAGTCAAAACATTTTTACCATCACAGTGCTACGTACCAGACATCTCTCTGGGCACTAGGCATACAACAAGAATAAGACAGTTCTTGCCAAGTTAGCCTTTGCTGGGCAACAGAACTTCTCAAAACTTAGTGGCTCAATACAATCATGATTTATTAATTTCCATGATTCTGTGGGCTGGCTGGCTGGTTCTCCTGCTGACTGTGCCTGGCTCAATCGTGTGCTTGCGTTCAGCTGGAAGCTTGGCGGGGCTGCAGGGTCTGAGATGGCTTCACTCTAATGACAAGTCCAGGGGTTGGTACAGGCTATTGGCTGGGGTGTCTCTGTTCTCCTCCAGCTTCCTTACGTGGTGGTCCCAGGGCAGCATTCGGAGAGAGAGAGACAGAGAGTAGAAGCTGCAAAGTCTCTTAAGCCCTAGCCTTGGAAGTCATCTAGCATCACCTTTATGGCATTTTGCTAGTCACAGAAAATCACATGAGCTTCCCAGATTCAAGAGGTGGAGAAACAGACTCCATCTCTAAGGGGTGCACATACCAAGACGGGAGGAATTTGTGGCCATGTCATCATGATTAAGAGCATGGATTCTGGAACCAAAGACCGCCTGAGTTCTTATCCTGCTCTGTCATTCATGTGCTAGCGAAGTAGTATTGGGCAAGTTCCTTTCTGTCTATGTGTCTCAGTTAATCTGTAAAATGGGAATGCTAACAGTTCACAAGGTCCTGGAGAGGATTCAATGAGTTGACATATGTAGAGCCCCAAAGATAGTGCCAGGCTTGTAGTAAGCACTGAAGAGAGGTTAGCTAGGAGTATTGGTATTGGTATTCGTATTAATCCAGTCTCCGTGGGAGACAGAGATTCATCAATAAATTGCACACAGAGATTAGCAGCCGTGCAAGTGCTCTGAGGGAAGAAGGGAAAATGACAAGAACAAATAGCACAGGGCAAATCAAGGAGCTTCCCTGGGAAGTGGTAGCCAGCTAAGGCCTGAATAGTGTGCACATGAGCCCACATGAAGGCCGGAAGGGGTCTTTAGGAGCCAGGAGTCGTGTCTACACAAGCTAAGGTGGGAAAGAGGAGCATAGGACGCAAGGCACTGAAAATCCAGTCCTTTCATTCTTCTCTTCCCTCAGCACTTAAAGGAGTTGAATATCAGTAATTCCACATTTCGGCGACCCTCCATTTAAGTATTCTTTTGTTTTTAAAAGATTTACTTATTTATCTTGTGGGGGGGGGGGCAGAGGGAGAGGGAGAGAGAGAATCCCAAGCAGGCTCCATGCCCAGCACAGAGCCTGACACGGGGCTCCATCCCAGGACCCTGAGATCACAACCTGAGCTGAAATCAAGAGCCGGACGCTTAACCGACTGAACCACCCGGGCACCCCTCCCTTCAAAGTATTCTTAAAGCTATTATTGAAGCAGTGGAAATGAGCCCAAAACGGTTTGTCTTTGGAATCAGCTAGGCCTCGTTCCCATTCTGCCCCTACCATTTACCAGCTGTGCAAACTTGAACAAGTTGCTTCACCTCTCTGAATCTCAGGCTCATCAACCTATACATTAAAACCAAAGTCCTTGACTTTTAGGGTTGTCGTGAGTAGAGTATAATATTCAAAATACTGAGCCATCAGCACAGACACCAGTGGCCATGTGTTCCCAGTGTTTCCCACAGCTTGGGCCTGGTCCTGAGGATTAATTGATGGATACAGGGGAGCCTTCAAGGGTGCTTACAACTTAGCAGGAGCCAGTAGACAGTTGCTCTTATTATTATTACATAGAGTGTTCCCTTTGCTCCCCAGCTCCCCAGTGGGGTTCCCTGAAAACCCTATCCCCTTCCCTCTCCCGAGCCCCCTCAGTGCAACCAACCCAGGGCTCGCTCTGCAGCCAGCTGCTGACAGCCCAACTGGGGTTTGTATCCAGGAGACCTAAGCAGGCTCCAGCGCCATGGAGATGGCTGAAGATGACTCATCCAGGCTGACCCAGCAAGGAGAGGGAAGTTTGAAGTTGAAAGGTTTTAAGGGGCTGGGCCTCCCCTTCCTAGGAGCTCCTCTCTGTTTTCCCAGTCTTCTCCCCACTCTGTGCCGCTCACTCCCAGAAATACCCCCTCCCAGAGCAGCTCAGCTTCAAGGATTCAGTCAGCCTCTTCCTTTACCCGTCCCCTCCGCCGCCGCCACCATTCTCTCTCTGTCTCTCCCTCCCCCCCTCTTTTTTTTAACATGCAAGTTGCCATGAAAAATTTGTTAATGAAATATTTGCTCAGAAGTCTGCTCTGGACTAGACTGATAACCTATCTGTGTTTGAGTTTGGCTTCCCATATTCTAAATACTCATCTTCTGTCTGTTTAGCTTATTGATTGGTTTGGCAGGAAAAGGAGCCTTGTCATCAGTGACCAAGGTCAAACTAAACAAAAAGGGAAGGGTGGGGAGGAGGACAGGAATAGAGGGGCTCAGGAGGCCAGAGACTTCTCCAGGTTTTCTTGAAGGGACAGCCCCCTCCTGTCGCTCCACCCCCAGGTCCAAGTGACAGTTGGGCCTGAGCTACCAACAGGGAGGCTGTGGGCAGAGCATGGGGGGCCCCACGCGGACTTGGTGCAGATGCTACAAGGTGGGGGGTTGGCAGCTGGAATCAACTGAGGGGACTTCTTGGTCTGTCCCCGGGCGGATGTGTTAGGAACAATGACAGAGGGCATGCATACCTTGGTGAACTGTGTTAAAGGACTTCTCAGGCTGCCTTTGCTGACAGTTCTGGTGAAGTCTAATTTCTTGATAAGGCTGATTTGTTAATTAAAGGAATGATAGTTGTTTAAGCACAAATGCATGGCCTCAAACATTGATTACCCTCAAGCATTTGTGACTCTACTGGGGTCTGGATGTACTACTCTGAGCTTTCACTTCTGACCGCCATCTTAATTATGTTTCTCAAGGCTGCCAATTAATGAGGTGGCAGTCAATGAGCGCACACCGGTTGGGCAAGGTAGGGGTGCCTGGGTGTGTAGAAGGGGGCTGGAGCCGGGCTGGAATCCTGCTTCCACCCTATCAGCTGTGTGACCAGGGCCAGCTTACTTAGGCCCCCTGAGTCTCAGTTTCCTCATCTGTCAAACATACCTACCTCAGAGTTGCTATGAGGAAGAATGAGATAGCTTCTAGAAAGTGCCATGCATGCTCAGGGATCTAGAAGAAATTGTTTGGGATCATATGTCTGCTACAGGGACGTCACAAGGTAGATCATCCATCCCCACCACTGCCTTGTGGAGAGACTTATTTGTGGCAAGACAAACTTTATTCCCTCACTCACTGAACACAGCTCATGGAGGTGCACCCAGCATTCTGGGCACTGGGAATGCGGGTACAGTTAAGACACAGTCCTAGCTCTCCGAGAGCTTACAATACTTACTGGGAAAAACGCACAAAAACATGGAAAGTAAATGGGCACAGACCCGGTGACTCTAGAGACAGCTGAGAACACAATGGAGGAGTGACCATATCTCCCTGGTGGGCGGAGGAGGGAGGGAGGGAGGGTCCAGAAAGTCTTCTCAGAGGATGTTTTGAAATAAGTGTAGCTTGCCAGTGGACAAGGGAGAAAGTGAGCTTGGGGAACAATGACATTAAAGAGTGGCCTTCACAGCCTCTTCTGAGAATTGCAGGTGGCTCCTGCGGCTGGAGGGCTAGGTGGGGACAGCGGAGGTGAGAGGCTGAGGCTGGAGAGGGGGTTGGGGGCCTGGGGCTGCCTACAGGGAGTGCAGGAGCCTGTGGGGGTCAAGTAATAGAGGCAGTGAGTATGGACTCATCACCAGAAATTTGTCTGCCAGTGGGAGGAAGATGATCGGGCGCCAGTTATTGAAAGGATGTGGTTAGAGGCCCTTAAAAAACAAAAAAAAGTATGAGACTTAAAACACACTAAGAAGCTATATAGAAGGAACCAGTAAAGAAGGAGACATTGAAAATATGAGAGGGACAGGAGCAACTCAGCGGAGCCAGATGCTAGTCCAGGAGTCATGGGAAGGGAGGGGAATCCAGGGCCCAGAGCAAGAGTGAGCCTCCAGCAGGGGGGTGACGCCTCTCTCTCGAGCCTGGAGGGACAAAGTGAGAGGTAGGTGCAGAAGGGAATGCCTCTGGGAGAGGCCAGAGCTTTAGAGCTTGTTTCTGAGAGCTTTGCATCGCTCTGTGAGCTAGAAGGCAGGTTATCTGCTGAGCAAGAGACGCTGGGATGAAGGAGGAGAGTGGAGAAACGGCAATGTTTTGCGGGGAGCTGGGAGGGCTCACTTGGCTACAGTAAAGTGTGCTCGGGAACCCAAGGGCCCAGCCGAGGCCACAGATCATACACCGTGGGGGGTCCCAAGGCACCCATTTGGGGGATTACTTCACTGAACTCCGTTGAGAGAGGGCATGAGGCAAATGATTAGTTGGATTGAAGCAAGGATGAGCCTTTGTAGGATTGTAGGACACTAAGGGTGCTGGGCAATAGAAAGTGGAGGTGATATATCCTAGCATTGGCAAGAGAAACAAAGGCCCCTGGGAAGATTAACAAGAAAAAGTCAAGTCAGGAGATGGCTGGTCTCCATGACTTCAAACAGCAAGTGGGCTGGAAGCAGGGGACCAGCCTGGTGGTGGGTAGGAGGATGTGACAGCAGAGTAATATCCTGGGGTTTCAGAGGAGGGTAGCCAGTTCCAAGGGCTGATAAAGCCCAGTGTGTGGCCTGGGAGCAGTGGCCACAGTGGAGTAAGGATGAAACTTGCCTGTCCCTGGAATGTCATCAGCAAACTTAAGGCTGGGGCACTGGGAAGATCCTCACCTTGTTGATTCATTATTAACAGGGAGCAGGATTCACAGAGACATTGCACTCAGTTTTTGAAAAATGTCTTGCTCTGTGCTTAGCCCACGGGTTCCAGAAATGTCTGCAACAGGGAGCTGCATATGGTTCCATTAAAAATGGGAGGGAGTCCTTATACACCGATTAAAGCCATGATTCCCAAACTGTGCACCCAGGCACCCTAGAGCAATGCAGCACACCCCCAAGGGATTCTGGGGGATTTCTGATTTTCGGGAAAGCACAGCAACATCCGTCAGACATTACACAAACTACGAGTTTGAGGTAGTTCACTGTTTCAAGATAGATGGTGCTACGCTCCTTTCGATGACATCATAGCTTTGAAAAACTAGGTTTCCATGGTTGCTCTGATAAAAAGCAAGTACTAGCATGGGAAACGAGAGTGCTGTGGTCCAGCCTGATCCGGAGATCTGAGAAGTCGTGTGCTGCTCAAAGGGCACAAGCATCCCCGAGTGAGGAAATGTGATTACATTGGAATGAAACAGTTTTCAATTCATTTCAAGTCAATCTATGTGCATTATTTTTCCCAATGGCTACTAAATTATTAGGACGTAAATACTTACTGTTTGGGCCTAACCATTTAACACATGGAACTTTGGGGTATTTGTTTTGGCCTCGGGACACCATGAACAAAATCACTAAGGCACGAGAAGGATGCTGTGAACAGAGGGAGTTTGGGGAACCTTTGGGTTAATGGATTACCCAAACTTGGGTTTCTGGTACAACTTTCTTAAATCATAGAGAGTTAGCATTGGAACGAACCTGAGAGATGATTTAGAATAATCTCTCATTTTGCGGAGGATAGAGCTAAGCAAGGTTAAGGGGTATTGTCAAAGGTAATCAGTTGTCGGTAGAATAAGAACGAGCACTCGGGTCTCCTTCTTCCCTGTCAATGTGCTCTCTGCTGAACACAAGTAGCTTAATTCACTCATATCATTTGTGTTATAATAATAATAATTCAAATGTTCATTCATTTTCTCTCAAAACCCTATTTATAGAAATGAAAAATTCGGGCACCTGGGTGGCGCAGTCGTTTGAGCATCTGCCTCTGACTCGGGTCATGATCCCGGGATCCTAGGATCGAGCCCCACATTGGGCTCCCTGCTTCACCCTCAGCCTCTCCCTCGGCCGCTCCCCTTGCTTGTGCTCTCTCTCAAATAAATGAATAAATAAATAAAATCTTAAAAAAAAAAAGAAAGAAAGAAATGAAAAAAACGCGAACTCAGGAATGTGTGGGTCGTTCCTCCTTACTGTGAGCCTTTTACTGATACCTGTTCATATTAACAGTGATGCATCTTCACTTGCTGACTCTCTTCCGGGACCCTGTAAGTAAGTGAAAGCAACCTCTTCTGATGGGGTGAGACTGAATTCTGGAAATGAAATCAGTAGACTCTGTATATTCCAGAGGGCTACTTTCCCCAAACTTTTCTAATCCTCCTAGTTTGGGATATTGTTAAAAATATAACCTGCCCCGGCAAGTAGAGAACCACCAAGCTGCATGGGACACAGAGGTGGGTGGTCAGGGGGGCTCACTCACTAGCTCCGCACAGCAGCTTCTAAGGCTCTCCGATTGCAATTGTGATTCAGAAATAGTGTGAATGTGAACACATTAGTCTGAGTCATGTTTGAGAAGCAGATGAACTAGTTTAAGTCCCTCTCCCATGTACTGAGGGAGATTCAGTGCTTTCTCCACGGTCCCTGATGATTCCTGGGAGAGTTCAGGGCAGCCCAGGGGGTGGGCTCTATTTCTGACCTCTCCCTCCTTCCTCCTGCTTGGGGGAAGCATTGTGTGCCCTCCACACCTTGCCTCCCACAGTGGTTCTCTCTGCTGTGCCATCTGCCTAATAGCCCCAAGTAGGGAGGACAGCTCGTCTTCTCTCCAAGGCAACACCTGTATCAGACCCCCGTAATAGTCAGGGGCTGGGAGCACACACAGAACAGGAACCATCTGAAATATACCTGTTTGGAATCACTGTCTGGAAAAGTCACCAGCCATTCCTCCCCACAAGGTGTTTCTCCTTGACCCGCCCCCCAGCCTCTAGCTTCCTACCATCTTCCTCATCTTCCCTTTGTCTGTAGACCATTTCTTCTACCTTCTCTTCCCCAGTCCAATCCCTAACCCCAGGCAGAAAATTCCACATTGCTCTCACTTTGATAATTAGAGAATGTATTCCTTCCGTCGCTGAAGTAGGCCTGGTGCCTGGGTTCTCACAGCCAAGCAGATCTCTCCAAACTAATGAAGGCGTTGACACCCACTTCACGGAGCTGCTCCTCTTTAACATTTACCACAAATCGTGAAACAGGGTTGCTTTACAATATTCAAAATGTCCCCCGTTAGAGGACACACCTCACAAGCTAAAAGCAGCTGTAGGAGAAACAAAGGGATTTTTTTTTTTCCTCAAAACTCCAGCTTCAGATGTGGCTGCCTTTGTTTCTTACTGTTTCCAAAGAGGGACCGGGTTGTCTAGAGGGGACGGTCTCAGACCCAGAAATGACACCCAGAAGTGTGGGCTAATTTCTTTCCAGCTCGAGACCGTGGGAGGTGTGAACCAGAGGCTGGAGCAGCAGGTCAGGCATCTGAGAGCTTTATGACGATAAGTCAGTGCTGCTGTTGACACAGGAAGCTTCAGTGGCCCAGCCAAATTGATCAAATATAAACCCAATTTCCGATTTGCAGGGTTGGGTGGGCTAACAAATTGTATCAGAGGCTTTGTGCCGAAGCCTTTAAGAAAACGGAGCTATTTCCACGAACCCATGACTTCCTGCCCCTCCCTCTGCCTCTACCACTTCATTGCCACTATTAACACATAATCTGGGCGAGCTACCAACCCCCGCCGGGGCAAGCGGAAGACACAGAGGTGGGGCTACCACCCCAGGGGTAATAGCTAATGATAGTAATACTGGATACATTTTGAGGACCCTCTCTTCGGTCCAGGCACCTTTATGCACACTCTCTCATTGAATTCACTCAACAGGCCTAAAAGGTAACTACCGTTATTATCCCTGCGTGTCAGAATAATGTTGTGAAATACCATTTACCAATGGATTTTTCACCTGTAATGGCTTTTGTTTAGCTGGTC
Organism: Leptonychotes weddellii; assembly: GCF_054177405.1. Taxonomy (NCBI): domain Eukaryota; kingdom Metazoa; phylum Chordata; class Mammalia; order Carnivora; family Phocidae; genus Leptonychotes; species Leptonychotes weddellii. The sequence goes on from NC_138374.1 coordinate 103,651,366, forward strand.
AGCTTCTACTTGCTTCCAAAATACACCTTGCCATGCAGAGCAAAGGTGTATAGCGAAAAAAGAAGAAAAAACAAAAACAAAAACCCAAAAAACAAAAAAATCCCCACACAAAACAAAACAAAAGCAAAAGCAAACAAAAAGTGTTCTTAGCATCTGAACTTATACCTTATATCTACTCCTAATATAAGATTTGGGATTTAGATATAGATATTTCCCCTTGTAGTTGAGAGGAACTTTGGATAGAAAGAAGGCTAAGGGACCTGAAGTGGCCTCACAGCTGGGATGGGAAGGATGGAGAATGGTAAGTATAGACTGTCCACCAGAGACCAGTGAGGACTGTGGGTGTCTCTGCAGCAACCAGTAGGATGGATGCTAATGTGTCAGGCCCAAGTATCTTCCTGGTTTACCACTCATTATGTAAAAGTTCAGCTTGTTTTATTTATTCTACAATTTCCTTCACGAGCAAGCCCGTCTGTAGGTTGCTACTCAAAGTGTGGTCCGTGGATCAGCAACACGGGCATCACCTAGTATTTTGTTAGAAAGGCCAAGTCTGAGGCTCAACCCCAAACCTACAGGATCAGACTCTGCATTTTAACAGGTTCCTCAGGTGATTTCAAGAGCTCATTCCAGTTGATGAGACACCTCCACGGTTCTCAATTCTCTGCCAGAAACAAAACCTGGTGTCCCAGCCTCACCCCCAGAGATTCTGATTAGTTAGTGGAAGATGGGGCCGGAGAATTCTAATGCGCAGTCAGAGCTGAAAACCACCTCTCTTTCTCTCTTTCCCTTTTGTCAATATAGTTATTATTCTTTGTGTTATGGTGGTCAAGAGCAGAGATTTGGAAGAGAATACTGTTGAGGATGAATGGTGGCTGAAGTGGCATTTCTGGTTCTGATATTTTCTCCTCTTCTGTGCTCAGCACCCGCCTTCTTCTTTTAGGGAGCTGCTCCCTGCCCCGATCAAAGCATATAGTTGTCGTGGAAAGTGCCAATCGCAGTCTCAGGAGAAGAAGATGGCGTGAGCTCCTCCCTGAAAGCAAGGTGGTAAGATGTGAGGCCTGAGCAATCGGCTGCCCTGAGTCCTGATGAGGAGAGAAAGCTGGTCTGAGAACTGAGGCTGACCCTCAGGAGGAGCAAGGAGGCCTCCAAAGCAGCTTCCACTTGTTCTGGGGGCCAGCTGCCTTTCCACCTCCCCAGAGTTCTCTTAGCCTAACTACTAAATTCTTGGTCTTGCCTGAACTGAGTCATCTGGGTTTCTACCACTTAATCATGATAATACCAAGTATCTGACCTTCAGCAATTAATGAGGTGCAAGCCTGTTTTCCCATCTGCACAATATGGACACAGAGTTGTTCTCGAGATTAAATAAGATATTCATACTTTGAACAGGGTTCATAAGGAAATATGCACCTTAGGAATATTATTATTTACTTTATCTAGATTTTCCTTGAGATGGATTTCTAATCTAAGTCCTATGAGTCTACTAAATGGAATAATGGAATTTTTTTCCATTTGTTTCAAATCCTCTTCTTGATGCCCAGATTTTATATATGTATATATAGTCATACATACATATATACATACATATATACATATATATATACCCACACACACACATATATATATGTAGTCAGTTTGCAGAGAATATGAAGGGTATGGACTGTGGGAGAAGATGAAGGACATATTTTTCTTATGTAGCTTTGGTCTTGCACTGTTGAATGGACCTCATCTGATAAGTTCATCATTTGACAAATAGAGGTTGGATTATTTTCCTCTGAAAAGGTTTATTTATAATTGCTTATACTGGCACTCTCTTGTTTTTTCTGGCCCCACATAAACCCAGCTTCGTGAGACCTTTCTTTTTTTTATTATTATTATGTTCAATTAGCCAACATATAGTACCTCATTAGTTTTTGATGTAGTGTTCCACAATTCATTAGTTGCGTATAACACCCAGTGCTCATCACAATATGTGTCCTCCTTAATACCCATCACCCGGTTACCCCATTCCCCCACCCCCTCCCTTCTGTAACCCTCAGTTTGTTTCCTGGAGTCCAGAGTCTCTCATGGTTTGTCTCCCTCTCTGATTTCTTCCCATTCAATTTTCCCTCCCTTCCCCTATGATCCCCCTGCACTGTTTCTTATGTTTCACATATGAGTGAAACCATATGATAATTGTCTTTTTCTGCTTGACTTATTTCACTTAGCATAATCCCTTCCAGTTCCATCCATGTCGATCCAAATGGTGGGTATTCATTCTTTCTGATGGCTGAGTAATATTCCATTGTATATATGAACCATATCTCCTTTATCCATTCATCTGTTGAAGGGCATCTCAGTTCCTTCCACAGTTTGGCTATTGTGGACATTGCTGCTATGAAACTGGTGTGCATGTGCTCCTTCTTTTCATTACATCTGTATCTTTGGGGTAAATACCTAGTAGTGCAATTGCTGGGTCATCGGGTAGCTCTAGACCTTTCTAAAAACTACCCCTCTAATCTTAGGGCTTGGACAGGGGACAGGGCAGTGAATGTTGGCAGTTTTAGTGACAGCACCATCAAGCCACTTTGCTTTTCTAACTCTCAGTGCCCCCATCTGTAAAAGGGAGTCATTGGATTAGCTGACCTTTATGGTTACTTCCTACTCTAACTTTTTGTGATCCAGCCACTTATTTGGTATCTGTGGGATCCCACAAGCTTCACATGTCCTCTCTGCCACACCCCATAATCATCTTCTTTTTTCTGTTCAGTCATCTTGAACATGTGCTCATTGCCATCAGCTTTGTGTTTACTGTATTCCAGAGAGGAGAAGGGAAGAAGTAAAAGGGGAAAAAGATAAGGAAGGAAGGAAGGAAGGAAGGAAGGAAGGAAGGAAGGAAGGAAGGAAAAAAAGGCAGTGGCTAGGCTGAGTCTACACCCACCTCCCTTTTAAATTGCTTTCTTGGAAGCTATACCTAATGACTTTTTCCACATCTCATTGGCAAATGTTTACATATATGCATTTGTTTATAAAAACAGAGAATATAGAATTATATGTGCATGTGCATTTCCTTGTATATGCTTAAAGTATCTCTAGATGGATACATAAGAAACTGATAATATTTATTCCCTGTGGTGATGGAAATTCTGATATCAATACTAGATAGAAACACTACAAGAAGAATTTTATAAGCCAGTTTCATTTATAAATATAGATGCAAAACTTCTAAATAATTTATTAACAAATTGAATCTTTGTGTGTATAAAATTTTGTCATGATACAGTAGGGTTTATCCTAGGAGAACAAAGATGGTTCCACATTAGAAAATAATTAATAACTTTATGCAGTCTGAATAATGCTGAGCAATCATTTGATAAAATTCGATATCCAAAAAAAATTTTCAATATCCATTTGTGAAAAATTTTGACCCAACATAAATAAAAACTCCCCGGAACTTGATGAATGCTATCTACTGGAAATCTATAGCAAGCTTTATACACAATGGTGAAACATTAAAAGAATTCCTAATAAAATTGAATAAAACAAAGATTGTTTCTTTCTGCTCTGCATTTAACATTATACTGATACTCCTAGTTAACACAAAACACATACACACCCACAAAGAAAAAGGAAAGAGAGAGAGATGGAATAAAAGAAATAAAAACAGTCATTGTTTGTGGAAAATATGATCACATACCCCCCAAAATTGAAAAGATTTAATTGACAAACTGCTGGAATTAATAAGTACATTTAGTAAAACCCTGGATACAAGATAAGCATAAAAAAATCAACATTTTCATATATCTACAATAACCAAGCATAAAATAAAAATAGAAACAACACCCTCCAAAATATCAATAAGACATACAATACCTGGGAATATATTTCATAAAATATACACAAAATCTCCATGGGAAAAAAACTATAAAGTTTTCCAGGAGAACATAAAAGGAGACTTGACTAAATGAAGGTATATACCATGTTCATGAATAAGAAGACTCAAATACAATATATATATAACAATTTTCCCCAAATTAACTTATAAATTTAACACACTTCTAGTCAATATCCCCAAAACTTTTTTATTCAAAAATTCAAATGAAAGAATATAAATGCCAGGAATAGTAAGGGCAATTTTGAGAAAGAAAAATTTGTCAGGGAAGTCATTGACCCATTACTTATTAAAGAATATTATAAAACCATATTTGTTAAAATAATGTAATATTTCAAAAGAATAAATAAATAGGTCAGTGGAACTGAATATAATTCTAAAATAAAGCATTGTGTATATGGGAACTTAGTGTTTGATAAAATCAGCAGATAAAATGATGTGTAATAAATAGTGTTGGAAAAAATGGCAACACATTAGGGAAAAAAACCCTAACATATATCACGCAGAAAAATTAACTCTAATGAATAAAATATCTAAATATAAGAAAGCAAACTTATGAGTATTACAAATAATAGGTGAATATAATTGTGACCTTGGTGTTAAAAAGGCCATCCTAAAAATAAAGTTACCAAAAGCAGAAGCCAATTTAAAAGGTTGATAAATTTGACTAATTTATCAAATTTATATTCTTGATTACAGTAAAGAACATTAGCCATGAACAATTTAAAACCAAAAAGGGGGGCAGACCTCAGCGAATAAAAACTATCGGTCACATAAAAGATAATCAAAGTTTTACTATTCATGATTTTAAAAAAAACCCTAGAATTAATAAGAAGAAAAAACCCAGGAATTAAAATGGCCATAAGATATGAATATTATTCACAGAAGAAAATATGTGATATGAAATAATAATATGAAAAAACACTCCACCTCACAAATAATCAGAGAAATGTGTATTCAAACAACAGTGAAAAAGCCAGTTCCAGGTAAAATGAAGTAAGCACACACCATACTTTTCACTTCGATTGAATGCAACTAAAAACCCGGACAGAATGCATGGTCCAAGTACTAGAGGACTCTAAAAAGTAAATAGCCCCAGACAGCCAAGGTAGAACACCAAAATAAAATATCTTCAAACTAACTGTAAACTTACCAATTTTTTCCCTTTTGTGTCCTTCTAGCCTAAACTCACTGGAAAACCTGTAGTGAGCACTGTGCTAGACAAAGAACTCTAGGAGAAACCCTCTAGTCTGGCTTGAGGAGTGCTACAGGGAAGTTCTAAAGTTCAGAGAGAGCGGGGGAAATTCTTCAGCGTTCCCTCTCCTTTTCCTTCATTCTCCTGCATCCTCCCAGGAAATTCTGTGATGGTGGCAGTGGACAGCAGCAAAAACAGCAACAATGGTAGCCTTCAGGAGCCAAAATTCTAAGGGAGGAGAACTTTCCTCACCATTCAGTGGAGCAGGGGCTCCATGAAGGTGAGGCTAAATCCCATTGCTTTTTTTGCTTTCTTTCTGTCCTCCTACCACTTGGTCTTGGACACGCTGCAATTGTGTGGAAGACCAAAAAAGTGAGCCCTAGGGAACTGAGAAGTACTGAGGAGATCACAGAGGTGGCAGAGCTTATGACAGTGACCCAGTAAACTTAAGGGCCTGCCCCCAATCTGCACATGTGTACACATGTGTAGATCTAATGCTAGTAAGCATATCAAAGGCCTTCAGAACTGCACAAATGAATAGTTTCCACCCAGGTCCTGGAATGACTACTTGGTGGTGCACTTATGGGACAGCTCTGGATAGTACTGCAAGACAGAACTGACCTTGTAACAACAGCCTACAGAAGGCAGGTAGAAACTTGTGGTCTAAATGGTATCATCAACTGCCCATTGAAACAAAAATATCAACAGTATTCATACAATTCAAGCAAGACCTAGAGTCTCATAACCTAATAGTCAAAATGTCAAGAATACAATCCAAAATTAGTTACTATGAAGAATCATAAAATTCTCAACTCAAGTGGAAAAAAACTATTGGTAGATACCAATGAGGAGATGACAGAGATATTGGAATTACCTGATAAAGATCTTAAAGCAGTTATAAAAATGCTTGAAAGGGCTATACAAACACTTTCAAAACAAATGCTAAAAGAGGAAGAATCAGCAAAGAAATAAAAGATAAAAAGAAGAACTAACTGGAAAAATAACACAACTAAAATTTAAAAACTAAGTGAATGGGATTATTAGGAGATTGGAGATGACAGAGGAATCAGTGAACTTGAAGATAGATCAATAGAAATATTCCATTGTGAACAACAGAAAGAAAAAAGATTGAAAAACAACAACAGCAGAGCTGCAGGGACCTGTGGGACAGCAACAAAAGGTCTACTATTTGTGCCATTAGACTTCTAGACAGGGATAAGAAAGGGAGAAGTTTTGAAAGAAAATCATTGAAGAAATAATGGCTGGAAAACTCTCAACTTTGGCAAAAGACAGAAACCTAAAGTTGTAAGGAGATAAATGTATCCCAAACAGGGTCAACCTAAAGAAATCCACACCCAGGAAATCATATTCAAATTGCACGAGCCAATTCCTATAATAAATCTCCTCTTATATATCTGTTTATATCCTATCGGTTCTATTTCTCTGGAGAGTCCTGACTAATATAGTTGTTGTCTGGATATAAATCTTTGATGGTGGCTGAACTGATGGCCTCATATCCTTATGGACTGCTGGCTCAAAGACATCTCAGTTGTTTGTAATAAAGCCTCTCCAACATAACAACTTGCTTCATCAAAGCCAGAAAGCAAGAGATACACTCTGCTAGCAAGGCTAAAGTCACAATCTTTTGTAATCTAATCATGAATATGACATCCCATCACCTTTGCTATGTTCTGTTCACTGGGAGTAAGAAACTAGGGTCAGCCTACACTCAAAGAAGAAGGAATTACATAAGGGCATGAATACCAGAAAGTGAACTTCCTTGGGGGCCATTTTAGAACCTGCTTGCCACAAATGGTTATATTAATATCAAAGTAGGCTTCAAAGCAAAGAAAGTTCCCCAGATAAAGAGAGATATTACATATTACTAAAAGTGTCAATTAACAAAAAAGGCATAGTAATCCTAAATATGTACACCTAACAACAGACTTTCAAAATACATGAAACAGAAGCTGACAGAAATGAAGGAATAAGTAGGCAAACACATAATTATAGTTGAACTTCAACACTCCTCTCTCAGTAATAGATCTAATAGAAAAAATCAGCAAGAATATAAAAGAACTGATTGACATTATCAAACTTTATGACATTATCAAAAATTATTCACCAAAAACAGCAGAATACACATTTTTTCCAAGTGAAAATGGATTATCCAGCACCATAAAATAAACATGAAAAAATTTAAAATAATGGAAATCCTACAAAGTGTATTTTCTGACCCTAATGAAATTATACTAGAAATCAGTAATAGCAATATAATAGGAGGGCCACCTGGGCGGCTCAGTTAGTTAAGCGACTGCCTTCAGCTCAGGTCATGATCCTGGAGTCCCGGGATCGAGTCCCGCATCGGGCTCCCTGCTCGGCAGGGAGTCTGCTTCTCCCTCTGACCCTCCCCCCCTCTCATGCTCTCTCTCTCTTTCTCTCATTCTCTCTCTCTCAAATAAATAAATAAAATCTTAAAAAAAAGAAACTTAACAGGAAAGCCTCCAAACATTTGGAAATTTAAAACACTTAAAAATGATCCATGGGTCAAAGAGAAAGTTTCAATGAAACCGCATAAAAAAGAAAAGACAACATATGAAAATCTGTGGGACACAGCTAAAGCAGTGCTTGGAGGGAAATTTATAGCACTACAATGCCTATATTAGAAAGAGAAAAGGGTATTGAATAAATAATAAAAGCTTCTACCTTAGGAAACTAGAAAAAGAAGAGCAAAATAAACACAAATCAAGCAGAAGAAAGTAAATAATACAGGTAAGTGCAGAAATAAATGAAATTGAAGAAAGACATACAATAGAGAAAAATCACTAAAACTAAAAGCTGGTTTTCAGAGAAAAAAATCAATACACTTGATAAGTCTCTAGCAAAACTGAAAAATAAGAAAGAAGACACAAATTACCAATATCAAGAATGAAAGAGGTAGTACCATTGCAGAAGCAGTTGGTCTTGGGCACCGTGGTTTCTGCTCAGATCATGATCTCAGGGTCCAGAGATTGAGACCCACGTCTGGCTCAGGGGGGAGCCTGCATGGGATTCTCTTTCTTCCTCTCCCACTACCCCTCCCCCTTGCTCTCTCTCACTCTCAAATAAATAAATAAATCTTTTAAAAAATGGGATAGGAAGCATCTAAAGAGATTTTGGTTTCTTTCTGTTTTTCTTACATTGAAAATGTGCTAACGCATATATGTGTGTGTGTGTGTGTGTATCTTTTTTTTTTTTTTTTTTTACAGGGAAAACACTAAAACAAAGAAAGAAGGCAGTGGGACAAATGAGAGGTCTACTATCACCAAAGGAGTAGGTGGTCCCAGGTACCAGGAAAGCTCAGTTACTGTGGATCAGAGAAGTCAGGCTGGGCTGGGGAAGTCTCGGAAAAACAGGATCTGCCCCATGTCTGCAGTAAGCCGGGGAACTCTAACTTCTCTCTCAGCCCCAGAAACCCTAGTGAGATGCTATGAAAGGGCTTCACAGAAACCAGGCAAGAACTGGTAGGGAAACAGACCAGGCGCAGTTAGCTGCCGACTACACTGGTCCTTGCCGCTTCCCCGCACCCTGCTCCCTGACTCACCTTCACCTTTAGGACGTTTAAATGCTCTTACCACCATCAGGAGCCCCCAACTACCTGCCCAGCATCCCCGTGTGGCTCCTCTTACGTTCCAGCCTTACAAATGACAGTGCACAGAGCAGAAAGCCCTCAAGCATCCCTTTGTTTTTGCTGGCATGTTTTCCCTGCCTGGGATTCTCTTTCAGGAATCAGGACAAGCGGTTCTTTCTCAGGAAAGCCCTTCCTGATTCTCTGTCCACTGCAGTCCCCTCCTGTGTTCCTCTAGCATCCTACAGATACCTCCTTCAAAGCCCTTGCAGGTTTACTTTGCCATCGACTTGTGGGTCCCTTGTCCTCACCACTGCATCATACTCATCTTTGGGTTCCTGGTGCCAGCACAATGCCCACTAGGTAGTAGGTACTGAAAAGTGCATGTTTTTTTGAAATGGACTCTTGAACTATTTATTGAAAAGTTAAATAAAATTCAATCTTAACTAGATCCAAGTTGATAATTCTCCTCGCAGAAGCAGTGACTTAATTCTTTCCTTCCCTGACAGGGGAAAGTGGGTCAGGGACAAAGTGTGCTGATACGTCAGAAATCCAAGGTGGGGGGGCGGTGGAAATCCCTGATATGAAGTATCTGCTGATGTCTGTGGTGTAAACAGTCCCCTCCAGTTTGATTTCAAGCCACCTACAAGACATCACGTGAAAGTGAGTTGAGAAGAGATACACTAAATCAGCTCTCCCAAGCCTGTGCTCGCCGGCCCCAGAGCACCACGGGCCCAGAACACCCCTGTACCAGGGACAGCAGGTGGTGGGTGCGATGAGCAGCTTGTAGGCTGAGGCAGGGGGTCCCCTGCCTGACCATATCTGACTGGCCACTCTTGAGAGTCTTGTTCAAAACTCACTTCCTCCAGCACGCTTCCTGTGACAGCCAAGAGCAACCAGGCACCCCTTCCGTATTGATGAAGTGAGTTTGCACTGCCATTAACCTCTTCCAGTTCCCACGACTCATTCACACTTTACACGTACACTCTCGAAATCGCTCTCATGCTACACTCCATTTGTTTCTGGTCCATTTTTCCTACTCTGCTCAGCTGGATTATATGCTCTATCAGGACAAAGACCATTTCATATGTTTCTCTGGGATCCTTTTCTCACCTGGCACGAGGCTGAGCATTCAGCAAGTGCTTCATGTAGAATTAGCACCGGGCCTACATGCCCATGGGGAGATCAAGTCACAGAGGCTCGGTGACCGCGTCTGGGGTGTCTGTATGCGGTCACCTCATCGGCTTGCCCAGTCTCTGGCTCCTGGCCCGGGTATGGGGCTCTACCTGGGGCTCCTTCCCCATCTGTCATCCAACATCAGCCCTCCATGCTGCCGGCCCCGCCTGTGATCCTGGTTCCTACTTTGCAGATACTTCCTAGCTCCTACTGACGGCCTCTGCAGTGTCAGTCGCCCCCTGGTTTACCCCTCGCTGTAAGTGTGACATCATGGATGGACGACTAAGATGGAAGGAATGAGGATGGGTGAATAAGCAGAACAGCTTGCTGCTAGTGGTAACCACCACGTACAGTGCTTTCGCCTCGCTGTTGCTGCTTCTTCTTTTTTTTTGGAAAGATTTTATTTGTCGGCAGGGAGAGGCAGGGAGAGAGCCCACAAGTGGGGCGGTGTGGGGGGGGCGGTGCGGCAGGCAGAGGGAGAAGCAGGCTACCCGCTCAGCGAGGAGCCCGATGCAGGACTCGATCCCAGGACCCCGGGATCATGATCTGAGCTGAAGGCAACGCTTCACCGACTGAGCCACCCAGGCGTCCCTGCCTCACGGTTGCTTCTTACCAGTTGCTTCTTAACCACTGTGGCTCCATGCCCACCTTATTTCACGGTTTCCAACACATACATATTGAATACCTAACGTGTCTAGTAATGAGTTCCGAATAAGAAACTGCATTTTGTGATTTTTTCCAACTCAGTGTAACAGGTGCCTTGTCTGTGTCCCTGGCATGCCTCCAGTCGGCTTCTCTTGTTGTATTTATCATAGCTCCCCTGTCCGAATCTATCCGAGTCTCTGCCTTTGCCGCCACCTCCGTTAGATGGGAGGCTTTTACCAGTGATTTTTTATACATTACTACCTCAATATTTCCGGCGTCCCTCGAAGGCAGAGTTTGTGGCTAGTAAAGCTCGGTGGGTATTTCTGATTTGGTTTGATTCACTAAATTGAATTAAATGGCTAGATAAAGATGGATGAATGAGCTATGAATACAAGTTCCGCAAATTTCCCCACAGCGCCCTGTCCACACTTCTTCACAGAATAGACCTTCAGTCAATGCTGTTGACACACCTTTTGATGTGTTTGAAAACGAAGAGTGAAGATTCCTGGTGAGCCAGAGGTTTTCATTTGCTCGGTATATTTTGGCTTCAAACCCTAAAACAGTCCTAGCCCCCGAGGTTTCAAAACCAGAACTGCAATCATCTTCCTTCTAGAGCCAGGTTGCCACAGAGAAGGGCCTAGAGAATAAAGTGCTTCTGAATGGTTCCATCTGAGGCATATCTGAAGACAGAAAATTCCAAAGGCTTTCCCGGACAGCCTCTAGGATGGGCTCTATTATTAACCTTCTGCACGAGGCCAAGCTTCTCTCTGGCCTTGTGTGACTGAAATGACTTTCTCCTGGGCTCATGCCGTGGCTTTGTGGGCCACAACCACTTCCTAGAAGCCAAGTTCATCTGAGAAATGAGGGAGGCCCTGGTGGTTTGTGGTTATAGAAGGCGTTTCCTTTGACACTCAGCGCGGGGGAAGGACAAGCAATCCACAGCAGGTCCAAGAGAGAGGCAGCAGAGCCTGGTTTGGAATGTCCAGATGGCATCCAACCCTTCTCGCAGGAAGACCCCCTGGGGTCAAGCGCTTATTGGGGGTTAGAGGAGCAAATGCCCTGAGACATATGCAGCCAACTGGGGGGGAGGGGTGTCAAAGAAAGGACAGTGCAGGGCCTGCTGAGTTGTGAGCGGCGTCCTCCGAAGGAGCTGAGCACGCTTGGAGGACTCGAGGCAGGGATGGATGAGACAGACTACAGGTGTACAAGCAAATGCAACTCAGTCTATAGACATTTCCCGGGGATGGTGTTCAAGCATGGCCCACTGTCCAGCCTAGGGACAGACGAGAAGGGTCCATCCAGCTCCATTCACGAAAGAGGAGGCTACCCCTTGCACCCTCCGGGAAAAATGCTCCTGACAACAGAGAGCCACAAGCCTCCACGACTGCCAAAGTAAGTGGATGCCTCTCACAGTGTGATCTCAAGGGCTCTGGGCAAACCTCCCAGCTTAAAAAAAAAAAAAAAAAAATTTAGTTTTCCCATGAATCAGATAATACCTGAAATTCCATCATTGCTTTGCCTGAGGCTTAAACGTCTGGAAAAATACAAACACGTAGGGGGAGCACTCCAAATATTATCAGTCATTTACACCTCAGTGTCTGGAACCTTTCTGGATCCTTTCCTGCAGGCAGGTTTCCTGAGGGGCGGGGATGGAGCCGGGGAGAGAGCCAGAGAGCTCTGGGTGACTGAGGGAGGGGGAGGCCGAAGGAACAGAGGAAGGGGCACCGAGGGTGGAAGCCAGCTCCTAACCAAACTGGCCCTGCACAGTTTTGCCTGGGGCGACCCCACAGATCACTGTCGGATTCTGCTCGGCGCTAGAGAAATCGGGTGCCGGCCTCTCCTCACAGGGGAGAGAAAAGGAGCAAAGACCTGGGCAAAGGTCTTCATGGGCAAAGACCCGCATCCTGGCTCAGGGCCTCCGCACTCAGAAGGGCCCCATGCGTGTGTGGTTGAATGCTATGCTGTCATTATCTTGAAATTTTAAATTAAATATTTTTAAACAAGGGGCCCCACATTTGCATTTTGCACTGTGCCTGCCTCACAAATTATGTAGCCAGTCCTGCTTAGCGAGTGACAAAAGCCCTCTGAAGGGAGGTCAGCCTAACCCTGCCATCCTCTCTCATCACACGTGTTATTTCCTTGGGTCTATTTTTACACATCAGGGGATATTTGAAGAAATGTCCTTAATTCCAAGCACTTTAATTCACCTCCACCAACTAAGCCTCTTTCGAGGTGACTTAGGCGTCATGTGATCCTTCCTATTATTAGCACATGCCCAGCCATTCCCAACCCCCCAAACTCCTGTTTCCCTTGCCCTTATATATATCTCTCTCTTAGCAGGAAAGTGGCACATGACCTCCTAGCCTCAAGAATACTTGGCACAGGGCCCTGTTTCTCAGCCCTATCTATTGTCCTCGTCCAGAATGACACGGCCTTCTGAGAGTCTCGCTGACATTTTTGACTTTTAGTGGGGAATGCCATTAATCAATCGGCTGCATCTGTTTTGGAAAAATTAAATAGCTCAAGTCAAGGCAAACACAGTAAATAATCCATCACCAATCCAGGGGAGTGGAGGGGGCAGTGAAGGCAGGGTTTTGTCTTCTCATTATTTGAAATGCGTTTAATCTGCTGCTGGATCCTCCACACCCAGGCTAGGGTTACAGGACACAGAAAGAAGAGATCAAAAGCGTTTTAAAAATGCGGGGCCCAAACCAGGGTATTAAAAGTGTAAGTGGGCTATTCAACGTGTGTGTCATGGAGAATGAGTTAGCCAACAGGCGGGCCATGAAATGTTTCTTCAGAGAAAAGGAGCTATAACTTTTCATGTGCTTTAAAAATATAGCAACACACTCTCTCTAATTCTTGGTAAGTGTGGCCCTCCTTAGAAGAAGGAGTAATGGTACAATGGTTGAGTAAGGTTGCTGGAGCCCGAGTGACTGAGTTCCAATCTTGATGCTTTCCCTTACTGGAGCACTGACCTTGGGCAAGTTCCTTAACCACATTGTGCCTCCATTTCCTCACCTGTAAACTGGTAAGAACTACCTCAGGGTTATTGGGGGAATAAATGAATTAGAATCTGGCAGATTAAAGATTGCTGTCAATTCTTTGATATTCTTCCCATTAAAGCATGGGATCTTATTCCCCTTCCCCTCGATTCTGGGCCAGTCTATTATGACTTTAGCTAATAGCATAGGGCGGAAGTGAAATTTGCCAGTTCTGGGCCTAACCTTTACCAGAATTGGTAGTTTCCACCTTTGTCTCCAGCAGATGACCTCACTGGAGAAAACACATAAAGAGGCAATGAGACTGACTACAAGGAAAGGAAGTAGGGTATTGCCAACCCGAGCCCTCCAGGCACCCCACCAACACACCAAGCATGTGAGTCAAGCCATCTTGGACCCTTAAGACCAGCCCAATCACTAGCTGAATACCATCATGCCGACACAATGAGAAGCAGAAGAATCGCCCAGCAGAACCCTGCCCAAATTTCTGACCCGTAAAATTGGGAGATACGATAACAGGATTGTTGTTTTAATCTTCTAAGTTTTAAAGTAGTTTGTTAAGCAGCCATACAAATATGGAACAACCTAGACAGCACTCTACAGGACAACCGATATAGAAGAACAAGACAGCGCCTGCAACACCGCCTGTTAGCTCTTACAAATTCTTCAGGGACATCCTTGTATTGGTAATAATGATGAATTGGGTAGATCAAATTTCTGAGTATTTTAAAATACTGAAAGCTGTATCTAAAAATGCACAGCCCTGAGCTCATGGCAGTCAACTGGATGTACACAACCACTTTTCCTCTACTACAAGGGTAGTAGTTCATGAGGTTACCTCTCCCGTTTCCGATCCCCATTCCATATTCATACACTTTTACTCGGCCACCTCCTGTTCATGCTTTATGTGGGGGCTTCTCAAACCTCCATGTGTATACTGTTTACCCAGGCATTATGTAAAAAGGCAGATTCTGATTCAGTAGGTCTGGGGCAGACCTGAAATTCTGCATTTCTAACAAGCCCCAAGTGATGCCCATGCTGCTTGTTCATAGTCCTCACTTGGAACAGCAAGGCTTCAGTCTCAGCTTAGTAGGAATTACCTCCTCTAGAAAGCCCTCCTGATTCCCACTGTCTCACCCTAAGAATGCTCACCCTAAAGATGCTGTTGAAGACAATTTTTGGCTGCCTAGCTAAAGACTAACTTTTGTTTGTTTGTTTTGTTTTGTTTTTTGAGAGAGAGAGTGTGGAAGCAGGGTGGGGAGGAGGAGCTGCAGGAGAGGAAGAGAGAGAGAGAGAGAGAATCCCAAAGCAGGCTGCATGCCCAGCACAGAGCCTGACACGGGGCTCGATCTCAAGACCCAGAGATCATGACCTAAGCTGAAATCAAGAGTCAGATGTTTAACCAATAGCCACCCAGGCGCCCTAAGACCAACTTTTCTTCAGTGCTGGCAAAGCCTGTTTTCTTTCAAGGTTTCTTCCCTCCCCCTCCCCCCCATGACTTGAGACAGATCAAAGTGCCATTTTTGGTGCTGCCCTCCTTTTTTTTACTGTGATTTTTCATGGGTGCCCAGGTGACTTGGTTAGGCAATGTTAGGAGAAGTCTGCTGTGGTGCAGTAGGTACTTTTCGTCATTCTTAGAAAGGGATGCATGTGGGAAAAACAGGCCCCTATTTGTCCCTGGGTGTTAGTCTGTTGATACATGGCACCTGCAGCTACTGCAGCCATCTTGTGATCACGAGGGCATCTCAACAGCAGACTGAGTGATGAGGGCAGTGGGGGAAGATGAGAAGAAGCTGGGTCTGCGTCCAGTCACTAAATTAACCAACTCTGGGCTCTCCTCCATTAGGGCTCCTTTTCATGGAAGATAACGCATCTCTTTATTGTTTCAGCTATTTGTAGCCAAGCTATCTGTTTCTAGTGGCCAAAAGCATCCTATTGTGGGTTCATATGGACCACTCTATTCTACCCATAAGCCGAGTACGTCTCTTTATCGTTGCGCTCCCCACATTATCCTGTGATTACACATCTGCCTCCTCTGGCCAGGTGCCTGTTGAGGTTTATTCTTTGCATTCCCAGGACCTGGTATGGAGTAAGTGATATGAACTTTTATGAACTAGAGTGAACTCACCTAAGGGTTTTCAATTAGAGGAAATGCAAGCATTCGCCACTTCAGGTATTCTCCAAGGTCAAGGTTTAACCCTGAAGAACTGCCTCTTGATGCTCTGCGCTCCTTGGCCTCACATCCCACTAACATGGGTGGTCCAGGAACACAGTCTCATTTTGACATTAACCTGAATGAAATATCATTAAGAAGGTTGCAGAGAGGCTACATGACTCATGCTAAGGCTGAAAATAATAAAAAGAATCATTATAATGATTAAAGTAATGCCTTGCTTTTGCATAATAATAATGGTTACCATTAGCTGAGTCCGCCATATCCCAAACACTCCTGGATATGCATAACCTCCAACTAACAGGGATAAATAACTTGCTAAAGCTCACAGGGCCAGTATATAATGAACTCAGGATTTGAACCCAGGTGTCTGAGCCCTGAGCCTGGGCTCTTCCCATTTTGCTCCCAGAAAATCCCTCTCTGAGCACCGCAGACTCGTCAAAGTGCTTCCATGCCCATGATCTCATCCAGTGTTCTCAAAGGAGCTGTAGGTATGATCAGCCACATTGTTCTGATATTATTCATGCTGCTAACCAACTAG
Source organism: Leptonychotes weddellii (assembly GCF_054177405.1). NCBI lineage: Eukaryota > Metazoa > Chordata > Mammalia > Carnivora > Phocidae > Leptonychotes > Leptonychotes weddellii. The sequence goes on from NC_138374.1 coordinate 103,667,576, forward strand.
AAGTTACAGTGGGATCATTATAGAGCTTCCCCCCCACCATCCTCCAGTGTATTGTTTTAAAAACCATTTCAAATAAAGAACCACTTTTTAGAACAGAAAGTAACCTAGTGTGACCGAATTGGGGGAACTTTTTTAGTGCTAAAGGAAAAAAATTAAGTCGGCCCAGTTTGTCATAGTGGCATGTTGATGAAATGCCATGAATGAATTGTGGGATGAATGAATGAAATATTTCAAAGTGGAAAAATAAATCATGAGGAAAAAAACCAATCCCCCAAAGAAACAAGGCTGCAGAGAGCAATTCCCTAATTTCCAGCCCCTCTCACGTTTTTCATTCTCAGAAGACCCCTCTGTCAAAACTTCTTTGATGGAGACACAGAGCTAGAGTGGGAAGAGAAATCTCACGCTGTAGAGCATCTCTGTGCTTCCATCCCAGGCTTTCGGGCGCTGGAATGTCTTTGTTCCAGTGAACCAAGCGGTCAGCACTCATCACCAGCCACTCAACAGGTCCCTTGGAAGTGAAGGCAGAGCAGGTATCGCCCAAGGCTTGCCATAAGGGAATCACAGGGACACACTTTTATCTCTCACAAGAGCACGTGAGTTTTCCTACTCAACACTCCCCTTAAAAAAAAAACCTTCCTTTCATGGATTATCTAAAGTATAATATCCATGCTTCTTAACTCATAGCAAACTTCCAGTATTTCATTATTGGAACCAGTTATTGAGTGGTTCTTTCCCCAGTACAAGAACACACAGCGGCAGCACAATGCTGAGCACAGAGAAGGCGCTCGAGATATTTTTTTTAATTAAACAGAATGAGATCAGATTGAAGCTCTTCCTTCCATCTCCACGTCCAGGTCAATGCTTTGTCCTGTCCCTTCTTATCCTCTGGTATCAATCGCATACATTTGGTTGGCACAGACTCAGTTTATTTTAGGGGGGCCCATGGGTGGTGCCTGGCAGGGATACCCAGCAAATTACCGTTGTCATTCCCATTAGATGTGGTGTCCCCCTGCCCCCCCACCACAGAAGGGGAATGGTGCCAGGCAGCCACCGTGTGGTGGTGAGCTCCTGTGACACACGTCTGGGAGCAGCCACCTGTCATTTTGCATTAAGAAATCGGGGGGGCCTGGGCGCCTGGGTGGCTCAGTTGGTTAAGCAACTGCCTTCGGCTCAGGTCATGATCCTGGAGTCCCGGGATCGAGTCCCGCATCGGGCTCCCTGCTCGGCGGGGAGTCTGCTTCTCCCTCTGATCCTCCCCCTCTCATGCTCTCTGTCTCCCATTCTCTCTCTCAGATAAATAAATAAAAAAATAAAAAATAAAAAAAAAGAAAAAAATAAAAAAAAAAAAGAAATCGGGGGGGCCAAACTAGAGAAATAGAAATGGAGTAATAATTAACAATAATAATAATAATAGTAATGATAACTATCTTTATCGAGGGCTTTCTTAGTCCATTGGGTGGCTAAAACAAAATACCACACAGAGTGGCTTGTAAATAGCAGGAATTTACTTCTCACGGTTCTGGAGGCGGGAAGTCCAAGCTCAGGTTGCCGGCACGGTCTGGTTCTGGTGAGGACCCTCTTGTGGATTGCAGGCAGACTGACTTCTCACTGTGTCCTCGCACGGTGGAAGGAGCAAGGGAGCTCTGTGGGGCCACTTTTCTAAGGGCGCTTATCCCATTCATGAGGGCCCCACCGTCATGACCCAATCACCTCCCAAAGGCCCCACCTTCAAATGCCATCACGTTAGGACTTCAACATATGAATGTTGGGAGGTCACAAACATTCAGAGGAAAGCCAGGGCTGAAGAATGTGCCAGACCCATCACATCGATGTTTGATGGGTGACCCACACGAATTACTCTGCTGCCTCCTTTATTGGCAGCAAGGACACCGAGGCCCACAGAGGATGCCAACAGCTCATGGTGCCAAGTGGGCAGAGCGAGGGTCTGAACGCAGGCCTGTGTGCATCCAGAACCATGCGTACTCATCATGCCCCATCACCACCCACAGATCTGTCCTCCCAGTGTCAAGGACTCTCAGCAGCTCAACCTCTGGAAGTTTAGCCCAGTCCCATCAGATATCCTCCAGTGGCTGCCTTAGCGCAGGTCCCCATTTCCTGCCCTGGTGCCCACCTCATGGTATGTGTGCCCACTGCAGGTGTCATGTATGCCCCCAAAGGATTAAGGATCTAGATTTTAAATTCCCTCAGGACATTTATCAGCCAAACATCAAGGGTCTGCAGAGACGGCTTCACCCTCCAATTTGATCCCTCTGTCCTTCCTATGCAGCTGCAGTGCCCATCACCTTCATCTCCCTTCTCCCCACCTCCAAGCCTTTCCCCTGCTGCCCTATGCCTTGGGTTGCCTCCTTCCCCTGCTGCTTCCCACCCAGGCCTCTGTGAGAACCTCCTGGCTGCTCAGCACCCACATGCCACACGCCTCCCCTTTCCCAAACTCCTGCAGCATGTACGTTCTGCCCCACTTAGCATTTGCTTACATTCTCTCCTGTCCTGTGCGTTAATAGCTTTCTGTTTTTAATATCCTTTTTCTGATTGGATTGTAAGCTCCTTAGAAGCCGAGACCATGCTCACCCTTTGCTGACACTGCTTTTCCAATCCTGTCCTGACCAAACTCCCGCCCCCTGCAGTGGGGCGGGGGGAGTGGGGAGGACAATTCATGTAACAGGATTCCTTTAAGCACCTGACCCAAGAGGCACTTTGCTCACTTTGGGTGTGGAACTGGAGTTGGTCAACTAACCAGCTAACCTTTCTTAATCACGTGAATTCCCCCTATCCCAGAACAGTCTCTGAGGTGGCATTCCACACCCACCCCCCAATCCAAGTTGCCCCTTGCAGAGAGTGGCTCTCTCTCTCTCTCCACAGTCCCCATGGAGATTGGCAGAGCCAAGCTGGATGCCTCCCCTGGACTCGGTGTACATTCTCGCAGGGACACATTCTGTCTTAGCAGAGCTCAGCCGCCTCCCAGAATCCCAGCCATCTCCTGCGTCAAGGCCCCCAGATGGCACATTCTGTGGAGCATGCGGTGATGGAGGGAGGCACCAGTTAGGGAGAAGAACAGCCTGGGGGCCGAGTGCCACAAAAGCATTTGTCCCTTCATCCTGGCCTTTCCACAAGATGTCTTGCTCTTAACAGGCATCCTGATGGTGAAAGTAAGCCTTGGCCACATCCAGCCTGCGAGCGCTGGAGGCATTCTGGGCAGAGGGAGGTTTCTTGCTTCTTTCTAATCAAGCCTTCCTTCCTTCTTCTCTCAGGCTGAGTTGGAAAGCTCTTGAAAGGTAGCAGATTGCCGGCACTGAAGGCTCGTGTCTTCTGTTTATCCACAGAATGAGGACATTGGCCAATGCGAGAGCCCCAGTACTGTTCCTTCCATGTGCTCCTGGCTCCAGAGTCCCCCAGAGCAGCCCGCCTGGGCTGCATAAAGCTCAGCTCCCCTACCCCCAGCCTCCCACTCCCCCATGCTGTTTCAGAGGGAGCCAAAGGTGTGTTCTCTGAGGCAGTGGTTTTCAGATTGTTGGGTCTTGACCCATCGGTGGAACAAAGACTCAATTTACCAGGTCACAACTAGCAATTGTTTTAACAAAATAGGATGGAATAGAACTATTAGTGCATCACACATAGGAACGGTATTGTTTCACTAGATTTTTTTAAATGCAGCGCATGCGTGTGCACATGCACACGCAATATAAAAGGCACTTCCTCCTGTGGGTCACAATCCCAAAGGTTTGTAATTCCTTGGTCCTCAGGCTGGATGATCCAAGTCTTGTCCCTGAACCTGGTTCCCATATGGTGAACTTTCTGGGGGAGTGTGGGATGCTTCCTCCAAGCTGACCAGCCCTCTTCCCTCACCACCAACCAAAAGGAAACATCTACTAACCGAGACATGATTGAGAAGTGATTTCTGCCCTCCAAGAGTATGAGTTGGAAATAAGGCTGAAACAAAAGACATGCAAAACATCCGGTAATATGGTGGAGGGAGACATTCATTCCCACTGCCAAAGATACCCTCAGAGTTCTAGTTTGACCAAAAGCACTAAAGAAGAGTATTAATATCTAAGGTGTGGCTCTCAGAATTAGGGATGTGCTGTTAACTTGCCTCTAAATGCCTAAATTTCCTGAAGCTGGGTTATTAACCCTCCATGGCCCACCCACTGGAAAAGCCACACTGGTGCACAGGGCTCTCAAAAGATACCTCCTTGGGCCTGAGGGAGTTTTTCCTGCTCTAGGTGTCCACATGTCCATGTAATTCCTAGAAAAACTAGAATGGGGATCAGGAGACCAGACTTTATTCCCGGGACTGACATATTTTGCTCTGCGACCTTGGGTGAGCCATTTCACCTCTCCAGGAAGCAGATCTTCAGCTACTATAATGGAATGTGAACAGAAATGGCTAGACCCAGTCAATGACTTTGTGACTTGGTGAACTTGGCCAGGAACAGACGCATGTCCAGAAAGAACGAAAATTAGACAGACCCTCACTGGTCTTTGCCATAAGCTAGGAAGATCTCTCCTCCACCCAGCCCTGGGAACAGCCAATTCCATGCTGTCTTGGACCTTTATACCCTGCTGCTGTGAAAAATGCCTCTTTATCTGGTGAAACACAAAGGATTATGGAGCACAACTGGCTCCTATATGAACCAACGTTCACAAGTGAACCAACCACATTGGCCTTAGGAATGGCTTTGCTGGGTGAGAGCAATCCCACCTGGGCCACGGGGGTGGGCAACCACTGTCTGGCACCTGGCCTTCTTGCACTTTGCCCAGAGATGTGGTTCCAATACAGAGACCCCCGAGGCACTGTGGCTTCCTATGCAGTAAGCTTAGAGTTCCCCCTAAAGCTCTTGTTTGCAAGTTGATCTTCCCCACCTTTCGAGTCACCATTAGGGAATCTATACCAAGCAAGAGGAAGCCAATAGATACTTTTTTTTTTTTTTTTTTTACTGCAACACTGGCCCGCTGCCATATCGGTTCTAAAGCCAGAGATAATCTTTCATGAAGTTGACAAGTCTAAAGCTCACTACTTTCCCTTTCTGGACCTTTTCCCCATGTTTTTGTCCCAATTCGTCTTCACTAGAGCCTGCACCTTGCTCCTGGACTCTTAGTCAGACCCTTCCTGTCACTCCAACCTTACTCTAGCCCAAAGTCCAACCCCCTCGAGGAGGTAGGTCGTGACAGCGCTAACTTTTCCTAGTGGACACTAAAAAGTGACAAAGATGAGCCTGCAAGAGGAGGAGTCTGGTGGTGGAGAGCCCAGCACAGCGAGGCCAGGTGGTGCAATTTGGAACAGAGAGAATTATCTCGAAAGCTATTCCATCCAGGGGCCACCAAATCCTCTTACTCATAAAGGCAACTTTGCTAATTTCTGCCATTCATAATAATGACGAGCTGAGTGAAAAGATGCTGACATCCTGATGAAGTCTACCCAACAGATGCCTTCTTGGGCGGTTGGGGAGAGTGGGTTGGGAGAGAATGAGTTATAATTACTGATGACACGGGCAATCTAGGCAATGGCAGAAAAATGCAAAAGTGATGACAGTCACCATCCCCGGGGTAAAGGTGTGTTGATTTCTTCAGCCCTCATCGAGGAGGGCTCAGTTTGGAAAATGGCATTAAAAAATGGAAAATACATTTTTTTCTTATTCTCTCCAGGACAAGTTAAGATTACATCAAGAATAATTTGATAAAAATATTGTACACCTTCCTTTGCCAAAGCAAACAGACTTCATGATGTTATGTTGGAGGGAAAGGATCTCCCAATATCCTCCATAAAACCCAAGTGGTTATTTGAAGGTGAAGTCTTGGTGTAAAAGTGATGCCTGAATTCAAAACAACTTCAGATTTGTACCGAGACTGTAGTTATTGCCAAAACAAGATTCAAAGAATGTTGACCCAATACTAGTCTCTACACATGTGAAACGCCTTACATCTGTTCAGTTACATGTTCAGTGAGTGGTTTATATAGTGCCAGGAGCCACGCAGGGCAGCACGTAGTCATTCTGCTTCACTGATGAGGAAAACAAAAGGAGTTTTTGGAGGCTCCTCAGCCCTTCCCACTGGGCCATGTCCCTTCCCCAATTTCTGAGGCCCTTCCATTGACACTATTCATCCTGAAACTGGTAGCAAAAAGAGTAATTGATTGTAGAAATGTGGGATGCAGAGGCTCTTCCTGAATCACTAGTCCACAGTCCCGGAGTATCTGATTCAGTAGGTCTGGGGTGCGCCTGGGAGTCTGCATTTCCTACAGGTTCCCAGGGGATGCTGATGCTTCTGGCCCGAGGCCCACACCTGGAGAACCACAGACCCAGGGACTCTCTCACTCAGTTGAAAGCACCTTGAAGGAAGAGGTAAGTCTTCCCTCCTCCTCTGCATCTATCTGTGGTCTGGTGCATCCATCTGGCCTTGGCAGAAATTCATCACAGGATTGTTGCCTCATCTCCCAGCCCCTGCACTTACTGTGAATGCCATGGGCCTCCTTCCCTTCATACATTTCATATTTATACTGGTGACGACATTTTCCCATTGTGGTGAGACTCCAGCTTGATGGTTACGACTATAAATCCTTGCCTTTCACTGTGGGTTCTGAGAAACAGCAAAGACTTCAAGATAGAAATGAGCAACTTTGCTCCAGGGGCTAAATACCATCCCATACCATGGTCCCCCATCACCCCCACAAGATCCAACACGCACATTAGTACACTAAACGCTCTGAGAAGTCCTGCAGGATGTAAACCAGTTTAACTTTGTTTAACATGGTTCTTCCCTATTTTGCATGACTACAGACCCCTTTACTTTCCCTGATAACACTTATTATTTCATGGAGTAAAAGCATTCTGATAAATGCTCATTGGGAAATATTCCATTAAGGTGTGAGTTGCAGGTCCTATGGAGTTGGCTGGATAATTACCCAGTTTTGACTTTACTCCTCCACCATCTCTCCCACAATGGGCACACGTAGGGGGCCTGTCCTGTGAAGCCCAAAGCCTGGAAGGGCAGAGCAAAACCTGCGCTTCGTGTGGGCAGCTGAGCCCCGAGAAGGAGGAAGGAATTCTTCAGTTGACCAGGTAGATGGGTCATGCCTCCTCTTCTGGAAAGGAGTGAGTGAGGAGGTAAAGAGAGGCCAGGAGTGTTACACAAATGGATTTTCCATAGCATGAAAGAAAACAAGGCAGGGAAGGAGCATCCCCTCTGGCCCCACCACCAACAGCGTGGAATAAGAATCAAGGAGCCAGAGGCCAGCCCCCAAGGAGCTTTGAGTATTGTCAGGGAAGTTTCATGCAGAAAACAATAGAAGATATGACATAAGCATTTCTGGGGTCAACCCTATAGGCAACCCAAGAAGAGCGTTGTCGTTCATAGGACACGCTGCAGACCCTGGGACATCTCTTGTGTCAGTGCACCCGGCAGATGGGCCCTGAACAGGAAAGAGGCCAAGTTGCTCTGCTGGCCAATGCAGGTGACTCCAGCTGACTTGATCTGTTGAGTCCTTGCACAAACAAATCTGTCCCACGGAAGCAGGTTAACCCTCCTGGACTGTTCGCAAGTGTTAATCAGCTGACAAATGTCCTGTATTGTTTTCCTGCAATCCAGGATGGGGTTGGGGGCCCTGGGGAGCGTGTTTCAGTCCATAATCACCTTCCACGATCCGAATAAACTTCAAGGTCACAAGCCAAATTATATTTTCCTGAGGGAGAAGGACTGAATCATTCTATAGGAAGCCCTAAGATGGCCAGGGGTCAGGAAACGAGTCCACGGCGTTTCCTCTGCGGAGGCAGATCTGGTATGGCTGACAGTAGGTGCTTCCGCCCCACATCCTCCCAGCTCCTGCACAGATGCCTGGTTCCTCTGGTGGCCCTCTGGGGGCTCCTCGTGTCTCAGTGCTTGCAGGCAAAGCAATAGTTCCTGACCAGCGGTGGGGATGGGGCACCCCCAGCTCTCCATCCATCACCAGAACCCCCCACCACCCCATCTCTCCCTTCTTCAGGCCTCCAAAAGCACTTGTATGACGCCTTTCAATAAACAGTCCAGGGACGTGAAGAGATGATGCACCCAAGAGAAAACAAGCCGGCTCACGAATGTATGGAGACACGTCCAGCCTCACGAAAAATCAACAGTAAATGTCATGTTTTTGCTTATCACAGCAACAATGAAACAAACATTAAAATGCTCACCGTGAACAGGGTATGGTTTTAAAACAAGGTATGGGCAGCGAGAACAGAAAACCTTACTGGAAGATACTTCACAAAATCCTAATGAAAATGTTCATGTATGGAAGTTTAGTAACCTGGAAATAAGTTCACAACATCTCTGGTTTTTAAAGATGATCATAAAATAGCTCACACAGAATAATGCTATGTGTGGGTGTGGGTGTAGAAAAGTGTCTGAAAGGATAAATTCCCAACATTTATTTCTGATTTTCTTCGGAGCTATACCACCCATAGGCCTGGGCCTTCCTAAAGCCCCATCATCTAGAGGGTTCACTCTGGCCCTTCTCCAAAACCTGCTTCTCTCCATGGGGCAAGGACTCCCAAGGCCAAAGGGATGAACCCACCTAAAGGCCTGGCCCATCCTCCTTCTAGTACATACTCTAGAACCCAGGACACTGGAATTCCCATTTCTAGGACCCCACAAGCCTCTTCCTGGTTCCCTTTCCCTGAGGGTAGATTGTGTGGCTGGTGTGCATGCCCAGGACCCAAGGAGGTGGCCAGGAAGAAGCTGCTTGCAGGGGTGTAGATGGTGCTTGCATATGGGACTAGAGTGTCCACAGGTGCGCACAAAGGCCCTCAAGATGAAGACTGGAGTCGTGGCTCAGACAAGAAAGGAGATGGACAGGGCCTGAGGTCTGCTCTCCCCATGCTACCAAACTCTGGCTCGGCACTTCAAGGAGTCCCAGAATTCTGAATTTGGACCTGAACTTTCAGATTGTCACAAAAGTAAGGATAGAACATATTTCATTTAATAGTCAGGTGGATTTATAACTTCTAAATATTTAGATATCTAGTATGTGGGCCTTCACTTACACTCTTGCCGCAGACCACAAAAATGTTAGGGATGGACCTGCTCTGGATAGAATTAAGGATAATTTTATTCTCTCTCTCTCTCTTTCCCCCCCTTCTCTGTTCCTCGTCCTCTTCCTCTTCTTCCGCATTCTCCCCCTATCACTTTTAATCTCTCCCCATGTTTTTTTTTCCTTTTACCATATACTAACAAATTAATGTTCTTTGTTTTAATAGTTCCAGGCCTCTGAATCTAATCTTAAAAAAAGAGATTAGAAATGTTGACAAATATCTAGAAATATCAATTCTAGAAATGAAGAGAACCTAAATGCTAAACAATGGGGAGACAGTCAAATGAATTATGGTATATCCATACCATGTGGATAAACATTTTAAAATTGTATTAGTGAAACCATTTTACATTAATAAAAAAAAATGTAATGAAAAAATGCTCAATACAGTATTAATTGAAAAGCAAGGTACAAGATTACATAATGTAGTATAAATATACATTTAAAAATATAAATATATGAGATTATATATAGTAGAAAACCATGAAGATAGTAACTGTGTGTATGTTTGATGAAATTTTAAGAAATATTTTTGGCTTTTTTCCTACAATGATTAGGGATTGCATTTATAATCAGAAAAAACATGTTTAAAAGTCTAAACACATCTGTGCCTTTGTCCAGGTTTGTGTTTCCATGAGGAAGCCGTACCCTGGTGGCCTTTGACGTAATCCACACGTGGACCCTCCGTCCTGTCGCCACTGTGGAATTCTGATTTCCAACTGTTATTTCCCTTCGGGACCTTCTGACATTGGGTTCCTAGAGCAGCCGTGGAGGCCTCATGCTAATGGTGAAGCTGTCTCCTCACTGGGCCACCAAGAGGGGCTTCTACAGGGAAGCAACACAGATGCTCTTACAGAAGCCAAGGAGACCCACCTGCCTTCTCCCTGAGGGTCCCCAACCTCTGTGAGTGGTGAGGACCTCGCTGCATTCACCCAGATCCCCACGCACGGTCATCAGCTCCCCCTGGCCACACTCCATGCTGCAGGGACTTTCATTACGTCTCACTTTCCACAAGATCTGTTCAATTACATCCCACAAATGCTTAACCTTCTAACAGTCTTCATTTTTAACAGGGAGATGACAAACTCAGGCCAGGGAGCATGTCTGGCACATGACTTCCAATGTAGAAGACATTTGGGGATAGCAGCGGGAAGCAAGCTTTCTGGGGTCCTGGTCAATTACCTTCTTTCAGCAAAGCCCACCAAGACCAGAGGATGGAAGGATTGAAAAAAACCTTCCCTAAGCATCAGAAAATGCAAACCGGAAAGAAAGCCAGATGAGTCCAGACATCTCTTACTCACACGAGACATAAAGCACACAGATTGAAATGGGAAACTGCCATGAACTGCCAACCCTCGACATGCAACCACCATTTCTACAAGCTGAGAGAAGAAAGCTATTTGTTATTGCTATTGCATTATTCTCAAAACTCATTCAGTGGCAGACTGCCACCTTGAACGTTTTCCCCTGGTGTGGGCTCTCTCCTGCTTGTGTCCCCCCCGTCCCACACAGAGCTTTCACTGAGGGTGGTGGGAGAGGGCTCTGTTGGTCCCACGTTCTCCAGTGCTAGGCAGGCAGCGGGGAGTCACAAATTAGTTTGGAAGTTCCTTGTACATGCTGGACTATAGACCACTAGAGACAGGTCTCTACAAAAAACTATGTGACAACCATATGACCCTTAATTTAAAAAAAGGTGAAGAGGGAGATTATACTAAATTTCCAAATCTTTTATTCCTCTAAGACTATGTAGTTCTATGCACGTATATCCCCCTTTTTTTTCCTAAAATCTCATCGATTTTTCCAATGTGTAATAATATTGCCACACCCCCAAATTTTGCTGAAATTGTACTTCTTTCCAGCTTGGCTTGCAGAAGACTGCACACCTTATCCTTCTTCACATGGCCTCTTCAATGCTGAAAACACAGCTCAGCACACAATACAGGTTTGGGAAGACTAACTGGACCGACTGGACGGTATCAGCATCACTTCCCGGGGAAAAGCAAGGCTCTGCAAACAAGCTGGCCTGGGGCGAAGCCCACTCTGTCTCCTCCTCTGTACTTGGAGGTCACAGCAGCCCCCTGCTCTATGGGTTCGTGAGCTTTAAATGAGATTATACACAAAGTGTTTATGGCAATGCCTGGCGCAGAATCAGGGCTCAGTAATGTCAGCTCTTCTGTTGTATTCTCCTTGTGAGAATTTCTTGTCTCTCCTGGAAGTACAGAGTTGAAAACCATCACCCCCACGATGAGAAAAACAGTTGGTGTCCAATACGCCTCTGATAGTTGGGGCACCTCTGGGAGGCCCCCCTTCTTGGTTCGGATTCCACCTCAGTGCTGCAGCCGGGGCTCCTTCAGCGTCGGCACAGCTTGGCTCATTGCCTCGAAACTTATTGGCACAATAAGAGATAATGATTTCCCTGTACACACTCCCTCAGAGCATTATTGTTCAAGTATTTCCCTTATTCCTCCTTTGCCGGAAAACAATACCTTATAGAAATCAGCTGAGGAAGACGCTATTAAGGACTTCAAAAGTGCAGCTTTCTCACTGCCCTGACTTGGCAAGAAAGCCTGTTTGGAGCCGTTCACCTCAGACCCAGGAACAGAATGTGACAAAATGAGTCCCTGAGGACTGATGTGGACACCAAACACTTGGCAGCTTTGGGGCCAGCCAGGCCAGCGATAAGAGATTGGTTTCCTCAATTGATGTCCCATTTGGACCGTTTGCCAGCCCCAGAAGGTCAGAGCCATGCTATGAAAATAAGGGTTTTTTCTCTTTTCCACTCACCCTCCATACCTTCCATGATATTTCTTCTGCGTCCCTTGGGAAATTGGTGTCTTTGTGGGATCTGTCCTCTGCCCTTCTTTTGTGAGCATACCAAGGCAAAGATCCATTTAATCTTCAGAAACTGTGTCTGTCAATAAATTGCTTTTGCTCTGTCTTGGAGGGGATGCTGCCACCGTCCTCCCTGAGCGGTCATTCCTTATGTACGGGAAGCATTTCTCATTATCTGTCTTGACCCCTTGTGCAATCTTCTTTTCATCCTCTCCTTGAGCTTTTCTTATCATGGCTCGCACTCCCTCAACCTCATTCTGTAATCAGCAGCATCCTTCTTAGCACCTGGCGCCAGATCCCTTGCATGCGTCCTCCGTTATAACCTTGATTATTTCCCCTCCTCATCCACTGGAGCCTCTCCAGTTGGGAGCGCTGTCCTTGATCTCACCAAACCCAGCACTTCAGCTATGTTGCTTCCGAATCCCCCAGCCTTGCCTCGTAAAGGAGATCGGGCATGAGACATTGGTAGACTCTCTCTCTCCATTCCACTGGCGTTGGATTGATTGACTGAGCGCCTCGTATGTGCCATGAGAGTTCTCTGTGAATGAGACACATACGTTCCCATCGTCGTGGGGTTCACAGTGAAGTGAGCAGGAAAGAGACAAGTAAACAGACATTGCCGGGTGGGGAGCCTGAGGAAGTCCAGACCATCATGACCAACTCAAGGGGGCTCTGTGGGATGTTGGAGGTCTGAGGGTCACAGCAATACTCAGCATCTGTTGGAAACAGCACGAACTACTGACGTGGGGCGGTATACGGGTCCACATTAGATCACAGGGTATTCGTCTCCATGATGTAGCTGCCGGGCTGGATTTTCTGCAGTTGCTGTGTAAAAATCAATGCAGTGTCTTATCTGATTGTAAAGTTTAAGTAGACAGTGTCCAACACCTCTGTGCATCCCAAGAGTAGGTAACTATGGGATTTAAGAATGAATTTTAAATACTGCATTTCCTTCCATTTTAAATACTGTATTTCCTTCAGTTATTCTTCAAATGGCTACTAAGTTCTTAGGGTATAAATACCACGTTGTTCAAACCTAACTACTCAATCAAGTAGCTGTTTGGGGGTTTCTCTGGGCCTCGAAGCTCCATGAAAACTTAGAGACACTAAGAACACCGTGTGAAAGTTTGAAAATCTTGGATCTAAGCTGAGACCCAAAGGACGAGGGTTTGTTAGGTGGGCTGAAGGGAAGGGAAAGAACTTTCCAGGCCAAGTAACACAATACCCAAGGTCCAACAGGGTGAGTTGGGGAACTGTAAATTGTCTTGTATGTGCTGGCTTCCTGCCCCCCCGAGATGAGCCACCCCGCCCCCCCAGTCCCTGCTCCACACATGCCTACTCCCCCACACTCTTGCACACCCCTCCCCTTCCCCAAGGCTCTGCCCCTCTTATTCTCGGGCCTCCAAGGCCTGCGCTCACACCCGAGCAGGGAAAATCAAGCCTCAAGACTTGACAAGCCTGCTGGGGTGGGGCCAGGCACACGGTTGCCCAGCAGTGTCCGGTAGCAGGCGACAGGGGCAGTGTCATCAGCCTGCATGGCAGGGCTGGCAGCAGGTGACAGAGAGCCAGCCAAGGAGAGACTGGATTTCAGAGACAGGACTCCAGTCCCTGGAAGGAACTGAGGCCCTAAGCAGGAAACCAAGCAGGGACACAGTTCCCAGAAATGGGGCACAGGGCGGAGGTTCAATGACAAAGAACAAAGTAGGAGCCCAGTTACAAAAACAGGCCCCAGAACTGAGAGGGACCAGCGGAGAGGAAGTGGTCTATTTGTAACAGGGGAAAATTAGAAACAGCTTTAATGTCCAAAGTAGGGGATTAATAAATAAATTATGGTAAAACTACACTGTGGAATAACACTGCGTGGTATGAAAAAAAACAAACAAACCATGTTCTATAAGGACCACAGACAACAGGGGGAAAATCAGGTAGATGAAGTTGGGACATTCAGTTGCCACCTAATTTGTAAAACAAAATGCCTAGGTGGTGTATACAGTTGGAAACAGTAGGCAGGAGAGAAGAAATGGAACAATGACTAGAAGGAGATATAACCGAATGGCAGAGTGCCACTGATTTCATTTTTTCTCTTTTCTACTCTCTGTACTTTCCGAATTTTCTAAAGTGAAAAACCAAACTATCACCTTGATTTCTTCTAATGAAAAAGAAACAAAAGCAAAAGCTGCTTGGAGTAATGAATGACCTTTCCAGTGCAGACCAAAGCCGTTGGAGAAACCAGTGTCCCCAAATGGGCTGGTTCTCTGCACAAACAAGGAAAGCCAATAATTAGAAGGTACAAGGTGGGGCTACCAGATACTTGACACAATGCCCAGGCCAGCTTTGGAATTAGGAAGGATAAAAAGTAGAAAACCAACAAACTGGTAATCCACCTGCTGCTACCTCTTTCCATAAGTTCCTTTTCCTTCACTTCTGCTCATGGCCAGGTATTGTAACTGTTCCCAGGGACAGCTATTGCTCAAGCTACTTCCAAAGCCCTGAGTGTCTGATGAGAGGAGCCGGGAGGTGAGGTCCAAAGTTACAGGGGGAGCATCAGGACAGCGTTGCCTGGGCAAGTGACCTAGCGTGGCGTCTGGGGGAGCAGCCCTTGCTCTGAACCCTGATTATGTCTTATGTGGCTGTGTGACTTGGGACAAGCCATGTCTGAGTCCATTTCTTCCTCTATCAAGTAGAGAGAAGTGATAATATTGGCCCGACTGGGTTCTTAACCAACTGAGCCACCCAGGCGCCCCTCGACTGGGTTCTTGAGGCTTAAATGAGATGAGTCTGCCTGGCTGTGCTTTGGGAACTACAAAGTGTCAGGCACATATTAAGTATACTGTTCCTAACTGCTAGTTGGAGGGTGTACTGACACAGCAAGACACATTTCTGGAAAGTGATAGAGACCTCACAAACTCAATAAAACACATCATCTTTACACACTGCGGTGAAGCCTTGGTGCTTGCAAGAAATCTCATCCAGACAGACCCTGTGGCGCTGATCATCATGGGGAAAATGCAAATGAGTACCTCTCTGTCTCCATGAGGGAAATTCCATAAAATAAAGCCCCTAGCCTAGAAGCTACAAGGGAGCTAGAAGAAAACTAATGAGAAAAGTCTTTGTCATTTTTGCTCAGCATCCAATATTTCTAGCTAGGACATCAACACATCTCTGCTTTCCAGTGACCCTAATCTCGATCTGAGCCTCAGGTCATGACCTAGGAAGTAGAGAACCTCAGAATATTAATGGAAAAATCACGTCTAATATAACCTCTTCTCTCAGAGATCCCAAGAAACCTCAAAGAAAGCCCTAAAATATTATTCTCTCATCGAATTCCGAGTTTTTATGTTGAAAGCTGAAGGATGGATAAATGAATGATGACTAAGTGAAGATTCGAAGTTTTATTTGGAGGAATGAGACTTATTCTCCAGCTCCTCAGGAAAAAAATATATATAGCATTAAAAGGATATGGTCATTTCAACAACCAAAGAACCATAGAGAAAAGACAGAATCCAATATGGAGGCGTGGAGTTCTGAGAATGTTTTAAGAGAAACCACCATGTTCTCAGAAACCATTAAGTGTCCCATCCGAGGACCTCCACCTTCAGGGAGCACCATGAGGTATGGAATAAAACTGTCACCGACCCAACAGACCAGAGACCCTCTCTCTCATCCCACCTCCCCCTGCCCTTCCGTCCCAGGAGATCCCTAATACCAGTCACTTTCTTCAAACTGCAACCTATCAGATTTTGGCTATCTTCTAAGCCAGCTTCTCCATTCCCACCTATACTGCACATTGAGTCACTGCCTGAGCAAGGTACCATGTGCCACCAGCCCCGAGCCCGGTCCTAACACCCCAACCCCAAGCCAGGCAAGCAGCACAATTTCAGAAAACCCTGCACCTGGAGGGAGGGGTGGCTTCCTCCTCGATGCTGGCTCCTAAGTTGCGAGGAGTCAAGGTCCTGGGACCTGTGGCTATCTTCTCAGTCCTTGACTATCTGAGACCTTTTCATGTGTCTTAAGGACTTTTTTTTTTTTTTCACAAACATATTCAAGTCAAATAAAGATAAATATGAACCGCTGCCCCGAATTTAATTCATTCAGACTGAACCAGACTTTTGTTTTAGAAAAAGAAAATCAACTCATTTTATGGAATTTTTCACCTGTTTCTGAAAACCCTGAATCTGGCCACATGCCAGAGTGCAAGGGATCAGGACGCATCCGTCTTCTTGATTTCTTTGTTTCTGCCTCTTGATTTCCTTCCAGCTCGCAAAGCACTGCTTCCCCTCGGAGTGCCCCCCCACGCAAGTCACGATGCCCCGTCCACCCTCCAGTCTGGGAGGCCACAAACCTTTCTTCCGCTTCCCACAAAATCAGCCAGTATTTGGGGCCACATAATGTCCTACTACTTATTCATCCATTCCTTTAACAAATACTACTGAGGGGCGCCTGGGTGGCTCAGTCTTTAAGCGTCTGCCTTCGGCTCAAGTCATGATCCCAGGGTCCTGGGATCGAGCCCCGCATCAGGCTCCCTGCTCACGGGAAGCCTGCTTCTCCCTCTCCCACTCCTCCTGCTGGTGTTCCCTCTCTCGCTGTCTCTCTCTGTCAAATAAATAAATAAAATCTTAAAAAAACAAAAACAAAAACAAATACTACTGAGTAAGTGGTATGTACCAGCTATTATGGTTGAGATGATCTCATCAAGTAACTTGATCAAAAAGGAACCCATTATGATGGCTTATTTTTAATGTATAAACATTCCAAGTCAAAATTCTAGGGAGTCTCTTGTTAATGGGGAGAACTTGGGGGTGGTGGGGATTGAGGGCTGGTTCCCAATGATCTTAAGGTGCAGAGGGAGAAGGAAAGCTCTTGCTTAGACGTCTCCCAAAACAGACATCTCCCTCATCGCTTTGGGCTCTGTAGAAAAGGAAAGGCAAAGACGAAGAGGAGAGTTCTGGGGGGAGGGGTTCAGAGAAGGGATGCGAGTGCACACTACTTCTGCCCCCAACATTAACCACAGACCTGAATAGAAACACAAGTTATGTTCCTGGAGGAGAATCACTGGAATGATAATGACACCTCATGGCTCTCTGTTCGTTTCAAAAGTGACTACCACCAAGGCAAAGGGGGTGGAGGGGAGCCTGCTAAGTGCTTCTGTGGTGTCTGGGCTGTCATGAGCCTTCTGCCCCAAACAGACAGGAGCTTCTGAGATGCACGGCCACCGCTAGAGTCCCCAGCACCTGTGCCCATGCCGGGCGTCCCCAGACTCTGCTGTGACGAGGAGGCAATGAGGAGAGAAGAAGCCGAAAACTCTGATCTGTTTCCTGAGTCACGGCCACTTTCTTTACCATGCCCTTCAGATCCACGTGTGAGTCAAGAAACACCACAACTGATGCAGACGAGACATTTGAGGAAAAAAGTAATAATGCAAAACCGCCAGCTAGAACAGATTTTCCTGTGTTTGAAGATGGCAATAATAAGACAAAAGACAGATTTTTGCCTTCAAGAAACTATCTCTTCATTGCAGCCAAAGCAATACAAAATTCAAGGCAAACATTCCATTATTTTCCCCCCACTGTTTGGAAATATGGAAAAAGAAAATCTTGCCATGATTTTTCCCGCCTAGTTCTACCAGAAGTGACACTTTGGGTTTTTTTGTTTTGTTTTGTTTTTTTCTCTAGCGTTAACAAATGGCTACGTCTGATTCTTCTGGTGCTTGGAACGGAGGACAGACCCAGCAAAGAACAGAGCCTGGATGGGAGACAGTCTGCAGGAAATCGTGAAGCTGCTAAGAAAACAGAGCCCCCTCCACAGGCTGTCTTCACAACATTAGTCTTTTTGAATATTATCTGCCTTATGATGAAAATATTATCTGCCTTATTGATCACCAACTCCCTAAATAGAACAGAGTTGTTTACAACAAATGCAACCAGCAATCATAAATGTGCAAAACAATAACATGCTACCCTTGTATCTTAGCTTCATACCCACTGTCAAGATTAGTAAATGTAAGATAAAGTCTGCTTTGAAGGATTGCAATAATAAGTCTCAAGATTAGTTTTTTCCTGGAGAGTTCTGATTTTTCCTCATCTTTTGACTTCCCTCATTGTGGATTGCTAAAGTTGAATAGGGACAACTGGCGATCATTTCATTCAACCTACCCATTTTATAGCTGGGAAAACTGAGGTCCCAAAGAGAGGAAGTAACTTTCCCAAGGTGACATAGATACCCAATAGCAGAGCTGTGATTAGAATTTAGGTATACCTCTAGAAAATTCAACCCCTGGGTTAGGTGAGTTAAAAGCTATTTCAATTTTTGGATGCGCTGAGTGGCTTTGCAGAGAGATAGTTCTCTTTGTTAACACGAGATTGTGTGCCCTTTAAGCTAGCTGGTGACTTCCCACAATTGTGCCATTGGATTGTGTGACGTCCTCAGCACCTTCTCTTGGCTTCCCATCCATTTCTAGGGAACACAGAAGATGGGTCATAACAATATCTCTATCTCTGAAGGCTCAGATACACTTCCTCTCATGGATCTTCTCCTGGCACTGGATTTTCATAGATTGTGTTTCTAGAAGTTTTGTTTTGTTTTGTGTTGTGTTGTTATGCTTCTTGGGACAAGTTATCACTCTATGCTACTTCTGTTTTTTTTAACAGCCCTGACATTGATAAGTGACTTCTTAAAGCCGAAATTCCTTTTGGAATTGGGCTTTAAGAAGTCCAAAACTTCCTTTTGGAATTGGACTTAGTCATTACATTTCCATCCATGTGCTTCGCAGAGTAGGCATTAAGGAGATGCTCACTCTCAGGGTCCTGCAAGTGTCTCTTTCAATGCACCCCCACAGGCTCTCCTGACCCTTGTCCCATCTCTGACCTTTAGTCTTTACATTGTTTATTTCCTGCATTGTTCTATTAGTGTTTCTCCTAATTAATAACAAAGTAACAAGGTCCTTCAGTCAGAGCAGCTCTGGGTTTCTCCCTATTCAGGCGGTCCGGGAGAAACAGACCAGCAAGCACCTAAAGCCTTTAGAAAAAAACATCAGAGCTGCCTCAGTCACCCAGTGTCAGTCCCAGACGGCAGCTGACCCTTTGAGTAACTCACTCCTGGATCCTCTCTGACCTTCGGGTTCCCCTTCCCACATCATCCCAAGTGGATTGCCCTGCAAACTTGGTGTGGGCTTTGTCCCTCTTTTGTCAAACCCCTCACTGGGGTTTCCATGAGCTCTCTCCCTGGGTCTTCTTGCCCAGCCTGTCTCCATTTTATTCTTTGAGCCATCTTCCTCTTGATGCCTTGAAAGATACCCTCTCTCAGCTGTGGCCTTGGCTCTGCCTCCCTCACCCCTACTCTGGTTGATGGGGGCCCCAACCTGAGAATCTGCACTTGTTTTGCATCTGAGCACCAACCTGCATCTCTCCCTGTCTTTGGAAGGGTCTCCCCTGGATATTCCAATATCAGTTTTACATTTTCTTGACTGCAAGAAAACATAGGTGAATATTTATGTTTTCTAACTATATGGATGGAAAATAACTTTCTCAACCTAAAAGCAGTAGCAGAAATCACAAAGGGAAATAAACTTAATTATAAAAAATGCTTAAACATCTACATGTTAAAGAAAAAAGTATCTAACATGCTTTCTTTCCCTTGTTCAGACATACCATCCTCTTTGTCCTCCAATGTGTGCAGCCTCTAATCAGTACCCTGGTTTTGAACTGTCTATCCTGACCCTGGCTTTGGTTCTCCTTTGACAATGCCCCTGCCCAGCCCCCATCCCTGCCATCTATCCACGTGGCCACCCTGGCGGCCAGGGGCAGGGTGTGGAACACTTAAAGTAATCATCTTCCTTGATAATTCTCTCATTGTTTTACTCATTACGTATGTGAATATTTGATTTCGCAGGGGCAAAAGCTGTGTCTTCTGCTCTTGGCATAGAGCTAGATTTGAGAACAATTTGCCAAATAATTGCAAGAACAAGAGAATGAAAATCTTAAATCCTAGTGAGAGGAAGTTAGGGATTTGCCTTCAGAAGTAAGGTTTTATAATCAGCTGTCAATTTTCAATGCTAAGCAATGATCAGCCAAAATAATTCAGAAGATCAAACTGTGAATGATGGAATTCCCACCCAAAGGTCCCTCTCCTGACAAAGGGGACCCATGTTGATACATTGTGCATCACAGCCAAGCCCACATAAAACCAGTTCCTTTGGTGGTTGGCTTTACTCTGGTCCCGTCCTCAACTAGATCTCGTTTGCAAGGCTGGTGGAGAAAGCCCTTTAAAGATGGGAAGACACCACCCCTCACTGGACTACTGGAGCCAGAAATTTCTGCAGCCATAGAGCCACCAGGCAGAAAGCCACACTCACACTGAGTCCCGTCAGCCCATGGGACAGCCCCCAAGGTGTTATCCCCAAGCGTGACCGAAGAGGAACAGAGAATTCTTTATTCCTTTTTACTAAGTGGCCCTAACCTTTTTTGATTCCCTCTTCATACCTTATCTGAATTGGCAAGGCTTTCTGGTTTACTTTGTGATACTTCATCCTTGATCAAGCCAATCTTTGCCAGTTCTTACCATTTTTGTAACTCAGTACTAAACTATCTGGCGTTCAAAATTAATTTACCTCTTACGATTATTTTTCCACGTCCCCTTCTCTCTAACCAAAACCAAACCAAACAAAAACCCTTCAATAGGACAAAATTCTTGGGGAACTGGGCATTTTGCCATGTCATTCAGGGATCACTGCAAAACGTGGAAGTTCCCACTAGGCTAAGGCACACACAGTTTCAGACATTCTTAGGCTAAAAAAAAAATTACCGTTTTGATAGATCACAAATGGTTGAACATTGAGACCGTCCCATGGTTCAACGTCATATGATAAACACTCTGTTCAACTTTGGCTTCACTATGATTCCCCAGATAAAGGCTTTGGGCACATCCAGCAAAAAGTCAGCAGACTATTCGGTGTCCTGAGCAAGGCCCACCTTGAGGGGCTAGCAGGAGAAGGCCCCTGGCTTCTGAAAGCAGCTGAGGAGAACGTGGAGGGTTCATGGTCCGTGTCCTGGCCATTCCTGGTCAGGAAGGGGACACCTGTGTCCCGGTCCACTCCCTTCTCCTGCCTGCCCTTTGTAGAGGAAATGCAATTGTAATGTATTCTCACCACAACAAAGAGACAGAAAAGGACAAGAGGCTGTTTCATCACCTTTTCCTCTGCCCTGACGGCCCATGGGGGACTGGAGAGCAAGTATCAACTGTGTTTTGGAGGTTGCAAGAGGAAGTCACTGTCATTAACCCAAAATGGGTCACTCCATCTGGGGGACAATGGTTGGAGGTGGAAATTTTAGCAGGAAAGCAAGAGAAATTCTTTGACCCACATGCTGCGTCTGGGTCCATGTGTGAGGTCACATGCCACATTCGTGTCACTGTATGTGATACAGATCACAGTGGAGCTTTACCCTGAAAGTGAAGACAAAGAAGAGGAAGAGTCTGGGACCTGGTGTTGGTGGTGTCACTGCAGCCCCAGAATGCAGTCCAACTGTGTTTTCATAAACAGGAAATTTCTCTTTTCACAGCTCAAGATGGAAAATAAAGAAGTATTGTTCTGGAACGCCTCTCTTCCTTCTTCTATTTGATGTTTCTAATGTATCACCCTACCCCCTCATCCTCAAGGCCAAGAGAGCCAAAAATTTTTTTCAACAAAATCTAGCTTCAGGCCGCTTTTCCAAGAGGAATGGGCTTCACTTGGACATCTTCCCTATCCTCCACTCACTTCCCATGCCAGCACTTCTCTCCTTCTAGCACCTTGCCCCTGGCCCAGCATGGCCCTTCCCACCAGGAGTCAGTCCTCCCATTCGACCAACCACACCAAAGGATCCATGCCTGAATGAGTCTATGTGTTGTGTGAGGATTAAATGTACACGTATCTCTGTGTATAGATACAGAGAATACTTGGAACAGCACTATATAAGTAAGCACTATATAAATGTTAACTAACAGTATTGTAGGAGGTGATTAATTAATGGATCATTATTGTTATAAAGATTAGGGTGGTATAAACAAGCAATCACTACTTGAGGACCTTGATTGAGTCTACGGCCATACCACCCTGAACGCGCCCGATCTCGTCTGATCTCGGAAGCTAAGCAGGGTCGGGCCTGGTTAGTACTTGGATGGGAGGACCTTGATTGAAAGTCAACTCTAAATTATCAGCTTCTGCTGAGATGTCCCACTTCCTCCCACCTCTACTGTAAGAGGCCAGATTAGGGCTGCCCTTCCAGTAGTAATAGGCATTTAATATTTTCTGGATGATCTTCAGAGCCATGGTTTTCTCAGGCTCCCTGGGCTCCCTTATTCCGATGTTTGAACAACTTAAAGATCAGGAATCTCTACTGTATAGCCAATCGGAGTCTAGGGTACTTTGCCTTACACCCATTTTATTCATTTATTCTTTTATTTACCAAACATTCCAATGCCTACAATGGCCAAACATTAGGTTAGTCCACTTCTTTTGCAGAGTTATCAGCAGTCATGGCTGACAGCAGCTCTTTGTCTACCTCCTGAAAACCCATCATCTACTTGAAGGCATATCTGTGCCTCTGGTCCTGCTCCATCTCTCATCTTTCATATCTTCCCAGTGTTTAGGAAGACCAACAAGAGGCCACAACAAGCTGGATGCTATCCTTGATATTTAGAGCAGGAACCCAGGGCTGCCTACCTTCCTCCCTACCTCCACCCTATTGTGGAATATTGACTTATTTTCCTTTGAGTACTTGCACTCAAAAAATAGTGGATATAAATTAAAAACAAAAACAAAAACAAAAAGCCTGCTCCTCACACAACTTCCATGCCTGCTTGAGGCACTGTTAATCCCTGGGAAGGTCCCAGGAAACACAAAGGCAAAAGGTGATCCTTAACATCAAACATCGCAGACAATAAATGGGAGAAAGGTGTGGGATACGTGAATTATTGCGGAAGGTTTCCAGGGATACGGAGGAGTGCCCAAGAACTTCAGCTTGGAAGCGAGTCACCCCCAAAGGACTTGGGGGACGGAGGGTGCACATCCAGACAGCTGAGAACAAGAAAAGCCGGCACACGCCTTCCTCCCTCCGTGGTCGCAAACTGTGGGAATGTTGACTGGGTCAACAAGGCCAGTGTGGGAAACCCCCCTGGGAGCTGAGAACCGGGCCACGTGACCTCTCAAGGCCATCACCAGGACGCTCTCACACTGTCATTAACACCCAAGTCCCTGGGATCTGTATCATCTACTTCCTTGTTTTGAGGCCCAAGGAGGCGGCGGGGAAGAAAGAGCCACAAAGCCAGAGGAGAAAGAGCCAGAGCCTTAGAAGGATGGTGGCCTTCCCCTCATCTGTCTCACTCTTTTAAGTTGGAGTCTCTTCCTTCACTTTGCTAATAATGTAAAGTATCAGCTAAAAATTGCAATGCATGCATTTCATTTGAGTTTTATTGCCCTAACAGACAGCATTAGATTACAAAAGAGGACATTTTTCTTCTCAGTTTTAGCTTATTCTGATGATTTATGATTAGATACAGCAAGAGTTCATAAACTTCCCTGACCTGCTGACAGTTTTTACAGGCTCCCAGATTTATTTCCATCTCAAACTTAACAGCTTTCATGTGACTGATATTCCCAGCGTCGCGGCGTGGCTGAGCCAGGGGCTGAGAGAGCGCCTCTAATCTCCATGTTACTAATTTAAATGAAGTCTTGGTCTGTTGTTTAAAAAAGACATCAGTCATCCCGGGGAGGTTTACAGATCCTCTTGTAATGTAATGTCAGCCCCTTCTGAGATATGAGGTTTATAAAGCCTCACGATGTTGAGTGTTGGCAGACATGCCAAGGTCACTGTGTATGGCAAAGGCGGGGGGTGGGGGCAGGGGAATGCACTTCAGAGCAGGAGCAAAGAATTCCAAAGGAAGATTGTTCTCCTGGAGAGACAGGATGGGACCAGCAAGAGAGAAACCTTAGGGTTGGTGTCTGGAGGGAACAGGAGAGAGGAAGGTAGAGTCCCATTCGGATGTGAGACCCTTTGCCCTCAATTCAGCAGGCCCCATCTTCACCAGAGGTTGGGAAGCCCCGAGAAAACACAGCCACGGGCCCCTAATCTGAAGACGGTCATGGACACACACTCTTGAGTCCAGTGGACCCTCTGCAAAGGACAAGTTGAGCTGTGCCACAGGTCCGAGCGGAGAGACCCAGACAAGTGTGCTCTTGCCTCCACCCGCAGACACTCTCCCGTGGCTGAGAGTCCTCCAGAGGGGAGACACATTCACCCAGCCATCGAGGCCTCCCGGGAGCAGCCAGAGAGGGGCAGGATTCCGTCCAGGGAGTGCAACCCAGCTGGGAGAAGACAGACTCCTTGCACCAGCCTGCACTGTTCTCACACATTCCCACGACCGCCTGGGTGTCTGAAGGTCACTTACAATCAGACCTTCACTGAGCAGGAGTTGCCTTTGTGTTATTTGGAGATCAGATAAGAAGTGACAAGTAGCACTAAGCTCTGGCTCACTGGGGAAATGGGCTGAGGCCCTCAGGGCTGAGGGCTGGGGGGAGGGGAGACTTTTCATTCCCCTGGGAGAAGAGGAAGGTGTGGATTAAACGCGTCACCCAAGCGTTCCCTTGCGAAGGGAGAAAGGCCAAGGCCATGTGGCTCTGAAGGCCCAGGTTCTGCAGAGGGAGAGTCTATGATGAGGATTCCCTGCTTACAACCTCGGACTGATATGGGCCAGGGGAATGAGAGCACACGGTACTTCTGTTCCTACTGACATCCACTGAGTGCTAAGTGTATGCTAGGCTCCAGACAGGAGCTTAATCGGCCTTCACGGCCACTGAAAATAAAAGAGGGTGAATAAAGTGGTTATTATTATTGCCAATTGACAGATGTGGCACCTGAGGCTTAGGATCCCACAGATCTAGCCCAGGATCACACAGCTAGTAAGCGGTGGAGTTGAAGCTCAAGTTCAAGTTTGATTCTAAAGCCCAGTTTCTTACCCACCACATCCTAACCCAGCTAAGAAGACTACAAAATAAAAAATATATATATACCCAGCTTCTGTTCGTTTGTCTATCACCCTGTGGAACCCAGACAGTTGACCATTTCTTCTTACCCTGGAGAGAGACTCAAAAACTGGTTTATTTTAGTGTTTCTCAAAGTGAGGTTCATGGCCCACCACAATCCGCAGCTGTGACTGGGATGTTAACCAAATGCATTTCCTGGTGGGAGCCCTTCCAAAATCTGCATATTAGCATGAGCCCTAGGAGATTCTTATGCATATAACATTTGAGAGCCATGTATCTTTACAAAGCCTGTAGTTGGTGTCCGGCAGGACTTTTTTTTTTTTTTTAAAGATTTTATTTATTTATTTGACAGAGACAGACACAACGAGAGCAGGAACACAAGCAGGGGGAGTGGGAGAGGGAGAAGCAGGCTTCCCGCAGAGCAGGGATCCCAATGCGGGGCTCGAACCCAGGACCCTGGGATCATGACCTGAGCAGAAGGCAGATGCTTAACGACTTAGCCACCCAGGTGCCCCGGTGTCCGGCAGGACTTAAGGAGCAAGGGGAATTATACAGGTTCCCAGCAATTCCTGACTGCTCTCCCCCAAATGCAGCCTCTTTATTTGTTTGACATGAATTCCTAGAGCATAATATTAGAAAAAATAAATACAAACATACATTTCAAAGTCACTTCGGAAAGACTTGGAAATTATCCACCATTCCGTGTCATTTATCTCTTTATCTAGAGCATCCATAGATAATGGTGATACAGAAACAGCTGGACGAGCCAGATGTTGGCATTTGTTAACTGCAGCCATTTCCCTGTTAGTATATCAGATGTCCCTGTTTGGGGAGATTTTTCTCTGGAAAATCCAGTGAACCACCCAGCATGGTTTCTCAAAGAGTATTCTATGGACCACCAGCACCCAAACCTTCTGGGGTGCTTGTTAAAAATGCAAATTCCCAAGCTCTACTCCAGGACTACTGAATTAGATACTCTGAGCATTTGGGTCCTGGAATCTGTATTTTTAAGAGTTCCTGCACGATTCACATGTACACTCCAGATTTGAAAATAGACATGATACATACATGACAGAGAAGACCAGAGCATCACAATCAGATGGACCTTAACTCAGAACTCGAATACACTGCTATTTCGAATGCAAAATGGCCCAATCACCTGGAAAAGCAGTTGGACAGTTTCTTATAAAATTAAACATACACTTACTATACAACCCAGCAATTCCACTCCAGGGTATTTACCCAAGAGAAATGAAAACGTATTCACACAAATGTTCAGAGCAGCTTAATTCACAGTAGCCTCAAATTTGGAAATAGCCCAAAGCCCATTACCTGGTGAATGAATGAACAAATATGGAACATTCACACAACGGAATAGTACTCAGCAATAAACACCAATAAATTACTGATACGAAAGAGGTGAATCTCAAAAACAATATGCCAAGTGAAAAAAATCCAGACATGGAGGACTACATACTGTATAATCCCTTTTAAGTAAAATTCTAGAAAAAGCAAAACTAATCTATAGTGACAGAAAACAGATCACTAGATGCCAAGGCCAGGGGAGGAGGAACTGGCTATACTGGGGGCATGAGGGAAATTTTGGAGGTGATGAAAAGTTCTGCATCTTGATTTTGGAGGTGTTATAAAGTGAGTGTATTTGTTAAAGCTCATCAAACTTGACACTCCTCATCAGGAAAATGCACACCAAAACCACAGTGAGATGTCCCCTCACACCTGTCAGACTGGCTAAAATCAATAATACAGGAAACAATGGGTGTTGGCGAGGATGTGGAGAAAGGGGAACCCTCCTGCACTGTCGGTGGGAATGCAAACTGGTGCAGCCACTCTGGAAAACAGTATGGAAGTTCCTCAAAAATTAAAAATAGAATTACCCTATGATCCAGTAATTCCACTATTGGGTATTTACCCAAAGAACTTGAAAACACTAAATACATGCACCCCTATGTTTATTCCGGCATTATTTACAATAGCCAAATTATGGAAGCAGCCCAAGTGCCCATTGATAGATGAACGGATGAAGATGTGGTATATATATACAATGGAATATTACTCAGCCATAAAAAAGAATGAAATCTTGCCATTTGCAACAACATGGATGGATCTAAAGAGTACTATGTTAAATGAAATAAGTCAGTTGGAGAAAGACAAATACCTTACAATTTCACTCATATGTGGCATTTAAGAAACAAAATGAATAAAGGAGGAAAAAGAGACAAACCAAAAAACAGGCTCTTAACTATAGAAAACAAACTGATGGTTACCAGAGGGAAGTGGGTGGGGAGATGGGGGAAATAAGTGATGGGGAGTAAGGAGTGCACTTGTCACAATGAGCACCGGGTGATGAATGGAAATGTTGAATCACTATATTGTACATCTGAAACTAATACTACACTGTATGTTAACTAACTGGATTAAAAAAATCTGTAAAAAAATGAAGACACTGGGGCGCCTGGGTGGCTCAGTCGTTAAGCGTCTGCCTTCAGCTCAGGTCATGATCCCAGGGTCCTGGGATCGAGCCCCGCATCGGGCTCCCTGTTCCGGGGAGCCTGCTTCTCCTTCTCCCACTCCCCCTCCTTGCGTTCCCTCTCTGGCTGTGTCTCTCTCTGTCAAATAAATAAATAAAATCTTAAAATAAATAAATAAATAAAATAAAAATAAAAAATAAAAAAATGAAGACATGCTCAACAATATGTCAAAAAAAACCCACAACTAACATTTGCAAATGCTTAAAATAATAAAATAATACTCCTCGTACCATACATGAGCATAAATTTACTTTGTATATTGATGTTTAAAACAGTACCAATTTACTAGATTGCATGGAGAGCTTACAAACAATATAATCCCACTGAATTTTAAAAAAATTTCATCAAACTCTACCCTTCAGGTGGGTACATTTTATTATATGTAAATCATAACTCCATAAAATTGATTTTTACATATTTTATAAAGTTCAAATAATACCCATCATTTATTAGCTATGTGACCTTGACCAAATTACTTAACTTCCCTGTTTCCTTCTCCTCATGCCAATCCAAAGGAGTTTCCCATCTTCCACTGTGCCTCTCACCCCAAAACCATTCTTGCTTTAAAAATCTAGAAACCCCATTTGATCACATAAATAGGTAAGAGTCACAGTTCAAATGTTTATATTCATTTTTAAATGCTCTTGGTGTTTCAAGGACGTCCTCCCCATCAATAATGTGATCCTGGCTGATGGAGGTTAGCAGCGACATCACATGGAGTCAGGGGGGACTTTAGGTTCTTTTGGCAAATAGTAGAGAGAGGCCGTCCTTGCTTGGGTTTTTTGTGTGCTTGGCAGGAAGCTCCTCCCCAAGCGGCTGGAGAACAGGGTTTAGCTGGAGGGGTCCTGGGGCTCACATGTTTACAGATCATGGGCTACACCGCAGAAGAACTAAGCCAGTCACCCTCAACCACTTACACGGGCAGCTCTCCATGCCGGAAGGAGGGGTCCGCTCACCTTTCAATGGTACCTACAGGTTGCAGAACCTTCCTTCATGCATTCACCACGTTCTCATTTCACACATATTTAGAATATTTGCCAGGCACAGAGGACAGCCATTGGGTGTTCAAAAATGAATTTTGAAAATATGTACGTTTCCTATCCTCCAAGAGCCCAAAGTGTATTCGGATCACAAATACACAAGAAAAAAAGATGAAAGCAACATCTTGTCATGCTGTTATATAGGCAGAGGTCAAATGCTGCGTGTTGCAGAGGAAGGCAGAACGGGCTCTTTTTTGGGAGGAGTAAGGAAGGCTCCACGGAAGGGCTGACATTACCTGGGTCTGAAATGATGAGTGGAAGTGCCGCAGACAGGACAGGGGAACGGGGGCCTTCCGAGCACGGGGCACAGCACGTGGAACGGCGCAGAGCCTGAGAAGGCCTGGTAAGGCCAGGGGATGCGCACAGCTGATGCTGGGAGTGGAGACTGAAGCAGACCACAGGAGGCGAAAGGCTCGTGTGAGGGTGGTGGACACGCACATGGGGAGCGGCTGGGTTCCCCGCTTGCAGCGGATACTGGGGATACTGGCTTTGACGGCCTCACACCTGCACTCTTCGCTATAGGTGGCCCTTGGCTGACTGGAGCCGCCTCCCCTGGAGATGCCTG
The DNA here is from genome assembly GCF_054177405.1 of Leptonychotes weddellii. Lineage (NCBI taxonomy): Eukaryota > Metazoa > Chordata > Mammalia > Carnivora > Phocidae > Leptonychotes > Leptonychotes weddellii. The sequence continues at coordinate 103,696,656 of NC_138374.1, forward strand.
AGCATTTCTACTCCCCACACCCGCAGAAGATCCCAGCCAACAGCCGCCTACCTGCCACTGCAGAGCCCATCCCCCTGGGCTCTGGGCAGGACAACCTCCTGCTGGTACAGTTCGTGCTCCAGAGCGCCCCCTGGGATCGGACAGGGGATGTGCGGCTCCTGAACTGTCCTCTCTGACATGCTTCTTCGTCGGTCCTGTCCTGCTTCCCTCACCTCCTTGTCGGCCTCTCCTGAGAGCTCACCCTCCGTAAATCACTTGAGTGCTGCTTCAGGGAACCCAACCAAAGAATCCAAGCCAAGAAGCCTGAGCTTCAGTCTCGAGGCCTAATACCACTGCATTTGGGAACTTTAATCCGCTTAACTTTGATTCCCCCTTGCCTTCCGACCCAGGGCAGCCTCTACTGACTGTGTTTGCGGTTTTCTTTCATTTTTTCCCTCACTTGTGCCCCCTGCAGACTCAACCATGGAGAGAACACAAGAACTTGCATGAAACGAGTCTCCTGCACTTTAGAACATGGCCTTCAGAGTGCTATCTTTCCGTGAACAGATCTACTTCTGGGCTGCAGGGGACTCTTGTCACCATCCCTCCCTCCTTCTCTCCTCTGCCTCCCAACCATTCAGCTCCCGGCCTTCCCCTGATCTTTGCAGCTCAGCCCTCCCCAACTCCACCCCCCACTGCTGTGTCCCTCTGCCCACCAACAGCGCCAGCTTGTGACAAGAAGGCCATTCACCTCCCCCCTGTTCCCCTACTCTCCACTCAACTGTTTCTCACTGCCCTTTCTAAAGCACACGTCTGGGGGCGCCTAGGGGGCTCAGTCAGTTAAGCCTCCAAATCATGATTTCAGCTCAGGTCATGATCTCAGGATTGTGAGACTGGGCTCTGTGCGCTCAGTGGGGAGTCTGCTTGAGATTCTCCCTTTCTCTCTGCCCATCCACCCCCACCCCCACCCCATGCTCTCTCTCTCAAATAAAATCTTTTAAAAAACAATAGCCAAGACTTGGAACAACCTAAGTGTCCACTGATGGATGAATGGATAATATGTATATATAATGGAATATTATTCAGCCCTAAAAAAAGAAGAATCTTGCCATTTGTGACACCATGGATGGAACTTGAGGGTACTCTGCTAAGTGAAATAAGGCAGACCGAGAAAGACAAATATCTTATGATTTCATTTATATCTGAAATCTTAAAAAAAAAAAAATGAACTCATAAGTACAGAGAACAATTAGCAGTTGCCAGGGGTGAGGGTTGCAGGATGGGCAAAATGGGTGAGGGTGATCAAAAGGTACAAACTTCCAGTTACAAAATAAATAAGTCCTGGAGCTATAATGTACAACACAGTGACTAGAGTTAGTACTGTATTGTGTATTTGAAAGTTACTAAGAGACTAGATCTTAAAAGTTCTCAAAAAGAAAAGTACCTTTTTTCTGTTTCTCTCTTTAAATAAATGGCTCCTTTTCCTGGCTTTTCACCCCCATCAAAGGCTGTGTCTTGTGAACCAAAACAATATAGAAAAGAGCTAGTGGATAGACTCTGAATGACAACCAAGGAAAAATGCAACATTAAAATGTCACTTGAATGACAGCAGAGGTGGGGTGGGGCTGGCCGAAGTGGGGGGGGGGGGGGAAGTAGCAGAGAAGAGCCAAAGTGGACACTGTGAGGCCACTTCTCTTTCAGAGGGTGACAGCTGACCTCAGTCATTGGTGCCTTGGAGCTATGAGCAAAAAGCCAAGGTTTCAGGCACAGAAACCATTCTCTGGCCCGTGTTCTCACCACGCCCTCCACTGGGAAAAGTGGTGTGGGCAGAGATATGAGACGATCCAGCTCACCCCACCCACCCCTTAGAAAGTCCTTGTCACATGCCTCCCAGTGGGGCTGACCATCCTTTTCCATCTCGGGAATGGAGACTCAGCAATCCCCATTTCACTCTTGGGAATGCCCATCCTGCAGCCTCTTTGGGTCTAACTGCATGTGGAGCCTCTTTCGTCTTATTTTCCCCTAAATGGGAATGTGAGGACAGACTTGAAGGCTGGCATCAGCCTACTGAGATTCGTGCTAAATGCCTCAACAAGGTACCCAAGGAATGACATGAGACAGAGGTGTCCATCGACAAGCACGCAAGCTACATTAGGTTTCTGCAGGCATGCCCCTCCTCAACAGATCGTGGAGTCACCCGTGTAGGATCTGAAGACCCACTCGTGGTCTCATGGGGCTGTTCCTCCAGCATCACGCCCGGTGGACACTGAGGGCCTGCACCCCCCCTCCTCACATGTGGACACCAGCCATAAACACTAACACTGACAGGATATGCTGTGTGCCAGGCACAGATCAGGTGCTCCACATGAGATAGATCTATAAATTAAATTCCTCCCTATCAGAACACTGAGAGATAGATGCTAGTCTCATCCCCATCTTACAGAAGGAGACCCTGCGGCTCAGGCTGAATCATCTGCCCAGGATCACACAGCTACAGGACGGCAGAGCTGGGATTGAAGCTGGTAGTCATGCTGTAGAGTCACGCTCAACACCCCATCCCATTGTTTTTGGGGATCGTCCCCCAGCCAGTCTCCCTGCCTCCAGGCTCCCACTGCCTCTTCAAAGCCAGCTGCGCACCGTGGCTCTCTCCAGACACAGATGTGGATATGTTCCTCTCATGATGGCTTGGTCCTGCCAGCCCCACCCTCCAGGCATGGGGTCCTGATGTCATCCAGCACCCTCACAGTTTGTCTGACTCTGACACCTGGTTGACCTGCTTGCCTTTTGGGGCCTCAGATTTTCTCCCATGTTACCATATCCCTAAAACTTGGATCAGAACTGCTCACATCAGCTGTAGAGGTGTGACTAAGCTTGCATGGCCCCTCCTCCTCATTGACCTTCCATCATCCATTTCATAACAAGACCATGACTGATTTAACTGTAAATGTTTCAGGTAAGAATCCTGGATCTCTTACGATGTTTTTTTTCCTGTTATTTTGCAAACTGACTGAGGGAAAGGACAATTTATCTCTCCTTAGCAAGGTTAAAGTATAAATCCAGGGGGAAGAAATTCTGCCCACCAATTCCTAAAAGTCCACCATCAGAGATTCATTTCTTTGACTTAACTTTGTATTCCCTTAAAACAAAAACACTCTCAACAGGAGTTACCAACTGAGCACCTCCAGCCATTCATTCTTAGAATGGGTAAGTTGAAAAGATCCTAATCCTATGTCAGCATTTGAGGGAAGGGAGGAAAATAAGAAAAAGAGTATGAGACCACCAAATGTAAAGAGTAAGAGACAAAAAAGATATTATCGAGAGAGGAAAAGGCAAAGAAAGCGGTTGTCAGTGATGCCCCAGAACAACTTATCTGCCCGATAATTTTGTTGCCCCATAGCACACCAATGTGCCCCTGTCCCTGCCACTCACATATTGAGCTCAACATTTTGGCAAAGATTTTCTGCAGCATGGGCTCATGTACTTTTTTCCCTCTGACTTTTACTCCCCACTCCCTAGCAACTGATGCAGCAAGTCCATAGCCACAGAACCAGGACTTGCAATTGGGACCATTGGGCATTGGGTTGCAGTCTAACAGTTTACCTGCCCACCTGCCCACCTGCCCTTCTCCAACATTCCTTGGACTTCCACCTACCTCCAACATGTCCAGGACTGGATTCTCTGAGTTGAAGGCTTTTATTGCAAGCTAGAGTTTGGGGCATGAAGCCTGGCCTCTAAGGTCCTTTAGATAATCCATTGTTTAGATGCTTTCATTTCCAGGAACAAAGGCTCTCTTACCCCCACCTCTCTGTCCCTTCAAAGGGCATCACTATGTAGCAGCAGAAGCAAGCACATCATGATATCATTTCTGATATCCATAGGTTTCAGCAATCAGTAACTGGGTTTTGTTCCAGGAAAAAGCAATATTCTTTGACAAATAAGCTATTTGCTGAGCAGTTTAAATGACATTGCAAAGAGTGACACTACAAACCAATGAGCCTGTTTTCTCTGCTCCTATTCACTGCAAAACAGCTAATGCCCCAGATAAAGAGTGTAGATCACATGTGACTTATAACGTGAATACAGCACTGTATAAAGAGCCACACGAAAACCTGCCCTGATCAGCCACTCTGCTTATGAGAGAACCAACCAAGCTGAATCTCTTCCTTTGAAATCTTGGAATAAGAAAATACCATCACCCCCAATCCTTGAGGGTTTTCTTAAATGGCTTCTATTCCTTAAACCTTCTTGTCACTAATGTGGCAAAGCCCAGGTCTCTCTGAGCCCTGGGACTATTGTAACCTGCTTTAATACAGGGCGTTTCCAGGAGGCAGATGTTTTAACTAGCAGGGGAAAGAAAGGTCTGTTTCTTATTGACGGAACCCTAGCATGTGTAATAGAACTTCAAAGATGTGAGGCCAGATTGGGCAGGCAACATCAAAAGCTTTTGCCTGGTGCTGAGTAAACCTTGTATTCTGACATACAAGTTCTTATCTATTCTGCTCCAGACTTGAGAGAAGGAGGCTGCATCTAACCAAATCACATTGTTTTTCCTCACAGCTGCCAACTTGGAAAAATATCAGGGCACAAAGGGACCATTAAAAAAAAGAAAGAGACACACACACAGAGAGACATGTTTTGTTAGTTCCTAAGCAACACAATATTGCCAAGATGGGGGCTCTTAGGAAAATGAGAAGACGTTTGCTACACTTCCCTATTGAGGCCACTCGCTAATCCTAATTTTTATCTTTTTATAAAGAAATTAACAGACTGAACTTGGGCAAAGTCTGTGTCTCCCCCACTCCATCTACACCCCTGTCACAATCCCTGTCCCTTTGATAAACACTCACTTTCTAATGAGGCCAAATCAGTGGTTTAATTATATCTAAACTCAAACAATGAAGCTATTTCCTGATTTAAAATAAAAAAAACTAAATTCATTTATCTTTAAAATGGTTTAAAGGAATTATATTCACTTCTTCAAATTACCTGTTTTTTCATTATTTAAAAAAAAAACAACTTTAAAATGTGTTTCATTTCAACGTAACTGGAACATAATAATATTTCCCTAGTCTGGGAACCAGAGAAAATCAGGAAGGCCATCTTTCTATCAAAATGTGTATGTGCCTGCCTCATGTGGGTTTGTTTCAAAGCACCCAGTTATTTCCTCTGAGAATGTCTGTGTGTGTCAATCCTGGGGAAGGGAGGAAGCGTCCCACAGAAGGAAATTAGTTTTAAACCTGGGGTTTTCCTCCTACACTGAGAACACATTTATTTAATAAATGGGTCCTTCTGAGGGTCTTACGTGTGGGATCTGTCAGGGATGGAGTCAGCTCCAGCCTGCCTTCCGTAGAGCTTGGCCACTGGAACCTCTCTGAAGCAGACAGATCTGCCTATCAGGCCATCTGCCTTGAAACTCACTGCTAGTTTGGACTCCTCAGCCCAGCCCTGTCCTGACTTCTTCCTGCCTCTCAGCTCTATGCCTCTCTGTCCCCCCTGGATGGTTGCATCCATATTTACAGAACCCTAAACAAGAGACCATGTAGATAGACCAGGGCGATGATTCTCAACCTTGGGTAAGACTCAGAAACCCAGAACCCTGCTAGTTTAAAAGTAGACCAGTCTACACGTACGAGGAGCTTCAGCCTCACCTGGATGCCGGTAGGAAATGCAGACTCTCAGGCCCTGCCCAGCCTGCATTCAACAAGCCCCTCGGAGGACCTGTGTGCGCATAAGCATTTTGAGAAGCACTACCCCAGAGATCTTCAATATACACATGCCCAGGCTCCAACCTGAGGTTTTGGGGATGATCTGGAGTGACATCCTGGATTGTGTGTCTCAAAAGTGCCCCGGGTGGATCTGCTCTGTCCTAAGTCTAAGAACCAGTAGTGAGACGCTTAAAAGCATCGGACAGACACAAGTGGCCAATGACTATGAGCTGGTTAGAAATGAGCTAAAGAGACACAGAGATTCCTAACATTCAGAGAACTACGTGTATTACATTCAAAGAGCCCGGGGACAGCCAACTCTGAGGGCCCTGATTTCCTTCTGTCCTTCCGTGTCCCTGCCATGTCTTTGACCCAGAAGACTTCCCCACCCCCCTTCCCTGCTTCCAAGGTCCAGCCACCTACAAAGCATTTTGAAAATGCGGCTTTCTGCTAGTGCTACTCCTCAAGGCCCTTTCTGCCTCCTGTTATACTCCGAGTCCTCACAACCACTCTCCTTCCTGTCTCCATGTCCCCTTCCATGGCCGGCCCTATTCCCTATACTGAGAAGATACCCAATAGAAATCGGTTAAGTCTAATTGAAATCATGCTCGTGAATTCCTTTAATAATCTTCAAAAAGTCCTCCATTTTACAGATCGAGGCCAGGAAAAAAAAAGGGGGGGGGGACAGTATTTCTACTGAATATTGGTTTATAAAGGTCACATCTTTACAGGCAAAAGTAAGCAGAATATTGAGGCAATTCATCTATTCAGTGAAGCAATTATTAGACCCAAAACCTATAATTGGAAGAAACATAAGCATTTAAAGACTTCTTTAGCATATTCCACTGTCAAGGCTGATAGTATTAATTATCAGAGTATGACATTATTTTAACTTTGGTTTTTGACATGTTATTTTATAGTATCTTTCACTCATGGGGGCTTTAATAAAAGAAGTCCAATTTGCTCCACCCATTCTTGTTAGATGGATTTCACAGTGACAAGGAAGGGGGGGTGCCATCAGGGTTGAAGGTTGTTATGTCCCCTGAAGCAGTATAGGGTTGGGGCTAGATCACCCAGATTCATTACATAATTTCTCACCCCTCCACATCCTTTGACCTGGGTCAATAGATTCTTAATTCACTTGATATAAAGTGGACAACTGCCCTGGATGACTCATAGGCCAGATGATATTGACCCAATGACCCAGAGGTCCTATTTCAATTACAGAGGCAAATGACATTTCCTTACTAGCAAAAAATGAATTCTCCTCCCAAGGAGAATCCAGTAGCAAATGGTCTTCTATCCTGGACAGAGAATGCTACAATCTCCATGACTCTCATACGAAATTGGATTCTTATTTGGGGGCCATGAGAAAACTGGGGTCTCTTTTTCAGCTGGGACACAGGTCAGTAATCAGGGCAGGAGTAGACCCTCACAGCCCTGGGCTTCTGAGCAGAGTGTCTGATCCATGTTGCCTACTCTTCTTTACCCTATGCCCTCCTAGACAAAACCGTACAGGTTACCCCTCCGGCTTCTGGTTCCATGTTCAGCTGTTTTCTAAGAGAGCCCACTTTTCTCGTGCTTACGTGTATCCATCAAATAGAGCAATGACTCCCATTAACTTGCTTTGTGAAGGATTTGACTAAAGTCTTTGGTCTCCTTGAGGCTATATGTTTTGTATTTCTTTGTAGCCATGCCCAACACTTAGATTATGTCCCAAACTCACCTTGGGTTCTCAGTACCTGTTGTTGAATGATTAAATGAGGGAACAGCTACTGAATGCTATTCAGGTAATAATCCCACACTTCTGCCCTGACCACAAATGATCTATTTAATTGATTTTAGTGACTCCACAGTAGCTGTTATATTACCTCAGAGCAAAATTACTCCTTTCTTGCTTCTAAGACCTAGTAATTTATATGCTGAACATGTAATAATCTATTATATCAAATATCCACTCCTATTTTTTTTTAATAGCTTGCTGCAGAGCATAACAGCCCTGGATACATAAAATAAGTGCAGGTGACTTATGAGTTTGCACAGAAGAGCCTTCTGTTCTCGACACAGCTGTTTCAGAAAAACACAGTGAAGAGTGTAGAAGGAAGCAGAGTAGGTAAATATTAGAAGAGGCCTTTAAAAGCAGCCCTGATCACTGGATCCTTAGGATGTGTTTGTTAGGAAAGGATGCCCTAATAATGGTTAATATTGATACAGCATTTTACAATGCAGCAGACAGGCAATAGGAAGGCTGTTTTTCTGAAGATAAGCAAGTGGGGGCATGACGGACCAAGCTCATGACCTCAGACTAGGCAGTAAGGCACTCAACAGCAAAGAGCAAAGACCAGGCACCAGAGGGTGGGACTGCCCACACGGCGGTCTATAAACAGCACAGCAAGAGGGGAAAGAATCTTTATCTCCAAGCCCAGCATCCCTGACCATTCCATGAATCCCAACAGTGGGTAGAAGCATGTTGGGGAAGGGAAAAGGAAGAGGTGGATGGGTACAGGCAGATAGCAACCCATGTTCTCCTGCCCACTTTCCTGGATCTCCCAGGCCTGATGGAGCAGTGGTCACTGCCTGCTTCTTCCTAACAGCGGGGATTGTTTGTGAGACCATGACAATTTGCAGAGCCCGCCTCTTTTTTGTCTCTCCTCCTTGACTCACAGCTCCCTCAATCAGTGCCGGCATAAGGAGCACTCCTCCCCATCCCCTCACTAAGGTCAACTTGAAGGCCTGGATTTGAATGCAGACATCGCTTTTTGCAAACATGATATTGGGCAAGGAACTCAATCTTGCAGAGCCTCAGTTTCCTCCTCTTTAAAATAGGCATCATCTTGTCTGCCTCTTAGAGTTCCAGTCAGGACTAAATTATATGATATAGACTAAGAATCTAACCAAATACATGGGCCAGAAAACCACGCTCTGTAAATCTCAGTTCTTTTCCCTCTTGCTCCTACTTTTTGTCCCTCCTAAGCTGCTCCATCTTTTGCTGGGGTGTAACTAGAAACAGCTGGGAAATACCTGGTGAGGTTTTGCTTCATTCCACATGTCCTTGAAATGAATATTCTGTCCTCTGTGCTCCTCTTCTCACCATTAAACCTCCTTCCTTTCATCTCTGGGGAAATCTGGAAACCAGAAGATGCTCTGGTCTCTCACGGCAAAGAACTGGGATTGATCTGGTTAACAAATCCCCTGGAATGGTCTACAGAGTGACTAACATTTTGGTTCTCCCAGGACTCACCCAGTTTTGGAACTGAAAGTCCCACATCCTAGGAAATACCCCATCCCAGGTAAACCAGGGCATCTGGTCACCCTCAGTGTCTGCAAGGCAGTTTCGGAGACAAACAGAAAGCTCATCACTTCTCGGATTTGCAAATAAGAGCAAGTGACTCAAAAAAGTCAAAAATCTACATGAGACACAGAAGTCCCAAGCTCCTGTGGCTGAGTCTTCTTGTCAATCAGCAAAGGGTTACTTGAGAGTGACCCCATAAAGGACCTCAAACGCTGTTCTTCCAGACAACACACAGGCTGGACGTGACAGGTAATGGGAGAATTCCAAAAACCACCTGCTTCTCATGGTACAAAGAACACTCTTCAGGCCTTGCTGCTGAATGAGAAGAGAGAAAATGCACACCCAGGAGGGGGATTGTTACAGTACTAATTGAGTAACACTGCTGGCCTGGGAAAAGCAATGTTTCTAGGACAGGAAGTAGGTTTCTCTACCCTTGCAACACAAAAGAACAAAAGCCTACATATCAGAATTGTTTAGACATTGGGAGAATCCCAACTTTTCCACATCGACTAGCTTCTAAGACCTGGAGAAACTGCTTCATCACCCTATGCCTGAATTTCCTGGACTAATAATACATATAGGGTTGTTGTGAAGAATTAATAAAATAATCCATGTGAAATGCCTAACACAGCTTTCATTTCCGGTACTATGGAAGATCAAATTACTTGAAGACCCTCCCAATATGAAACACCTAGAAAATGCTGAATAGATTATAATAAACATCCTTTTAAAAGCAATAACCGGGTTTATAAGAAAATGAGAAATTTCCAGAGACCCAAAATAAAAGGAAAACTAAGCTCCAGAGTGGAAAGCCTGAGCAGATGCCCCAGCTGCCTGTGGAGGGTGACCAGATTTGGTAATGCCTGGGTATGAATGTCCACGTGTGCTCAAGAGATCAGGCCTTGAGTCCACATGATGAAGGAAGTGGAATTCAAACACCTCTCTTTCCTTTTTCTGCACAGAAAACCAGAAACCTGGAAGTGCTATGTTAGTTGTAAGAGAGTAAACAAAATCTATACTCAGACTCAGGAAGATAATCAAGAAGCTTAGTTGTCTTAAACTAGGATCTGGATAAAGAAAAGAAATAGTCTCCTCTGATAATTCATGAGCATAGGTTTGCCTTCATGTGGGTTTTGAGTTCAAATTTGCTTTAGATGAATGATATGAATGACTAATATAAAAAGTGACTAGGGCCTATGACTCTGGTATGACTTGCAGAAGCAAAAAAAATTGTCTCTGGAGGGACAAAAACTTCCTCAAGCTGGAAGAGTCCCTCAGATAAATGTCCATTATCATAATCACAATCCAAATATATGAAGGAGGCAGTCCACAATGAGTAGGAGTCAGCAGATATAGCAAAGAGCAGATTTTAACCCCTGATAACACCCACTTAAAATAAACTATCAGAATTAAGCTAAAAACTAAGTATGTTTTAAAAGGCAAACTATATAAAAGAATCTTGAAAAAACACAACAAAATGATGATTATATTGGGAAAAAATTAAATAGAATTTCTAGATATGAAAAACATAATCATAGTTTAACCAGCAGAATAGATATAGCCAAAGAGAGAATCAGTAAACTGAAAAGTGGACATGAGGATGACATACCTGAAGGTGCAAGGTGAGGGCACCCAAATGCAGCAGAGAGAGACAAAGATATGTGAAAGAGAAGCTAAGATCTGAGGATGAAAGGACAAGAAGTTTAAACACAAATCTAATGGGAATTCCAGAAAAAGAGAAAAAAAGATAATATTCAATGAAATACAGGCTGAGAAGTTTCAAGAAATGAAAAAAGATGTAAGCTCATTAGCCCTGAGTGCACTAAAAATTAATTCATATCTAAATACATTGTAGTGAAAGTGCAGAACATACAAAAAAGAAAAGATGTTGAACAAACCATAGACAAAACATGTTACTCTAAAAATAATTATTAGATGGACAGCAGCTCTTTTTTCCCAACATTTTATTATAAAAGATAGAGCAAGTTGTCAGCACTTTACAGCAAGCGCCTATATTCTCACTACTTAGATTCTACCATTGATATCATACTCAATTTTACTCTATTTGCTTTATCACATATCTATCTTCTATCCATGCCTGTCTTCATTCATCAATCCCTCATTAGTTTTTTGTTGTTATTTTATTTGGGGATGCTTTTCCTATGTGTGCATTTCTTTTTTTTTTTTTAAAGATTTTATTTATTTATTTTTACAGAGAGAGAGGCACAGCGAGAGAGAGCACACAAGCAGGGGGAGTGGGAGAGGGAGAAGCAGGCTTCCCACCGAGCAGGAAGCCTGATGCAAGGCTCGATCCCAGGACCCTGGGACTGCGACCTGAGCCGAAGGCAGACGCTTAATGACTGAGACACCCAGTGGCCCCTCCTATGTGTGCATTTCAAAGAAAATTATAGGTATTACTAGACTTCCCCCTAAGTGCTTCAGCGAGGATATTATTAAATAAAGCACAGTACTTGTTTGCAGGTGCCTCTCTTTTGATGTCAAATATACATAATGAAATGCACAAATCATAAATGTGAGTTGCTGTGTGACCCAAACCTCTGTCAAATATAAAACCATCAACGCCCAAATTTCCCTCTTTTTCCCTCTAGTTGATCCCCATCCCCATTCTCTCAAAGTCAACCACTATACTAATATTTTTCTGCCATAGATTAGTTTTACCTGTTCTGAAATTGCACATAAATGAAATCTACATTTTAGTATAAGGCTTCATTCACTTAGCATACTGATTTTCATATTCATCCATGGCACTGCATGTATCAGTAATTTATTCCTTTTAATGATTGAGTAGTGTTCCATTGCATGAAAATAACAGTTTATCTATTCCCCTACTGATGGGCACCTGGGCTCTTTCCATTTTAGAAATTATGAGAAAAGCTGCTATGAACATTCTTGAAAAAGTTTTTTTGTGTGAATATTGTATCTCTTGGGTAAATACCAAAGAGTGGAATAGCTGGGGTCATAGAGTAGATGTACATTTGTAAGACACCACCAGACCTTTCTCCAAATTGGTTGTATAATATCACATTCCCAACAATGTATGAGAGTTTCAGTTACACATCTTTGTCAACATTTACTGTTGTCAATCTTTTTAATTTTAGCCTTCCTATGGGTGTGTAGTGGCATCTCATTGTCATTTTAGTTAGCATTTTTTGATGACTAATAATGTTGAACAGTTTTTCATAGGCTTATTGACCAGTTTATATCTTATTTCATGAAATGTCTATTAAAATCTTTTGCCAACAACACTGTTTTGTACAGCAACAAAATAAAACAGAAATCAATAGAATAGTATTTTATCAGTCAGGGTCCGGTCAGGAGACTAAAACCACAGCAGCAGTTTAAACAGGGAAAATTTAATGTAATGAATTATTAACTGGTAAAAGGTGGTTAATAACTAAAATGGGCAAAACAAATTCTAAGGTGTGAGAGATAGAAACTATACACGCACACAAAAATTGCTACCCTTAGGAAAGAGAGGAAAGTGAACAGGGAAAGAACTTAAAATCTCAGAGGATGAGACCCTGTAAAGCTGAAATTCAGATCTTCAAGAAGAGGACATGGTTGCCATAGGAACATGATGCCCACTGATGTGGTGACAAAGAAATTGGTCATTGATAAGACATGAGATGTGAGAGCCACCCCCAGTTCCAGAAGAAACTGGCTGGAGGGTGCCACAGATAAACAAAGATCCTTACACTTTGATTTGCACACGGTAAAGCCAAAAAACAGAAGAGCAGAAGAAAAAAGTTTCCTTTTTCCTTCTTTCTCTTCCAGGCTTGAAGCGTCCCTCTGGTGTCCTCTCTTGGCAGAGCCTAACATGAAGCGTTCTGTCTAAAGAGAAATGTAATCTAGAGAGTTCAGGCCTGATATCACAAAGTATGGCAAGGAAGGGTAGATTTGAAGCTGAGAGGCAATAAATTAATAAGAAGTACAAATATCTTCCAAGTTCTGAGGGAAAAAAAAATACCTGTGAACCTAGACTTCTATACCTAGTTAATCTATCATTCAAGAGTGAAGGCACAGCAATGACTAAAAATGTGGGGTTTTGTTGTTGTTGTTGTTACACTTTATATAATACATACAAGAGAAAATATGTAACATGTAGGTAAACTAAGAATTTTTCAGGCAATCAAAAACTGAGAGTGTAAAACTAACAAACCCTTAATGTAAGAACTTCTAAAGTGCTCTCCCTGAAGGAGAAAACTGAATCCAGAAGGAAAATTAAAATGCAAGGAAAAAAATGGTGAGCAAAACAACTGGTAAAGTTATGGGTAAATATAAATAAGAAAAGACAATATAAATCAATAATGATTAAAAAATGACTAATTTGGGGCACCTGGGTGGCTCAGTTGTTAAGCGTCTGCCTTCAGCTCAGGTCAGGATCCCAGGGTCCTGGGATTGAGTCCCACATCGGGCTCCCTGCTCGGCAGGAAGCCTGCTTCTCCCTCCCCCACTCCCCCTGCTTGTGTTCCTGCTCTCGCTATCTCTCTCTCTGTCAAATAAATAAATAAATAAATAAATAAATAAAATCTTTTAAAAAAATCTTTAAAAAAAAAATGACTAATTTGTGATATAAAAGCAAAGGGTAATTAAAATGTTGGACAACAATATGGGATCCAGGAAGAAATGACCAGTTAAAATGTCTTAAGCTCCTTGTATTTCTGGAAAGAAGGCAGAGTTCAAGGCCTTACCACTTAACAGCACAGAAAACAATATGACTGGTGCTCCCTAGAAGTGTACAACACAATCCTGGATGACATAAATCAAATATATGTGCTATTATGTCAGGGTTGCCTTTAAGAACAAAAATAGAATGAACAATACTAAAATCAGTAGAATAGAGAATAAAGAGAGCTTTATCGACTCAAAATAAAATAGGAATAAAGAGAAAAAAGAAAAAAAGGCTTAAATCAAAACAAATGAAAATACAAAATCTTTGGGAGAAATAAATGTAAATGTATCTGTGATTCCAATAAATATGAATGAAATAAACTTCCCCAGTAAAAGACAGAGATTTTTTTATTGTCTTTTTAAAAAGGCAGCTATTTATACTGTATAAAAGACATAGCTAAAGTTTAAAAGTGTATAAATATTATAAATGAAAGGATAAAAAAACATATTAGATAATACTGTCTAATAGAAATCTGGTATCTTATTAATTCCAGATGAAATAGATTTCAAGAATTATTAGAGATAGAGAGAGGTACTTTATAATGATAAAAAGAATAATTCATCAAAAAAATGAGATAATTGCAAAGCTCTATTGACATAAGCTTTGAAATATACAAAACAAAAATTAATAGACTCTCAAGAAGAAATTGACAAATCCATCCTCACAATGAGAGATGATAATATACTTCTTTCGAATTAGTAAATCAAGCAGATAGAAAAGTCAATAATGATACAGAAGTTTCACACTTAACAAACTTTACCTAAAGTCATATAAAGAACTTTTCAGGCCATTTTATGGAATATATTCTTTTCAAGCACGTAGGAAGCACTAACAAATCTTGTCATATGCTAGGCTGTTATTCAAGTTTCAATAAATACCAAAGAACTGGTATCATACAGACCAAATGCCCTGACCATTATACAAGTTAGAAGTTAATTACAAAAAAACTTTGAAGATGTTAAAAGCTTACTTCTAAAGTAAAGTGGGTAATACATCTCCTTTTATAAATGAAATCAGTGGCCCCAGAACAAAGAAAGGACCTGACTTCCAAGCATATTGAATATGCAATCTTGACTCCCCTAAGCCTGCCCCTCTAACAATCGACTTTCAGGAATTTAGAAGTACTCTCACCTGAAAAGTTTGGCTTATCATATTCTTCCTAGGACAGACATATTTCCCTCTCACTCTTCCAAAGGTCAAAATAACTCTCTCAAAGCTAAATTGGGCTGTCGGCTCTCTAAAAGCTTGAGAAAAAAGGAGGTGGTCACTGATGGGTGAGGGGGACCCTAAGAACAAAAATGCTTCAGAGTTTATCCAGAGTGGTCCCCAAGGAAAGACAGCGCTTGTCTATATGCCTGGCTACTATTGAAGTTGTAGACCCTAGGGCAGGGGTTGCAGTCTGGCAGGACAAGAGTCTAGAAAGAAGAGGTAAGTGGGGCACTTCATGCAGCAACACGGACACAGGGTGACAATGGCAAGGGAGCCCAGCTCTCTGGATCTCTAATCCGCATACCCCCAGGATCCCCATGCTCTGAGCACCTAACATCATGACAGCATCCCTAGAGTAAGTTATTCTACCTTAAATGAAATACAATGGCAACCCAGTTTATCAGTCTGCCTCTGGTGAGTTTGATAAATATAACAGTAGTCTTCTAAAAGGTACATTCTCAGCGGAGGCAATATTGTCCCCAAGAGGGCAAAATTTGAATTGGAGGAGAGTAAAAATACTTAAATATTACAATGACTTATGGCCTTCCAAAGGGCCACAGAACATAAATATATAGTATACCTGTGGTATAAGAGTTCATGGGGGAGAGGGAAAAATTAGGGGGGAAAAATCTTAAAAGGTTCCATAAGGGGGCAACAATTTTAAAAATAAAAAAGAAAGTTTGAGAAATACCCAGGAGGACAGAGGATAATACCCATGAGTAGGCAGATACAAAGGAGTCTGTCAGTCAGATCCTGCCCTTAGGTAATCCTCCACCTAGTCAATGGCCAGACTAATTAACTAACCTCTCCTTCATTAACAGCTTTTAAACTTCAGGAAAAGGCATCAATCATATTGATAAAGGGCCACAGAGCTCAATTCTCAATTTTCCAATCAACCTCTCAACCAATATTTGGTAGTTTCTATATCTGTGCTGTACAGTACGTTGGCCGCTAGCCACCCGTGGCTCCTGAGCACCTGAAATGGGGCTGGTTCAAATGGAAATGTGCCGTGAGTATAAAAAGTTGAAAGACACTCCTTCATGGATCTCTCATGTTTTGCTTGGTATGAATCTTAGTCCTTTGGGGCCAATATAACAAAAATATCATTGACTGGGTGACTTAGACAACAGAAATTTATTTCTCACACTTCTGGAGGCTGGAAGTCCGAGATCAAGGTGTCAGCAGATTTGGTGTCTGCTGAGGGCCTGCCTCCTGGTTTGTAGACCGCCATCTTCTTGCTGTGTCCTCATATGGTAGAAGGGGTGAGGGAGCTCTCGGATCTCTTCCATAAGAATACTAATCCCACTCATGAGTCTCCACCCTCATGACCTAAACATCTCCCCAAAGCCCCACCTCCAAATACTATCACACTGAGGACTTGATTTCAACATATGAATTTGGAGGGACACAAACATTCAGTCTACAGTGGTATGCCAAGAATGGAAGACTCTGATTGCTTTTTACCTAGGGCATGTGTCAGAATTGTGTTCACAATGAGCATCCTTGAGGGATGAGATAATTATCTGCCTTTGGGACAAAGAGCAGGCTTGCTTTCTGCTTTCTATAAAAAGGTGAGTTCCCCAGGCTCAGGGTTCCTCAGCTATAACATAAACCCATTACATGTACAACAACCACCTGGGCCCTCTATGTCACCCCCCAAGGGACTTTGGAGGGGTATTAGTTTTCTATTGCAGAGTAACAAATTACCACAAACTTGGCAGCTTAAATTACTACCCATTTATTAGCTCATAGTTTTGTAGGTCATGAGCCACACAGAGTTCTCTGCTCAGGGTCTCAAAGGCTGAAATTAAGGTATCACCAGGCTGGGGCAGCTGGGTGGCTCAGTCGGTTAAACATCTGCCTTCGGCTCAGGTCATGATCCCAGGGTCCTGGGTTCGAGCCCTGCATTGGGCTCCCTGCTCAGCAGGGAGTCTACTTCTCCCTTTGCCCCTCCCCTCACTCATGCTTGCACTCCCTCTCTCTCTCTCTCAAATAAATAAATCTTTAAAAAAATTGAAAAATAAATTATCATCAGGCTGAGTTCTCATCTGGAGACTCTGGGGTAAAATCCACTTTCATGCTCATTCAGGTTGTTGGCAGAATTTAATTCCTTATGATTGTATGACTGAGAGCCCCCATTTTCCTTGCTGGCTGTCAGCAGGGGCCACTGTCAGCTCATAGAGGCCTCCTGCATTCTTCTCCACATGGTGCCCTTCAAGTCAGAGCCAACAATGGAGAATTTCTGTCAAATCCCTCCCATGTTTTTAATCTCTCTGACTTCTCTGTCTCTGACCTCTAGACCCAGAGTTTAAAAGGTCATATGACTAGGTCAGATGCACCTGCTTAATAATTACCCTATGTAAAGGTCAACTGACTTGAGATTTTAATTATATCTTCAAAATCCCTTCACAGGGATTAAATAACTAGGAGCAGGTGTAAGTATATAAGAGACTGGGGATTTCTGGGGCCACCTTAGACTTCTGCCTATTTCAGAGACCAGGCGAACTGAGGCAAATTTGCTGGTGCTCACGTTGTTTGCTGTGCCATGAGTAATAAAATCCTTTATCTCTGACCCAAGGATCTCATCTCTTCTGCCAGCATCTGTGAAATTGTGTAAGTAGCTTGTAAGAAACGTAAAGTGAAATCCCAGACCTCCCATAAGATACACACTGACTTTTAAAGACTTAGTATGTAAAACACCTCATTAACCATTTTTAAGTTGATTACATGTTGAAATGATAATATTTTGGATATATGGGGTTAAGTGAGGTATATTATTAACTTTATTATCTTTATTTTTAACATTTAATGTGGTTCCTAGAAATTAAAGTCACATATGGAAGAGGCTTGCATTTGCATTTCAGTCAGTGCTGGTACCTATGCCTGGCTACTACCAAAGCCCTAGGCCCTTTGGCAGGGGTGGCAGTTTGGCAACACAGGAGCCAACTGTGTCCTACAGACGTTTCACTTGGTCAACACAGTGTTCAAATATTTGTATTGTTTAGATGCCTTTAAAGACGGGCATGTATCTTCAGGTATGCCCCAGGCCTCACCACTCCCTATTGTGTTTCACCGGACTTATTTACACATTTGTTTTCCCTAACTGGCTTCTGTAAACATTCAAATTCTGTGACTCTTGCAGTCACACTCATACTTCTGCTAGGCATATTCAAAGATACTAACACAAGAGAAATACTAAACAATAGCGTTCAACCAAGTATTAACCTGCGTGGCCCAAAATAGCTCCAAGAGTTTCAAAAGGAAGCCATCTTCATGGGCAGTCTGGTGACAATGAGTCAGTAGACCTCGTTCTAGACCAAGCTCTGTCACTGATTTCAAGGGAGACCTTGAGCAAGTCATTTCCCCTCTGTGGGCTTCTGTTCCCTCCCTGGCAAAGTGAAGGCCTCAAAGTTCCTTTGGAAGACCTAAATATGATGGTTTTGCTGGCTAAAGCCATCAAAGAGAGCTACCTGGAAAAGCAGAACTTGAAGATACTTGCTTCTCTGTCCTTTGTACATATTTCCTTATTGTAATTGGCCCCAAAGAAAGGGGGAAGGAGTCAAGAAGACTCCAAGTCCTAAAGAGCTCTTAAGGATAGTTTGTCAAAGAAGGAAGGTAAAACATAGTGCTACAGTGTTGCTTTGTGTTCTCCATGGATATAGATCATTCCAGTTTTGGCCCCTGTATCCCAACTGGTAGATAAGCAAGAGCTGGTAGCGTCTGGATACCTCCATCTGCTCCCCCTCCCTTTCACTTCCCACAATGGCATTTCATGAAATCCAGAAGCAGATGCTCCGTGTTGGGGCTGAGCAGATACGAGCAGGGGTTTGCGGCTGGCAAGTTCCCACTCCCTCTACCCATGACATCTTTTTCATAACCTGAATTTCTTTAATTAAAAAACGTCTGCCAACTCCCGTTATCTGCAAAGATGTGCCATAGCAACTCTCTTTGCAAGGCCCTTTTGTAGCCGATACAAACAGGTGGAAGAAAAGCCTCCATGGAGCCTCCCAAGTGTAAAGAGAGAAAGGAATGGGAAGGAAGCTCCTCAAATTGTGTGTGTTTGTGTGTGTGTGTGTGTGTGTGTGTGTTTGAGAGAGAGAGAGAGCGCGCGCATGAACATGCTCACAGGCAAATCTCTCTTGCAATTCATCCTTCTTCAAACTTTTCCTTGTCTATCAGAGAGGGTCAGAGGGCTTCGGGAACATGGGCAGCACACTTGTCCTGTACACACAACATGAGCAGTGGCACCTTGTGATAAACCAAACACATAGAGAGAAGAATTCACGGAGCTTAGCCTTCCTTGTTAGGACGCATGTTATGTTTTGTCCAGAAGGAGTCTGATTCATCAGTGGGAAAGGGAGACCAGATCTCTGCTGCCTTCATCCTCTGCCCCATGAATAGCTACTTCCAAAGGAAAATCCTTAACAATAATCTTGAGGAGGTGAGGGAACAACTGCATGCCAGGGCAGGAATACAAATGGAGGCCACACAGGATATGTCTAATATGTATCAAGCCAACAAACTGCTAAAGAAAATGTTTTCTATCTTCATACCTTACAAAAATACCCCTTCAGATCACCCTGGAAGGCCAGTTTCACATTTAGAATTCTCAAACTCAGACTTGTGCATGGGCCGGGAGATGGAGAGAAAGCCAATCCCAGGATTCTGCCCTGCTGCCTTTTCTCTTTCCATCTGTGGCTCTGTCCTGCACAGCACAAAACTCCCAGGTATGCAGACACTCCAGTCCACACACCCAAACCCCAAATATGCTTTCTGCAAACCGCTACTCCCCACAAACCTGCAGGTGCAGGGTGTGCACGAGAGAGTATTTTGTTCTGTGCCCCAGGGGACTGGCCCAGGAAAGAGGCTATGCCAGCCCTGGAAGCCCAAGGGATTCCAAGTTTCTGCAGCTAGAGCATGGTTTAGAAAGTGAAGATGAAGAGGCATGAGCTCAGGGTGGGCACACATCCTTAGTCCCATGGATTCTTCACCTCCCATTGAGAGAAGAGTCAGAAAGAGGCAGAGCAAGGCCCCAAAAGTGCAGGACCAGGACAAGGACCCCTCTTGCTGGGTCTAAGGGCAGTGCTGATCTCAACCTCTTTTTACCATCCTTGGGCCTCTTCTCAAGATGGACCCAAGTGTCTCTACCTCCTCCTCTACCAAAGCATGCTCCTCTCTTCCACTGTACAGACCAATATAAACATGGCTACCTTCTCTAAAAAGAATGTCCCAATTCTTAGAGAGGAAAAGTTCCCATTGGTCCCCATCTCACCTGGATTAAGCTTGTGCTCCATTGCTGGCCCCCCTGAATCTGAAATTGAGGTATTGAAAGCAATAATGAATGATATCCTCTGTCTCAGGGTTATCCTTCTGACCTGAGAGTTTCTAGAGGGCAAAGTCCTTTGAGTTTGAGGCATTCCCACAGCACATTCCCTAGCACAGCAAGATGTGGACGATGAAACGTAATGCCTTTTAAAATAATGTGACTTTTTTCTGATCATAAAAATATAAAAAATTGATAGATGTTTTTAGATGGTGAGATGTCTGGCATGTTTTGTTAGCAATCTTTAAGACAAACCTCTACCTGTGCAGCCAGAAAGTCACTTCCTTCCCGGATGCTCCACTGATCATCAGACAAGGCTAACTACTTAGCAATTTCTTTCTTCTTAATATTTGCCTTCTCATGGGGTCCATCCACTGACGCAGTTCATCGGCTCTCTACAAGCCTGCTTCTTCTGCATGAATTAATAGCCCTTGTTCTTAACTCCTCAGATCCTATGTGATAGCTAGCACCAAGTGCCTAATACCATGACCATTGCATAGTAGACCCTGAAATACTTTATTCTTATTATTGCTTCATTTCTTTCAACTTCCCACTAAAAGAGTATAAATAAATACATATGGGTAACCCCCATCCTCTACATTTTTCTCCACCTTTTTTCATTCCTACTGCACTTCCCTGCCCACTCCCCTCCGTGTCACGGCAAAAGAAACAGGAAAATGAAAAATCACATATGCTCCTTTCTTAAAATTCCAATTCCAACCTGGCCAAAGACAAAATATTTACCTCCAAAGTAAAAACATCCAATAAATTATGTGACTTATGTATCTTTTTCTTTAATGGATCTCTCAGCTACGAGGTGTCAAATATCCTCATCTGCTTCCAATAGTCTTGAATAATGTCACAAACAGTGATGATGTCATAGAATGCCAGGTGGTGTCTCAGAGTTTTGAAGGAGATTACATCGTGAGGAGTCATGCAGGACATGGAGTCTTATACCCTATTCTGGCCACAGTGATAAGGAAACCTGGAACAACCTTCCCAAGTGTAGATCATGGAATGAAGGTAAAGGAGCCAGGGACATGATGAGAAGAGGAAAAACAGTTGAAGAGAAACAAATCATGGGAGAGTAAAAAGAAACTGTTGATTTTACTTGGAGGGAGTTAAGTGGAATGAGTTTATGTAAAATCCACAATAGCATCTCCATAGATTTCTAAACACACAAAGGTGGTACCACACCTTGCAGGACTCAGCACAGCACTAGGACTTGTTGAAAGACAAAAACAAGGAGGTATGGCTATTCACAATTAGTAATCAACTGCATGTTGGTAAACGTTCATAAGAAATAGCAATAATGAAATATTCCAGCAATCTTCGGAGTTTCTCAGAGTTCCAAAGTGTATAAAATGGTGTGGTGTGCCCATTCTCCACAGATGGCTATCTTCGGCAGCATTTCCTAAGAGCTGTAGCATGCGTGGCTCAGGCTAACACCATCTACGGTCAAGGACCTTGCTGCCAGGAAGGAGGGTGGGCACGAGGGGAACAGGCCCTCAGTTCGTTTTGACTCTTCAATGACACTTTCAAGTTGCCACATTTTCAAATATTTTTTTTTCTTTGTGGTAGTCCTTTAGAGGATCTTACAAAGATTTTCTGGGTAAACTGTCCCTAAAATTAAACACCTGATTTTATGATGAGATTTCCTCCATGAACAGATATGCTTATGAGTAGCCATTATGGATAAAATAACACTTTTAATCCCCAAGGCTGGATACAGGGTCCCCTCAGCCTTGCTCAGGTGGGTTATTCCTATACTCTTTTTTAACCCTATCCCCATATCATACTTGCCCAGATTATCCTACAAAGATGAGTGAGGGGATATTCTAAATGAGCAGTAGGAATTCTGAGAGAAAATGTATTATGTTTGGATGAAATGCCTAATGGATCTTTTGAGTATGAAAAGGCATATCTTAGAGTATGTTCTAGACGGAGAAACCAAAAACAAAGAAAGGGTTGAATGAATATTTCTGTGTCAGGAAATGAGAGGAAATTTTTTTGTACCTATACTTAGAAATGGGGGAAGACAACAGGTTCAGAGACTGGGGACCATTCAGGAGATATAAAGAAGTCAAGTGGAGAGGAAAGAGGTGGGGGAAAGCAACGTGCAACACGCAACATGCGGGGAGAAAAGAAAAGGTGACCACTGAGATGTTGGGTATGCTGAAAAATTTTGAAGAATGGCTACATATACTATTGCATTTTAAGTTGTTACACAGAGTCATGCTATAAGCCCCCCTCTGATGCCCCAAACCTTCAGTGGATCCATAGTGCTAGGAGGCAGGATGGAGGGAGGGACACTGGAGATGGAAGGAATTACAAGAAAAAGAAGGCTGTATTTCATATTTGCATTTACTCTACTCAAAGAGGGATCAAACATTCTCTGGACACCAAAATCTTAGCTAGAGGTAACTAAGAAAAACATAAGCCCCTCCACTTGCAAGATTCTACAGGGACATTGATGAGAATAGGGGGTTTCATATGGAGATTGAGACTCTGAATCAGTTCTGTAAAAATTAAAGACAAGTTACAGACTAGAAAAAAATATTTGCAAAAGCCATAGCTGATAAAGGACTATTATCAAAAATACAACATTTACAAGTCAATAAAAAGAAAGCAAATAACAAGACTAAAAAATGGGAAGAGACCTGAATAGACACCTCACCAAAGACGATACAAGGATGGAAAATAAACCTAAGAGAACAGACACCTCACCAAAGAAGATACAAGGATGGAAAATAAACCCAAGAAAAGACGCTCAAAATCCTAAATCATTAGGGAATTTCAAACTAAAACAAAGAGATACCACCGCATACCTATTAGAATGGCCCAAATCCAAAACACTGACAACACCAAATGCTGACAAGGATGTGGAGCAACAGGAACTTTTCAGTCCTTGCTGGTGGGAATGCAAAATAGTGCAGCCATTTGAGGAAACAGTTTGGCAGTTTCTTACAGAATTAAATATACTCTTACCATACGATCTAGCAATCATGCTCCTTGGTATTTACCCAAATGAGCTGAAAATTTATGTCCACACAAAAACCTACATGCCAATGTTTATAGAAGCTTTATTCATAATTGCCAAAACTTGGAACCAATCAAGATGTCCTTCAGTAGGTGAATGGACAAATAAATTGTGATACATCTAAACAATGGAATATTATTCAGTGCTAAAAACAAATGAGGTATCGAGCCATGAAAAGACATGGAGGATGCTGATCTGAAAGACTACATACTGTATGATTTCAACTATACAACATTCTGGAATAGGCAAAACTATGCAGGTGGTAAAAAGATCAGTGGTTGCCAAGAGTTAAAAGAGAAGGAGGAATGAATAGGCAGAGCACAGAGGATTTTCAGGGCAGGGAAACTATACTGTATGTTACCATAATGATGGATATGTGTCATTATGCCTTTGTCCAAACCCATAACATGTACAACTCCAAGAGTGAACCCTAATACAAACTATGGACTTTGGGTGATAATGATGTGTCAATGTAGGTTCATCAGTTATAACAAATGTACAACTCCGATGGGGGATGCTGATAGTTAGGGAGGCTGTGGGGTGTGGGGAGAGCAGGAGGTCTATGGGAAATCTCTATCCTTTCTGCTCAATTTGGCTGTGAACCTAAAACTGCTCATTAAAAGTCTAATTTAAAATGATAGATAATGTATATATATTTATATAAAAGAAGGGAGACTTCAAAAGTCTGTAGGACACAGGAAATCCCAGATAGCTGACCCCAGGGTTCAGTTACCACCACTTAGGGCAAATAAAGGAAAACAACTGTCAGTGGGCAAAGTTCCTGAGGAATTAGACTTTGCTCACATTTAGCGACGTGGACTGTTCATTTTCTTCCCAGTGTGCTTTCCCACCCTCTGGTGGCTGGGCTGACCACGGGACCAGTTCCAGCCAAGGAAATGGACCCAGCCTGTGTCACCTCCTGGCCAAAGTATGTGCCTCAATCACTGCCTAAATCTCTGGGCTTCTCTTTCTCTGTTGTGGCCACAGTAGAAGAGCACGCTGGGATGGAGATGCTCAAAGGTCAAAGCCAGCTGAGATGTCAGGCTAGAGATCTGCAGAGCAATTGTTGTGACAAACCAGCAGCACCCACAGGCTTTTGCGTGAAGAAGGAGTAAACACATCTGCCGGGTTGAGCCCCTGAGGTTTAGGATGGTTTGCTGCCAGAGCCCAAGCTGGTCCATCCGGACTGCGACCCAAGTTCCAGTTTCCAGTTCAAGTTCACGGAAGCCTGACAGGTGCAGGAATGCAGAGCAGGAAGACTGGGACAATGGAACACTGAACATGCTGTGGACAAAACCACAGTAATTTTTAGGGGAACTCAGTTTTGAGGGTTTTTTCCCATCTAGGCAATACTTAGGTCAGGACTACAGTGTCCATTTTGCTTCTTCCAGTTTCCTGGAGAGTGTTTGTTTTTTTGTTTTTTTGTTTTTTAGGGGAGAGTGAGATGGCTGCCATCCATCATTTTGGAAAGTCATGAGATTTACAGATAGATGCCTAAACAAAGGACAAGCGTATTAACAAATCTAGCTGTCCAAAAGTCAGGGCTAATGTTAACCAAGATGAGCATTACTGCGATTCCATCAAGATGTCCTGTTATTTATTTAACTTCTCCATTTTCATTTTTTATTTGGGTAAGATAATTGCTTGTGATAAGCCTCGGGTGTGGAGGTCTGGTGCATACAGAGTGGCGAGGTGAGCTTCAGTCTCTAGCTCAGGGAGCACTGGGGAAAGGAAACGATGTATTAACATATGAAAATAAACTCAATTAATGTCCTTTAGTGGTCTTCTTCGAAAAGGAGGACCTCTCCAAAGTGAATGGTCTACTATCAACAGGAAAAATTCTTATTAGGGGATAATGTGTTCATCTGCTTGAGGAAAGAAAGACCTCATGTGAGTGGATTTTATAAGAGACAAAAAATATATATCGCGTTTCTTTCCCTGGGTCGGATCCTGCAATGCTACTCATGCATTGCCCTTCATAGCGCCTCCACCAGTGCCTGCCATTGCTTCTGGCCAAGGCCCTAAAACTGGACAACACCAGGGTTTTGGCGCCTTAAGTCCCAAAATTGAACTTCAATACACAAGACCTGTTTGTTTAAATGATGACTCCACACACAATCCTAATCGTTTCCATGGAAAAACAGCCATGGTCTCTGGCTCTTGTGGGCCACTGTGCTTCCCCTCCCCCTTGTCCCCTGCGGTCCCTTTCCCAGGACCCTCTCTGTTCAGGCCTGAACAACCCAGCAGCTTAAGTAGAAGCAAATGTGGGTGTGGTTCCTGCTTCTGTGAAGCTGGTAATGGCTTGAGGCAGAATCAAGTGCTCTGTTGGATAGCAATGAAAAGAGCCACTGGTGTTTGGTGGTGCTCACACCAAAAGCCCCAGCAGTGCTGTGGCTATCCTTTTTTCTGACAAGAAACCTGAGGTTTGGAGAGTAGGCAACTGACCCAGGGTCGCACTTCTCCTGCTGCTGCTGGATGGGGGACAGGTGTCGCTAGACGCATTGTTCTTCCCTGACATCCCCTGCCTACCAAAAGGCTTAAAAATAAAAGTTGTATGCTTGAATTCCTTTTAAAAAAAGAATATTATATAGGTGCCACCCCTAGTAATCTGTGAGTTAACATTATTGCTTGTGCTGCTGTCCCAGCTCAAGTATCTCGTGGAGGCTGTCTTGTGTCCATCCCCGACCTCGCGCTGCCATCCTGGGTCCACGCACCATCCCTGTCCTCCTCTCTACCTCCTACAGTTGAAGGATTCCCTTCCCTTCACTCCTCTCTTGTCAGTCCACCTCCCCACCTGACCTTATGTGATGCGTGTTTTCATTCCACTTCGATCCATTTCCTACTTTCTTCCGCTTCTCCTTTTTCCCTCCTCCTCCTCTTCTCATCTTTTCTTCCTTCTTTCTCCACCTCGGCTCCAAGTGTGTGTGCAATGGTGGATATGCTGCAGATGACGAGCCAGCCTCGGCCAGACAAGAATGCATTCAGATGGGTTGCTCGGCCATTCATTAATCATTCCAGCACTACCTGAACTTTTATCAGCTAAGTGAGATCCTCTGTAAACTGTCCTTGGAGCTTCCTATCTTGGGCATCCCTGCGCAGAGTCCATACCCTATATCTGCAAGGTCTAAGAGGTGAAGGAAACAGGAGCAGGAAAGACTGAGTTCTATAGTAACTTGCGTGTAATCATCACAAAAAATTCTAGCTGAATTAAGTAGAATCAGGGATAGATCAATTCCTTTTTGGAAGAATTGTTCCAAAACCAATAGCTTCCTATTCTGAAAAGATTCCCGTTCTGAAGAGAAAAGGGTGGTCTTCTCTATTACTCTTTGGGGATTGAATAGATCGTCGTTTACCTCGGATGCCTTAAATTGACAAAGATGGCTAAAGGCAAGAAATTGGACTTTAGCCTTCCAAGGGCCCTCTGAATCCCAATTAGCAGCCATCACCTCAAACTGAATATTCTCTCCCTATCTAAATCCCATCCCAAGCTGGCAATCTGGAAGCCATTGGTGAGCTCTCCCTCCCACATAACCTCAGGACAGTTGGTCAGCAGATCCTGCCTTGCCTATTGCCTCACTGTGTTTTGAATTCCTCCTTCTCCTCCTTGATGGCTCTCCTCTATTTAGCACCTGAATCACTCTTTAGCTGGGTCATACTGGCCTCCTCCATGCCCCTAGAATGGATCCTCTCCAATCCCTCCCTCGCTGCTGGCTCAGGGATGCCATCCTGCCTTCCTGCTCACCACGCCTCCCCAGCCCGGCACCAGCTTCGTGGCCAAGCCCAAACCCTTCAAGGAGACTTTGAGATCTTTTGTGAATCTCTCCAGCCTCATCTCCGTCACTTTCCAGTTCCCCTGCCTGGACCCATGTGAATTACTTGCAGTTCCTGAATGGGCCATTCTCTCTTTCTCCCTGGTTTTGCATTTACTGTCCCTGTCCTCGGGAATGCCATTTAAAGCCTCACCAGGTGGTTAATGCCCTAGTTCAGCTGTCCCTGCTCCCCTGTTCTCCTTAAGAGACAGCATTAGCATAGCCCCATCACACTGGTGTAAAGGCTGGTTTACTTGTCCCTGTTGTTTCTCTGATACTTGGGGGCCCAGGCTATTCCTTATTGTTGAATTCCTGTGGAATTTAACTGTCTGCCCATGCTGACACGTATAATCATACACTACCTAGTAAATAATATCCAAAATAATAGCTATTATGTTGTGGAATACATTATTATAGAATCTATATATGTTAACATA
Source organism: Leptonychotes weddellii (assembly GCF_054177405.1). Lineage (NCBI taxonomy): Eukaryota > Metazoa > Chordata > Mammalia > Carnivora > Phocidae > Leptonychotes > Leptonychotes weddellii. The sequence goes on from NC_138374.1 coordinate 103,724,143, forward strand.
CATTGTTAAAATAGTACAATTTCTTAACTATGTCATGAATGCTCATCCATATTGCTCCAAATACATAACAGGACTCTTAAGACTAAGAACCATGTGTTTTACTTCTCTTAACTTCTCTGTAGCTCCCAGTGCCTCACACAGGGAAGATGAAAAGAACTCAAAGTCAGAAACTTGGTGAAAATGGGCAGTTTACCACAGAGACAGAAACAATGCAGCCAACACTGGAGATGAGGAATTTTTACTTTTGGGGACACCACCTCTGCTCTACCTACTCACCACAATGGGCCATCCCATCCATCTGAAGATGGGGACACTGGCTTTGTACTTCCTGGTTCCCTAAGTGGGAGGGGACTCTGCTACCAACAGGACCAGCATGCCCGACGGGATCAAAGAAGATGGACTGGGCAGGAATGGCAAACAGTTTCCCCACTTGCCCACTCAGGCTGGTGGCAGCTCTCCACAGCACCGCACTGAGGAAGATTCAGAAGCCAAGTCGGGGCTCAGCAGAAAATGTGGTGATTCAATCAGCAACAGATCCAAAGAAGATGGTGGCCCATGTGCTAGAGGTTTGCCATCCAGATCTAGAGAGCTCTATAAGTGGGGAAATCACTTCTCCTAATCCCTCAACGCTCTGACTGCAAATCTATCAAATTACTTCTCCACATCTATGGGGGAAAGGGAAACAAGGTGGGAGGAGAAGACACCAAAGTCCCAAAGTCGAGAGCTGAGCAAGAACACCACCTACTCTAGACTCAGAAATGCCTCCATGAAGCTTCAGCCCCAGAAGCTGGGGTCCCCTGCTCTACCCGGCAAACTTCTGCTCTGTCTTCAGGACACATTCAAATGTACACCTGCTGGTAAAGTCTTCCCCAGGTCTTCCACTTCATGCCATCTGCTCACATGGCACTGGCCTAGGTCACTGCCATACTATTTGTACCATTGACACACACCATTTTTAGTGTCTACACAGCTGTCTCTCCCACTGGACACAGCACTCCTTGAACACATGCCCTGAGTCCCATTCAAATGTGTATTCTCAATGCTTTTGCCCAGGGCTTTGAATGGATTTGGTTGTCAGTACATCGTATGTTTCCTCAAAGGACAGTCTCAAGGCATTACGGATATAAAATAGCAGCATTATGCGCATTTTCTTACTGGGTAAACTAAGTCTCAGATCTCTTCATCATGTTTCCCATGATTATTTGGTCCAATAGGGCTTATGGAGCCAATGGACCAATCCAGTGGCTCCAGGGCTTTACGACAGTAACATTTCTCCCCTCTCCTGATGCCCTTCACTAGAGGCGGTCGGGCATGCTACGCAAGAACGATGCTCAGTTCCTGCTTTACCATGTCTGATATCGCTTGCTCCAAATAGCACACTGCAACCTGTCCCAGTGTTCATCTGTTCCCATCTCACTCTGGGGACGCCACAGGCAGAACTGAGAGCCCAATATGCAGCAGGGCCCCACAGAAAGAAGACCCTCAAAATCCCACTGACTCTCCAACCGGAATGGCTTGTGAAAAAGAAACTGCTGTGCTTTGGGTCAAACAAATGGATGGCAGCAACAGCACCAACCACGGAAAGGGACGTAAATCCCTCTTATTGATGAGGAGCCTCTATCATTTCAGAAAATGCTGGTTTCTCTGCAGGGAAACCAGGCCAGTTTAGTCAACCATTTACAATGCTACCATGTGTTTGTGAGATGCAAGTCTCCTCTGGGCTCAGTGTGACAAAATGCTGATCACCGTTTGGTGGCCTGTCACCAGGAAGCTGGATGGATGTCAGGACCTGAGATGTGGGTTCCAAGGCTGACAGTTCCCACAGGATGGGAACAAAGAGAAACAGGCCTGTGTTCATGCAGTTTACACGCTGGAAGAGGAGGCTTCATGGGTTGTCAGGTGCTCAGTAAACATCTTCAATTACTTAACACTGCGGTAAGGCCGAAGATGTTAGAGGGGAAAGAGCCAGGGGCTGTGTCCTTTTGGTGTGTCACCTCAACTTTCAGAGTCCCCTTATCTGCAGAATGGGGATAATAATATTTGCCCTGCCTCCATCAGAGAGTCGTGCCATGGATGAAGTAGTGGATAAGAGAACATCTTATAAACCACAACCCCATCACTCTCCATAACAGCACCCTGTTCATTTCCTTCATGGCCTTTATCATAATCTCTAAGTATGTGTTTATATTGCTGCTGTGTCTGATGTCTGTCTCCTCTAGTAGAATACAAGCTCTCTACAGGCAGGAATCCAGAGCAGTGTGTGATACACACAGTAAACTCTTACTTGGTAGTAATTATCATCTTCCTGCTACCCCACCTCAAGACATACTCATTCCTACCTCTACACCTCTGCTCAAGCTGCTCCTTCACTCCAAAAACACCACCCCCTCATCTCTATGGCAATCTAAAAGTCTTCCTTGAAAGATCACCTCAAGCCCCACTGCTTCTATGAAATTATTTTCTCAATCTTTTTTAAAATCTTCCTTTTGTCAGGCAGTTCTTCACTATGAAACAGACTGTCTGCAGCCCACAGCCACACTCCCTCATATCCTCAGTCAGCATGGGTGAGGTGGTTTGGTAGGTTTCCACTAAACCCCATGTAGTTAGTCCTTGGTCCAGTATTCTGTGAACATTCCCTAATAAGAGACTTATTCCTCATGCAAAGAACAGGAGAATATGTTCTAGAATAGAAGAATCATAATTCTAAAATCCTAAAACACCTAGGGTTGAAGGAGATGCTGGGCCCAAGACTGACTCTGCAAGTTTGCCATTTGCTGACATTTCCTCCCTTCTTGGTCATCTCACCACACACAGAGACATTTATTAGCCACCAAACGTGGGAAGCAAGGAATTCACCAAAGGACTAAGTCATTCACTCTAAGAACTTAGGAAGGAGTTGAGTGTCCCTTTTAACAGTCAGATGTCCTGTAGGGAGAGGCTCCTGGGAATTAAAACTCCCCCTAATGTGACCATCCTCCCCATCTCCTTGGATTCCCTTGTCCCCAGATCAGAGCCTCAGCCATCTCAACAACCAATTCTCTGTAAACAGTAACTAGGTATCCCACAAGTCAATTCAATTCTGACACTAACTACCCAAAGTTAGCACAGACCCATAGATTAAGGACCCAGTCCCATAAAACTGCCCTCCCCTAATTTAGACAGCAATCACAAATGTGGATCCCCATAAAGAAGATGTGATACACACACACACACACACACACACACACACACACAGAGGAATATTACTCAGCCATCAAAAAGAATGAAATCTTGTCATTTGCAATGACATGGATGGAGCTAGAGTGTATTATGCTAAGCGAAATTAGTCAGTCAGAGAAAGACAAATACCATATGATTTCACTCATATGTGGAATATAGAAAACAAAACAGATGAACATAGGGGAAGAGGAAAGAAAAAGAAGGAAGCAAACCATAAAAGACTCTTAATGACAGAGAACAAACTGAGGGTTGATGGAGGGAGGTGGGCAGGGGATTGGCTACATGGGTGATGGGTACTAAGGAGGGCTCTTGTGATGAATCACTGAATCCTACTCCTGAAACCATTTCCACACTATATGTTAACTAGCTAGATTTTAAATAAAATGTTGGAAGAAAAAAACAAAAATAAACCAATAATTATAACAAAGAAATTTTATAACATGCAAATAATTTTAAAAAGCTATTAACTTCTTAGGGTGTTTTAGAAAATACAAATTTGGTTTTTTGCATTAAAAAAATGAAAAACAAAAAAGTGTGGATCCCCAGATTACCCATACTGCTCTGCAGTTTGGTTATAAATCCAGAGTTCCCACCTCTCCTCCTCAGGTTTATAATTTCCTAGAACAGCTCACAGAACTCAGGAAGTCACTTATATTCACCAGCTTATTATAAAGGATACAGCTCAGGGATGGCCCATTAGAAGAGATGCATAGGGCAAGGTATGCACAGAGCTTCCTTATGCTCTCTGGGCACACCACCCTCCCAGCACCTCAGTGTGTTCACCAGCCCAGAAGCTCATCAAATCACCTTGTTCAAGAGCTTTATAGAGCTTAATCTCCAGCCTCCCCCCTTCCTGGAGGTCAGTGGGTGGGGCTGAACGTTCCAACCCTCTAGTCACTTGGTCTTTCCAGTAACCAGCCCAGCCTTAAGTCATCTCATTAGCATAAACTCAGGTCTGATAGAAGATGCTCATTACAAATAACAAAAAACACTCCTGTCACTCAGAGGCTTTAGGATTCTGTGCCAGGAACCAGGAATAAAGACCAAATATGTTTGCATTATGCTACAATAGCCAAGTGTGATAAAGGCAGCTCTCTTGACTTAGATAAGTTGGGGAGCCCTCTGAAGAGTTATCGTGCTTTCTCTGTTCCAATAATGACAGTTCCATCACTCTCCTTCCCATCTTGCCCTGGGTATTAGGAAACACCATATAAAACCTGTCACTTCAATTGTGTTCAACCACACTTGTGTTAACATATATGATCGGCAACATTTGCTCCCTCTTCCTTATCTCAATCAAGATTTTCTCTTTTTATTCTATTCCCGTAATCTTATTGTACACGGTCACTTTAGATTCTTCCTGAAAAGAGATGTGGTATAAATAAACTAACAGATAACTTAGCCGTAAGACCATTGTCTAAAGAGGAATTAATAAAATGAACCTCCAGATGGAGCCTCCTGACCTAAGCTGATGAGTTTTCTCAAAGCAAAGTGCACAAATCCCCATGAAGTCAAGCCACTACCCAGTTTTCAGGGTCAACAGGACACCGCGTAGAACTCTACTCAGTGTTGACATGGTATGCCCTCAGTGTGAACTTAATCAGAGGATTAACCATGACTGGGGGGGGCGGGGTAGCAATGATGCTGAGTATAGAAGAGGAGAAGGTGATTAGCGGACCCCAGGAATGTCGACCAGCCCAAATCAGGGTAGGCTACTGCAGGCAAAGACTTCATGAAGTGGGATTTCAGATGGGCTGGTTCTGTTATGAGGTGTGAGCTTCTTAAGGACACTAACTGGATACGACTTATGTATTTCTGACTTCTCAACTCCTAGCACAGTGCCTGGCAGACCCTAAACACTCAGTAAAGTGTTGCTCCTCTCTTAACACTATTCTTTGTTTCCCTTCCAATTCTGAGGCATAGAGCTATGAACACTGGGGAGTGTATCAGTTTGTTCCCATGGGAGGAAAGAACTCTGGGCTGGGAATCAGGAGACATGGGCTCTGGGCCCCACCACTGAGGAGCTGTGTGATGGCACCAAGCAAAACAGCAGGGCTTGGAAGATGCAGCTTAAGTCAGACTATGTGGATTTGAACACTGGCTCCTCTTCTTGCTGAGTATTCAGGCAGTCATTTAACCTCTCCGTGTCTCCTATTCCCTCCTCTGTAAAAGGAGGGTGTGAGGATTAAATGAGTTTCTCTATAAGAAGTATTTAGGATATTCTCTAGCACATACTAAACATTCATGTCAGCTCTTATTATCTCTAATAAGTCACAATGTTTCTAGGCCTTAATTTTTCTCTCTGTCAAGAGTCAGGTTTGAACTGGATGAGAGATGTCAAATGTGCTGCCCTTTCTCATTCTCTACCTGTGACAGACATCACTAATTGATCATAGCACTCTCCTACTGGGTCCAGTCAGAGCCTTAAAATCTTTCCCAGGGCAATCCTCCAGGCAGCCATTTCTAGTCTTTCAGAGTTAACCCAAGAAATGAAACCTATTCGCTATCCTAGGAAGAGGTTATCTTACAGATTCTGTGATTCTTAATGAACAGATGTGAGAAACAGGTGAGAAGGTCATGGGGGGAGAAAAAGGTGTCTGTCTATACGAGAACTTCAGTCCCATCCCAGGTACCATCCTTCATCGACTGACCCCACCACACACACAGCTTTGAGACCTTGCTATTCCTCAGCTTCCCCTGGGACAATGACAACTGTTTTCTATCTTTGCAGTGTCATCACAGTGATAAAATGGTGTGTGGCTAATTGGTGGGTAGGCCACAAACAGAGCAGCCCTGCATGTGATTTCAGACTGGCAGAGACTGTAAATTATTTAACATGATAACCAAAAGATCATAGCGATGTGTAGAAGTTTAGAACATTTCAGGGAGACAAGAGGCTAGCTTTGAAGCCAGGCTACTCAGCTACTTGCATAAAAGTGGAGAACCTACTTTGGGCCAAGATACAAGCTCAGACATGGGAGAGAGGCTGTCGGTTCTCACTCACCGGGAGCCTCAATTTATCTGTGAGAATAATAACCTGTTACACAAAGTTAATTCTTAGTAAGCCAAGAAAATCCAGCATAGTACAAAATAATATGTCCCATGTGGATTAAAATAACCCAGATGAATGGCCTTCCTGTCCAGACAGAGCCCCCTGCTGACTTCCCCTTCTCCATTAATGGCCCCACTGTTGTGTTACTCTAGAGTCTTCTTTGGCTCTTTCCTCTCCCTCGGAGTTTTTATCCCATCACCGTATCCTAGTGAAGGCCTTCCCACCCTCCTTTTCTTTCCATCCCATTGCCACCAAGCTCATTTGGACTTGAATCATCATGGCAGCCCTGGGGCTCTGACTTCCTGGCTCTGGCTCTTCCCTCACATGGCCACATTTTCTAGGTTTCTCAGGGAAAGCACTAATCAAAGCACTTCTCCACTCAAAACCTTCATTTCCCCCGCCCCTACCTGTCAGGTGAAGCCCCAGCTCCCAGCCTGGCATTCAGCGTATAGAATGCAGGTCCACTCACTTTCAGGCTTGAAAGCTGCTACTTTCACTCCCTCCACAGACAGCCTACATGCCGTTCCCGAGACATCCTCTCTCCTCTTAGAGGCTTTGCTTGGCTGTACCCCCACCTTGATGGACTTCCTCCCAGACTCTGCAGGCTGGGCCTGGGTGGCTCCTTTGAGATGTTTAAACATTCTAAAAATCACCCCCTTGAGATCCAAAATCATGACACAGTTCCTTGGGCAGTGGGAGCCCCATGCATCCCTTCTGAAAGGCCACAAGGAGCCTGCTCCTACCTCCTAGGAACCCCTAGCCTGTGCTACCCATCACTCATGGCAAGGGCTCCTCCAGCCCTGACCCCCAACTCTGCTCTTGGCCTGGTGGCCATGGGGATTCTGTTAGCTGTTGAGGGAACTGGGGTGGACAGAGAAGGGACTGGCAAAGGGGTCATAGTAGGCAAAAATCTCTTTAGAATCCTCTTGTCTTTATCTCCTATCTTTAGTGTTTTCCCACATTCCACTGAAGGCCTTTAAAGTCAAAGCCACAATAGTCAGACGGGTTCCAAGTCACTTGTTTTCTCCCCACAGAACAAACTCCCGACAACTCGGTGTAGGCTAAACCATAGACCTCATCCCTTTTTAACTCCTGTGCTATAAATCTAAGGTAGAGAGGGTCACTCTGACACATCCTCAGTTGGAAATCAAACCCTCGCCACCTCCACTTTATGCACCTCCGGGATGGGACCACTCTGGCTGCTCCCCACCCCTTCTGCCCATCTGCTGGGGTGGCATGGTGCCCACTCGCAAGTTGGTTGGAGCCTATGGAGGTGCCAGGCAACAATGTGTTTTGATGGGCAGCCTGCAGAAGGTGGCAATTGCCATCTCTTGTGAGTGAAGGCCATAAGCCGTGCCAGCCCTGGCACGCTAGGTCTCTGTACACTTGTTCACACCTGTTGACTCGCTGGTGCCAAGAAAAGCATACTTGAGCTAGGAACAGGGGAGAGGGAGAGGACGTCCTGAGAGCACCAGGCTCTTTGGGTTTCCTTGTGGAGCCAGACAGGACCTAGAGAAGTCAGAACCCCACATGTGTCTAGCGCTGGAATTTGTCCTCTGACGCTGGTTTGTGCTCACTGAAAAGTGCCCAGCCAGGAGACAGTACCAGAGGCATAGCCTGAGCTCTAAGCCAGAGAAGAGAGGTGAGAAAATATGTCTCATCCACTTGGAGGTCTCCACTTCCTCGCCGCACCCGCCTGCCCCGGTCCTGGAGAATTGCTGTGTTCTAGCTAGGACATGAGCCCAGCTCCAGAGTCAGACCGACCTCAGAGTCAGACAGACCCTCAGCTCCACCAACTGACCAAGTGATCTTGAACAAGTCACTGCCCTTGCCTGAGCCTCAGACTTCTCATCTCTGCAATGGGCATAACCACACCTACCTCCTTGGATTGATACGATAATGAAATATAGGACTATGTAAGTAAAGCACCCACTGTGGTGACTAACACACACACAGTAGGTACCATCAAATTACTGTGTCCTTTTTTGCCCTGCCATTCCCTCTTCCTTCATTCTTTATTCCAAATAGGAGAGGTGTTTTCAGGAGCCAAATTATCACAGATGTCTGTCTAGGAATAAATCACTGAGACTGAGTAGCAGAAGAGATTCCAAGATAAACACAGTGGGAGAGAAAAGGGAAGGGGGAGGGATGGAGACAGGAGAGGAGGAAACTGGGTTCTCTTCCCCAAGGTCCCTTCCATCTCCACGCTCCCATGTCAACACCCCATTCCAATTCCAATAATCGCACCTGCTCTGGGCTCCATCCCCACCTCAGCTCGTCAATATCTTCCCACTCTTTCATTCCAACTCCTCCACAATGCCTGCTCAGACAAATAAAAATCAGGAAGGAAAGTACGTCGTGAAATCTCATCATCTAAAGGCCCTTATACACAAGTTGTTTCTCACCAAGACCTTGAAAGCCTCTCATTCCCTCTTCTGTGCTGCCTGCAATGTGCCCACGGCAGTGCTGAGCAGAGTGAGGGTGACACGGACATGAGTCCTGCCCTTCTGGCTCACAGCACAGGAGACAGAAAGAGCTCAAATGACCCTTAAACAAGACAGACTGGACCAAAGAACCAACAAAGATGTAAGCAAACAGCTCCGGGGAAATGCAGCTTTAATTTGTGTCTGTTCTTTCCACATTTGGCTGGTGGTAATGTGCCGACCACCTGCCATTAGGCCCTTGAGAGTAGGACCCACATGTACTCCAGCATGGGGCCATCGCAGAAAGTCTTACTGACCCTTCCTTACTCTTTGCATCAGAAAATATGGGAGGCCATGAGGAGTTTATTCGGGTGGCTGGTATGACCCCACTGGTTTCATGGCTCTACTTTAATGGTGGCCCATTGGATTTTAAGGTTGAGTGACATACTCAGGGATAGACTTAGATGCTGGAACATCATGGGGAGGAACAGGATCTTGAGTCTGTAGCTGAGAGTGTTCAGATCTGCCAGAGATCCCTAAAGGATTTCTCCAAGGAACTGCCCTAAGTTCTGGATGAGGGAAGTAGAGGAGAAAAGGAAGAACTGCAAATTATTGGAAGAAAATACATGGGCAAAATGCCACCTGCTTTCCAAGGCAGGGGCATTAGGTAAAACAGGAGAGATGGGATGGGCCAAAGCATGAAAATGGAGGAGTAAGTCTTAGAAGTGGAAGAAAATTTCTATAGGAGCTGTTCTGGGATGCCTCAGGACTTTCAGTGGAGTGTAGGCCCCTAAAGGCCCCCAAGGAGTACCAAAGGGTACTTGAACAAAGTGGACAAGATAGATTGCCCTGTCCCAGCAAAATCTAGCTTCCATGTCCCCAGGAGACCCCGAGGAGAATTGACCCACTAGAAACCAATCAATTCAATTTATCAACTTAATATACTACTCCTGTGCGTCTCTTTCCAGGGATCAGTGGTGAGCTAAAACACAGTCCCCACCCTCATAAAGCTTAAAGCAAGCCCTGGATCAAGAAGCCTGCATTCAGGCTAGTATCCACAAGATCAGAAATAACAAGTAAAGGATGCAGAGGAAAGGGAACCCTCATGCACTGTTGGTGGGATTGTAAACTGGTGTAGCCACTGTGGAAAACAATATGGAGGTTCCTCAAAAAATTAGAAATGGAAATACCATGTGATCCAGTAATTTCTTCATGGGTATTTATCTGAAGAAAATGAAAACACTAATTCAAAAGGAGATATGCACTGCTATGCTTACTGCAGCATTATTTACAATGAACAAGGTATGGAAGTAACCCAAGTGTCCATCCATAGATGAATGGATAAAGAAGATGTGGTATATATAAGCAATGGAATATTACTCAGCCATGAAAAAGGATGAAATCCTTGCCATTTGCAACAACATGGATGGACCTAGAGGGTATTTTTTTTTTTTTTTAGATTTTATTTATTTGCGAGAGAGAGAATGAGAGACAGAGAGCATGAGAGGGGGGAGGGTCAGAGGGAGAAGCAGGCTCCCTGCCAAGCAGGGAGCCCGATGCGGGACTCGATCCCGGGACTCCAAGAGGGTATTATGCTAAGTAAAATAAGTCAGACAGAGAAAGACAAATACCATACAATTTTGCTTCTATGTGGAATCTAAAAAACAAAACAAAATACAACAAAACAGAAACAGATTCAAAAATACAGAGAACAAACTGGTTGCCAGAGGGGAGGAAGATGGGTGGGGAGGGAGAGTGAGCAAAATAGGTGAAGGAGATTAAGAGGTACAAATTTCCAGTTATAAAATAAGTCACAGGGATATAAAATATAGCATAGGGAATATAGTCAATGATATTGTAGTTACTTGGTATGGTGACAGATGGTAACTACACTTATTGTGATAAGCATTTCATAATGTATATAATTGTAAATCATTATGTTGTACACCTGAAACCAATATAATATTCTATACCAACCGTACTTCAATTTAAAAAAAGAGAGAGAGAGAGATCTGCATTTAGAGCCTAGCAACTCCACTGAAGAGCTGGGTGAACCTGAGCATGTTACATCAGTTCAGTTTTTCCATCTGTAAAATGGGAATAAAAAGTAATGCATAATTCAAAGTGGTGTTGTGAGAATTAAATCAGGTCGCCGTGAAAAACTCAGCAGTATGCCTGGAACACATGATCTTTATTATCATTAGTTTCAAAGTTTAGCTGGGGAGGGAGAGATTAATCAAATGTAAGCACAGAAAATGTCATTTCAAACTGTGATAAGTGGTAAGTACAGAAATTACTTAAGGTTCCTTGGGACTGAACACCGGGGCCCTGAACTAGCCATTCGGATCAGCAAGGGCTTTCCTGAGGAATGGCCTCAAGGCTGAGAATGGAGAGAGGTGTTAAGTATGGCAAAAGGAGCAAGGAGATGTGCATGGGGCTGAGACAAGGGGTCCAGGCAGCAGAGACAGCTTGTGTCAAGTTCCTGCAATAAGTCCAAAGTCGGGGCTAGGGGCATCTGGGCAGCTCAGTCGGTGAAGTGTCTGTCTTGGGCTCAGGGATCCAGTCCCGTGTCTGGGGCTCCTTGCTCTGTGGGGAGTCTGCTTCTCCCTCTGCCCCTCCCCCTACTCATTCTCTCTCTCTCTCTCTCCCTCCCTCTCGCTCTCTCTCTCTCAAATAAAAATAAATAAAATCTTTTAAAAAAATACTATGTGCTTCTAAAAAAAAAAAAAAAGTCACAGCTAGATGCTGATCACCCACAGAATTGTAGTTCCCAAAGGGCATAAGATGAAAACAAGAAGGAGGTAAGAAAAGGCTGAACTGCGGTCCCTATTATGTCAGGGTGAGGTTGAGAAAAGACTGGGGAGAGTGGGCTTCTGATGAAGCAGACAGGCTGATGGACCCGGAAACCCCCAGCACAGCGCTGCCCCAGTCTGCAATGTTCCAGCCACCTCTGTGCCAGAGGAGCCCAGGCACACAGCCAGGCCTGGGAGCAAACAGAACTGTCCATGTCCTTCCCTGCTCCTCCTCATCACCCAGGGAGCAGAGTCCCCATCCTGCCCCAGACCCATCAGCTCTGCAGTGCTCCCACTTCCATCTGTGAGGGTCACACAGCTCTCATCTGCCTGGTCTACCACTTGCTTCCCTAAAAGGAATAGCCAATTCCAGCCCCACCCCGACGGTACCGGTCGGACTCAGCAGATCCACTAACTTCCCTTCTGAGAGTAGATATACTCATTGTATCCATCAGTCCAGTGGGAAAGTCTGGGCTCAGAAGTCTCAAAGACCGAAGTATAAATGCCATCTCTACCACCTTCTGTGAGGCAGCCCCAGTCTCCTCATCTGTAAAATGGGGCTAGTGTCACCAACACGCAGGACTATCCCAAGAGGATGAAGGAGATGATGTGTGTAAAGCACTTCATGCACTGCCTAGCACACACACTCAGTAAAGCGTCAACAGCATGACTATTACTATGAAACTGATCTGTACTGTGCAAGGAAAACCAATCACTTTGGGCAGGGGGAGCTAGCCATGCCCACTGAGCCTCTCACAATGACCACCTGCCAAATTTGCTCCTACATTGCTTGCTGGGTGGCCTTGGGCAGGTTACTTAGCCATTTTCTGCCTTAGTTTCTTCATCTACAAAATATGTATAATAATAAGTCCTACCTTGTAGGATTATGAGGATTAAATAGATTAATATATATAAAATGCCTGGCACCTGGTAAATATTTAGCAGGATAATAATGATTATTATTGTAACTTGGGCTATAGAAAGGTCACTCTGGTTGTATGGGGGCAAAGTAAAAACAGAGAGACCAGTTAGAAGTGTATTGGGATAAGCCAGGCAAGAGGTAGTGGCTTGGACCAAAGCGGCAATGGGGTTGGAGAGAGGTGCTTAGATTCTGGACATAGTCTGAAGGTAGAGAGATAGTATTTGCTGGAAGATTGATGTGGGGTGTGAGAGAAAGAGAGGAGTTAGGGATGAGCCCAAAGTGCAAGGTTTAGCAACTGGAAGAATGGAGTTGTCATTTTTTAAAAGTAAAGCAGGTACCGGGAGGAAATTAGGAGTCCCTGACTACCAGGTGCCACTAGTCATCTAGCTGGAAATGTCAAATAGGCAGTTCTCTGCAGAAGTCGGGAGTTCAGAGAGGGGTGCCAGCTGAGGATATAAACTTGTATTTAAAGCTAGGAGACCTTGGTGAAGTTATTAGAGACTAGATAAAGAGAAAAGATCAAAGACTGAGCCCTGGGAGTCTCCCATGCTTAGAGGTTAGAGGTGAAGGGGAACTCATCAAGAAAACCAAAAAGGAACAGCCTGGATGGCAGGAGGAGAAAGAGAGAAAATATCTCAGGCTACGAGTGGAGCGAGGATTTCATGGCAGAGGGAGCAATTGATCCGCTGTGCTAAATACAGGGCTGGTGGTGGGGTAAGACGGAGCTGGGGACGGACGTTGCATTTGGCAATGTGGGGCCCCTGGTTACTTGGAAAGGGTCTTCTTTAGTGGAGGGGTGGGGGCAAGCCTGAATAGAAAAGGTAAGCCAAGAAAAAACAAGAGCATATAAAATGGAAACAGTGAGTATGGAGGCCTTTTTTTTTTTTAACTGAAGTATAGCTGACCTACTGTTACGTTAGTTTCTGGTGTACAACATAGTGTTTGGACAACTATACGCTCACCGCAGATGCAGCTACCATCTGTCACCATGCAGTGCTATTACAATACCATTGACTGTATTCCCCACGCTGTGCCTTTTAGTCCCATGACTTACTCATTCCATAACTGGAAGCCTGTACCTCCTCCTTCCCTTCACCCATTTTTGCCCAACCCCCACTCCCCTCCCCTCTAGCAATCCCCAGCTCGTTCTCTGTTTTTATGGGTCTGTTTCCACTTCTGCTTCTCTGTTTATTTGGTTTTTTAGATTCCACATATAAGTGATGTCATAACGGTATTAGTCTTTCTCTGATTTATTTCACTTAGCATAATACCTTCTAGGTCCATCCATGTCACAAATGGCAAGATTTTATTCTCTTTTATGGCTGACTAATATTCCATTGCATATGGAGTATGAGTAACTTCTTTAGGGAATGGTGCTGGTAATGGAGAGGACAGGGATGGGGTCACCCTGGAGGGAGATGTGGGGTCCAGGAAAAGTTTTAGTGTGTTGGGTTTTTTTTTCTTTTTAAATGGAAGATATTATGGCATGTTTGTTGGCAAAAGGAGTCTAGTTGAGAGGGAAAATTTCAGGAAAAAGAAAGAATGTCTCTAGGACATTCTTAAAGCCACCAAGAGAGGAGGGTGCAGATTACCTGGGGCAAAAGCAGAGGAATTGAAAGGTGTGATAGCCCAAGTGCTTACAGTCTTCTGCTTGCATTATTTTCTCAGTGACATATGAAGTAAGCTCATCACCAGAGCGTCCAGAGAGGATGTTGGAAGGTGGAAAGATAAGAGCATGTGTGACCTTGTCAACAAGGAGACAGGAAAGGTCAGGGATGAGGGAAAGAGAGTACTGTAGGACTGCTGGGAGCACTGAGAGCCCACTGGAGTTTAGTCAGTCGTGAACTTAAAGTAAGGCAGTCATCACTGTTGGTAGGAATGCAAGCTGGAATAGCCACTCTGGAAAATAGTATGGAGGTTCCTCAAGACGTTAAAAATAGAGCTACCCTATGACCCAGCAATTGCACTACTAGGTATTTATCCCAAAGATACAGATGTAGTGAAAAGAAGGGGCACATGCACCCCAGTGTTCATAGCAGCAATGTCCACAATAGCCAAACTGTGGAAGGAGCCGAGATGCCCTTCAACAGACAAATGAATAAAGAAGATGTGGTTCATATATACAATGGAATATTACTCAGCCATCAGAAAGGATGAATACCCGGGGCACCTGGGTGGCTCAGTCGTTAAGCGTCTGCCTTCGGCTCAGGTCATGATCCCAGAGTCCTGGGATCGAGCCCCACATCAGGCTCCCTGCTCTGCGGGAAGCCTGCTTCTCCCTCTCCCACTCCCCCTGCTTGTGTTCCCTCTCTGACTGTCTTTCTGTCAAATAAATAAAACCTTTAAAAAAAAAAGAAAGAAAGGATGAATACCCACCATTTGCATCAACATGGATGGAACTGGAGGGGATTATGCTAAGGGAAATAAGTCAAGCATAGAAAGACAATTATCATATGGTTTCACTCATATGTGAAACATAAGGAATAGCACAGACGACCACAGGGGAAGGGAAGGAAAATTGAATGGGAAGAAATCAGAGAGGGAGACAAACCATGAGAGACTCTAGACTCTGGGAAACAAACTGAGGGTTACAGAAGGGAGGGGGTGGGGGGATGGGATAACCCGGTGATGGGTATTAAGGAGGGCACGTGTTGTGAGGAGCACTGGGTGTTATATGCAAATAATGAATTGTTGAACACTACATCAAAAACTAATGATGTACTATATGTTGGCTAACTGAACATAATAAAATATATATATAAATAAATAAATAAATAAATAAATAAATAAATAAATAAATAAAATAAAATAAAAAATAAGGTAAGGCAGTCAGTATGGTCCGTGTCTCCCTCCAGCGAGGTTCAGCTGTCTAGGTGAAGCACGGGAGGAGAGTTGAATTAACTCGGACTGGGATTTTGCCAGGCAAGCATGATGAGGGCTGGGAAGAGACAGGGATAAGGAAGATGTGTATCCAAGAATGAAATCTATTAGAAAGAAGGAAAGTGGGGCACCTGGGTGGCTCAGTCAGTTAAGCGACTGCCTTCGGCTCAGGTCCTGATCCCAGGGTCCTGGGATAAAGCCCCGCATCGGGCTCTCCCTGCTCAGCAGGGAGCCTGCTTCTCCCTCTCCCTCTGCCTCTCCCCCTGCTTATGCTCTTCTGCTCTTTCTCTGTCAAATAAATAAATAAAATCTTAAAAAAAAAAAAAAAAAGAAAGAAGGAAAGCTTACGAATAGTCTTGACACCACAGTCCAAAATCCTAATTCCAACACTAACTATGAGAACCTAACCTAAGTCACCTCTGCTCCCTGAGCCTACATTTCTCGCCCATAAAATGGGGATTATAATCCACTTCATAGGACAGTTACGACAGTGCTAGGATGGGTGTGAAGGTAATTTATGAAACTGAAGTGAGGCATCATTTATAAGCCAAAACTCTCCTCCAAACAAAGCCCAGTT
Organism: Leptonychotes weddellii; assembly: GCF_054177405.1. Classification (NCBI taxonomy): domain Eukaryota; kingdom Metazoa; phylum Chordata; class Mammalia; order Carnivora; family Phocidae; genus Leptonychotes; species Leptonychotes weddellii. The sequence goes on from NC_138374.1 coordinate 103,740,008, forward strand.
TGAGTTACTAATGGTTCCTGAAAATAACAAAAATTCCATTTCTTTAAAACTGTACTTTAGAATAAAAATATTTCTTTAATTTAGAACAGCAGTCCTTCTGAATGACACAGTGAAGTTTTCTAGTACCTACCTAAGTCATCGGCTGGTTTAACTGACACCCACTCACCAAAAAGAGATGCCTTGGACAAGCCATCGGGGAGGGTGGAGGGTGCTGTAGAGATGAATAAGACTTGGTCCCCAAATCTAAGAAGCTCAAAATCTACGGAATATTTTGGAAGTCTGCGTTTGTGAAGCTCCTAGGGGTCTGGAGCTATGTCTCTTTAACTCGCTTTGCCTCGCGACTACCACCGCACAGTGCAGAAGAGATAAGTACCTAATAGACAGGTCAGGCATGGCTCCTGCTCATCCCTCCCAAACTGCAATGTTTTACAACTTATGAATCACGTCGAATTGTGGTCTTGTTTATTTTGCAATAGCTGCAAGAGCACAGAGTGAAGATGCCTATCCTACTTTACAGAACAGGGAGACTGAGGATTGCCCAGGGACCCAGAGCCAGTAAGGGACAAAGCCTTCTTCCCAGACCTACTGACTTTCCGTTACCTCGTGAGACTTGTGGCCACATGGGCCCAGAACCCAGACATCAGGCACACAAGCAGTGGGTGGAGATTACACACTGGAAGAGCGGATAGCACAGTTCTAAGGGAGCTACACTCTATTGGAGAAGGTGCAGAGTGCTTGTTAGAAACAGAGCACAATTCTCAGAACACTCCCATTCCGCAAAGCTTGGCTTATGGCTTATCCTCACACCCCTCTGGTGTCCTCTTGACATCTGGGGGAAAGAATTGTAAGAGCATTGTCCCCAGATGGAGAAACTTGGTGCTTCCCTCTTTCCATGCCTCGGGAGCCTCACTTGAGGTATGAGGAGGTTGGCTTGACGCCACCGCACACTTCTCCAGCCTTGAATATAGGTCATCTGTGCCTGCTCTCCCAAGGTCCCACAGCCTTCTCCCCTGGGTGCTCTCAACAGCCTCATGACTGAGAAGCATGAACAACAGAGAAACTACAGTAGCTCTGGTTTACTGAAGTGATGAAGGAAATAACTTTGGGTACAAATTACCCATTAGTCCTTCAGAAGATCTCTGGAAAAGACACTGGTGTTAGGGATGTAATTAAAGCAGAACATTCATTCATTCACTCACGCATTATGTTATGTACAGAAACGCTTGACTATGGGACCAGGCACTGGAAGGAGGCACTAGAACCACATCAGTGAGTGAAAGCAGGCGGTTTTTGCTTTCCTGGAACTTATGATCTACTAAAAGAGACAGGCATCAATCAATCAATCAATCAATCAACTGCAGAAATATGTGTAAAGTTACAACTGTGGTAAGTATAATAAAAGGGAAGCACACGGTGCTTTGAGAGTGTTTAGTGCGGGGTTTAATCTATTTGGGGAGATCAGGACAGACTTTTCTGAGGAAGTGACCCCTGGTCTGCCATGCAAAGGAGCTTACAAGGCAAAGAAAGGAAGAGTGTTTTAAATGAGAAGAATGGAGTGTGCAGTCTCCATAATGGGCGGAAGCATGGCAAGTTCATGGTCTAAGAGAGGCCAGAGAAAAGGAATTACTGACAGCAAGGGAGAGCATGATGCAGGGTGGGCCTGGGATGTGGGAGCCAGACCAAGAGTACCTCTAAAAAATGTTTAATGTGTGTCTTTTTTGACCTAGCAATTGCAGCTCTAAGAATTTATCCTACAAATACTTGCACAAGCCTACAAAGATGTTATATATACACACACACATACATATACATAATTAATCTTGGTACATAATTAATCTTGGTACAGTAATGAATACCATTGAGCTGTTAAAGGAGGAGATAGATTTACATGTACTAATATGGGAAGATAAGGTATTAAATGAAAACAGTAAATTGCAGAATATATAAAGATAATTTACTTCTTAAAATGCATATTCATATTATATAATGGGTATATTATACACAATTCACTAAGCAAGAAATGAACCCAAGACTATATACATCAAATCGTTAATAATGATTACCTCTAAAGAGTAGGAATGGAGATGGACTTTATTTTGTCTTATTATCTGTCTTGAGTTTTTTTAATAATCAGTATATTTTATAATCAGTAACTATTTCTTTGACAATAAAAAAAATGCTATATTGTTTTTTAAGAGAAAGCATACTCACCCATCTCCTTGAAAATCCCCCCAGTGAACCCGTGGCCTAAGTTAATCCTAGGTTTGTGTGTCCCTGGAGCAACTAGACCACCATTCTAAATCATCCCTTGCCTCCCACCTGTCTTCCCTCTTGCTTTATCTTCTCTTGGATTTAGTGGAGAAGAAAAGTGAGTATGGGTCACGTTTGATTAAAAAGAAGGAAGAAACAAAAGAAAGGAAAGGAAAGTGGAGAAGGAAGAAAGGAAAGAGAAAAGGAGCTCTTCTGTCTCTCTCCTCTCCATATGTCTCCCCAAGAGTCACAGAGCAAGAGCCATTAGGAGCGAGAAAGAAGAAATGCCACCAGGTGGAAGGGTGCATGTGCCAATGAGGCTGGCAAAACAGAACAGGGTTGGGACACGGTAAGAACCACAACAATGATCATCCCCACCATCAGGTGCAGACTCTTGGGTTGGACGCTCCACACCCTTATCTCAAGGTAAGGATGTTACATACATTCGCGCCTTCATTCTGCATTTAAAAACCTGTAACTTCTCCCAGCATCTGTTTTCTCATCTGTATCACGGGGAAAACTTGCTAGCTTGCCGGGCTTTTTGAGGATCAAATAAGATCCCACATAAATAAAAGTATTATTCATTCTATAATTGATATTATTGTCACTCCAGCTACTGAGCCAGAACAGAGAACGCTCACTAGCATGAAGTGCAGTAATCCCGGTATCCAGTGGTTACCATGTGGTTGCTCTTTAGATCTGCTGAAAAATGGTGAATGTGGAAATAATTTTAGTCCCATTCACAGATTTTAAATGACTGACTGTATGCTGGGGAGAGGATTTGGCCATGGGGAGGGGTGGTCGCTAATACCACGCAGCTGCTATGGCTGTGAAAATTTAACCTCAAGCAGCCTAAACATTCATTTTACAATGTACACTGCTGATTACTTAATTATGTCTAAAATATAAGTCAGACACACTACAAACCCCAGGGAGTAAATTACACAGATCTATGAAGCAACATCTATGCACTCATTCTGGTCTCACATTTCTGAATTATCTTTTCCCCCCCAGTGAATTTGAAAAATTTCTTCCTTCTCTGCAAAACATATGGCTATTGCAAACAAAATGATCATTTTCTCAGTATTATAAGCTTGGTGTAGGAGAGCCCATCTTCAACCTAACATTTCGGACTCTTACCAACAGGTTCTTATCTTTATGTATATTTGAACTAGGAGATCTACATATGCTTGATCTCAGCATGAACCTCCGTATGACCTGATTTTGTTACCATGGTCACCAATTAGATGAGTCTTGTTGACTGCAGAACAACAGTCAAAGGATTTCTATTAAGTTCCAGGGTGGAATAACAGTCATATTTTGTGAACACACTTTATAGATTATTTTTCCCATTTGCTTGCCCCAAGGTCTGCCTCCCTCTATCTGCTGAGAATGCAGTTGTTACATAAAATTCAAAGAAAATGCTTCCTGGGGCCGGTAATTAAATTTTCTTATAAAAGGGATGGATCAGCTGGGACTCCCAGTCCCCTCTTCTCTCTCTGGGATATAGCAATGTACGTCCTACTCAGAACGTACCTATAACCATCCTTCCCTAAAATAACTTCACCCCCTCTCCATGGCCTCACATGGGAACATGTATATGAAAATACACTATACCCTTTACTGATATCAGCTATCCTATAGATGCAAAACACTTAAGGGTATTTTTGAAAGGTTCTGCTGGGTGACATTTTTCATATAATCATTGCAGCCAATGAGTGCGGTCCAGTGATTCAATGACCTCAGGAAAACCATGCCTGATCATTTATAAATGTTGACATTAACAGTAACATGTAGGTACTGGTTTTTTTTGTTTTTTTTTTTTAAGATTTTATTTATTTATTTGAGAGAGAGAGAATGAGAGAGAGCAAGCACATGAGAGGGGGGGAGGGTCAGAGGGAGAAGCAGACTCCCTGCCGAGCAGGGAGCCCGATGCGGGACTCGATCCCGGGACTCCAGGATCATGACCCGAGCCGAAGGCAGTCGCTTAACCAACTGAGCCACCCGGGCACCCCGAATGTTTTTTTTTTTTTAAGATTATTTCTTTATTTATTTGACAGAGAGAGAGAGTTAGCGAGAGCAGGAACACAAGCGGGGGAGTGGGAGAGGGAGAAGCAGGCTTCCCGCTGAGCAGGGAGCCCGATGCGGGGCTCGATGGGGGGCTCGATCCCAGGACGCTGGGATCATGACCTGAGCCGAAGGCAGACACTTAACGACTGAGCCACCCAGGCGCCCTGGTACTGAATGTTTTATGAGTGTATTAGTTTCCAGTGGCTGCCATAAAATTAACACAAACTTGGTGACTTAAAACAACAGAAATTAATTCTCTCGTAGTATGGAGGTCAAAAGTCTGAAAGCAAGCAGCCGGCAGGTCCATGCTCCCTCCAAAGGCTCTAGGGGAGACTCCTTCCCTGCATCTTCCAGCTTCTGGTGGCTCAGACATACCTTCGTTTGTAGTTCTGTGACCCCCAATATATATCTTAACACAGTCTCCATCTTAACACAGTCTTCTGGTCTCTATCTGTGTCTTTTCCTCCTTGGTCTCTTATGAAGATACTTGTTACTAGATATAGAGCTCACTGGATAAGCCAGGATGATTTCATCTTTAGAACCTTAATTATATCTACAAAGACTCTTTTTCCAAATAAGGTCATATTCACAGGTTCTGGGAATTAAGATGTGGACATATCTTTTTTGGGGGGGTGCATCATTCAACCCAGGATAATGACATGCTTTTCTGAAGGTTTTATGAAATTCTTAGAATTTTTGTATGTGTAATATCAGATACTTATCACCAATTTGGCACCTGATATAATGCCAAAGACTACTTACAAGAATATATACCTCTCTCGGTATTTATTAATCAAGGGTTAAAATTTTGAGTTTAAATTGGTGATTCAGGTAAAGAACACTGAGAAGTCATAGAAAATCCTAATGAAATATCTTGGGATTTTTCAAAATGGCTCTAATACCAAAATAAACTCCAAACACCCAAGGCATTCTGAGGACAGTGAAGAGACAGAAGAGGGACTGGAGTGGAGAAGACCATCGAAACAGGTCAGAAATAACAAGATAGAGGAGAACAAATAAAATGGGTGAGACTGATCAACAAGCCATGAGCAACATGGAAGACACGGCACTGGCCACATTTGTGAGCGCTGCAGGGCAGGATATCGGGAGCAGGGGCCATCAGAGGCTGTGTGGTTGATAGCCACGAGGATGGCTGGACTGTGCGTGTTCTGTTCATGAAGCTACTCATCGGTATTACTTTGTGTCATTGGGCCTTCGCCATGCACTTTGTACATTCTTTCTTTCTCGGGATGGTTGCTCTTGCCCGTGTAGCTTCACGTTTCAAGCTACTGCAGGTGTAAATGCATTTATCTTCCCCTTTGCATGCCGCAGAGTCTGGGGTGGAAAGTTTAGGGGTTTCTTATTTGTGTTTGTTTTTTTTTTTTTTTTAAGTTCCTGCTAAAGCAACATCTTAAGAATGGGGTGAAGATTAAAGTTTGTACGCTTCATATATTGTGGTAGAGAACCTGCTTTTTGTGCCCATTTTCTGCCACCCCAATACCTATGTTCCCTGTCTCTTCAATTGCCCTGTCACTAAATCCACGGACCACCTTGGGTAATTCATTAGTTTTGTATGGCTGCTGTGACAAGTTTCCATAAATATGATGACTTAAAACAACAGAAATTATTGTCTTATAGTTCTGAAGTCAGAATTTAGAAATGTGTCTCACTGGGCCAAGGTCAAGCTGTCAGTATGCCTGTGTTCCTTTCTGGAGGCTCTCTAAGGAGAATCCATTTCTTTTTCCTTTCCAGCTTTTAGAGGTTGCCCACATTCCAAGGCTCACGGCCCTCCTTCTGCACCTTGGAGCAGCGACACAGGGAGATCTTATCACACAGTATCACCCTAACCTCCTCTTCTGCCTCCCTCTTCCACATTTAAGGACCCTTGTAATTACATTGGGCCCACCTGGATAATGCAGGCTACTCTCCCATCTCAAGGTCCTTAACTTAATCACACCCACAAATTCCCTTTGGCCATGCAAAGTAACATGGTTCCAGGAATTCAGACATGGTCATCCTTGCCGGGGTGCGGGGGGTGGGGAGCGGGGCGCAATAGTCTGCCTACTACAGCAACAACACAGATCAGGAATCAAGGCAGGCTACCCCTCTAGGTTTGGGCACATCTCCTCTCATTACCAGGGAGATTCATTAACTCCCGTGTGGGTGGAAGTAGATATAAGTGGCTAATGGTCAAGTCATAAGCAGCTGAGTGTCTGCAGTTCACAAGTACAAAACCACCCCTTTCCAAATGATTGCCCTAAAAATTCCACCCCAGATGGGAAATGAATTACAGGTGCGTCTCATTATACATAAATGCCACATAAGGAAACCCGCTTGTTCAAGCAAGGAATCACGGCGCTCATGTCAACCACCTCTCACTCTGCTGGAACTCCCAGCAGTCTGTACCACTTAAATGTCTGCTAACGCGCCAAAGCAGTTGCTACTGGGCTAATAAGTTGGCCATTAGCAGCTTCGTAAGTAGCAGGCTGAGCGAGCTATGTGACCGTAGCTATGGCCACTGAGAGTGAGCCATCTTCTCAATTTATAAATAAAGCCTAAATTGTGGTAAGAATGGTTTTGCTTAAAGGTTGACTTATTTGGCTCCAAATATGGAGACAGCAATTGTTCAAGTTACCAAAAACTGTCTCTCTTAATAAAGATATTCACTCTGAAGTCCCCTGCCAGGCTCTTCCTTTGGGCATTTAAGTGTTGGTTTACAGACTATGAATTACTTCCAGAGACATCAAGGAATAAGGAAATTTTTAAATGGAGCCTTAAGACATACTATTCAATCAATCAGAAATGAAGGTAGAGCATCATTGCAATTGTAATATGAATGTCTCCAGCTAAGAGTGCAAATGAAGTCAGGGTCACATTAAAGCTGGCTCTCACCATCACTAATCAGGACCCTCCTGCTCATTCACTCATTCAGTAAAGACTTACTGAGCCATAGTGGGTAGTGATCTAGGCTGAGGAGAACCCCAGAGAACAAACAGGCAAAACCCTGTGCCCTTACAGAGTTTACAGTCTAGAAATGCAAAGACTGAAAATAAACAAAAAGTGAGTGAGTAATAAAATATATTGGAAGGTAACAAGTGCAGAGAAAAAGAGCAAGGGAGGGGAATCAGGAGTGCTGGGGCAGGGGGCAGGCCGTAGTGAAGAGGCATGTCCTTGAACAGGTGACATTTACAGAAAGGCTTGAAGGAGGTGAGAGCGGTAAGCCAGGAGGAAATCCTGGAATGGGCACCAGCTGGTGCACAGTCCTTGCGGCAGGACAGGATCTAGCTTATTTGAGGACAAGTAAGGATGTTGGTGTAGCTGGAGAAGGGAGAGCCGATGAAGCCTTGGAACAATAGGGCCTGGGCCTTATGGGCTGTTTTAAGGACTTTGGCATTTCTTCTAAGAGAAATGAAGAGCTTCCAGGCAATTTGGAGGACAGGAGTGAAGGAATCCCCTTCCTCTATCAAGTCTTCCTGGTTGCTTCTGGGGAACCCCAAAATAATGCCTACAATTCAGCTTGTTCTCCCATGGTACCCTCCTCACCAAAATACCTCCCCTCACCTCCTCCACCAATGCCCTCTGCAAAATGCCAGTGTCTGGCCAGACTGCTGCTCCCTGATGCTCCTGAGCAGCCAGGCCTGGCATGCCCGAGCAGCACCATGCATGTGTGACCTTCCCAGCCCCATCCTGCCCTCAGAGAGTCAATTCCCAAAGCCACACACCTTTGACATAGATGCTCAGAACCTTTCAGGAGAACAGCTCCTCTAGGGTTTGGCCTTTATGCCAGGCTAGTAAGTCATTCCTAGTTTAAAAAAAAAAAAAAAGACATTTCTGAACATTTTTCAATTCCTAACAAATATACTTATCTTTTAATTAAAGATTGGTCTTGAATTATGTTATCTCATAGCTCCATTTTCTTGAGTATATTATTCCCTTGAAGACTAGCTATATGAGTCTAAAATTCAGCCTCTTTTCTCCCCTCTTCTTTGGATTTATCCTATCTAGAAAACCCCTCTGATGGCAGGGAATATGTTTTTTATTGTACTTTCCCCCCAATACTGAGCACCAAGCTTTGCAAACAGTAAGTACTCAATCAATACCAGCTAAATTAGCATTTATTAGTTCCCTAGGACCTCGGCCCTGTGCTAGACACTAAAGCAATGACAGAAGTGAAAGGGACCCTCCCCCCTCCTCCTCAGACAAGCTTATAATATGTGTCATAGAAGAAAAGTCTGGGAAATAACATCAAATAATGGTAGAATGCGGTTAAGTACAAGAACCGGACATTACAAACTCTGGCTCTATGAATTCAAGGAGGAACTGGGTAGGATCAGAAGAGTGGAGAATGGTTTCCCAGAGAAAATAGGACTTGAACTGAAACCCTCAAAGGATGAACAGAATCAAACAAAACTCACAGAGCCACCACTCTCCACTGAAGAGGGAGATACAGAATAATTAGAAGCCCCATTTGTGTGGCTTAGGCTATTTTTACAACCAGCCTTGTTAATGCCCATGATTTGGCCGGTAAACCCTGCCTGGAGTTTTACCACATTAAGTTAGGGAATGTAGACTAGACCTCAGCAGAAATCCTGTTAATATTCCATCAACAACAAAAACAAACTACACTGTACTTACCTCCATCAAATGAGCTTAAACAACAAAGATAAAAGCGTGTCTAGCTTTGGGATAAAAGAAGTCGGGCAGTTGGGGACACTGAAGAATTTGTTGTAGGTATTCAGGATCTGGGGATTGGCACCAGGAATTAACACAAGTACATAATGGAGAAGACTTGTTTAGGGACATGTGACATGTGCAGGTAATGTATGGGGCTTAGGAGAGACAGAGCACGTAATTGAAGGGGGCACTCCCTTGGCTGCTGAGCATTACACCAAGAGGCACAATAATATTATTTGATGTCACTGTGACAATTAGCTCCTAATGGAAGCAGAAACCCAAGAAGTTGTTGGGAAACAGACCATCCAAGACAATGGAGGCAGAGTTGTGAAAATCCAGTCTGCCCAGATGGGAAAGAGACCAGATACTCTGCTGTTTGATAAATATACAAAACTACTCACTAATTGGCATTCCTCTTTCACCAATGAAAAAAATTTCAGAACGCATGCTTCAGTAAAAGAAATACACCTATAACAAAATAAAGATATTTTATATCTATATAATACAAGAGTTAAAATGGCTGTAGGAATCGTGAAACGTCAGTGTAAAAACAGGTTGTCTAAGAGATGAAAAGGATTTTTGTATGCTACCTTACAAAAGTTTGTCATCTCTGGGTGCTATCTGTTGCAGAGGAGAAAAGTATAAAATTTATTAGCCACGCTCCAGCATAACCCTCTGATAACCCAAGAATTCGTATTTATTGGTTTGACACCATATGTGTGGATTCCACGCATCATCATTTTACTCTGTTGACTGAGCCCAAGTCCCTGCTAAGAAATTAAAATTATGTGAAGTATAAAGACTTTACATTTGTGCAAAAGACATTCTCTAGGCAAGACTTGAAAAACTAAATCACATACAAAAATAGGTTACTGGCTAGGAATCTGGTAAGGTTTTTCATTACGGAATAACTGTTTTGAAAAGTAAACCATGTACAAATATATCTAATATATCTAATCTATAAAAATGGCCTTCTGCTTATATGTGCTTTGAAAGTTGAGTTTACTGACTTTGAGGGTTCTAAATTACTAAAAAGAAAAAAAATCAACTGTTTTTCTTTTAAAATAAAACACTAAACAACCTCAAAAGAAGGGTCTAGTCAGACCCGTGAGTCACTATGTTTTCATTCTCCTTCCTTGCTTTAAGATCTAGCAGAGTTCGTTTTTAGCCATGTGATTTTAGGGTGATCATACGTACAGGTTTGCCCAGGACAGTGCTGGCTTACTCCTGATGTCCTAGCATAATTATTTAACACATCTTACTCTCAAAATGTCCCGGGCTGTCTGACAAATTACATGGTTACCTTATATATTACAGATTCTAAGCAACTTGAAATCTATTGTATTTTGAAGTCAATTAAGAAGGCAGTATTTTGGACATTATTCACATTACCTGCACGGATGAAGTCAAAGCTCTTTTATGACCCACTTGGGAGGTTTTAGCTAAGTACAAAGCCCCCATTCACGAATTTTCTGGGCGTGCATTTCTAAACTCAAATGAAAATCCTGTCATCATCCCCTTCTCACTAGCGCCCACCCCTTTCCCTAAACACGTAGGTAGTATTTGCAGGTTAGCAACTGAAATCCATCAACAAGAATTTATTGAGCCCCCAAGACATAAGTCAGATAATGCAAAATCGCTGGTAGTATCAACCATTTGATCAGACCATGATTCCTCACCACTCACAATGTCCTTGTACTCAAAACTTTGTCTTCCTGGTCCATACGCAGAAGCTGAGGCTTAGGAAGAAATGGGTCAGCTCAGGGGGAACATAGCCTAGTAGCAATTCCAAGCTCTGCCCAGCAACCGTCCCACAAACCTGCCCTGATACACACACATTCCCCTCCCCAGTGATAGCACAGGACCTACAGAAGAGACACAGAGTCATTCAACAAATGTCCTATTTTCTGGCTCTCTCTTTTTTATACACTGAATTGGTAATGGAGCTAATAAAGGTTCAAGATTGCTCTTTCTGGGGGCCAAATTTTTCTTTTCTCCATGTCATGCTTTTTATTCAGAAAATAATTTTCTTTGCATTGTTTTCACAAAAGCTTTCTAACACCCCCAAATAATGCAGAGAAATTGGCTTTTATTTTGAGCAGGCTTTTTCAATGCACACTGTATCTCTCAGCACATCTATTATATTAATCTAAGCTTTAATGATACAATGGGTAAAAACAGTGTACGGATGTGGATAAATGAAAATTTTAATAGATTTCCCTCTTAATGTAATAGAATTGGCATGAGGCATTGGGAACAGGAGTGAAAGTAGTCACTCAAGCATTGTGTTTACATGATATTTAAATACAAGTGGCTGGGGTATAAGTACCCCTAAGTACACCTGAAAGGGATGGTGCCTCCTAATCATTGTTTCAGCAAGTGACAGTTGTTTACACAACAGCAGCACATTCGCTGCTGATTTGAATAATAAACATGCTTAAATACCAGCTGGATAATAGAAGGATAATTGAAACATAGTTTAAAGCTCTGATTTACAGGCATTGTAGCAACACTTCTATTTGCTGTACAATGCCACACTTCTGTGCAGTCTCTGAAAAAAAATATTTTAAGGCATTGTTTCAAACATTGGGGTCTATTAAACTTGATTAATGCACACAGCATATGTATCCATAGCCCAAGCCATGCCTGGGCATACTTGAGATAGCTATTGTGCAATGTGTTTTAGCAAAACACTCGAGGCTATAATAGAACCATTCAGGAGGCCCTGCGGGGCGGGGTGTCCACCAGGGCCCCAACGGTGGTACCTGATGCAGAACCAGAGCACATCACCTCGGTCCCCTGACTCGCAGGTGAAAAACAACAGGGCTGATCTGGATGATCCCAAATTGTGAAATTTTAGAAACTTAGGATTCTAAAGTCTATCAAATCTTTCTCATTTTCTTCGCGTTCTTTTCCTTCTTTGCGTACCCATGGCTACCACCTTAATTCAGGCCAGTTTTACCTCTTAGCAGGTCAACTGCGCAAGGCCTAACCTGGCCCCTATTCCCAAACCGCCCCAAAGCATCGCCAACTCCATAGTCCCTTTTCAGGTCAGAGCTCCGGAGTGACACCCGCTGCCCGCTTAGGCTAGCCCTCAGTGGGTGGGCGGTAATGGGCAGGTGTCTGTTACCACTCAAGTTCTCAAATTCGATGATCCTGAAACATGACTGGACCTGTTCACTCGGAATAGGTCATACTTGGGGAAGTTACTTCTGTAACCAAATTAGCTGGAGCTAATTTGCCAACCAGAATTCTAATCTTTTCATCGATTCATCAATTTAGTATGGGAAATATATCTTAGGGGATAATTCACATGGGTCGTTCAGAATACTCTCTCCTGGAGTGATGGCCTCAGAGGAGCAAATTATGTGTCAGAAAGTTGCTTAATGAACATAAAGTAAAAGCAAAAGGAATGGGATGAATTGCCACTTTCTACTCCAGGGAAAATGCTGCCTGAAAGTAATAGCACCCAGGCACCAAGCCAGACACCTATTATCTCTAATTCTTCTAAAATCCCCCAGGAATTATTATTCCCTTTTAAATATACGGGACTGATCGAAGGCCACATCATTGCTGAGTTATAGCATTGAAACCACACTATTTGCTAACTAATTACTAATCATCATATTGATGACCAATAATTACTACCAGACATTAATATTCAGACCTCATTCTCTCCCTCTCTCTCTCCCTCTCTCTCTCTCTTCCCCTCCCTCTACCCCCCTCCCTTCCTCTCTCCTCTCCCTCTCTCTCCCTCTCTCATTGGGCTGAATAAAAATGAACAGGTGTCTATTTTCTGACTCTTCTTTCAGTGAATCCCCTGCACCAGTCGCAGGGACTGTCTTATACCCCTTAGAATGGTGGGCACCCCACCAATATTTAGTGTGTGACTGAGTGAAAGGTTAAATGCACCTTACTTAATGCTAGACATGTCTTTCTGGGAATATGGCCTGGCGTGTGGTAAGAGAATTTGGACAATCATTGCATCTCCAATCCATTAAGAAATGGCGTTGTTTCCTCAAATATCGAATTCCATCTGGTACGAATGGCTTGCTAAAATTTAGTTTCCATCACAACCATATCCTGAAATTTTGAAGACACATTACCAGCATCCTTTCATGTACAAAATCCATTTCTTAAGGCCATCGTTTCATCTTGTTACTCGCCTATTCAAAACCAGTTCCAAAACCAGGAGATGCATTTTCAGAAGAAAGGACAGCTGGGCCGAGAGATTTTACTCTGCAGGACTGTAGTCATGGCACTATCTTGCCCTCGTATCTCCTTCTAAGAGCATTTGCTCCAGTCATGCTCACAGTCTCCGACCCCAGCTGAGTGCAGGGGTGAGGGCAATGATTTAATAACCTGAAAATATTAATAGTGTTAACAATATATTATAAAATGTATTTTTATGACTACATGATAATCTGATCTATAGATGAACCATGATTAAGTTGACCAATTGTCCCATTTTGGACATTTACAATGATTTAATTGTCACTGCATGGAAGATAAACATGCTTGTACTGATATGTTTTCCTATAATCTTTACAAGTTTGATGCATAAAAAGTAGTATCTTGTTTTAATTTGTATGTAGTGGGTTACTGGAGAGACTAAACATTTACTATGTCAATTGGTCATTTTATATCTTCTTTTGTTAATGTCCTATTTATATCACCTTTTACTGAGTTTGTTTTCAGTGTTTTCTAGAAGCTCTTTAATTACTAATGATATAAAGCTTTATATGGTGGAAATATTTTCCCCAATTTATTTGTCCTTGAATTTTGTTTATCATGTATTGGACATTCAAAAGCCATTTATAATCTTTATCTCTCTAGCCCTCCTCTATAATAGAGGCTGGAAAACACACTTTCCCAGACTCCTTTGCAGCCAGGAATGGCCATGTGACCAATTACAGCCAATGAGATATTAATGAAAGTTGCTGAGTGAGGCTCTGGAAAAAAAAATTTTTTTTTTTTTTTTTTTTTTACAAGAAATAGACTCTGCTAGCATTCCTCCTAAGGATTTTGCCTATTTGCCTTTTTTCCTGTGTGGAAAATGAATATGAGCCTAGAGGTACATCAACAATCATCATGTCACCATCAGGTGACTTCCATGAGAAAAAACCTCTATAAGGATAGAAAATGGAAGGATGAACACACCCCAGGTTTCCAGCCCAGCTGGACTACCAATATCCAGATTGCTTATTGCATGAGATAAATAAATCATTATCTATTTAAGATAGATTGAAGTCAGGTTTTCTGTTATTACCAGTGATGGATATTCCTAATTAATACATTTATGGGAAACATAATTTTTAATATAATAAAGTATACCCATCCTTTTTCTTTTTAAAGTCTACCAGAAATATAAATAGATGGATGGTGAATGCCTTTTGACCTGTGCAGAAATATTTCCCTTAGCCAAAGATGTCAATATTCATCTCTTTTTTTCTTCTAATACTAGCATACATTTTACTTCTGGTTGAGGAAAGTATTTCTTCCATATGGAAATTTGTATTATAGAGTGACTTAGGAGAAACTAATTTTTTTCTCTAAATTACCATCCAACTTTTAAAACACCTTTTATTGAGTAATCTTTTGTTTTCTCAAAGTTGCTTAAAATGTCACCTTACCACTTTGGTTATTCAACCTTGATAATACATTTTATATCTTCTAGAGCAAACCCAGTCTTACTCTTTTTCCCTCAAACTCTAAACCATTATCACATGTTTAATCATTAAGTTTAGAATAATTTTGTTATGTTCCAACTATAACCATTTGGAAATTTTTATTGAAATGAAATAGATTATTGACCTCTTTAAATATTATTTTTATCCATTCACTTGGATTTCCCTTATGTCTTTCAATAATACTTTCTAGTTTTCTTTTGATAAGTTTTTTCCTAGGTATTTTACAGATTTTGTTGTTATTATTGATACGTTTCTCTATTTTCTAATAGATTCTATGGTAGACAAAAAAGCAATAGATTCTATTTTGTTTGCTTTACATCTAGGTACCCTCCTGAACTCCATAATTTATATTTTATATATTTTATATTTAAATGTATACTTTATATTTTTATATTTTTAAAATATACTTTATATTTTTTAATGTATCATCATATTATCTGAAAACAATTATAATTTTGTCAAGTTCATTCTAGTTCTATACTTCTAGTTCTTTATCTTGTCTTATGCTTTGGTACACCTTAGAGAACAACCGTGGTGGGAAAAAGCATCATGATCTTTAACGGGCCTTCCTCAAGTGTTGTAAGAGTCTTTATGAGGCTACATGTTGCTGTATAAAATAAGTCATTTCAGCATGTAAAGGTCAAAAAAAAAAAAAGAGAGAGAGAGAAATGGAATGATAGAAAAAAACTAAAATTTCAATAGCAGTACTTAGATTACAAAATGGAGTCAATAAAGAACACAAATTGATATACTGGAAAAATTGTATTGTTTTGGAGGACAAACTTTAAAGTCACAAAGGGAAAATGGGTTAAAATAACGAGACAGAGAATGATAGAAGTGGAGAGAATGGAGAGCCAGCACATGAGTAGCTGGTGCCTCTGAAGCAGGACACAGAATAAATGAAAAAGAGCAAAACCCAAATAGATAAATATGTGACAAAAGACACTTTTTTTGAGCTGAAGAAAGATCTGTAAGTAAATTTTAAAGACTTTTCCAGACAAAACTAATGAAGAGAAAACCACATCTAGACATTCTGTCAAAACTTTTGAATTACAATGATGATGAAAAATCCTACAAAAATTCACATTCGGAAAAACCAGATTATCTGCAAAGACACAAAAATAGGATTGGCTTTAGGCTTCTCAGCCACACTAAATTTCAGACTGTAACAGAGAATCATCTATGGGATGTTGAGGGGGAATAGTTGTGACCCAAGAATTCAGAGCCTTGTCATATTGTCTTTAATGTGTGACGGTAAAAGAAAGACAGCCTTGGCTATACTAGGTTTGGAAAATATATCACAGGTGCCCATCTTGAAAAATTACTCAAAGATGTTTTGCTGAGAGAGTCCATAGAGAGAGAGAGCAACATTAAAATCCAATCATAATAATAATGTCAGCAAACACATACAGTGCTTACTGTGAAAGGCTCTTCCAAGATCGTTATTCACATTAACTGATAGAAACTTCCCACCACCCTAGGAAGTGCAGACTGTGAATACATGTTACAGATGAGGAGCCGAGGGACAGAGAAGTTAAGTAACTGTCCCCAAGGTTCCATGATCGGGGGAGGGTGCAGCCAGTGTTTGGACTCAGGAAGTCCTCCAGAAGGAGAGGACTCTTAGATCACGTGTCCCCGCCCCGGGCTCAGAGCCTCCCCCTGCCCGCACGCTACCCTATCACATGCCCAGCTGAGCTCTGCCTGGGTCTCTGCTGGCCACGAATGGTTTCCCAGGGGAACAGCAGCTCCCACACAGCATTCCAAAGACATAGATGCTTGAAAAACACGGGGACAAACATTTTCAGGAATTGTTCACAGCCACTTTGTAAAGAGGGAGAGAGCGTGTACACGCCAAAGAGAGTAAGCACGGGAACGCTCAGAAACACGAAAAGGGGCATTTCTCTATTGGCGACCATGCCTATTATGTGACATTCAGACACCACAAGTGCTATTCAGCTGCTTGCAAGTCCCAAAGGTGGGGGCAAACACTTAGCTGCTTTGTAGAAAAGGGAAAAGGAGGTGGAGAATCCTTCACACAAAAATCCACTTTGGCTTTTCACGTGTCAGTCGGGGCTCTCCCAGGTGGTAAGCACGACGGCTCCTGGCTCACCAGCCCCAAGGGGCAGCCGCGGCGGGGAGCAAAATGGCAGGCGGGCCCAGGGGTAGGAATCCGGGCCTTCCGCCGCCTGGGCTGGGTCTCGGCAAAATCCGAAGTAGATGGAGTTTTCCTCGGACGTCTGATTGTTCTGCTTCCCACACTCCCTCTGTGCCCATGGTGGCCACCTGTCCCTGCGGCTCTGGGGTTCCCTGGGAGCCCGCCTCCTCCCAGCAAGCGCCCGCCCCCGATTCAGGTGCTCCGTGAACGCCTTCCCGCAGGAGCCTGGTTCTGCCAGCCTACCAACCTACTTGATGCTGAGACGGGGATGGCTGCGGGAAGGTTAATTCGTCTCCTTGCCAGACGACGGATGTGCTCTGTTCCAGATCACAGTGGCGTTTTAACAGCGACCTCCCGCACCTCCTCGCCGCGGGGCTGGAAGGTGGGGGCGGGGGCGCTGAGGAGGGACAGGGCAGCTCCTACGCAAACGGCGCAGCTTCGGACTCCGCCCCACAGCAAACCCAGCTCTTGTTTCTGCCCCATCGCATCGCCCTGAGTTCGGGCACGCTGTCTTTTCCTGGCTCCTTTGTTCCACTTCCGATTAGCAAGTTCTGGAAATTCTGTGAAGGTGAGGTGCCATGCCAGCCGGCCGTGACCGGAGGTGTTCTGCAGCCCCGCCCTCTCCCGGGGACACTCCCCTCCCCAACTGCCAAGACAGAGACAACCCGCTGCCACCTTTTCAGATCCTGTTTAAAACAAGCTGCTTTTCAGATGTCCTCGAGAGCAGTTAATGCTCTCTCTGCACTCCCCCGGCCCGCGGAGTGCTGTGGTCTTGAACCTCCCATCCCAGCCAGAGAGGCAAAGCCTGGGCCTGGTCCAGGCAGCCATCTCCCCTCCTCTGAAGACCACAGAGCCGTCTCGTGCCCTGGAGGCAGAACCATCATCCAACGCAAGGAGCCTGCGAATCAGTGGAGGTCCAGGCCGAGGAAATGGAGGCCAGGTTCATGGCGCAAGGGAGTCAAGAGGGAAGCAAGGGAAGATTGGCGGCCAAGGGCCCCTCCTGGCGAGTCAAAGGGTTCTAATGGCGTCTCGTGTCAGCACTGCGAAGAGCCTACAGCAGCTCCGCTTTCCCTCGGATTGGAATTCACTGCATCTGTTGCCCTCTCAAGCTGCTTTCAACTTCTGTAGGGGAAGATGGGGCGGAGGCTGAAGGAAAGGGACCTGGATTTGCATTCAATAGAACATTAATGGAAACGGCAGTGAAAGAACTTCTGGAAAAAGTAGAAACCATATACAACAGGACTCCAGAAATCACCCCTTTTCCATTCCCCCTGCCCCAGCCCCATTCTAAGCTCATGGTCACTCAGGTGCTGGGATTGTCACAAAACCCTTCTTACCAACTGCAGACCCTGCCCGGCTTTTGTCTGAACCCACTCTGCCACAGTATTTCCAGAGCTTTTATCCTGGAAATAAATGCCATCATGTCGCTTCCTTGGTTGGGATCCCCAGCCAGTTCCTCTGCCTGCAGAAGGGGGGCTGAGTGTCCCCATCTAGCTCTAAACTCCTCCTGTTTCCTGTCCAGAAAATTCCCACTTTTCCCCAAAAGCTTCAGCCACCCTGAACTTCTGCTTTTTCTCCTTGAACAAAATAGGCTCATTCACAATTTCAACCAATTAGAATAGCATACTTTTTGTCCTTTTTATCTCCCAGCCACCCCTCACCTCTTCTATGAAGTCCTTTTAGGGTCTCTCCGGGCTGCCACCGCACACCTCTATTCTAGTCTGCAGCAGATTGTATTTTAATTTTCCTTTCCTGTGTCTCCCCCACTCAACTCTGGGGTCCTCCAAAGTGGGAATGGTATCTTACAATCTTTGCATCTTCATCATCTACCTTAGAGTCTGAAGTCAAGTAGATGCTCCCTAAGTATTTACTGAATAAAGGAGCCTGGAGGAAAATAAGCTTCTCCACTCTTCAATCTGTGATGTCATCCACATACCCAGCTTGCTAGGGAGGGTGATTCCTATACATTGTGACCCCGATCCCACAACCACCCACTCTCATTTGATTCTCCTTTCTATTGGCTTCCCTGCCTTTCACCTCCCACACAACCCGCTTGTGAGCTCCCTGAGACTCTCTGCCATATCTAGAAGACCACCTCTCCATACCTAGAAAGATGCTCAAAATTCATCTTTTTCTGTCAGCCTTCCTTAAACAATTGCACTCAGGTCTTGTCATTGTTTTTACCATGTCCCACCAGATGAAGAGGTATATTTCATGCTTTATTATTCTACCCTTGGATTCTTGAGATTTTTTTTCTGTCTTGGGTGTGTATGTCCCAACTTCCTGATGAGAGCTCAGTCTCCCTAAAAGTCTAAACTTCCAGATCCTCCCAAAGCTCCCTGCCTGCTGCATTACCACAGGTGTGATCATATCAAGGGGAAAGTAAGGGAGAACACAAAACCATCTGCTCTTAACTTCAGATATAATGTGAGGACAATTATATGAATCATCAAAGGATATATTGCTGTATTACACTTTAATAGAGAACTTTTCTTTTCTTTCTTTCTTTTTTTTTTTTTTGACAGTTCACAAGGCAGAGAGCTCTAAGGTAACTAAATTGTTAAGAGCCAAACTCAAAGTTATTCCAAATGAAACTCCAAGTCTTTGAAGAAATCCTATATGAATTTGGGACAAGTAGGATTCCTTGTTCCAGAATTATTTTTTACATACAACGTTGCAGAAAATACAATATTCTTAGTGCCTGGACTCCAATCATGATGTCCAGGTGCCTAATGCGATTTGCATATTTCCTGCTCCAGTTCCTTGGAGGTAGAGTCCTTCTACTCCGGAAGGCATTTGGAGGCCTTCGTTTTCTTAGGAAACTTCCTTCTTGAATCTGAGAGGTTGCCAGAATCTGCTGGGTGTGAAGAAACAGACACTGCCCCAGACAGCTACCACCACCACCAAATAAAACCCCTGCTGCCGCCTCCCCACCCCTGGGAAACCTGCTGGAGCGGTCAGATACCTGTCAGCACCTCTCAGCAGGGCACTTTACTTTTCTGGACATGGCTAATACTTGATTTTTCTGGATGTGAGACAGCTATCTAGGCACCCATAATAGTTTACAAAACGTTCTGTTATGATATGTTACACTGTTACAGGTAGTTGGGCTATGTTTCATTGCAAATACAGTCATTCAGTACCAGCCATCTCTAGGCACTGTGCATGAGCTGAGGCAACCATGGTCTCCCTGACTCAAGAAGCTTGGATCTTGGGCACCTGGGTGGCTCAGTTGGTTAAGCGACTGCCTTCGGCTCAGGTCATGATCCCGGAGTCCTGGGATCGAGTCCCGCATCGGGCTCCCTGCTCAGCGCTGAGCAGGGAGCCTGCTTCTCCCTCTGCCCCTCCCGCCTCTCATGCTCTCTCTATCTCATTCTCTCTCTCAAATAAATAAAATCTTTTAAAAAAAAAAAAAAGAAGCTTGGATCTTTCTGAAAAGACAGAAATTGTTTAGGTGACCATATGTGTGATGAGCATTAGATGAGACACAATGTGCCACAGACACATATAATAGAGAGAGACACTGGTCTGGGGTGGGGATCAGGAAATGGCTCCTGGAGTGCATGACTTTTAAATTGAGACCTAAGGATTAATAAAACATACTCAAACGAGGGGGGAGGGAAAAGGGGAAGAGTCTGGAGAGAGGAAGACCTAGAACCCATAACGGTATAGCACATAGTGGCAGAGCCAGGGTTGAAACCCAGGTAACCTGAAAGCAGATGCATTCACCACAATGCCCCTAGGGGCTAGGGGATGGGCATGTCAGGCAGGGCTTTGTAAGATTTTGTCCTAAGAGAAATGAGAAGACGTTGAAGATTTGTGAAGTTAGGAAATGGCATGATCATTCTTGAACTTTAAAAAAACCACTTAGGGCGCCTGGGTGGCTCAGTTGGTTGAGCGACTGCCTTCGGCTCAGCTCATGATCCTGGAGTCCCGGGATCGAGTCCCACATCAGGCTCTCTGCTTAGCAGGGAGTCTGCTTCTCCCTCTGACCCTCCCCCCCTCATGCGCTCTCTCTCTCTCTCTCATTCTCTGTCTCAAATAAATAAATAAAATCTTTAAAAAAAAAAAAAACCACTTAGGCTGCCATCTTGAGAATGGATTGGAAGAAGACAAAGATGAATTCAGGGAGATCACTGAGCAGGAGATACTGGTGGCTGGGACCAGGTGGAAGCAGTGGTAGAGCAATGTGGATGGACCCAAAAGATCTTCAAGTGGTAATGTCTGGACTGACTCATTGACTCGCTGTAACTAGAAGGCAGGAATTGCCACTCAATTAGATGTTCTCATATGACTTAAGTTAGTATTTCCAGTAATTCTATGTGTTTATCTTAATTTTCTGCATTGGGAAATGAAGATCTAAAGAAATAGGTAATTTTAGGGGTGCCTGGGTGGCTCAGTCATTAAGTGTCTGCCTTTGGCTCGGGTCATGATCCCAGGGTCCTGGGATCGAGCCCCGCATCAGGCTCCCTGCTCAGTGGAGAGCCTGCTTCTCTCTTTCGCACTCCCCCTGCTTGTGTTCCCTCTCTTGCTGTCTCTCTCTCTCTCTCTGTCAAATAAATAAATAAAATCTTTAAAAAAAAAAAAAAGAAAGAGGTAATTTTAACATCAGAGAGGCTGTAAACAGTGAACACAGGATTTGAACTTAGAATTTGAAATTTACGTAGATAGGTCTATCTTTCTTGATCTTTGAGAACTAGGCCCACGTCTTGGTCATTTTGTATGCCAAGCCCATGAGGCCCATGCCTGGCACATGGCAGGGGCTCAGTACATTATTGAATTAATGAGCAGGAGGAAAGGCATCCATGGGTTCCAGCTGACATTGGCTCTTAGGACATCATCAGAAGGTAGCGGGTCCCACTGTCCCCAAGCTGCACCATCAAAATCTTCCAGGCCTACTGAACAGAGAGGTTCTCCCAAAAGTATCCAGATGTCATTTTTCTTCACCTGTCAGACCCCACCTTGTGACACCTGCCCCCTGGCCCTTTCTCAGCTGACCATCTAGAGTCCTGTGTCTGCAACTCAGAGTCTCATCCTTCCCTTAGGTTAAAAAAAAAAATAAAAACAAAACTTAAGCCAAATTAAGCTGGACAGCTCAGGTATTATTTAAGTTGTTCCAAAGTCTTAATAAATTTCACAAATATTTAACAAGCGAATTAATTTATGTAAAAATCTGTACATATTTGATAAACTTGAACCAACTTAATAAATCCTGTCCTGTTTTAATAAATGCTGGATTAGGGTTAGACTTCCTACAAACAGTAAATACATAAAGAAAATATTTGTTATATGTGTATATGTACTGTACCTGCGTTTTCAAAGATCAAGGAAAGATAATCTTTGCCATAAGGACTTTTAAACCACTGTTTTGCATGCGTGTGTGTTGGGAAGGGAGGGAGGGGGCACTAACACATGTTAAGACCATCAAACCAATGATGCCTCTGTGGACAAGATGGCTGCCAGAGAGAGCCCCAAGAGCACAGACCCCAGAAAACTTTGAGGGTAGAGTAAGGACAAGGGAGAGAATGGACCTATTTTTATAAATAGCAAACACCCTTGCCACTCATCCTTTCTCCCTGCACTCTTCTACTTTTTTCCAAGCAAAAGAATCTTACCAGAAAATTCTATCCATCTTTCCTCACAACTTAACTCAGACTTCCACACTTGTGTGAAACCCTCATAAGCCTCCTCTCCACTTCCAAGCAGAATTGGCACTTGCTGCCCTAGAGTCTGAGAGCACCCCATAAATATCTGTAGGACAGCACTTATCCTGTTGTAGTTAGCAGTGTGCAAGTCTGTCTCCCTCACTGCACATGAGTTCCTTCATGGTGCCATCATCAGTGACCTGCATTCTTTCAACAAATATTTGTTGAGCAACAGTATGTGCTGGTTGGTATGCTAGATAATGACAGTGCAATGGGAAGAACATAATAGGCAGACAGTCTTTGCCTTCATGAAACTTACAGTCCAGCTGGGTGTGGCAGATGCTGTTGGTGTTTCACCCCTGTCTTTTCAGCATTTATCTTCATAGATGGTTGGATGGGGGCGGGGGGGTTACAGTTAGGGGGGCGAGGAAGCACTCTTAGTATGCCCAGGGCAAGCAGGAGTACCAGAGAATTAATTTCTCCACAAGCAGTCCTCAATCAATAATGGATGGAGAGTCTGTAGATAAATACCTCAGCTTCTTCGATCCTTGGTTGGGATAACACTGTGGCATGTTCTACCCTGTTTCCCAGAGCTCCCCAGCAGGACTGAGCTCCAGCTGCCCAGGAAACAGGCTTGAAAACATTCTCTTTATGGGCTGGCTTCCCTACCTTTCCTATCTCACACCCCATTTGCTACCAGATTTTCATGGGATCATCTCCCAAACAAACTATTTACAATTGAATTATTTCTTCAGGTCCACTTCTAGTGAAACTCCAACCAAGACACCGAAAACAAACAAGTAAGAAGTTACATGATCTCTACCTCCTGGTATTCACACTCGTGTGTAGTCCTTATCCATTTAATGTGGGCTTGTGGGCTGGACTTACTGCCTTGTTTCTAGGGGATAGAATATGGTATATGTGAGGGATGTCACTTCCGAGATTAGGCTATAAAAAGATAATGACTTCCATTTGAGTGTTCTCTCTCAAGATCTCCAGGGAAAGATGGCTGCCATGTTGTGAAGCAGCCCTGGGGAGAGGTCCACATAGTGAAGAACTGAGACCTGCCAGAAGCCACCTAAATGAGCTTGGAAGCAGATATTCTGAGGCCTGCCAACCACCAAGTGAGTGAGCTTGGATGCAGATCCTTCCCCATTCGAGCCTTGAGATGACTGCAGCTCTAGCCAACACCTTGATTGCAACCTTGTGAAAGATGCTGTGCCAGAACCACCTGGCCAGGCAGCACCTGGATTCCTTACCTATGGGAGATATTAAATGTTTGTTGTTTTCATCTGCTAAGCTTTGGGTAATTTGTGATGCAGAAATTGATAACTAATATAAGTGATATGATAGTATTCTAGGAAGATAGTGATATACTATCAGGGGCTGTCTTTCTCCTTTTACTAATTCTCTCTCTGAGGCAATTCAGTTAGTGTAAAAGAAAATCTTGTCACATTACTGAAAATAAGGACGGGGGTGGGGGTGTCTTACCTGTATATCTAAAAATTTGGATTCCTATGAAGACAGGATCCTAAGAACAGGGAGGAAAGATTGGCCCTGCCTCTCTTATCTATACCTGGAAGAGACCCAGCTTCCATGTCAGTTTTTTAGAGCCCCTGCCCACACTCTCACCCCACCTGAATAAAACCATAGACTCTGCTAGGCAAGTAGCTACAAAAAAGGGGATTACACAATGCAAACGAGAAGTTCCCAAAGCCACTCACCTTTTCTTTGGGCTTTCTTTGCACCCAATAATTCCACAGCTGCCTTCTTGCTCATCAGGAGTCACTCTTCATGTTAGGACCGATATCCACTGTGAACACAATTGTTTCAGATATGCTGCTGATAGGGGCCAGAAGGAGCTGCCAAAACTCACCTTAATTGGGTCCTTCCTGGGCCTGATGCCTTTCCAATAGCTTCCAACTTAGATTAAAAAGATTTTTTGAAAGACACAAACTATCAAAGCTCACTCAAGAAGAAATGGAGCTCCATACATTGCTGATAGGAATGCAAAATGTCCAACCTCTTTGAAAAACATTTTAGCGGGGTGCCTGGGTGGCTCAATTGGTTAAGCAGCTGGCTCTTGATTTTCGGCTCATGTCAGGATCCCAGGACCCTGGATCAAGCCCTGCATCAGGCTCCATACTCAGTGGGGAGTCTGCTTGAGGATTCTCTCTCTCTCTGCCCCTCCCTTGGCTCATGCGTACATATGCGCATGCTCTCTCACTCTCTGTCTTAAATATATCTTAAAAAAAGAAAAAGAATAAAGAAAAATGTTTTAGCAGTTTCTTACAATACTAGATATGCACTTACTATTTGACCAATCAAATACAAAACTTTTTACACACAATCACTTGTACATGAATATTTTCATATTTTATTCATTATGTCCAAAATGTGGGTTGGAGGAAGAGATGTTCATCAACTAAGGAATAGGTAAACAAATCATGCTATAGCTATGAAAAGGAATTCTACTCAACTATAAAACAAACTACTGATATATGTAAAAACATGGACAAATCTCAAAAGCATGCTAAATGAAAGATGTCAGATACCAATGAGTACAGAATAAATAATTCCATTATATGAAATTCTAGAAAAAGCAAAGCTAAAGTGACAGAAAACAGGTCTGTGATTGCCAAGGGTTAAGATAAAAGGAGTTTCTGTGGTAATGGAAATATTCTATATGATGATTGTGGTAATGATTACACAACTGTATACATCTGTCAAATTTTGAATTGTATACTTTAAAATGGTGAATTTTATTATATGAAATTTTGCCTCAATGAAACATTTTTTTTTTTAAATAGCCGCAGGTTTCTGTTTTTTAAAGAATTAGGACAATCTGAGAACAAGAGGGTTACTGGAATTTTTTTTAATCACAAACATAATAACTTAGTGGAGGAAGTAAATAGCAGAATACACATTAATAAAACCTGACTCATCATTTAGAAGAATGCTTTAAGAAATTCTCCCAAAATACTGGGCAAAAACACAAAGTATTGGGATTTGGGAGGGGAAATGGTAGGAGTCATGGAGGATAGAGCCAAGAGAGCCAACATCAACACAAAAAGATATCCAAAAAAAAGAAAGTAGCGGATGAGAGAGAACAAATAATGAAGTAATTTGTTCTTCTAAGTAATAAAAGAAAAGTAATAGAAGAAAAGTTCTCCATAAGGAGGAAAACCTAGTTCTTCACATTGAAAAAGTTTGCCAAGTATCAAAAAGAGTAAGAAAAAAATCAGAAATAAGCATGGCTTGCCAAATGTATGAAACTGTTTCATACATATTGTATAAATTTCCAGATGGACAAGATTAGCAACAATTCAAAACAACAACGACAATAACAACTCAGACTGTCAATGAATTCTCATCAGTAACACTAAAAAAGAAAAGATAGCAGAAAGATACTTTATATATAATTCTTATAACAAAGGTTTTCCACAGAATTCTTTTTCCAGTGCAGCAATTATTTCTCCTGAACACAAAAGAAAAGGAATTTAAATTTTTTTTAATTTAGTATAGTTGACACACGTTACATTAGTTTCAGGTGTACAACCTAGTGATTCAACTTCTCTGTCCATCATGCTATGCTCACCACAAGTAGCTACCATCTGTTACCATACAACCCTATTATGATATGATTGGCTGTATTCCCTGTGCTGCACCTTTCATCCCTGTGACTTCATTCCATAACTGGAAGCCTGTACCTCCCACTCCCTTTTGCTTATTTTGCCCATCCCCCACTCCCTTCCCTCTGGCAACCACCAGTTTGTTTTCTGTATTTATAAGCTTGATTCTGCTTTTTGATTGTTGGTTTATTCATTTTGTTTTTTAGATTCCACATATGAGTGAAATCATGACATTTTTGACAATGCACATATTCAGAAAGTCTAACATTATGTCTCCCTGTAAAGAAAGTACTCATAGGGGCACCTGGGTGGCTCAGTTGGTTAAGCAAATGACTCTTGATTTCAGCTCAGGTCATGATCTCAGGGTAGTGGAACTGAGCCCCATGTAGGGCTCCATGCTCAAGTGGAGAGTCTGCTGGAGATTCTCTCTCCCCTTCTCTCTCTCTCTCCCCCAGCCCCTCCCTCCTGCTCTCTCTCTCTCTCTACAATAATAAATAAATCTTTTTTTAAAAAGTACTCATAAAAAATTCCACAAATTGAACATCAATTCAGTTGAAGACC
This sequence comes from Leptonychotes weddellii, assembly GCF_054177405.1. NCBI lineage: Eukaryota > Metazoa > Chordata > Mammalia > Carnivora > Phocidae > Leptonychotes > Leptonychotes weddellii. Next base: position 103,766,685 of record NC_138374.1, read on the forward strand.
TCATAAAAAAGTAAGACATAATACACATGAGTTGTGATCAATGAAACCAGAAATATGTATAATTACTCCTAAATAAGTGTTAATGGTATAGCTATGAAAAAATATGGTTTTAAAAGATTATATGGTATAAATAAATAAATACATAAATAATAAATAAAAAGAAGATATGGACTAACAGAAAAAGAAGTACCGACCTAGAAATAAGAACTCAGATTATCTGAGATTCAAGAGAAGATAGAAAGAAAGAAAGAAAGAAAGGTATGGTTAAACTTAATTTTTTGTGTAAGAGGATCATTTTAAGTCAGAAAATTAATAAAGAAAAATACATTTTTAAATGTTCATTAAAAATGTAAAGATCCTCACTAGTAGAATGTAATTAAGATGTTAACATTCCAAGTCCCTTTGTGCAGAGATGGAGAAGAACAGTGACAAAGAGCTGTCATTCAAGCAAAATCTATGAAAAAGAAAAGAAAAAGATACTAAGGCACACAATAAACAGAAGACAGAAAAGGATGGGGAGCAATACCAGACACGACACTTATCTTAAAGAACAGAAGTCAGTGGGTTAAATTCCCTTAGTGAAAGACAAAGCTTCTCAATTAGGTTGAAAGAAGAAAAGCCAGAGCCAAATATGAACTCTTTATAAGAGATTTACCTGAAATGACACAAAAACAAAGTGTTGAAAATAAAGAGATGGGTCAGTGATCTTACATTTAAATTTTCTTTCTCCACGCCAAACACAGAAATAGTAGATTTTTAATTGAGTTTTTAAAAGACAGAATCAAATTTTAAAAAGTAGGAAAAAACTAGAATAAAACCCACCTCTGGGCGGAGCAAGATGGCGGAGTAGGAGACCTGGATTTTGTCTGGTCCCAGGAATTCAGCTGGATAGGGATCAAACCTTTCTGAACACCTACGAACTCAACAGGAGATCAAAGAAAAGAAGAGCAACAACTCTCTGAACAGAAAGGCGACCACTTTCTGGAAGGTAGGATGTGCAGAGAAGTGAATCCGAGGTGATATTCGGGAGGATAGACAGCGGGGGAGGAGGCCTCCATTGGCCGCTTCTAGCAAGTGATAGAGCCGCGGAGCACAAACTCGGAACTTTTAGAAGTCGGCTCCGCTGAGGGACGTCGCTCCAGTGGCTAAACGGGGGGTGGAACCCTCGTGGAACAGTGTGGTCTCAGGACCCTCGGGGTCACAGAAAGACCCGGGGTGCCTGAGTGCGGCAGAGCTCCCAGGTATCGGAATGGGGAAGCCGGCTGCAGAGACGGAGCCAAGGAGCAGGCTCCCAGCTCGGGGTTGCCATAAACCGGGATCCGCGGCACAGTCGGGCCCCTGCTCCTCCAGCAGGGACCCAACAAGCGGCAGATCCGGGGAGACTCCCCTTCCTCCCCCGGCCCGGGAGGAGCGGCGTGGGAGCGCACCGCAGGGATCTGCTGGGTTTGGAGACTCCACACGGGGTCGGGTGCCGGAGATACAAACGCGCAGTCACAGGCTGGGTGAGCACAGAGTGCGGCCGGAGACCGGGGAGAGGGAGTGACTGACTGCTTTTCTCTGGGGGCACACTGAGGAGCGGGGCCCTGAGTTCTCGGCTCCTCCGGGGCGGAAACTGGGAGGCCACCATTTTCACTCTCCGCCTCCAAAGCTGTACGGAAAGCTCGCAGGGAACAAAAGCTCCTGAGAGCAAA
>NC_138374.1:103768875-103845263 GCF_054177405.1 Leptonychotes weddellii
TGTTGGGTATTAAAGAGGGCACGTTCTGCATGGAGCTCTGGGTGTTATGCACAAACAATAAATCATGGAACACTACATCTAAAACTAATGATGTAATGTATGGGGATTAATATAACAATAAAAAAATTAAAAAAAAAAAACCCACCTCAGAGGCAGAGAAAAGTAAAACCAATATAAAACAAAATTTGCCAACTCAAAAAGAGCATCAGAGAGAGGAGGAAAAAAGGGTGGGGGGAGGAGTTTTTTATGTGAAAAACCTTACTAGAATTAATGAGGAACACCAAAATATTGAAAAAATACATCAATTAGATATAACAGTTGTAATTTCCAAGTAAAGGGCCCAAAACTCATTAAACTGGTTCTGGTTCATCTACTTTTAAAATTTGCATTTGGGAATGCCAGTTCACTCTGGTCAGTATCTATTTTATAATACTGCATCAATGAAATTTCAATGTAAGTATCTAATTACAATTCAAGAACCTTGTTTCTACTTAAATTTTCTTCTCAATTTTATATGGAACTTTACAACTGCATTCTAGATAATAGTTTCAAAGAACTGACATCATTAAAACCCATGTCTTCTAACCACAGTTCAATTAATAAGAATTCAACAGTAAAGAAACATTTTTCCTTAGAAACCAAACATTTGGAAACTTAAAATCACACCCCCAAGTAACTCCTGAGTTAAAGAAATTACAAAAGTTTTCTAACTAAAGAAGCTCTATTTATCAGAACTTCAAAGATACAGCTAATGTATTATTTAGTGGAAATATATATACTTTAAATGCATTTATCAAAAATTAACAAAATTAAAAATAAATGAGTTAAGCATTTATTCAGAAAAATAGTAAGACTACATAAGAAAAAAATGAGAAGGCACAAATAATATTCAGAGCGAAAGGGGGAACTTAACTACAAAATTAACATTGTGTAATAGACAAAATGAGTAATTTTCTAGAAGAATATAAATTATATTCTGTTAATTTTAAAGGAGGATTTACCCCAGAAATGAAAGGATCGTTTAGCATCAAACCCCTTTAAAGTAATACCCCATACTAACAATTTAAAGGACAAAAATACATATGATATCTCAATACATACAGTATAATATAAATTTAATAATATTAAATACCATTCATGAAAGATTCTTAGGTATCTAGTAATAGAAAGAAATTTCCTTACCCTGATAATGTATCTACAAAAAAAGTTATTAGTAGGAAAAAAGCAGGGACCCCTTTTTTTTCCAATATTGATGGGAACCATCTGAAATTTTATTATTTAAAATTTTACTCTTTAAATGTAATACGTGCTGTAACTTGTGTTATATGCCCTTCACCAGATCAAGGACATTTCTTTCTATTCCTGATTTATAAGACTGTTTATACTGATACCAAACCTTAGCCAAAGCAATAAGACAAGAATGAGACAAAATTGTCATTTGCACATAAACTATTAGAACTTATAAGAAGTACATCAAGATTGCTAGACATGTGATAAGCACACAAAAATCAATAGCATTGAAATACAGTTAATAACTAATTGGAAAATATAATAGAAAACAAAACAGAATTCATGACAGCTACAAAAATATGAGGTACCTTAACAAACCACTTTGATAGATTATTATCAAACTACAAACTACATGTGAAACTTTATGAAAACATGCATAAAATGTCATTAAAGAACATGAAAAGAAAATCTGAATAAATGGTTAGATAGATCATGATCATGGATAAAAAAAAAACTCAAAGCCATAAAAATGTTCTTCCTCTAATTATTCTATAAATTCACTATAATTCTAATCAAAATCCCAACAGAATGTTTCCTGGATATTTAAACGCTGAATCTAAAATTTACATGGAAGAGTATATGTCCACAAATATCCAAGATACTTCAGAAAAAGAACAAGGAAGAAGATTTGCTCTGTGAAAAATCAAAATACTTTATAAAGTTGTGGTATAATTTAAAAAGTGTGACATCGACAGATAATCAGTTAAACAAACAAGAAATACCAAAAACAGACCTGATATATGATACATTTGTATAACATGGAGGAGGCATAAAAATGAGTAGAGACACAATTCACTGTTCAAAAGATGAAACTGGGACAATGGATTTTTCTTATTTAAAAAAGAATTGATCCTCTATCATATTCATTAAAAATTCTAATTAGTTAAGTACCTAGATATAAAGGAACAAATCTCTATAATTTTAGAATAAAAATTTTAAAATGTCTTTATGAATTTAGTTTGTTCTGATTAAATATGGCATCTATTATGATTGGTAATTGCTCATGGTGTATTGGAGTTTCACTGTCTCTGTCTGCTTAATATTTTAAACCTCATCTTTGCCAGTGAAGACTTCACATCTAGAATACATGAATGACTCCTATAAATGCATAAGAAATAAACAATCCCATAAAAATGGGCAAAGGGTATGAACAGGCAACAAGCAAATGAGAAAATGGCCAATAAGGATAAAAAATGCTCCAACTCAATAGTAATCAGGTAGATGCAGTTTAAAAAAACCAACAAACAAATATTTTTAAAAAGCAGTGAGATGCTAATTCCGATTCTTAAAACTGACAAAAATTTAAAATTTTGACTGCACCAATCATTGACAAAAATATGGAAAAATAGAAACCTCACACACTCCTTGTCTATATTGACATAAATCACATTGAAAAACAATTTGGTAATATCTAGTGCAACTAAAAAAATCCTACACATCCTATAACTCAGAAATTCCACTTCCAGTTTCATACACCAGAGGAACTCTTTCACACAAGCACAATGAGACACTGAAGCTTTGTTTGTAAGAACAAAAAATTAGAAATAATTCAGATGACTGGCATAGGGGAATGGATATAAAATGTGTGATACGTTCATGTGGTAGGATACTCTACACTAGTTAAAATGAATAAGTATATCTATATGTATTAATGTGAATAGATTTTTTAAAAACAGATTGAAAACAAACAAACAAACAAAAAAAAACATAGATTGAATGGGGGAAGTGAACTCTTGTACAGCATGGGAATTTTTAAGTAAATTTTAAATGCACAAAACATTACTATGTCATTAATGAATATATGTAGTAAATACAGAGAAGTCTAGACTGAATACACATCAAATTCTTGGAAATTCTTCCCTTTGAGGAAGGATAGAAGGAAATTGGACTAGAGAGGGAAATACAGGAGATTTAAACTTTTTCCATGATGGTTTCTTTCTTTAAAAACAAATTTGTCACAAACTAGGAGACAATATTTGCAAAAGACATATCTGATAAAGAAGTGTTATCCAAAATATAGATGAACACTTACAACTCAATAATAAGAAAACAGCCCAATTAAAAGCTGGGCAAAAGACTTAACTTGACACCTCACCAAAGAAGACACACTAATGGCAAATAAACATAAGAAAGGATGCTCAATACCATACACCATTAGGGAATTGCAAATTAAGACAATAATGAGATGCTGCTATACACTCATTAGAACGGTCAAGATCCAAATCACTGAACACACCAAATGCCGGCAAGGATGTGCAGTAATAGGAACTCTTCCCATTCATTGATGGAGGAAACGAAAAATGGTTACAGCCACTTTGGACAACAGTTTGACAGCTTCTTACAAAACTAAACATACTCTTACTATATTATCCAGCAATCACACTCCTTGGTATTTCCCCAAATGAGCTGAAAACTATGTTTACACAAAAATGTGCACATGCATGTTTATAGCAGCTTTATCCAAGATTGCCAAAACCTGGAAGCAACCAAGATGTACTTTAGTAGATGAATGGATAAGTAAACTGGTACATCAGACAATGAAATATTATTCGATCCATAAAAAGACATGAAGGAAATTTAAATGTTATTACTGAATGAAAAAAGAAATCTGAAATGGCTATCATACTGTCTGATTCCAGCCACACAACATTCTGTAAAAGGCAAAATCATGGAGACAGTAGAAAGATCAGTGTTTCCCAAGGATTAGAAAGGTGGGAGTGATGGGCAGACAGAACAAAAAGGAGTTTTCAGGGCAGTGAAACTTTGTGTGACACCATCACATTGGATAGGTGTCATTATTCATTTTCCAAACCCATAGAAGGCACAACACCAACAATAACCCTGATGTAAAGTATGGACTTTGGGGGATAATGGCATGTCATCGCTGGCTCACTGATGGTGACAAATTCACCACTCTGGTGCAGGATGGTACTGGTAAGGGAGGCTGTGTGTATTGGGGGGCGAGTAATTTAGAAACTCTTTGCACTTTCTGCTCAATTTTGCTATGAACCTAAAACTGCTTTAAAAAAATAAAGTCTATCCATTTTTTAAAAATTGGAAGTGTACATGAAAAAAGTTAATATTTGTTCATCTGGAGTAGTGAGCATCTAGGTCTTACCATATGATCATTTATAGTTTTCTCTTAATTTTCCAATAAGGCATTCTAAAGACAATAATCATTGGAAATATGTATCATCAGCTGTACATTAAAGAAAATACAGATGAATATTTTATAGTGATAAAGGTATAAGTCACAAAGAAGATCAAACCATCATAAATATTTACACTTCCAAAAAATATCAGAGAAATTTATCAAGTAAAATCTATTAGAAATACAAGGAAACACTGAGAAGACCTCAATCATGGTGGAGAGCTTCACTTGCCTTTCAAAAAATCAATAGTTGAAATAGATAAAAAATAAATAAGGATATAACAGATATGAAGAAACCATTGCAAGCCTGATTTAATAAATATATTTTGAACTTCGTAATATAAAACATACTGCATATTTTGAATTTTATATTTGAAATGCTTTTCAAATATCCTTGGAATATTTTTTAAAAATTGATTCTATATCAGACCACAAATAAAGCTTGAAATATCTAGAAAATAGAAATATGAAAAGGCTAGTGTCCTGGCCCTATGTTAAATCACATTAGGAAGGAGTCAGGCTTCCAGGGAAAGGACACCCCCTTGCCAATCTCAACACTTGAAGTCACTCAGCACAACCCTCAGATCTCACCTCCGGGGCAACTCTTCTACAGGGCTGCTAAAGATGCTTGAGCCATCGTGTCCCTCTTTAGAAATCCCTTTTCTGAGGAGTAAGAAACTAAATTGAATGGGGGACAAAAAGCTACAATTGGATTCTTCTTGACCTAATTTACATAAGTCACGTTTCCACAGTCTCTCAACCCTCTCTTTTAGAGGCACCTGCAATGATTCTCTGAAAATCCTTTGCTGGTTAAATTTCTCTTCAAATCAGTTGAACTTCTGGAGTAAAAGAGGCAAATGTGGCGGGGGGGGAAAGAAAAAAACAAAACAAAACAAGGGGTGGCAGAGGAGAGAGGAAGGTAAGGGACTGGTGAATCTCAGACACCAAAGGGAAGTCCCATCAGCAGAGCACATGCCTCCGGCTTCCTGGGTGGAATTCTTCTCTGGCTAATTTAACATATGTGAGCTACACTTGCTCACCAGGATGAGCAATATACGTCAGGTTTCCATGGCCATTCGTAAAACCCCAGAACAGGCTAGGTCTGCACCCTCCCATAAACCTGAGTCAGAAATAAATGGGAAGATTTATAAAGGGGAGGTGCAATTCTTCTGCTACATTGGTTTAAAGATGGTGAAATAAATGAGTTAAACCGTTCGCTCAGAGTGTTTCATGAAGCAGATCTAATGTGCAGTTTTGTGACCTGATGTGACTTTAACTCTTCAGTAAATCAAAAAGCTTAACAAATATTAAGATGGCAAAGATTACCTGTGTGGGACAGATTTGATCTTTCATCCATTATCATTTAGGAAACCAAGGGCTCCAGAAGAAAGCAGCCAGCATGTCATGTGACCGGGGGTGTGGGGTGGGAAGGAGGGGGGTACAGAGCGGCTGTGGAAGAAGCCAGGAGCCTCACAGTAAATACTGATCTTTCTGATCCTCCAAGAAGGATGCCTGAGATTTACAACCAGGGAAGTTTCCAGAAAGTGAGGCCTGTCCCTTTGCTGGGTGTTTCCTGAGGGCCTCTCTTTCAGCTCCTGACACCCCACGAAGCAGGTCCTTACACCCCCAGCACCAGCCACTGTGGTCCACAGATATAAGGCACAGATTAAGGTATTGGTTCCTCTTCAGGGAAACGACACAAATATTGCCCCAGGACACCGAAAATCAACTGGGAAATCCATGTGGGAGAAGATCCCTCCAAACACGCAGTTCCAGGAGATTGACTTAGGAGACCCCAAGTCATCAAAGCTTTCCATCTAAAGGGGGCAAATGAGTAGCAGGGCCATCATCAATGGTCTCACCCCCTTTTTCTCCTTCATATACGCCAAAGCCAACACTGGAAGCCAGAGATGGCCATTTACCCATGAAATGCCTAGAACCTCCAAACCCCAGAACTGGAAAGACTTAGCAATCATTCTGTCCTGGGACTCAAACAGTGACCAGTGGAATCCCAGACCTTCACGTCCCTGTGCACCTTGAGGACCATCAAGGAAGTGAGGGACAGGCAGGTGAAGAAGGACCAGGGGGGCTCCTCACTGATTCTAGCAAAGCAGCTCTTATAGGTATATATTCTATCCATTGAAATTTTGCATAAGATATCTTGGGAGATAAGATATCTGCTTATTTTGCAGATGGCAAACCTGAGGTTCAGGGAAGAGAAGAACAGGGCACAGTATGAAACCGAGCTGTGGGCATGTCATCACCATAGGAGTTCAAAGGAAAAAAAAGATTACCTGCCAAGACAATCCCAAAGCCCACCCTCGTTAAGATGCCTTTGAAGACAAAATACATATGCGCTCTGCTCAGATTACCGAAAGGACAAAATCACCAAGAAAAGTCAAGATTAGGGATTCCTGCAGGTAAATTGGTGACTATATTTGAGAAATTGCACTGAAGTTTTGATTCGTGAAATGGGCCCCAGGGTAGCAGTCCTGCACAACTCAAAGGCATCCCGTGCCTGCCCTGAGGGCCCCCAGGGTGCAGAGGTAAGCCCTTCACCCGGGATGACAGAGACCTGACCTTCCCACCCAGTAAAAAGGCCAGTCAGATACCTCGCCCCAACTCACTTCCTCCACCAGCATGTATGCATCTAGAATCTGCTTAGAATGTATCCAGTTGCTCCTTTTCAGGGCTCCCAGGGGGCCCCACTTGCAGGAGGCATTCTTGGTGCTGAGGCTTATAGCCTCAGCTGTTTCTCAGAGAGCAGAAAGAAACTTCCCCTTGTATCCAGGGATTTGCCTTGACTGTGTTAAAACCAAGGGAATGGAGGAAGAAAGAAATGAATTGTAGAGGTTTCTGCTGAATTTTGTCCTGCCATCTAATCAAAATTACCTTTTTCAAAAAAAAATTTTTGAATTTTTAAAGGTATTAGCCTCTGTTATTATTTGTCTGGGAGTCTATTATAGTCCTGTTTTATTAGATCCAAATTTCCTATATAGACAACAGAGCCTAAGAGCCTCTTCAGAACAAGTAAATAATATGCATTTTCCAAAGTAATTTGCAGACAAAATACATATGCGCTCTGCTCAGATTACCGAAAGGACAAAATCACCAAGAAGATGATGATGTTGTTTAATAATGTCAAAACTAAATATTTTTGCACCCAAACGGAAATGCCTACCATGTCCTGGAAAGGTCCCCTTTAGCGTGCTTGATAAATTATACCTCATTTTACCACCACCTCCCACATGCCATCTCTGATGGTTTTGAAAAATCAGCTGGAAGAACATGGGTACTATTTTCAGGAATTGATTTTTCCCTGTCCCCTCTCCCTCTCCCATAATCAGCCACGTGAAAACTCGCCTCGCGCCCACTCTCAGAAACCACCTTCACAAAGGGATTAGAGCACCTGTTCACCAGCCCCAGGTCCCTTCTGCGGGCTGTCTCTAAGCTCGGCTCTGTTTGGACTGGGCCCTGGGCCAAGGAGAGTCCTGCTAATGGCTGACCTCCACCAAGCACCCACAGGCAGACAGACAGGAGCAGTTGCTCCGTCCACCTGGAGCCCAGTAACAGTTGGGCTAAAATTAGTCTGAGGCCTGGGGACAGACTGATTGGAAGGAGAATCGGAGATAGGAGAGGGAGGGGTAAGAATATCCTGGAAGACCAACTTTGGAGAAGTAGTCTGGGTCTCTCCTAACTGCCTTAAGGACAGGGAGGGAAGTAGAAGATTCTGGATAGGGGCCTGACGGCAGCTGCCTGAAAACATCAGGAGACACCTGGGGTCAGTTATGCCCTCACTCTCCACTCAGGCAGATCCCCTTCTGTGCCTCCCCTCTGAGCTGCCCTCCCCACTGCTTTCTGCTAAACTCTGTCTAACTCTTCAGAAACTCTTGTACATTCTTTCAGAAAATTTCCCAACATGAATCCTGATCAGTTTGGAAAGATTTCCTTGTTTTAGACCATAGTCCAAAATGGTCAAAGGGAACAGAGATGATTAAAAGTCCAAGTGCACGTGTAAATCAAATATGGACTTGTGCACAAATCCCCAGACCGTTGGACGTGAGGGTGTTAGTGTTTGTCCTGCTCCTTCTACTATAGATCACTGGGGTTCAGTGTTTCCCTTAGGAATCTGCTTAAAGCAAAAGTTAACGATCCTAACCACATGTCCCTTACAAGAGGTTTATTACTTTTAACAAAACAACAGAAAAGTGGGGGTGGGTGTCCATCTGAGTCACTTGGGCAGATGATGCTCTAGACTACATCCTCCCACTCCATCCCGCCCCCTCTCAGAGGCAGGAAAAGGAAGCCAGGGACTAGAGTGAGGGGAAGTGACCACACTTTCCATGGCTTATTGGGGTCAGTTTTACAGTTAATGTAAGACACAAAGGCCCCTGGCTACTACTCGGAGCTAGAGGATTTTGCACAAAGTGCTGGTTTGTAATCAGTGAGAGAAGGTGAGCTCTGACCCTGAGCTACTGGCCTGACTTTGAGCATCAGGAAAAGACCGTTAGTACCGGCTGTTGTCACTGCCAGGTTGATTGGTGTCACAGGTAGATGTGGGAGGCTGACTTTCACCTTTAACCGTAATATTGCCCAGTATTGCTTAGTTCTGTGAACTGGGGTTATTTCCCTAGTTACAAGGGCAGAAGAGATATTCAGCCCTGGGCATTTAAAAATGGCAGATGCCAAACTCTAAAGACATCTCCCAAAACAGAGTTCACTGGAAGAGGTTTCCAGATTGCTATGCTGGAAGGACATAACAGTCAAGAGGATGTAATAAATTTTGATACATTCCCTAGGAAAGCAATCATAGAACTTCAGAGTCACATCTTGACATAGTCCACAAAACTCCTTCTAGTTAAATGTACTTAGATTTCTTTGGAATGAGCATTCTTTATACTTTCTTAGAATGCTCTCCTGTTGTCAGCATTAGACTGTGGGTTCCCCTTGGAAAAGTGTCATATTTATTTCTATCCCACCCCACTACATACCTGCCCCAGGGCCTAAGACCCAGAGTGCTTTATAGATGGGTGCTCCAAACACGTTGTTGACATTTGATGGGGCTCTTGAGCTTGGTACCATTTCCATCTTATGAAGACTTGCACACACAGAACCAAATGCTCTCAAAACTGGTTGGAGATAAGGGCACTCATCGACAAACATCAAACATCCCTAATTTCCCAAAGCCTCATAGGCTCCATCCAAAGGCCAGCAGAGTCACAATGGATACTTAATGATGAAACTCTTTCCAGGTGCTTTCATGTTAACATGATCCAATGTAATGTCAAGCTGGGAAGAATAAAGGTTAATATATTCTATTAGTCCCAATTGTCATAAGAATTTTACCTAACAATATGATTCATTAAATGCTGAATCTAACAATTATGTTCACCATAATAGAAATTATTCAGACAGATATGATCTGAATAGTTGTGATTTATTAATTTAGACACAAATTTAATTAGCAATTGATTTCAATTGTGTCTCTCCCTGAACAATAACTTTTGTGGAAATGCATCCCAGAAAAAAAATACCAACGAAGAAATACCAGGTAATAATAAAGAAAGCAACCACTCCACTTTCAGAAATGCTACTATGGCTTTCCCCTGAAATGCTAAGAAAAATAATTCCAGGCAGGGGCACCTGGGTGGCTCAGTTGTTAAGCGTCTGCCTTCGGCTCAGGTCATGATCCCAGGGTCCTGGGATTGAGCCCCACATCAGGCTCCCTGCTCCACGGGAAGCCTGCTTCTCCCTCTCCCACTCCCCCTGCTTGTGTTCCTGCTCTTGCTGTGTCTCTCTCTGTCAAATAAATAAATAAAACCTTTAAAAAAATAATAATAATTTTAAAAAAATAATAATAATAATTCCAGGCAGTTTGAAGAGGTGGCTCTCTTCCCTGCATATGAAACACTGCTCCTGATCCCATGAGTAAGGACATCCCAGTGAGCTATGGTGCTGCAGACAGTCACGGAGCAGAAGGAATGTGAGAGCCCCAGGTCCTTCTGGATCTACTGGAGAATCCCATCTCTAGCTCCAGGTCTAGACAGAGAACAATTGTTCTGGCTTCCATCTCCTGTGCCCTGGGGGGCCCTGAGAAAAACCCAGTGCTACCCCTCACTGCCTACAATTTCCAATTTCTTATACTGGGACCCAAACTTTTGCATTCCTTTTGCATTCCTTCTTGGATATCAAACTCAAAAGAATATTATCCATAATCAAAAAAAAAAAATGAAGACAGAAATAAAAGAAAGATAGAAAGAAAGAAAGAATGCTTTACTTTTAAAAGGGAAAAATGGATTTTCCTTCTAGTGGTCTTTTAATCAATTCTTTACACCCAAGTTTATTCCTACCCCAACTACATCTGATAGACCAGTAACAATTTTCCATTTAGAAAAAGGCAACATTTGGCTTTTCATGATGCTCAGAAATTTGGCATAGAAAGGGTAGGGAGGGTGGGAGGAAGCAGGAGGAGGAATTGGAATAGATATCTTCCTTCTCACTCTTCTTTCTACTGGCCTCAGCCTTAACTGGCTTCCCTCCTAATGGTTCCATGCCTTGGACCATCAACGATCATTAACTATATTCCTTTAACAAATAAATATATAATAATAGAGGTAGACATTTGAAATTCCGGACTTAAATCTTTTCACATTCAAATTGTAAAATCTGGGCTCCTTGGTGGAATGGTTGATTCTAGAGCTGGGGCATGAATTATGCAAAATGAGCCTGGAGCATCTAGTCATACCAGGCAACCGGCAAGACTATCAGATCTTATCAAAAGGATGCAAGTGCCAATGTAAAGGGGCTCCAACTGCAAAACGTTTGGGTAACTTTATTGAAACATATCAAATGCTTTATAAATCCATGATTTCCCGATGATACAAAACATCACCACCTCATTGGTCATCTTTGGAAAATAAAGGAAAATGGACTCATTACCATAAAGGAAAAGGGAAAGAATCACACATTTATCTGCCTTTTCTGTATGAACTTTATCTCAATGTAAACAAATAGTTGATGGGGAGATATTCCCCTTTAGAGAAGTATTCCAGCTGACAAAAGAATAGTAAAATCTGAATATCACTATTTTGTAACTCTAATAAGTAATGAATCTAGACAATGATCTTCAGCAGTGGTTACTAACATCACAAAAAGCAAGATGACCAGGCATTATGTGCCTGTGTGGATGGACAGAACATTATCTATGAAGTAGCCTTACAAAAACATTGAATCTGGTTGGAATGGACTAAATGTTTCTATTCGCTCCAAATTTGTATGTTGAAACTCTAATCCCCAATGTGATGGTATTTGGAGGGGGGGCCTTTAAGGTCATTAGGTCATGAGGATGGGGTCCTCCTGGATGGGATTAGTTTCCCTATAAGAAGAGGCTAGAGCTAGCCAACTCTTTCTGCCATGCAAGGATACAGCAAGAAGTCAGCAGTCTGCAACTCAGAAGAGGACCCACCAGAACCTGACCATGCTGCACCCTGATCTCAGACTTCCAGCCTCCCAAACTGGGAGAAATAAATTTCTGTGTATGAGCCACCCAGCCTCCAGTACTTTGTCATAGCAGCCTGAACTAAGACACTGGTCAAACCACTAGATCTAATTACCAATTGACAGGACATACTAGAGCCAGAAGAACATATTCAATGATACCACACAGATGCATTTGCAAAATTAAGAATGTGGAAAACTTTATAGGACAAATCACCTGTTTTTCTTTTAAGCCACAATTGCAGGCACATTTTTTTTTTAATAGCTATAAAAAGAGGAATGGAGAAACCAATGGATGGCAAGAGACTTTCTTTATGTTGTATCAACCAAGTGCAATGTGTGGACTTTGAATGCTCCTTCAAACAAATCAACCTAAAAAAAAAAAAATAGTATGAAATAATCAGAGAAACCTAAACACAGACTAGACATTTATGATATTAAGGAACTGGTATTTCTAAGTGTGATAATAGTAACATAGTTCTGTGAGGTTTTGTTTTGTTCTGTTTTTAACTAAAGAGTTTTGTCTAGGGGTGCCTGGGTGGCACAGTCGGGTAAGCAGCTGACTCTTGGCTTCAGCTCAGGTTGTGCTCTCAGGGTCATGAGATCAAGCCCCATGTTGGGCTCTGTGCTCAGCGCAGAGTCTGCTTAAGACTCTCCTTCTATGCCTCCCCACCAAAATAAATAAATAAATCTTTAAAAAAAAAAATAGAGTTTTGTCTTATACAGACAGGTATATACTAAAATATTTACTGGTGAAATGATAAGATGAGGGCCAAGACTGAGGCCCCTCCAGATGCCTCCCTTGCTCCTCCCCAGCCCTGGCCCTTGTGTGATGTCCGGAATTTGCTTCAATAATCCAATAGTGGGGAGAGAACGGTGGATGGGAGCAGAAATGAAAGAAGACTTGAAACTATCTCTAATAAAAAATACAATTTAAAAGAATCCTTAAAATTGGTTGTGATGTTTTATTTTTATATTTCAAGCTAACAGTAGATTTTGAAATAAGTGACAGTAATTACTGTTTTCAGATTTCCTAACACTCAGCACTAGACTATGAGCCCTTTCACATCAGATCTTATTCAGCTTTGTTTGATTGACTCAAAAATAGGTATGTACATCTCTATGAGCCAGGCTGGGTGCCTGGAGCTGAAAATGCAGCTTCAGGCCAGAAAGTCCCTGTCGTCCACAGAATGCTTACACTCTAGTCGGAGTGTAAGGACAAGAAGAAAACAAACTGACACAAGAGGAGGCGTTGCTAAGACAGAAAGTCCCAAAGGGGGATGTATTTAAGGAAGAGAGGCTGGGAAGGCCTCTCTGGGGTGGTGCCCCTTGAGCTGTAAGAAGAGAAGGAGTGGGCCTTGTGAAGGGAGATTGAAGAGCTCCTGCAGAGGCAGTGAGAACCAAATGTACAAAGTCCTAAGTCGAGAAAGATCTGGCAGGTTCAAGAAAACAAGAGACAACTGGTCGGGCAGGCACAAAATCATCAAGGGGCAGAGAGGAGCACATGAGGTTCAAGAGATAGGCATGAGCTAGATCAGGTGAGACTTGATGGGCATAATACATTGTTTGTCTGCTCGGTTGTTTTTTAATCTTATATCCATTATAACAATCAGAGTATCTGGTGCATGATGAACTCAATGTGTTGGTCTGGATTAACTCCTTCTATACTGTATTTGGAAAGTGGCTGTATTAGAACTTCAGAAAGCCATCAGGAAGATATGACCACCAATTGACCCATGAGCTTGACCCGAGGACTTGGAGGGTCCTCACCCCATCCCCATCCTTGGAATGTGGGTTCCACTTGCCTTTCTCACTCCAGAGGCTGCTCCAAGGACAGAGCCTTGAGAGAGTGATGTGTTGTTGAGAGCACCTACATGGTAAACATGACTGAACCCAGTGAAGGCCTCTTTATAAACTTTTAAAATCTGGCAAGCAGGTGCAGGGGTTCATTCATCTTGTTGCCACCCAAGAAATTTCCCTTTACTTCTTAAAACTACCACCTACCAACTTAGAGTGGCCTGCCTCTCTCTTCCATTTCTCCCTGCCCTCCAAGTTAGTGAGCTTTGTTTCAGACTATAGCCAGGAAGTTCCTGAGAGGGTTGCAAAGCAACACATATGCTCTTTATAGACAAATTCTTAAATTTGTATTTTTAAAAAACAAGATCACAGGACCAAAATGGAGTCACTTATGCTAAGCCCCACATCACCAAACCAAGACTTTCTATAGTTTCGCTTCTCCCAAAAATGGAATCTTAAACCAGTCAATTAGGAATCACCTGATGGCACTCTTTAGGTAATCTGCCTGATAGACACCTGTCATCCCCTAAAGGAAAAGAACCCTGCAATAACCAACCCACTTTTTTTGCCTAGTGTAACTTCCTTGTTCCCATTCCGTTCTACCTATGAGTCTTTCATTTTGTACAGCTCCTTGGAGCTCCTTTCTATCTGCTAGATTGGATGTTGACCAATTTGAATCAATTTTCACTCAAATAAACTCAAAAATTTTAATATGCCTCAGTTTATCTTTTAACAGTATTAACCAGAGTTCTGTTGATTTCTCAAGTCTCTCTGTTTATTTCAGGAAACCTACTGAAACTGGTCTATTTAACTCCTTTCTTGCTTCAGCACAGGTTTGGCAGAGAATAAAATGTCAGTGAGTCTGAGAGTCCTTCATGTTTTTCCACAGCTTGAAGTGAGTTGCAAGGTAGAATTAATTGGGGTTGGCAGGACTAGAAATTGGACATAGCCTCTTAGTTCCAGGGGCATGAAGTCTTCCCAGTTTGGCTTCCTAATTTGGTTTGAAATAAATTTCTGGAATGTCAAACATCCCCATATTCAAAGGTAAGTATATATCTATATTTCAAAGCCAAACAAAAATGTCTTTTAGATTATCTGTCATTTTCTATTACTTGTGATACAGTTCCCTTCATTTAGTGCCTATAATCAAGAATTAACATTGCACCTCAAATACAAATGAATGGGAAAGGTAACAGAGGGGGAAGCCTATCAAAATAGCCTAAAATAGGAGCAATTTGTCCATGTCTAATTTGTTGGGCATAAGGATTTTCACCTGTTAGGAGAACAAGGTAATCTAGTTTGAGGTCTTGAAAGAGAGAACAAGTGGAGTGTTCTCTTTCTTCATAATTGTTCACATTTAATGGCATTACAAGGGCATGTTAGCTATTCCAACTGAAAGCAATTTAATGAAAATGTATGCATATTGGTGGCATTGATATGTTAATGCTAGGAATGAAATACAAATCTTTGGGGAAACAAATGCGAGGGAGGGCACCAGGAGGCTTTGTTCACCAACTCACATGGAGTTGGGCTTCAGGAAAGAATAACCTGTAGTCTGTTCTTCCTTCCTGCGACCTACAGGTCCTTGGTATAGGAAACTCAGGTAGATGGAGATGGGAAGATAATCATTTGGGATCTCCGTGATCTGAAACCACCTCCAAAGGCAACAGATCCCACCACCTGGAATTTACTCTCTGTCCTCAACCCCAACCTATATCTTCATTTGCCTAAAATAAAAATAAGAAATTCAAACACATGTAAAAATTCATCTTTACCAAAATCTTCCTTGATTAACCCCATCCAGATTGGCTCTTGCACTTGGGTTCCATCTACATATGAACTTTTGCACATGTTGATGTATTGCTTCAAAGAACATAATTTGCTGATACATTGTTCCAGATCATTTCATCTGAGTATTTTTGTGTTTATTTGAGAATTCAGGTGCCTGGAACTTTTCCCTTTCATTTGGGAATTCAGGTATAAAGTCAATTTTCTATAATTGTTTGTGGCATTACTCCCAGAAGGGGAACTATTGGATGACATTTCCATCAGAGATGAAAACTCACCAGCCATTTTGTTTAAACATTGTTTGGTCACTGGAATTCCAATTCCAGTTGGTATTATTTATATTGGTTCTTCCCATATGTTCTTTTATCAAGTCTTAGTATCTCCACTTCCTTCTCCTGCCTCTTTATCAGTAGGCTCTAGGCACACAGATATTTGCCCGGAGGCGATTAATTCTGATGCCAATATGGAGTTTCACATTCACATATACAAAAGTAAAAACAAAAGTCTAAAAGAGACTAGTGAAAAAAAGAAAAACTAAAAAAAAAACAAAAACAAAAAGAAAATAATAGGCTTTGATTCATTTCCTTAAGGGTCTTGGGTCTGCTTTCTCTTAAATTTGTGGACTTGTTTCTTCCAGTCTGTAGACAGGACACATGGTCCTTTATTTTCATGGTGGAATGGGCATCTTCTTACATGAAACCAATGACCTGCCTGTCAGGGAAAACCACAGCCCTTTCAGCAACCCCTTCTTTACATTCTTCTTTTTTTTTTCTTAAGGATTTATTTATTTATTTTAGAGAGAGAGAGAGTGCTCATGTGAGCATGAGGAGGGGCAGAGGGAGAGGGTGAGAGAGAATCTCCAGCAGACTCCCTACTGAGCACAGAGCCCCATGTGGGGCTCGATCCCAGGACCCTGAGATCATGACCTGAGCTAAAATCAAGAGTCGGCCGCTTAACCAACTGAGCCACCCAGGTGCACCGTCCCCCCGCCGCCGCCAACAACACACATTCTTGTCTCTTCCCTCAGACTCTCAGGAGGAAAGGCCCTAAGACTATGAACCAGAAAAACATAAGGGTGATAAAGATACCTAAGGTGACATTAGACTTTGCCTGGAGCAGATTCAAGGGCCTTGGAGCATCTTGAAAAGCTGACTCTGATTTTCACTTCTATTCATTTCTCCACACGAAGAAGTATGAAACGTACAACCAAAAGTGGAATAAGTAATATCGGCTCATCCCCTCTTTGTTATTCTTCTAGTGCCATCTTGAACTCCATCTCCTCAGAAAGGGCTCCTTAGGCCCTTACCCAGGACTGGTAGCTTTATTCCTGGCCACACCCAAGCACTCTGTCTGGAGCATGTGCTCCTCGTGTGCCAGATCTCACCACCAGAAAGTGTGCTTTGAGGGGAGAGACAGAATTTCAGTCAGCTTTTATTCCCACAGTTACCAAAATAGTATCAACAAATATTTATTCAATAAATTTTGATCCATCTAAAACCTTAGCTTCTAAAGAACAAGTCTTATTATTTACTGTACGAGATATCTCAAAGTAGAACTAAATAAAAACTATTAAATAAGAATTAGTGAACACTGTCTCTAGACCAGTCAATGAGAAGTCAGTCAGAATTTGGGCTAGGTGAACACTGGTGGGGGAGGGGAGAACAATAGCAAAAAGAATGAAGAAATTCATCCCAGTCTAACTGGCTCCAACTTCTGGACATTCTCCTATCCTAAGCTAGCCCCAAGCCCCTGATCATCATGAGAAGCAAAAGATTTCTTCTTCTAAGAAGAAGAGAAAGAATGGTCTCTAAGGTATGATTTCAGGGTGAGCAGTGGTGGGGTAAGGATGGTAATGGAAGGAGGGGTTGTGATTGAACCCTGGGAATCATCTGCTGTCCAAGTGCATGGAGTCTAGGAGATTCTCGTAGTCTAATTCCATATAGAACAGATGAGAAAAATGAGGTTCAGAGAGAATAAATGATTCTCTAGGCCATAGAGTTGATCATGGGCAAAATGGGGATGAGAGCCCAGGTTTCTGACCCCTTGTTCCAGATTTTGAACTATCTATGTCATTTAACTATACCTCTTTAATAAAAATGACATTAATAATCAAAGTGACCACTTCAAATTAATCTATTGAAAGCTGGAGACTCACTGAGTGAGTTTTTTTTAAACCTCCTTGTAACCTATCTACGACCAATACAAATAGAAGTGATCTAGGAATGGGATGGAAATGTACAGTGTTAACAAGGATGTGAAGTGTATGGCTGATGAGGGGAGGGGACAGTCAGCACAGATACTTAAGAGAACTAGTTAGCAATATCCAATAAAGTTGAAGATGCATATTCCCTTTAATCTGGTGATACCACTTCTAGGTATAGAAACTTTGATACACATACATGAGAAAAAATGTTCATTAATGAAAATTACATTAGGAATAATAACCAAGAGGTGCCTGGGTGGCTTAGTCGGTTAAGCATCCGACTTTTGATCTTGGCTCAGGTCATGATCTCAGGGTTGTGAGTTCAAGCCTTGTGTTGGATTCCATGGAGCCTACGTAAAAAAAAAAAGAAAAAGAAAAAGAAAGAAAGAAATAACAACCAAAAGATAGCCCTGTCAGAGATCAAGTTCCCCAGGAAACAGACTTGAGATGGATATTTGTGCAGGAGGGTTTTAGGTAGTACTCTTGGGAGAAACACCTGTGCAAATAAGGGAAGCAGGACTAAGCAGAGGAAGAAGTTGAACCGTATCACAGTAGTAACAGAAGTTTCAGCCAACCCTACAGAGAACTCTGCGCCTGGGACTGCCTCTCAGGTTGTATCAAATTGAGGCAAGAAGTCTAGGCCTTTGTATCCCTCATTGACCAGTCACTGGATGCAAGCTGCCCTGGGAAGAGGGTGACTTTGGATGAACAGCTCCCTTTGCCTGAAACCAATAATTAAAGACGGACTCTGTTGTGACCCATTAGCAGCCAACATTCCCTGTGCCAGGGAGAACAGATGTCTTGGTCCTAAAAAAAAGAACTGGATGGCACATCATGGCATCCACTACAGCACCCCTCTACCCTCAAAACCATGTAGCCAGTAATTTAAACACATTTCAGGGGGAAAATATCTAAGACAAAAGAAGAAATAAATGTGTAAATAACAAACTATTTAGAGATGAACAACAAGTAAAACGTAACATACCAAAATCAACGGCATATATCCTAAACGAATCCTAAGAAAATTTATGGCCTAATACATTTGATAGAAAATAGGATTGTAGATTATTGAACCAATTAAAAATCTAGAAAAGTAAAAATAAATAAACCAAATAAAGCACAAAGAATTAATAAATTTAAAACTAAAAATTACTGAAAAATAATATTTTTCTAAAAGGCATTGATCAATAAAACTAAGAACTAAGACTTTGAAAAATAAAAAAAAAAAAACTGGCTGAGTCTAATCCAGAAAAGAAAGAAAGCTACAAATGAATGGAAATTGTATCTAAACACTGATAAAAATTTTTAATTATCAGGGAATGGTATGTACACTGTTATGCCAAGGAATTTGAACCCTAGATTAAAAATGATGATTTTATAGGAAAGTATAAATGATAACAGTCTCAAGAAAAAATATAAACATCAATGAACCATTAACCTTTGGAAAAATTCTACCAAACATTCAAAGAATAAAGAATACCCAATTCACACTAAATGTTGCATAGCATAGAAAAAAGATAGAAAGCTAGTAAACTCATTTTATGAAGCTAGCATAATTCTGATACCAAAACTGGACAAGTATAACACAAGAAAATAAAACTATAAGCCAATATCACCTCTGAACAGATGTGCAAAAGCCCTAACTACAATATTAGCAATTTATTAGCAGCATATTAAAGATACTGATGAATCATAATCAAGATAGTTTTATCCTACAAATGTAGGATGACTCAGCTCTACATATCTAATAAGGTAACCCATCTCATTAATACATTAAAGGGAAAAATCAATATAATTATCTCAATAGGTGCCCCCAATATCAACACCCATTTATAATGTTGATTATTTATGATATCAAGTATCACAACAGCCTACTGCAGTTTAAATGGCTCACGTGGGCCAACACACTCTAGTCTAATGTTATCTGCAACTGCATCTTTTTCTAGCTCACTGGATAGAGGAAACAGAGAATAGTATTAATGGTTGCCACAGCGATTAAAGTCTAGAGGGTAAGAGAGGAGGAAGCTAAAAAAAAAGAGAGAGAGAGAGAGTCCAAAAAATCTGCATAAAATATACCTCGAGCTTTTGCCCAACCCTTGAGGGCAGACCTCAAGGATCTCAGAGAGCCACTGGGAGGCACAGAACTGAACAGAGTTTTCAGAGGTCCTATACTGCCCAGCCAAAGTGGCTGGATCCCGGTGAAAATCTTGGGCTTTCAGTACCATAGCGTTAGAGAATCTCACAGTGGAGTAAACTGGGTAAAGGCTACACGGGATCCCTCTGTATTGTTTCTTACAACAGCAGGTGAATCCATGATGATCTCAAAGTAAAAAAGTTTAATTTTGAAAAATGAAGACAAAAAGAAGTGTTCTCTGAGAATCCAAGGCTGAGAAAAGCTGAGCAAATATATCATCAGCATGGACTGGACATACCAAAGGAAGTTCTTCAGGCTAAAGATGATCCCAAAGAAAGCACAGCAGTACAAGAGGGAAGGAAGAGTTCCAGAAAGGGTGAATGTATGTGTAAACATAAAAGGCATTTTAAAGCAAGAACACTAACAATGTCCAAAATAGTAAAAATAGATAACACCACCACCACCACCAACGACACATAGAGGCTAAAACCAGGTAATTCCACATCTCAGTCCCTAGCCTGGAGAAACACTCAGGTGTGTAGGCAAAAGGGGGCAATGAGCTCATCGTGAATTCACATGCATTTGTAACCATACTCCCTGCAACTCTAACAGTAGCAACAATTTGAAAGAAATATGAATATCTATATATAGGGGATAGCTAAATAAATTATGTTGTGTATATAGAATGAAAAACCATGCAACAATTTTTAAAAAGTGGGATTATATCTAATTGTGCTAACATGAGAAAAGTTTTTAAAAAGCAAGTCATAGAAATACATGTACAGTCTGATACCATGTATGCAAAACATAATTTTCTAGAGTATGCATACTTATATGAAACACTTTTGAGTGCTTACAGTATGTCAGACATTATTGTAAGTGCTTTACACAAATTAACTCTTTTACTCCTCAAGAAAACCCTATGAAATAGGTACTATTATTGTCTCCATTTTTGCAGGGGAATAAATTGAGCATAGAGGTAAGTAACTTGCCCAAATAACTCAATTGATAATGACAGGAATAGAATTCAAACCCAAGCAGATGGGCTCCAGAGTCTGTACCCTTCCAATAATGCCTGGGGAATGTGCTCAAAAGATGCAATCCCAATTTTTACCAGTGGCTGCCTCCAGCCAGAAAAATGGGTTTAGGTTGGTAGTCCAACCCAACAACTTTATCTGTTCTAGGGGCACCTGGGTGGCTCAGTCGGTTAAGCGTCCTATGGCTCAGGTCATGATCCCAGGGTCCTGGGATCGATGCCGGGTGTTGAGCTCCCTGCTTAGCAGGGAGTCTGCTTCTCCCTCTCCCTCTGTCCCTCCCCACCTGTGCTCATGTGCTCTCTCTCTCTCTCTCTCAAATAAATAAAATCTTAAAAAAAAAAAAAACCTTTATATGTTCTATTTGAATGCTTAACAAGAATAAACTGATGTGTTGTTCAGGAATTTTAAAATAACAACTAAAATTTAAAAGGGACGTTATGAGCCTTAGTAGAAAAGTTTGGAATGCATTGGAGTATAAGTTTAATTCTGTGGTGGCCTGATCCTATACCAAGAATAAGTTCTTGGGGTTCCCCGGGTGGTTCAGTCGGTTGCGTGTCCAACTCTTGATTTTGGCTTGGGTCATGGTCTCAGGGTCGCAGATGGAACCCGGTGTCAGGCTCCCTGCTCAGCTCGGAGTCTGCTTGTCCCTCTCCCTCCGCTCCTCCCCCTACTCTGTCTCCCTCTCTCTCCCTCTCACAGTCTCTCTCTCTCTTTCTCTCAAATAAATAAATAAATAAAATCTTTTAAGAAAAGAATAAATTCTCTACATAGAAATATGTGAATACATACATACAAATAAAAGCAATTTGTAGAATGGTTTCAGGAAGTACACTTACTGTTATTAAAATACCTCATCAAGTAAGAGATAAAATGTCCACAAAAGTTAAAAAAAATCTTAAAAAAAAAAAATTTAAAAAAAAAGGGCACCTGGGTGGCTCAGTTGGTTAAGCGACTGCCTTCGGCTCAGGTCATGATCCTGGAGTCCCGGGATCGAGTCCCACATCGGGCTCCCTGCTCAGCGGGGAGTCTGCTTCTCCCTCTGACCCTCCTCCCTCTCATGTTCTCTGTCTCTCATTCTCTCTCACGCAAATAAATAAAAAAATCTTAAAAAAAAAATATTTAAAAATGTCCACAAAAGTTGGAAAGTCACAAGACCAGAATGGGGTTCAGGAGAAAGCCAGGAGTCTAACAAATATTTTCGTATTTATGAATTTGGGGACTCACATGGGTCTGACTATTCAAGAGTTGACTGTATTAAAACATACACAAACCCAGCAAATAAGTTCTCGATTCAATTGTTCTTTGCAATGGACATAGAGGCATTAAATTAAAATCATCCTTTTCCCAAATCATGTATTCCTATATCTAGAGTACTCCACTGGCTGGTTCACTTTGTACTCAAAAAGGGATTGAACGGGCTCCCACTTAACCTGAAGCATACCTAGGGACTCAGTAATTAGGCTGAACTCTAATGAGATGGTTGGTTGCCGAACGGAGCTGTCCAGTCAGCCACACAGAACCCGCGAAGTGCAAACTGAAGGTGAAAGGGACACTCTCAGTTTGAGAGACTGCCCGGGAAGCCCCTAATGAGTTGACTGATGGAGGCAGAAGATCCCTGGGAGGGGTGCATCAGGTCCACGCACTGTGGGTGTTCCCTGGAAGGTGGACCATCAAAGCAAGTCAGAGGAGCCCATCAGTCTTGGTCTGGAATTCCCAGAGTTCACAGATCAGCCAACTGGTGGAAAGTCATGGGGTGCTGAAGGTGATATAGAGCCCGGAGTTTTTCACTCCGAGCTCGGGGCTCCAGCAGACAATGCCTTGGATCAGAAACAGACAGCTGGGAAGGACAAAGCAATCACCTCCAAGAATCTTAGGACTGGATCAGACCTTGAGAAGTCATTGAACTCCCCCTCCAGCCTGCTCAGAGTAAGACAACCTCCCCACACCATCCCCTTTCATTTATTATTACTATTATTTTAAAGAGAACATTCTATAACCGCCCTCTGTCAGAAAGTTCTTCCTGAGCTCTAGCCAAATTCTCCTTGGGGTACAAAGCCCCAAAAATATATTGACAAACTTCTTTGGACAAAAAAAGAGACACTCAATTTAAGAGACTAGATACAAAACTGTATTCTTAAAAAACAGGTAAGTTGCGAGACAAGGCGTAGGTAGAGAAGGGAAGATATGTTACACAGAGGGGTTGTTTTTAAAATGGAATTATTCCATGATTTTTTTAAAATTTCTTTTTATTTATTTTTTGACAGAGAGAGATAGAGACAGCCAGAGAGGGAACACAAGCAGGGGGAGTGGGAGAGGGAAAAGCAGGCTTCCCGCGGAGCAGGGAGCCCAATGCTGGGCTCGATCCCAGGACGCTGGGATCATGACCTGAGCCGAAGGCAGACACTTAACGACTGAGCCACCCAGGCACCCCTATTCCATGATTCTTTAACATGAGTTATCATGGTATATTTAAGTGATTGTTTACAGAGTAGGAATTTCTTCACAAAAGAATTTTTAGTAGACAAATTGAAAGTTAAATTACCCATTGCCCACTGTGTATCTGTAAGTCACAAAAAAAAAAAAAAAAAAAAACGTAAATTCATAGGTTTAGGCACTCCCCAGTCCACCCGGCTGGACCATGAGGTTTACTGGGATCTTGATGTGGCAGACAGGAGAGAGAACAATGAGTCAAGTTGGGGAGGCCAGGAGTCGGAATCAGGAAACCCAAAGAAAGGCCATGAATGAAGATATGTTGAGGCCAGACATCAGAATCAAAAACAGGTGTTATGATTATGCTTCCTGGAAGCTTTCTCCAGAATAAAGCAGGACACAGCAAAGGACCACACAGGAGGCAGGTTCCAAGCTCTACAACCTAAGAAGGAGCTGGGGCTCCAGAGTAAAGGAAGGGAGGCAGAAGGCCAGCAAGAAGACCTCCTTTCAGGGGGGTCTACTACATGCCAAGTTTTGAGCACAAAACTAATTCCAAATATAAGTACTGGTAGGAATGGGGTACCTATTCTATATTCAGACTTGGTTCTCACTGGCTGTGGATTTGCTGATGGCAGATGCTTGGTGGGGCTGACGGGGGTGGTAGCAGTTGTAAGGGATTTTACCATCAAGTAGCAAATAGTATACACACAGATCATATGTGAGAAATAACTTTGTCCAGTGCATCTTGGACTTTGGGGTGAGACCTATTTGTAGGTCATGAAATTAGGAACTCTCAACCCAACCGTTTTTATTAAGTTTTGTTGTGGATAGAATAGAATGGGGTGGGTGCCATGGCTTGGAACCAAATGCACTGCATTTAGTAAGGCTAGACATTGTTTCATGGAAGTTTGGGTGTGTGTGTGTGTGTGTGTTTGTGTGTGTGTGACCCAGAGAGGCAGAAACAGAGACGGATAGAAATAATGTGATAAAAACTAATTTCCACCATGGGTCACAATTTTAAAAAGTTGTATTGTCAATGAACCAACAAAACCCTTCTTGTTTTACCGGTAAGTAAATTAAGGACCAGGAAGAGGAAGGGACCACCAAGGAATAGCTAGTCCGAATCCTTCTGCCGTGCCCACTGACAAAGACCATGCTCTCCAAACAAAACAACTCAGGACATAGGACATATTTATTTTTATGAATACTCTTCATAGATATCAAATACAATTATGCTTTTATTGTGCATTTAACAAATTGTGCTAATTGAAAAGAAAACTACACAAAAACAGGACTTTTTCGGAAAAATCTCAGCTATATGGTTGCTAACCAGAGCCTGTAACCTCTCGTATGGTTACCACGGTTTTAGCCAGAGGCCTGTTTTGCCCACAAAACAAAAAACTAAACCTGCAATTTAGATGTTTGGCCACTAGGTGCCGTGCCATAGCGATGCACGCTGAACCATAGGCTCCAATGTTCTCTCTTTGGGTCAAACAAAATTTGATATTAAAACTTAAATATAACATGCCCCCCCAAAAGAGATCATTGTTCTGAAGCAAAAAAAAAAAATAAAACTAAAAAATCCTGAGGTCCAATTTAGTATCTTTCTCTCTGATCCTGCAATTTTATCAGTTCCCCTGAACTAAATTTGAGGTCAATATAAAGCCCCTACAGTTGGTTTATCCTCAGCTCTTAGGTGTTCCTGGCACCAAACCCCCTGAGCCACTCGGCTCCCGGGAGCCTAAAATAAAGACATTTCTTTCTAGACTTCTAAGATCATTAAAGGAAAGAACTTTCCTTTTTCAAGTTCCCCGATCCCAGAGTCTTGCTTCTTTTCACTCCACTGAGCAGAAGGGATGGAGAAAGGAGGCTTCAGGGTGATGAAGCCATTAATGTCCATCAGAGTCTTGCTCCCCAATCCTTCTCCACTTCTTCTTTTATTCTCCCCCAAGCCCTCAGTTTTCCCCTACTTGGACTTTGGCTGTTGTGTCTCTGGCACTCCACCCCTCAACAAGTCACAATTTCCAGGATGATTCTTGGAATGCTGGTAGGAGGCACAGGAGGAATCTCTGTCCCCAGTTTATAGATGGGGACTTCAGAAAGATGAAATGACTTTCCAGTGTCTCGAACGTCGAAGTCAGTCTGTTACTGCAGTGTTCTTTCTATTGTTGATTTATGTTAGTCGGGGTCCAGGGAGGAGACAGAGCCTACGCAGTCGTATGAACAGGGAAAGTTTAATATAAAGAATTATTCATAGGAAGAGGTAATTAACCACTACAGGGTAGAGAGAAATCTGAAGACTAAGGGGTTGCAGGCAGAGGGAGTAGTCGCTACCTGTGGGGCAGAGGCAGAGCCCCTATGGAAGGAATCCCACCCCGGGGCTGGAGGCCAGACCTCGCCGGGGAGGAGGTGGCTGGGGTCCGGTGGGTGGTGGAGAAGTTGGGGTGCTGCCGCCAGGGCTGGAGGGGAGAACACTATCTGCTGAGGCCAAAGAGGGCACCAGGTGGGAAGCCATCTGCTCTGATGCCCGCGAAACTCACTGGGTGAGCACCGCCGGATGACCGCAAGTCCCTGGCCGCAGGGCAGGTGCAAGACGCGCACCAGCACCAGAAGGAAGCCCCTGTCTCCTGCACGGCGGTTGCAGCGCCCTCTACTGGCAAGGGAAATATTGCACCAGCGGGCAAGGAACAAACAGTACCACGCCCAGCTCCAGCACCGCCAAGCTGGGCAAAGCAGGTCGGATTTGGCGCTGAGAGACAAGGACTCAATAACTGGGTACAGTTAGCACTCCAAATGTGAGTAGTGTTTCATAAATGGAAGCACGCCCGTACTTTCTTTGGAAGGCAATTTGTAGGTACTCATTTCTTTGGAATTTGAGAATCATGCCCTAGTAGTAATGGAAGGGAGTGTTTCCTTTTGCCTGATGGCATCACGAGGTGCCATGAAAGTTTAAAGACAGCATGGGAATCACAGAACAGGTGACCCCTGAAGGGACGGTGGGGACGGTGATCAGGAGAGATGCACAAAGCAGCAGGAGTGTTCGTGGTGTTGGTTACATTATTCTAGCCTATACCTTTTTGAATGTCTGAAATACTTCCTGATAAAATAAATGAATAAAATTGAAAAGTATAAATAAAATTTTTAAAGAGGTAATGAGACAGAGATCTGGATTGCTTCTTAGAACTGGTTAATTTTTTTAAATAGTTCTTTCTTAATATCTTTTATTGTTCCTATTCCATGGATTTCTCCTTAAAAATGGTTTTTTCTCAAGGGTCTATCCTGAGCCTTTCTCTCTCCTTACTCTCCCCCACTCTGCATGATCTTATCTAATTTCAGGACTTCCTTCTCTACGTGAATGATATCCAAATGTTGTATTTTTCACCTGGATAGGGCCCCTGAGATAGAGCCCCATTCACTCAACTTCTTCCTTGACATCTCAGTTTGGATGAGTCACACGTACCTGAAATTCCTTATGTCTACCCTGCAGTCACTCTCTTCCCCCTACGCTTATGCCTCTTTTATCTCCTACTCGGTAGCTGGATCACCATCCACCAAGTTGCTCAAACAAGAAACCCAGGGCCTGTCCATGATGCTTCCCTCATTCGCCAAATCCAACCACCAAGTTCTGTCAAGGGCACTTTTTAGCATTTCTTAAGTTAATTTGTTCTCTCTATTCCCGCTATGGATTTCCTGGTTGAAATCACCACAGTCCCTCACCCAGGTCACCAGCACTTCTCCCTCTGCCTCCTGCCTGCTTCTCTCACACCTAGTGTTTGCTGGAATCAGACAGAATGAGATTATGGGGCCGGATGGCCTGGAAGCTCCCTGGGCCACCAGGGTATAGGACACCCTGAGATATCGTTCAAGCAGATCGAATGTGTGGTACCAGCTAGCTCTGGTTTTCTGAGCAGCTTACATCATTGACAAAATATAAAATGGTCCCAATCAAACCAAAGTAGATTTATGGTCCCCGAAAGAGCTGACCCAGCACTGCAGAGTATTTCTGTCAGTCACAATGTGATTTGCTTGGTGAAGGTTAGGACACACCAGCAACGTGGGACAGCGGCCTGGCAGGCATCTAAAGTCTGAGGAAATTTCGAAACTCACTTATACATGGTACAGTTTGGATTAACAAACACGTGATTTCTTTTATCTACATTTGAAGGCTTTTATTAAGGCTCACAAGAAGTTGTCAAATTCCAAAAATGACACACATACAAAAAAAAGAGAGAGAAGGAAAAACCTCAGGAAAGCAGGAACACTTTCTGTCCACATGAAAGCCAAAAAAAATTTGTTTTAATATTTTCAACAAGATTGTCTAACCACATTTGTGTGAGTTATGCCTGTGTGTGACTAACAGCTTGCAGGTATATATAAAAGTGTCGTCAGAAGAAAACCTAATCCAAATATGTTAAATTGTTATGTCACCACATTCAGGGGGAAAGAATTAACTGATTTTGAACACAAAGAAAGAGATGTAAAATTTTTATTAATAAAAAATCAGTTTCTCTTTATTCTCTAAAAGCAAATATTAAACTTTTTTTTCAAGTAGTCCCTTGAAGGGGTGTCTGATTCCTCACCAGCCCGGGACACTCGTGACAGTCCCCCCATCAGAGTCTGTAGCTAGAGAGGTGAGGATAGAATCCAGAGTCCTCACCATTTCTGCGAGGGCCTTCATGACCCCCCTTGCTCCCCACATCTCTGGCCTCTCGTCTTTCTTTTCCAGCCTCCAATTCTGTTCCAGCTCCACTGAACACTTTCCAGCCCCACCCCCCAACCACTCCTCTGCAGGCCTCAGCACAAAAACACCCCCAGGACGCTGAACAACTCCTTCTTGTTTTTCAGGTCTCAAGTGAGATTTCTCCTCTTCTTAAAAGTGTCTTCATTCCCCCCCACAAGAAGTCTCCATCAGGTGTCCCTACCGGGTGACCCCATCCTGCCCTGCTCCTCTCCCACCACACTCACGTCCTTATCACCCTCCCTTACAGCTATCTGTGGACGTTACGGTCTTATAGGTGTGCGAGCCCCATCAGCTCCCTGATGACCCCACAGTTGTATCCCCAGCCCCCAGCAGAGTGCCTGGCCTGGAGGAGATCTGTAATAACTATTTATGGAATAAACAAATCAACTCATAAACTGCATCTCCTTGCCATCAGACAGTAGAAGTGAGTCAAGATAATGCAGTCTCCCCAGATGCTTTGAGTGGATGAAAATCCTAAGCCAGAAGAAATGGCCATGACATGGGATGATGGGAAGACAGCCAGCTCAGTGACACCAGATGCCAGATTCTTCTACCCAAACTGATTTCCCTCCTGCCCCAGAATGTGACTGGGGTGCTATCCTTGCCAGTGATCTACAGACATAGTAAAAATGCTAACTCTATTCACCCAAGCAAAGTGGAAAAACTCAGGTAAATCTGTCCTATACAAATCACACAAGGTATTCCAAAGCCAAGTAGCAATGAATATTGGATTAGCCCTCCACTCATGCGGATAATTGAGAGTTAGTGCAGTTTGGAGTTTGTTTGCTCGTGTACTTTTAAATCCTGGCCATGGGATCCAGTCAGCCTAGGAGGAAAGTGGGGCCAGCAAGATAGGACAGGGCAGGACACAGCCTACCGCCCCTATGGCCCCTGCCCTGCAGGGGAGGAGGGTGGAAGGAAGGGATAGCCACTGAGCAGCCCACTGGGATCTGGGTGGAGAACCCACGAGGAGCTCATTCTACACCAAGTTCTTTCATTGTTTCCCCCAACCCAGAGGAAAAACTGGGGAGAAGGGGCTAACAGCCATTCCATCTGGGGGCTAGAAAGCTCACACCAAGAAGCAATAAGAATTTGAATAACAAGTATATTGTCCTCAGAGGAAAAAGAAGGAAAAAAGTAACCCACCCACCCGTGTATGCCAAGCCACAAAATTTAATTAGGAAGATAAGAATTGGGGGGCGAGATTGGGTTGATGTTCTTTTTTTCCCTAGTGATGAGCTCAGGGAAAGGAGTGAGAGACGTAATTTAAGCACAGAATTAACATCTTCTAATAATCTTAGACAAAACCCGACTCTGTTTTGCTTTGGTTTGTAAATTAGCTCATGATTAAAGTGTCTCTTCAGCCATGCGCCATTGTCTACCCAGGCCTGTTTGCTGCATGCCGCCCTGACCTGAACGCCCTTGGAGCTCGAGTACCAGATTCGAGAGCGTGAGGGAACAATTATTATAAAGTGAAGTACTTGCAGTTTTGCTGCAAAATCAATGAACTTTTCAAGTGATTTTTATCATATTTTGCAGCTGTTCTGTTGGCTTTTGAGTGGTTATCACACCGTCAGCCCCGGTGTTTTCAAAAAGCCTTGTTCATCTGGAAGCCTCCCCTTTTCCTGGAAGAGCAGCTGGTGCCGCCCCGGCTGGAGGGCCCGGGGCTGCTGGAGAGGGGCTCCCAGGAGCTGGCTTCTGGTCGCGGCCTGGGCGCCTCTACCTCTTCTCATCTTGGGCAATTCCAGAATTGGGCAATTCCCTGGGCGCTCGTCCTAGCTCAGCTTGACCCACCTCACCTTGGAGAGCAGCTCCTGGAAAGCCCGACTAGCGTCTTCACACATCACAAGCTGGTGGGGATGGGAAGCACGTCGAGATGGCAGGATCCACCAGGACGACTAGAAACCCAGGCCCTGGAGATATAAGGTCCGCGTAGGCCCAGGGGCCATGCGGGGCTCTCCCTGGGAGTCCAAGAGGGAACCGGGCAGCTCAGTCAGCAGTGACTGAGCAAAAGGGGAGGGAAGAGGAACATCCCAATTCTGGGCAATCCTCCTGTCCAGCGGGCTGGTACACTAAACCTTCTGTCCTTCAGGCAGACGTTGAGCAGGAGGACACTAAGGAAGCCAAATCCCACAGGTATCTTTGCTTAAAAGGTATCTGGTTCATGTTTTTCATATTCACTGAGAATCCAGGTGACCCACATAAAATATTGAAGCTTCAATGCACAGGTTTCCTTAAAATGACTCTAAAATGGGCCTATTTCATAATGCTAAATAATACTATATTTAGGTGTGGTACTGAATGAGTGAGGAATCTGAAACCATGCCCACTGTTCTCTCCTCCCTCTTTGTCCTGAATTCAGCAGACGATCACCCCAGTAGAAGAATCAGAAACTGGTGCTTAGATTTGACCCCGGGATGGGGGCTCTTTCAAACATGGAATAAGTAAGTATTTTCCCCCAGTAAATTTGCCCAGGGTAACCTAATGGTTGTGATCAACAACCAGTTAACCAGTAAATAGTTCTGCAGCATCTGCTGTGTGTTCAGCACAGAGAAGTTCTCTGAGTTCCGTAACATAAAGATAAAATTTAATTCCTTACTGCAGAAGAAAACTGCTCTATGTTGGACCTCGATTGGTCTCTCAGGATGGGTCGGATTTAGGTAAGTGGAGAGAGGAGAGAACACAATAGGGGATCAGCCCACAAAAAGGTGGGGTCAGTGCAGGACACAGTAAGTCCCATTTGGATGATTTTCAAGATGTACCCAAATTAGGTAGAGCAGGCGATATGCAGGCATGGAGTTTAACCACCTGATGGGGCTAATTTGGGGGTTGAATCAAGAAAGGAGTTTATTATGGTTATCCCCAAATAAATGTTTATAAGCTCAGTTATTTCTACTGTCTTAAATTGCTAGCTTTGAAAAAAAACCAATGATAAACCAGGAAACTCTTACCAAGAATTGGTTGCTTGATGAGGAAAAAAAAATGACCATGTATTGAGTTCTTTCTATATTCCAGGTGCCATACTCAGCACTTAACTTTATTTTGTTTAATCCTGATGACCACCCATAAGGTGGGTACTATCATTAGCTCCATTTTACAGAAGAGGAAGCTGAGTCACAGGGAGGTTATGTTTGCCCAAGGTCACACAGTTTAGCCAGTTGAGGTTTTGAAATCCTGCTTCTACACCATGGCTTTTTTAAAAAAGATTTTATTTATTTATTTGAGAGAGAGAGTGCACAAGCAGGGTGAGCAGCAGAGGGAGAAGAAGGCTCCCCGCTGAGCAGGGAGCCCCATGTGGGACTTGATCCAGGACCCCGGGATCATGACCTGAGCTGAAGGCAGACACCTAACCAACGGAGCCACCCAAGCGCCCCTACAGCATGGCTTTTGAAGTGATCATGCTGGCTGCAAGCCTCTCGCCTTTGGCAAAATAAGAATTTGACGAAAGAAATGTCTTTTCCAAGATCTCAAGTCAATCAATATTCCATTTGCTCAAGCAGCATGAACATGGGCATCTACACTCTGCTGAGCACTGGATAGCAAGGAATCCAACGACCCAGAAAGGGAGAACAAGAGAGACAGACCTACGGACCCCTCCGGGCTTGGGGATTTACAGTCGGCTCCCGGAGGTGATAGAATCAATGTAGGCCTTGAAGTCTAAATAAGATTTGGAAGAGAAGTGAAGAGAGCCTTGAACAAAGGAGAACACAGCATGAGCGAAGATTTGGAAGTCAGAATATGCACATCATTTTCAAGGGTCAGTGGGTAGAATGATCTGGCTGAAGTAGAGTCACAGGGAGTAATAAAAAATCAAAATTAAAATTTAATAATAAAAGACCAGGAAGTTAATAAAAAATGTTTAAACAAAAGGGAAAGTCAGGCCAAATGCAACCAATGTGAATGTTCAGCTCCAGCAGAGATGTTCTCTTGTAGACTTTGGAAGGTCACTGGAGGAGTGGAGCCTGGGTGTGAACTAGATTGCTCAGAACAGATCTGGGGAGTAGGGAGAGGGTCTGAGGTTGTATGCCTCTGGACTGGGGTTGCAGCAGGGCTGGTGGAAAGGGCAGGTTACGTGTGGAAGAGATTAACAAGGAACGAGGGACGATGGGTTGAAGAAAAATGACAAGGAGGAAGATATGGTCAATAAATTCTAGTAGCAACTATCAGAAACAAAGAAATCATTAGAGGTCCTTGGAGGGGAAGGGATAGAGAGCAAAGAGTTTGGTTTTAGGATTAGTGAAACATATGTAAGGTGACCATACCATTTATTGTCTAAACTGGAGCACTTTTGAGAGTGAAAGGGAAGGGGGGCACTGCTAATAATGACCCCACAACAAAACACGTAACTGGGAGCACAGAGGCAAACCAGGGCACGTGGCCACCCTGGACTGGGTGATGGAGGAAACGTTCAAGAGGTAGTGAGCAATGCCAGCCTGGAGTGCTGGGGGAAGTCGGGACCATGGGACGTGGTCTCTGCCAGCTCCCGAGAAGCCCAGTGCGAAACTCTGAGGGTCACTCTCTAAAACATCCATGTCTGTAGAGAACAGGGATCCAAGGACTGAGCTTTGGTGGCTGGCAGCAGAGGGGAGAAGGGAGGTCAGGAGAAGACCAAGAAAGTGTTAGGGAGCATGCGGTCAGCAAAGTGGGAAGAGAGCTAGTGGGGTGCCATTTTCATTTTAGGACCTTTACTGTACACACCAACACACGCACGCATACACACCCTCCACCTGAGGCAGGTGTATCCCTCCAGGCCGTAGAGAGAGCCATCCTTGGGCTTCAACTACTAGCCTCCCAGAAACCACATGCAATGTTTACACATTGTCTCTCTTGCCCCATGTCCCTCACCCCTCCAACCCTTCAGATGCCGTTACTTCTGCCTAGAATGTCCTTCCTTCCCTCCTCATTGCCCATCCCAACCTTCTGCTCCAGGCTAACTCCTACTCTTCTTTCAAGATTCAACTCAGCTTTCACCTCCTTTGGGAAGCCTCTTCTGAATTTCTCAGTGTGGCTGGATGTCCCACTCCGGTTCCAAAAGCATGCTGGGTTTGCACCCATTGCCACCCCTGCCACCCAGCATTACAGTCACCTGCTTTCTGGACTCTTTTCCTTCCCAAACCAAAAGTTTTCAGAGAGCAGAGATGGCGTGTCTCATCTCTATCACCCATCATCCCCAGCACACTGCTGGGACAGTGATGGTGCCCAGTGAATGTTTGATGAATGAATCCATGGTTCAATGGATCGACAAATGGTCCCAGACAAAAGCTTAGTGCTTCTTTACTTATCATGGTCTTTAAATAAGCTTGGTCACTAAAGACTTAAATTTGACTAATTTGCCCTCTCTTGTCTTTTGCTTGATGAGTACAAAGAACTCAGAAATGGTTCTGGGTCTGTGTCATAAGTAGATACAAATCTACTTGGTGATTGGAAGGAGAGATAAGTAAATGCCCAGGCTTCTTAAGGAAAGAATAAGAATACTCATGGCTACAAGGGTTAAGGTGACTAACTCCCGTTCTTTCTCCAAATCTGGGGCAGTGAAGCAGGGGACAAGTCTCCAAGGGAGAGGCAGGCAGGAGAATGGGTGTCATGCACCCAGAAATCAGAGTCTACATAAAGCCTAGAACCATTTCTGAAGAGTAGGGGTGGAGAGCTCTGATAGAATTCACCACTGCTCACAAAATACTCTTCTGAGAGCTAGCAATGGGACCACAGGCAGCATCCAACACGGCTTTGAGGGCAGGCAACCCTGGTCAACGCTGCAAGAAGCCCAAGCAGGCCTCTACCCAGTGTGGACACAGCCTCCAGGGGGTAAAGGGGTATGAGCCAAACATTGATCATAGAGGTAGGGAACACAGCTGGCAGGTGTGAGAACCCCAGAATCCAAAAGGAACTTGGGCCATGAGTTGAAGCCAACTTAGTAGTTCCTAAATTGTGGACCAAATTGTGTCCCCCCAAAATCCATATGTTGAAGCCCTAAGCCCAGTGTGACTGCATTGGGAGATCTGGCCTTTAATAAGGTACTTAAGGTTCAATGAGGTCCTAAGTGCGGGGCCCTAATCCAATAGGCCTGGTGTCCGTATAAGAAGAGACACCAGGAGTGTGTGTATACAGAGGAGCAGCCATGAGGAAACACAACCAGAAGGCAGCCCTCTGCAAGCCAAAGAGGGGGGCCTCGGGAGAAACCAACCCTGCCAGCACCTCTATCTTGGACTTCCAGCCTCTGGAACGACAACAATTTTGTTGTTGAAGCTCCTCCGTCCACGGTATTATGTTTGGCAGCCCCAGAAAACTAATACAGTCATATATTGAGATTTTGTGGGAAGAGATGAACTATGTCTGTAAGAGAGTACTGGCCTGGCATGGTGGGGGCCAGACCCTAAAACAGCTTCCCTGGATGCTGGGGCAGATCCAGAGTAAAGGCCTCCATTTCCTTGCAGACATTCTGGCCCGAAGGCTGATTTAAAAGTTTCTAGCCACACAAGAAAGATCCTGTGAGGAGAGCCTCACAGAAAGAGAAGATGACAAATTACAAAGGACATCTGTGATGGTTTATATAAGGAAACTGCTTCCAATACCGTCCAATCACCAAGACTTCCCGAGTTGAGGCCACTGGGATTTCTATAGGGAGCCTTAGCCCAAAACACAGCAGCAATGAACCCTGGGGGTCAGGGACAAAAAATCAATACGCGCACTACCTTTGAAAACTCAAGATGTTCTATAAAAGCTTTGAGCAAGGACAAGAAAAAATAGAGTTCCTTTGGGTCTAGAGATTTTTTTTCCTTTTTTTTTTTTTAAACAGATTGCCTGTCTGCTCCAAGAGATGGAGATTGAAAAGTCGTATTCTCTGTGTGAAGGATCAGAGAAAACCTTGAAAATCCCAGTATCCTAGAGGATTCACAAAGGGTCTCAAGAAGAAGCAGGACTGTGTGGGACTCGTGTTCTGGCCTGTGTGGATGTCAGGGAGGCACAGGGCTCCCCACCTGCGCGGGGACAGCGTCTTTGAAGTGAGCAGAGCTGTCCTTATTATGAAGTCCCACCCAGGCCTGAGGCTCTGTCTCTGGATCAGCAATTTGGGGGTGGCGGGGGGGGGAATAAAATAAGGTCTACACTTCTAGGGCTTTTTGGCCTCATTTCAGAAGGTTCAAACGTCCATGTGCCTAGGAAGCCCCAGGGGGTTTGTTAAAAACACAAATCCCCCGTGTCCACCCCAGAGACTTGGCTTTAGCAATCAAGGGGAGTGTTTCTTACGCTATCTCGGGCAAAGGACCAGTTTTTTTACTTATTTCCACTCCATCACAGATAGATACTTTTGTAAAATACAATACAAATGAATTTATAGAAACATTAAAACTTAAATAATGCATAATACAATCCCCAGTTTTTTTATTACTAGACTCAAGGAATGTAAAATTACTCTGTCAAATTGTTATAAAACTTTCTCAATGCTTGCTCTCGATGTCTGTTTTTATCTTGCCAAGGGCTGGTCATAAACAATCTACGAACAGGCAGGCCTAGTCGGGCAAATCATATTCAGAGTTTGTTCTAGAGTAGGGCCCGTTATCAACACACCGCCCACTTATACCTCAGCGCACTAATTAGGACGCAAGTATTCAGGAACTAAACTCAGAGAAACATTCTTCTAAAGCTATGCTGGCTAATACAGTAA
Organism: Leptonychotes weddellii; assembly: GCF_054177405.1. Taxonomy (NCBI): domain Eukaryota; kingdom Metazoa; phylum Chordata; class Mammalia; order Carnivora; family Phocidae; genus Leptonychotes; species Leptonychotes weddellii. Next base: position 103,804,607 of record NC_138374.1, read on the forward strand.
CCACTGGCCACCTGTGACTTTGAGCCCTTGAAATGTGCCCAGTCCAAAGAGAGACATGCCGTAAGTCAAACACAGCAAGCTGGATTTCAAAGACTTAGTGTGACGAAAAAGAATGTAAAATGTCTAATTAATAATTTTTATATTGACTCCATTTGGAAATACCATTTTGGATAGTAGTATCTGTTTCTTTTTTTAATACGCTTACTAGAAAATCCTAAGTTATACGTGAGGCTCATCTTGTACATGCATTGGACAGCCATGCTCATAAGGAGTTTGCTTTCATCCGTGCATTCATTTCTTCATAGGTGTTGAGCGTTTACTCTGAGCTGTGTGCAAACCAGATGTGTGCTTGCCCTCCGGGAGCTTACTGATTGGTGCACTCTCGTCTCTGAGTTCCCGCAGAGCACGTCCTGCTCTCAGAGCAAACATCACCTTTTCCGTGACGTATCAGAGTAGCAAATAAATCGGAAGGAAGCACAAGGCCTTATTGAATCAGCAGACCAAAAATAAGTATAAAATAACAATGCTAGCAGTAATAATAATGGCACTAGTGAATAAAAGCCAGGCTGTATGTGTAGCACTTTGCTCCCCTAGAGCAGAATGCAATGATCAGTTTTATGGGTCAGTTTGGCTAGGCTACGGTACTCAGTTACTTAATCAAACACGAATCAAGACTGCTGTGAAGGTACTTTGTAGATGTACATCTACAGTCGACTTTCAGTGAAAAAAATTACTATGGAAATGTGGGTGGGCCTCATCCAATCAGTCGAAGGCATCAAGAGTACAGACTGTTTCCCATAGGAAATTTTGCCTAGACACTGGAGCATCAAGCCCTGCCTGAGTTTTCACCTTGCTGATTGCCCTACAGATTTTTAGACTTGCCAGCTCTCACAATTGTGTCAGCCAATCCCCTAAGGTAAATTGTCAACCAGTTTAAATTGTTTTAAATTCCTTAAAATAATTGTGTCATCCAATTCCTTAGCATAAGTATATATCTCCTACTGGTTGTATTTCTCTGCAGCATCCTGACAGGGAGGCATTTGGGTTTGGTTTTTTGTTTTTGTTTTTGTTTTCCATCTGATGGTTGAGATTAGTGAATTGAGTGAATATCTCCCAGTCAAGATGTGGCAGAGCTAGGCTCCAGAACCAGTCTGTCCGATTTGAATCCCATGCTTTCTCCTGCCATGTTCATGCATCCCCAAGGAGAAGACAGTGGGCATGAGAGGCAGTAGCAAGGACGGAACCACGGAGGACTGTCCACGGACGCTTCCCCAAACTGCAATGGGATGCAGAGCTGCTCGTAGTCCAGGCTGGGCATCCGACTGCACGAGAGGATGTCTGCTATGGGTTAGAGGATGCTGTATCATTCCAGAGACTCTGCCTCCAAACCAAAGGTGGGCAGAGAACAGAAACCCTCATAGGCGTTGGTGAGAAGCACCCCTGAAAGTCCCCGTCCTGGGGCGGCAGCATTAGTGCCGAGCACCTCATCTGGAAGGAGGGTCTGGACATCTCACCATGCCCACGAAGCCAGGAGGCCAGCCAGAGTACAGAAAATGATGGATTACAAGTTCTAAAACCTCCATCTTGAACCGGAGAAGGGGTACTGGTGGAGACTAGACTTCCTGCAGTTCCTCTGATGGACCCGAGCTACAGAATGAGAGGTTTATCAACATTTTGACCCTTGACTATCCTCTGGATATGTGTGTGTTCTAGAGAGATACTTGGTCCGTCCTTACAAATAGCTATGTCCCCAACTGTCCAGGAAGCGTAGGAGTCCTTGGGACCCCACACCGTGGTTGGCACATGGTAGGGACTCAATAGGATGGACCAAGGAGCAGATGAATGCATGAAGAGGCTGTACAGATAACCAATATTATATACAGCACGTGTAAGTGTATAAAAGAAATTCACCCCGTGTATTGTCCAGGATCCATATACTTTCATTCAAATAACTCCAGAAGGAAAATAAAGTGGGGAGAAAGGGAAATCGGGATATGGGCAAAGGCCTGCCTGGATGCACGGAAGCGAGTCGATCGCTTGCAGGTTCCCCCCGCAGCCACGAAGACCCATAAGGGGGAGACATGAGGAATGGTGGTGAATGGAAGCTGGGGTGGAAAGTCATGCAGACCCTTGAAGCCCAGGCTCCAAACTTTGGACTGGTGCTCATTTCCACAGCACGATCCTCTCCAGAAGGCTCCAAGAGGCAGCACGGTCTGGGAGATAAAGCTCTCGTTTGGAAGCAGAAGACCTGGACCACGTCTGTGGCACTGCCACCGACTCACCCTCTGCCCGCCAAGGTTGGGAGGAGGCGCGGGGGTGGGAAGGCCCAGCTTCCTCTCTGCATGAGGCTTCTCAGTCTGGAAGATGGAGATAACACCTCCCATTAGGAAAGGCTTGGGAGGGCTTTGTGCACCATGAATGCGAAGGGCTACCAGGCGCTCGGAGCCAGAAACCAGCCCCTTCCCCGACAGCCTGCAGCAACGTTCTGCCTTCTGGTGCTTTCCAGTTCCCCCCCCTTCCCTGGAGAAAGTGTGGGCCCCTGCAAATAGGGTGTAGCTTCCCCGACAATTTCGGGTTCCTGCTCTGCTGTGTTTTGCTTTCCCAGGAAAGCACAGGCCAACCTGTTCTTCTCTCTGGGGAGTCTGTCCCTGGAGACGGGCAGCCAGCTTACCCCTGCTGTGCTGCTGAGGCTAGTCCTCTGCCCTGCCCTCCTGCGGAGCTTCTCCGAATCCAGCAGGGTTTCTCCCGGGACTACCCTCCCCTGCCACCGAAATGGTAACACTTCCACAGAGAAAAATATAGCAAGCGAGGTGGAGTTTGGGACGATCAGATGCAAGAGTATCGAAGAGGATACTGGGTCTGACAGCCTCGATAAGGCTATCCAGCATGTGTGGGTTCTCGGACCGGTGCTCATTCCATTAACCCCAAGCACAGGCACTGTGCCCACTCCTTTCCCAGGATCAGCATCCCGTAGAGAGAGGTTCCCGATACTGGGCCCTGGCTGACCCCGCCCAACCACACAGCCAACCGTGCAGGAGGCTCAGGAGGGGAGCAGGGCACTGAGGATTTATAGACAGAGAAAAAGGAGTCCCTGTCATCACAGAGCTTTTAACCAAGCTGAGTGACCTCTTCTTCTCTCGGGCTCAGTGTCCTCATTTGCAAAATGGGGTGGTCTTTTACGTGAATCTAGAGCCAATGCACACATGGCTGAGTCACTCTGAACATGGTACTTCCTTTAATTCATTCAACAAATAGTTATTGAGCATCTGTTACGTACCAGGTATCGTTCTTGGCACTTGGGAAACGTCAGCTACTGATGCCGAGGTTATGGATATCATCCTACTCAATGCCAGTGATTTTCAGGTGGTGGGAAATTTTCCAAACACCGTGTGCCACCTCAAGGCCGTTAGCTGCTCCCAATACAAAGACTAGGAAATACGTGGCTGCTCTCTCAGGAACAGGCGCACAGGTAACAAGGACTACTTTCCAGGAAAGTGTGGTTTCTGCTTCCAAGATATCATTTTCACAAGTACATTACGGCCATCTTCAAGGTCATGTCTAACCCAGCTTATTGTCCTTGAACACAGTCAGGACTTTTTTTGGACTTAATTCTCATTTTTCCCCATGCTACTCACAGGGCATCAAAACCTCGCTCCTTATGAAAAGCGGCACGTCCTTTCTATGACCCAAAACTGCTATCTTGACCCTTCAAGGAGTATTCACTCATCTCGTGAGTGCAGAGCGTAGCTTTCTTCAGTCATTCACAAGCTCACGCTAGGTCCTCGAGGACTTGCAGCCTGGAGGGACGGAGACGAGCAGATGGTCGTGGGCCAGAGAAGGCCCGTGGGGCTCTGGGAACACGAGGGCAAGTGTCAGACCCATACAGCTATGGGAGTGGGCTAGGTAGAAAATGGCAAGAACATGTTTGCCAAAGAAACTGAGCTGTGGAATGTGCTTCAAATTGTATAAATGTGGTGGAGGTGAGAGCCCACTGGGCTTCGAGTTGTTCCATCAGGAATTAGGTTACGGTCCATAGCTTACAAGACATGTGTGGCTTTGGAGAATTCTCCTAACTTCCCAGAGCCTACATTCTTGCTCAGCTGTCAATAAAATAGGAGCTAGTGTGTAGCACTTACCAACTGCTGCCATGAACGGCTGTTCTAAGTGCCTTACAAATGTTAACTCATTTCAGACTCACAGTGACCCAATGAGTTGAGCTGCATTATTAGTTCCATTTTATAGACGAGAAAAACGGGACACTGAGAGGTTAAAGCCAAAAGTCTTTGGAGCCGGTAAATGGTGGCAAGAAGCTGGACCCAAGCGTTGGGGCACCAGAGCGCACGCACTTGACCACCAGGCCATCCCACCTCTCAAGGAGAGGGTAAGGTGCATGGAGCAATCAGGAGATGCAAACACACCTTTAGAGACTCCAGAATGGAAGAAAATATTTTCATTATGATATTGGTGATGAAAACATATTTAAAGCTGAGTCAAGGACATCCTCTTCCATCAACTACCGAACAGCTAGCAAGGACATTAAAGGTGAGAAAGACAAACCCACAACAAACAGCATCGTACTGAGGAGCTCCAGACGAGAATTTCCGGGTCCATGTCGGCTCGCACTCCACAAAAACATGCCCCTTTGGATTTATAGGGGCAGGCTGCCCTGTATCGCACTCTGGGCCTCTGACACTCACCCCCTCCAAAGCAGACGCGAGAGGGCTTCTCTCAGCCCCGCTTCGCAAAGTCTCCCTCCTTGGGAAGAACTTGATCATTTATGTCAAGCACAGAGACCAGGGCCTCCATCAAGCCCCAAAGATGGCACTGAGCATTTGGCTAAAAAAATAGATACATGAATGAGCCCCACAGTCCACCAACCTTATTAGGAAAAATCCCACCCATGTTAAGGATAAACATACCCAAAACGAAAAAGACGATTGCTAAAGCTTTTGCACTGGAGGCACACGCCATTCTAGAATACAGCACACGTGGAAAGAACCTCAGTTTAGTTCAGGGAATGGCGATATTGAACCCAGCTCCACTGGACCCATTCTACCCAGCCTCAGAGAAGGAATATCCCAAGGGAAGTGTTATGGGTTGAACTGTGTCCCCCCCAAAAGTTGTCAAAGTGCTGACCCCCAGTACCTGTGAATGTGACCTTATTTGGAGATAGGCTCTTCAGGGAAGGTGATCAAATTAAAATGAGGGTAGATTCTAATCCACTGTGATTGCTGTCCTTATGAAAAAGGGAAATGTGGACACTCAGACAGCACAGAGGGAAGCAGTGTGGAGACCCAGGGAGGCCGCCACGTGGACATTGAGGTGATACAGCCGGGAGCCAGGGAGTGCCAAGGATGGCCAGCAAACCACCAGAAGCAAAGGGAATGATATGGAAAAGATTCTTCCCCAGGGCCCTCAGAAAGGACCAACCCCGCCGGCACCTTGAGCTTGGACTCCTCGCATCCAGAGCTGCGAGACAGTGGATGTCTGTTGTTTCAGCCCCCCAGTGGTACTCTGTTATGGCCGCCCTCGAAGACTCACACAGGAAGTAATGGCAAAGCAACAAACCTTCCCACGGCTCACCTCGGCCTGACATCCGCCCCAGCCAATCTCCCAAGGGAAAGGAAGAGCATTTCGGTGCGGGCAAAATGGGCGGGCTTTCAGAGAGGCTTGGTCACGCCAACACAGCCTCAGTGAGCTAGTCCAGGCCTGGCTGAAATAAGGTCTGAGGGTAGCGGTTATTACCACTCCAGAAAGAGTTCAAGTACCAGTATTGACAGGTCTCCTTCATGAAGCAACAGCAAAGTTGCTCGAACAATTACAAAACTCACCATTCGAAAAAAATTCTAATAAACTCTGAATATGGCTGTGCGGAGCTAGGGATAGAGGCCTGCAAGAGGGGCACAAGGGTGGAGGAGGCAGAAACATTCACTGCTTTCTAAGGAGCACCATAGACCTTAACACCCTGGAATCCCCACAGAATCCAGAAGCCCAGAATCTGAAGAGGACCCTAGAAGTTACCTTGTTAGGGGTATGCTGGTAAGGTTCACACATTCACTTATTCATCCATAGACTTATTCCACAAATCTCTCAGGCCTCCTATAGCCCAGGCACTGTGTCACTATGTAACATTTATATTAGCAACCTTGGCCGAAACTAACAGAAATCCAGTTCAGGCCAAGGAGGGTTTGGTCCAATGCACAGGACTACTGTGTGATCAGTTGTGCAGGTTGTTCACTGTACAATCCTAGAAGGTGGCCTGTGAGCATCAATTGCTGTATTTCAACAATTTTCTAGAAGATGGCAGAAAAGTGTCTGATACGAACAATATTGATATCAACAGAGCAATTTCCTGATAGATGGAAGTAAATCATCTTAAGAAAGGGAGATTTCTTCAAGTTCACCCAATGGCACCATGTGGGCTGGCCCTGCCATGACCACAGCCTAGAAAAAGCTGGGAAATAGCTGGGTCTTAGGTATGCCTGGTATTGGGAGTGCCAAAATGTTTCCATCTCCTACCTCTGCTTTTGTCAGAATGTCAGCTTGACCCTTGTTCATTAGCAGAAACATGGCTATCAACAGCTCTGAGATCCTACAGCTAATAGTGTCAGCTCTCAGAAAGAGAGAGAAACTCTCTAATGCAGGTGTTGTAAGTCTTAAAAAAAAAAAGCCCTAAAAGGTTAAAGGATCTAGTGGTCCAATCTACAGTGGGGGTTCACTCCTGAACTGAGGCCAGAGGGGCAGCATTTTGATGGGCCCAGAGTGGATCAAGTGCCCAGGAAGAAAGAGCTACGTATGGCCACAGGGACACAGCCATGTCAGAATAGGAATCCCCATGGGAGCCTTTGGAGCAGGAGGGGCAGTTCCCCTGGAAAGAGGGGTGTGAGGCAGAAACAACCCCAAAGAAGTCTACCACCATAGCTAAAGCTACCAAGAACCCTTGGTAGGACTGAGCACCGTGCAAAACAACCTGCACACACATGGAAGCATTCCAGATATTAATACATACCTGCATGCATTGTGTCACTCAATCCTCTCCGCAATAGACTGAGTAGCTGCTCCCATTGTACAGATGAGGAAATCGAGGCTTAGAGTCGTTGAGTAACTCTGCCCAAGATATATAACAGATCAGAAGTGGAAGGGTTGGGATCCCAATCCAAGGCTTCCTACAGCCCAAACCCATGTTCTTGATCCCTCTGTTATGTTATTTAAAGAACTCCCAGCCCTTGAGAAGCTTATTCATGCATTAAAAAAATGTCTGTTGAGCACCTACTAAGTGCAAGCACTGTTCTGGGCACTGGGGGTAGAATGATGAATAGGATAAAATCCCTGCCCTCAAGAGGCTTATGGGGTGTGATGGGTGGGGGGGGGCAGAAGTTATGGACAGTAAACAGATGAACTGAGGAGTCACTCCGGGGAAGGTGGGAGGTAGTGTCAGAATTGCCTGGGCTTATTTTCCAAATTTAACAAATTTTCTGTTTCCAAGAGATTCTAATCTGTTCTCACCTAAGGAACATGCACACCTCCCTACACACACACTCAGAATCACATTTTAAGGAGTTACTGTTGCTTAGGGCAAAGTGTTCCATCCCATGGAAATGCATGGGGATGAAAAATGAAAAATGAAAAATTCAAGGCAGTGGCTCCTTGGAGCCAGCGTGGGGGGGAGGGCAGCAGGGATGAGATTGGGGGTCTCCCACATAGATCAGCAGTGCTTATCATTTTAAACTGGGTGTCTTGCAGAGGAGAATTTCTTAGAGTTTCCCTGTATTTTTCCAAAATAGTTCATAATAATTGTTTAAAGGGCCTATTCTGAGTGTAGTGCTGAGTTTCCTCCAGGTGACTACTTCTCAACCCTCTCTGCTCCGCAGATCACCTCCTTGGCTCCCACCCTGAGAGCTCGTGGAAGATACGAGCCGATGGGTGGTTAAGATACGATGGGTAGTTGAGCCCTGTTGCTAGAAATTAGCGTCGGCATGAACAGGGTGCAGCCCAGGTGAGGGTGGCTTTTCAACGTTCCTCAGGATCCTCATGTGCAGCCAGAGTGCTCTGGCTTCTCCAACTCCCACCTCCCAAAACCTCAGTTTCCCTCTCTGTAAATAGGGATACTGTCTCCGTACTGTATACGACGGTTACGAGGCTTCACTAAGGTAATGCATGGAAAGCCCTCAGCACAGGAACTGCCAGAGAGTAAAATCTAGGTAAACGGTAGCCATTATCACTACTATCTGCAAACACACCCCATCTATGACAAACCCTACACGGAGGCTGTCCTGCCCACCTTGACAAGGACAAGTCAAATCTCACCTCTGCCGTGAAGCTTTCCCAGTCTCCTCCTCCTGATCGGACTCGGTTGGGGTAAAGCACACGGTGTTGTGGGATCAGGGAGCTCCGCGATGACTTGCCACCTGATCTGTCTGGTACTGCTGTCATTTGTTTGTACACCTTCTCGGTCACCTATCAGCTCTCCTGTTACCTCCTGCAGTAGAGACAAGAGATGTGCCCCCCCAGCTCCTCCCTCAAGGAAGGGCTTGATGCCCAGCCACAGGAGGTGCCCAGACAGGCCATGGCCAGGGCTTGAGACTTCTTCTCTATCATTTTCTGACGACTTACACTCACTACACATGTGATGGGAAATTGTATGGCAACTAACCAGGGAGCTATCTTCTCGACCTTCTCTGGCTTCTGTATAAACAGGCAGCTTCCGGAGCTCTTCTTCTCTAGAGAAACTGCTACACAGTGAGGACAGAGTAAAACCTTATTGTATGGACCTGGCTTTGCACCAATTCTGTCTATCCCTAAAACACTTTCCCCCCACTGTCATGGAAATGGGCACAAAGATCGCTTTGTCACACCGAGTGTTATTTAACGATAGCATTTGTAAGGTAGGTACCTGTTCCTGTTAACATTTCACAGCTCAAATGCAGCCCCTCCCAAGAACTTTTCAATCCTAGAAAGAGCTGAGTTACAAGCAAATAAAGAGAAGGTTCTTAAACTGTAGGGAAAGAGAGAGACATCTTCACATCCCCCTCCCCAGTCCCTCTTCTCTTAGATCCCTTTGTGAATTTTGTTACATCATCTGGTTGTGACTCGTCTTCAAGTCACACAGGAGGAGCCTGCCTGACACACAGAAGGCTCATGACTTGTGGTTGTGATTGTCTTTGGACCATTTCTGCCAGCTATAATGGGGACGCTGGAGCTGGCATGGGGCGGGTGGAGTAATGACTTCACAAAGGAATAAAGCTTTTCTCACCTCCCCTGCAGTGCGGTGTATCCGATTATGCACATAATCAAACACACTCCTCTGGAAGGCAATTCTCTCATGAACACGGGAAGGTGTGTCATTATAACCAAAGCCACGAAGCTCTGTGGCTACGCGCCATGGGCGGAAGATGGGCATGGCTTTGTATCAGTGGCATGTAGAAGCCCCTTTCAATAAGGTGCCTTTAAGCAATAGCTTGCATCCTATCCCTTCCTCTCATTGATCTTTTATTGATTCCCCAGCCCTTTGTTACAAACAATGCTGACCCACCTGCACCCTGTAGTTACACAGTAAAAATAATAACAAGATAATAGAAATCATTTTTTAAGAAGAGTTCACAATAATAAAACCATCTGATGCCCCTTCTATTGATATGTGCTAAGAAGAGGAACGCCCTTGTCCTACTCCTGCATTGCCCTATTTTTGTACTGTACCTCCAAGGATTTTCCTTGACAGCTTTCCCTAACCATCTCCTTGAAATGAGCCTGCGGTCTCCTGTCACCACTCTGGTGCAGGTAAGAGCTGTGCCACCCAGTTTCCCCTTCCCGGAAGGACCTGCTTCCCAGCTGCGGAGAGTGAAGGAGACAGTCACCACTGTCGGCTCCTTCCAGGTCCGCCGGAGTCTCAGAGAAGCACCTTGAATGAGCTCAGGCCCTTCCTGGGGCCTCCTCCGTCTGATGACCAGCAAGGCAGGGGTATAAATGCCTGGCCATTTCTGCCCAATATAGCCAACTCTGAGAGTCAGTGTTCACTCCAGAGTCATTGTCAGCCACGCTATGGTAGGCCCGAGGCCAAATGCTCCCTTTCTAATCCTACTTTCTCCCCCATCCTTTCACTGGTGCTGATCCTTAATAAACATCTTGTGTATGCTTCCACCCCACAATAACACATTAGTCTTTTTTTAGCCATGGAAACCACCAGCTGGAGGCAGCGCTCACACCGGTCAAGACTTCTGAATTCTACCAAATAAGAACGAACAACTCTTATTAAGAAAATTAATCACCAGTCCAACTATGCTAGGGTCGCTTGCACCAAACCAATCTACCTGCCAAGAAGAATGATAAAAGCTGGGGGGAAACAAACTATTTGAAAGCATCAGAGAAAAATCAAGGTAAGTAGGAGTTGAGGGTCCAAGATCTTGGAGAACTGGGAAGCACATATTGAAGTGAGCCAGGCTTTACTCTGCTCTTCTTTCCTGTAAGAGCATTTGCCAGTTCACAACAGAAGGCATAAAGGCAGAGACCTGAGCAATGACCTAGAGCATTGGACAGCCCCACGGTATTGGGAAGATAAAAGCTGGAATTCAAGGATACCAAAGTGGTATGACTTATGACTCAAGAAATCAAGATCCTAGAGAAAAGAGAACCTCAACAAAATAAGCCTAAAAGTCTGTGTCGCTTTTGCTCTTGAAGTATGTACTGAACCTTAAGCAGCCCTGAAATGCGGGCTGGGGAACCAAGGAAAATAGCTGCTAAGTGGCTACAGATGTAAATAAATAAACGAATGAATGAATGAGTGAGTGAATAAATAAATAAATAAAATTTTTTTAAAACCCCATCAGTTGTATGGAGCGGAAACACTAAAACTGAAATACAGGCCCACCAAGGAGGACTAGCCTCAGTTATACAACAGACTTTTAGTTGATACACCAGAAGAAGAAACCAAAAATTACACAGCCCAGAGAGAGCCCACACGAAACCTAAAATTGCCTTCAAGCATCCCAATATGTGATTGAATCAAGAGAGTCTGCCCTTAGTCCAATTGCTGGGAAAGAAAGAGAGAGAGAGAGAGGAAGAGAGGGAGGAAGGAAAGGGGAAGGAAGGAAGGAAGGAAGGAAGGAAGGAAGGAAGGAAGGAAGGAAGGAAGGAAGGAAGGAAAAAGAAAGGAAGGGAGGAAGGAAGAATTTTCTCTAGAGATAGATAACATCATCAAGACCCTTAGAATTTTTCAAATATAATGTCCAGCATGTAATCAAAAATTATGAAATATGTCAGGAGATAGGACTAAACAACTGAAAATCTAGAGAAAAAAATAGAAAATAGTTATACTCACAGACAATCCAGATATTTGAGATATTAAACACAGAACTTAACAATGAATGTGATTAATGTGTTCAAGAAAATATATAAAAAGATGGAAATTTCACCCACGAATTATTTTTAAAGGAATCAAATGTAACTTCCAAGAGAAAAAAATGCAATTACAGATATCATGGACTAAAGAAATAGATCTAACAGCAGAGTAGCACATCAGAAGATAAGATTATTCAACTGAAAGATAGATTAGCAGAAAATATAGAGACAGGCATACAGAGGGGAAGAAATTATAAATAACCCATGGGTCAAAGCAGAAATCAAAACGAAAATCAGAAAACATTTTAAAATGAAAGACAATAAAATTCAACATCATCAGAACTTGTAAAATACAACGCAAGTGTATTCAGAGGGAAACTTCTAGTTTAAACACACATTCTAGAAAATAATGGAGGCTGAAAAGCATTTACATAAGCATCCAGCTCAAGAAGCTAGAAAAATAGCAAATTAAGCGCAAGGAAAGTACAAGGGAGAAAATATAAACAAATTGGACGAACTGACTTAAAACCATAATTTAGCAAAAGTGACACAAGGATTTAGAAATCTGAATAGTCTGTATCTATTTAATAAATTGAATTTATAATTTAAAACTTACAAAGAAAATTCCAGACCCAGATAGCTTTATCAGTTAATTTTTCCAAACATTTAAGAAAGAGATAACACCAATCTTATACCAACATTTCCAAGCTCATTCTGTCAAACCAGTGTAATTTTGAAAGTAAAACCAGATAAGTATATCATAAGAAAAAGAATGCAAGCCAACACCTCTAATAAACATAAACTCAAAAGCCTTTTTAAAAATGTTTACTCAGCAAAAACACAGACAAATCAAATCCAGCAATATCTGAAAAAGGAAAATACATCACAAACAACTTATTTTAATCAAAGAGTAAAATGTGGACTTTAAATTTGAACACCAATCAATGTATTTATCACACTGACAAAAAAAAAATACTGAAATGTGTAATCATCTCAATAGATGCAAAAAAAATTTTTTTTCAATAATATCCAGTACCTGTTTGTCATTTCAAAAAGCATGCTAGAAATAAATTTTTTTAATCAAGCAGGAAATTAAAAGGGAAATTTCTTAATATGGTAACAGGTATCTACTTCCAAAAAATCTATCATGCATCATACTTATAATGGTGAAATATTGAAAGTTTTACCTTGAGATGAGGAACAAGAGTACTGCTCAACAGGAAACTCCTTGAGGTCCTCACTAGTATTATAAGGCAAGAAAAAGAAATATACAATATGAAGAATTAAAAGGAAGATATTAAACTGTCATTATTCATAGATACATAGGTGGTTACATATAAATTCCAAAAATAATCTACAGATATGGAATTACAAAAGCCCCCAAACAATCAAAATAATCCTGGGAATAAAGAACAAATCTGGAGTGGGGAGGGGGGAATGGAAGGATGGGGTAACTGGGTGATGGACATTAAGGAGGGCATGTGATGTATTGAGCACTGGGTATCAGATAAGGCTGATGAATCACAGACCTGTACCTTTGAAACCAATGATACCTTATACGTTAATTAATTGAATTTAAATTACAAAAATAAAACAAAATAAATGCTTGAAAACAAACAAACAAAAAAGAACAAATCTGGATTAGCACACTCCCTGATTTCAAACTATACTACAAAGGTACAGTAATCAAAACTGTACAAAAAACACATAGATCAATGGAACTATATAGAGAGCCCAGAAATTAAGCCACGTATATATATATGGCCAATTAATTTTCAACAAAAGAGGCAAGAATATACATGGGGAAAATCAAGAAATAGTGTTGGGAAAACTGGACAGCTACATGCAAAAGAATGAAACTGGACCACTATCTTATACCATATACAAAAATTAACTCAAAATGGATTGAAGACTTGAACATAAGACCTGAAACCATATTAATCCTAGAAGAAAACATAGGCAGTAAGCTCCTTGACATCAGCAATGTTCTTTTAGATCAGACTCCAAAGGCAAGGGAAACAAAAGCAAAAATAAACAAATGGTACTAAATCAAACTAAAAGCTTCTGCACAGCAAAGGAAACCATAAGACAATGAAAAACCAACTTACCGAGTGGGAGAAGATATTTACAAATCATATATCCAATAAGCAGCTAACATCCAAAATATTTAGAGAACTCATACAACTTAATAACAACCACCACCACAACAAAATAAGCCATCCGATTTAAAAGTGGGCAGAGATAGACATTACTAGACATTTTTTCCAAAGAAAATATATGCATGGCCGGCAGGTACATGAAAAGATACACAACGGGCGCCTGGGTGGCTCAGTTGGTTAAGCGACTGCCTTCGGCTCAGGTCATGATCCTGGAGTCCCTGGATCGAGTCCCGCATCGGGCTCCCTGCTCGGCAGGGAGCCTGCTTCTCCCTCTGACCCTCCCCCCTCTCATGTGCTCTCTCTCTCTCTCGTTCTGTCTCAAATAAATAAATAAAATCTTTAAAAAAAAAAAAAAGAAAGAAAAGATACACAACATCACGAATCTTCAGGGAAATGCAAATCAAAATCACAATGCTATATCACCTCACACCTGTCAGAATGGCTAGTATCAAAAAGACAAGAAATAACAAGCGTTGGCGAGGATGTGGAGAAAAGAGAACCCTCATGCACTGCTCGTGGGAATGTAAATTGGTGCAGCCACAATATGGAGATTCCTCAAAAAAGTAAACCCAGAACTACAATATAATCCAGCAATTCCGCTACCATCTATCCAAAGAAACTGAAAACACGGGGCGCCTGGGTGGCTCAGTCGTTAAGCGTCTGCCTTCGGCTCAGGTCATGGTCTCAGGGTCCTGGGATCAAACACTGCATCAGGGTCTGTGCTCCGCAGGAAGCCTGCTTCTCCCTCTCCCGCTCCCCCTGCTTGTGTTCCTGCTCTCGCTATCTCTCTCTGTCAAATAAATAAATAAAATCTTAAAAAAAAAAAAAAACTGAAAACACTAATTCGAAAAGATATATGTATCCCTATGTTCATTGCAGCATTATTTACCAAGTGTCCATCAATAGAAGAATGGATAAAGATGTGGTACTTAAGTACAATGGAATGTTACTCAGCCACAAAAAAAAAACGACCTTGCCATTTGCAACGACATAGATGGACCTTGAGAGTATTACCCTAAGTGAAACGTCAGACAGACAAATACTGACTAATTTTACATTTTACGTGTGCAATCTAAAAAATAAAACAAATGAACAAACAAAACTTAACAAAACCTAGACAGATAGACACAGAGAACAGATCGGTGGTTGCCAGAGGGGTGGAGAGTTATAGGGGGAGTGGGGAGGGAGATTGGAAATGGTAAAAGGGATCAAGAGATACAAACTTCCAGTTGCAAAATAAGTAAGTCATGGGGAATATAGTCAATAATATAGTATTAACTTTGTATGGTGACAGATGGTAACTAGACATGTGGTGATCACTTCACAATGTATACAAATGTCAAATCACTATGTTGTACAACAGAAACTAATATAGTATTGTATGTCAGTTATACCTCAGTTAAAAATTTTTTCCAATGAATAATTGATTTTATCAAGGTCAGCAATAAAAGATCAATATACAAAAATGGATTGCACTTCCTATATTAGAAGCAAAAGATAAGAAAATGGAATTTTAAAATGATGCCATTTATAAATATGACTGACTAAAACATCAAATTCTTAAGAATAAATCTAATGAAAGGTATCTAAGATTTTTACCCAGAAAACTATGAAACACTGTTACAGAGAGTACCCTTATGACTAGTCACAGATGGGAAGCATGCAAGTTTTCAAGATGTCAATTTTCCCTGAATTGATATATAGACTCAAGGCAATTCCAATCAATATCCCAGCAGGTTTTTTTCTGGAAATTGATACTGTCTCTAAAACTTGAGTAGAAGTGCAAAGGTCAAGAATAATCAACACAAGTGGAAAGAAAGGGGTAAGAGGGAATGTTCTGGGCAGCTAATAAGGTTCTGCCTCTTATGTGTGTGGTCGTTACACAGGTGTGTCCACATTGTAAAAAAAAAAATTATCATCTTGTGTAATTATGAATTATGTACACGTGTTGTACTTGAATTAAATATATGTGTGTATACATCTTGTACTTGAATTTAAAAGTGTATTTTAAAATTATCACTTAAAAAATTAATCAAATAATGTAAAAGAAGGAATCAATGACCTAAAGACCTGCATCAAGTTATAGGTGGGAGATAATCAAGCATAAGCACCCACCCTGACTAGCCAGCACCAGCCAGCTCTCTCCACCTGTCATCTTTCCAGATCAGATAATAAATATTTTCACCAGAAGAAAGCAGTAATTGCAGCCACACAATTTTTGACTTGAGATTTTCCTGTTTCTGCTCCTAATTTAACTGAAACGTTCTCCTCCCCCTTCCCTTACTCTCTGACCCCCACCATTTCTGTGTCCATCTCACTCCTCTGAAGCCACAGAGAAGAGCAGATTCAGGTAGAAGTAGAGGCAGTTAGAAAATAGATACTTGTAAAGGCATTCCTGCCATTTGTGCCACTTGAAATATTATCCCTTATGAGTTTTCTCACTGAATTAGTGCCATTTAATGTGTGCATATGGCCAAGGGGAAAATATAAAATTGATCAACGAGAACAGGAAAATTACTCTGGAGAATTTTTGTGGCTTTGTGAATTGTTGCTTGACATTGTGGTTTTACCAGATATAATGGCATGATTTACAATTTACAACAGGGCTTGGGCGATGCAGATACAAACATTTTTACTTAAAATACCAGGAGCAGATGGGGAAAAAAAATACAGACTGGACTTGGTCCAGATGCTGAGGATGTTGCCCATCTGACTCCCACGTGAAGGCATAAATAACACCAATTCCTCATCGTCCACGGAAATGCGCGAGAGTCCTCGCAAAGGTAATCCAAACAGTAGATAAATAGGAAATAATTCCTGTATGTCAAATTATTTTGAAGTCTCTGCGTTGCAGTCTGTGGTTCTGCTTGCTTTTTCTTATGGGGATATCTGATGTCCTAGCTATTCATGATATCGCACACAAAATTATGAAATTGCACCACGAAGACAAAATTCTAGAGGAGCGGGGAAGCTAAGAACTAGCTTCCCATTTTTCAGCTCTGTCCCAACATGCAATTCTTCCCAGCCACACATTTCATGCTGCAAATGGGCAATTTCACCTTTCAGACTGATAAATAAGAATCATGGCAAAGAGGGTAGATCTCAAAAGTCCTCCTCACAAGAAAAAAAAATTGTAACTGTGTATGGGGACAGACGTTAACTAGACTTATTGTGGTAATCATTTTGCAATATACACAAGTATCGAATCATTATGTTGTACACCTGAAACCAATATAATGTTGTATGTCAATTATACCTCAATTAAAAAAAAAAATCGTGGGTGCCTGGGTGGCTCAGTTGGTTAGGCGACTGCCTTCGGCTCAGGTCATGATCCTGGAGTCCCAGGATCAAGTCCCGCATCGGGCTCCCTGCTCGGCAGGGAGTCTGCTTCTCCCTCTGACCCTCCTCCCTCTCATGCTCTTTGTCTCTCATTCTCTCTCAAATAAATAAATAAAATCTTTAAAAAAAAAAAAATCGTGAGAGACTATAAAGATCCTGGACCTGGATCTTAGTATCAGGGCTTCCTCCAAGTAGCTCTGTGACATCTGACAAGACTCTCACTGGATCGAGATCTTGATTTTCTGATCAATAAACCTGATGGGAGCTGATCAGATGGTTGCTCAGTCTGACTCTGAGCACCCTGTGGTCAGTTTAAGCAGACCTCTCCTTCCTCTCAGACCACGATCTGTCTTTTCTAGTCCCACTGGCCTCAAAATCATTGTTTCCATTCTGAAAATTTCAATCTTCTAGTTCCTGTGGAACTCCAATTCAGGAGCAGATGGCAACAGTTATAAAAGCAATAAAGAAATTAAGTAAGCAACAGAGATGTTAACGAAGAGATGAAAGCAAGATTTGCCAGAGATAAACTGTAACATAATCTACTTACAATCAATAGAAAGTTGGCTGTATTTCCAATTATCCCGGTATCAGGAAGATGCTCGTCTCCTCTGAGGAAAGACCCAGAGGAAATGGGGTAGAGTGCATTAGGAGGGACAGTGGTTAGAGATAGGGAACAACTTCCTGGGAGCTGCTCAAACTGGAACACATTATAAGAGTTACCTGCCCCACATGTCGGGTTTTTCCCACGTGTATGTTGGCGGGGAAGAAGTGATGATAACCAAATTCTCAAAAGAAGTATACTTTAAAAAAAAAAGGGGGGGGTCAATAAGTCACATGATATTTTTCCATAAAAAGGTAGGGAGAAAAAGGGCAGTGTGAAAAACAATCGATAGGATGTCTCCACTCCAAAAAGGTTAGGAATTGCCAAACTATGGAACCTCCGTCCCTGGGGGAGTCCTTTGAGAATAGACCCCCTGTTGGCCTCTGGGGAATAGTAGGGAATGCTGGGAGGCAAGTAAAAAAAAAAAAAATCACGTCGTTGCCAAACAGATGATTCTCCTTTGGGGACAAAATGAGAGCATGTCCCCGGCAGCATATTCCACAGGTTGCCGACTCTCTCGTAATGTGGTTTGTGAGGAGGTAGCGTGCTCTCTGTTCTTCTGCGCTCACTCCCTGAGCCATGCACAACTCACTTCTCACCTCAGTCCCGGGCCCTGTGGCAGGCACTGACTTCTCAGGGGAAGAGCCCTCATAAGAAGGTTTGAGAATGCCGGAAGCGCTGGTGGGGAGCTCAATGAGAGCATCTCTTCCCTTAGCTCTGTCCCTGGGTGTGGCTTAAGGGATGCTTAGCATCCCAGACTTTCAGGGAAGAGTAAGAAAGCTGTTAACAGAGGCTAACAAATTGTGTGAATTTCTCCAAAGAGAAATTAAGTGGATTACAAGGTAAACTGATTTTAGCAGGTTTCAAAGCTAACGTCAAAACATCTGGGAAGCCCTGCTCAGGGCACAAGGAAGATTTCTTGACCTCATTCTTTTATGTAACTTAGACAAATCACTTAACTTCTCTGGTCTCCGTTTCTACCAGAACCTTTTCCCACCAAGTATTGAGGTATTATACGAAAATGCGTATAATACAAAAGCGTGTCAGAGAAATATTTGCACAAGTGAGAACTAAGGAAAAATATGATTATAAACAGATAAAAAATAATAAAGTTTTAGGGGTATTCACACATAAAACATGGCATCTAGTCCTATTAAGCCAACGGAGAGAGGCTAAAATTTGGCCTCTGAGCTTTCTAGCAGCCAAAGCAGAGACGAAAAAACGATCAGTTATAAAATACAGGCTGTATGTATATAGTGCATAGGAAGCCAATCCTTTCCTTAAACAGATACCTGGAAAGAATTTTTAGAAGATCCTTATATGTGACGCAGGGACAGCATCCTCCACAAAATTCCTCAACCCTAAGAGATCCATGTGGCTCTTAATTTTCCCAATTTCCTACACATAGAATAGGAAAGATATCACTGGTCAACCAAACTCTTTCCATGGGAAATCGTGAAGTTCAACAGAACTGACCCCTAAAAGCCTGAGCACAAGAGATGGGAGTAATCAGGCTGAGGTGGGCTTATGAATGAATATGTCATGCCCACCGTGGAAAATCTTGGCCAGCTTGATGAGGCGTTTAGCAAGACCAGATGAATCCTGACGCTCAGTCTTTTACTTGTGTAAGGAACAAACTTATCTTTTATTTACCACTCAAAGCTCCACTAAGCAGGGCCTATGCCCAACATAAATATTATCTACAGGGCCTCTCACCATAACACACACATAGTAGGTATTTAGAAATATGTTCCCAGGTGATACAATGCATCTATAAATTTCTGTTCTCAACCTAATACTTCAGCATTAGCTATCAGTGAGTCTTCAAAATCATATCATAATTAAACTAAAAAATACACAAAAGCAAAATTCATCACTGTGTCAGGCTCAAAAGACTCCATTTTTACATGCTAAGCTCTGTTACCTAACCTCTAAATCAACCAACTGTTAGATGATGAATGTCAGTATTGATCCAGGCACAGTTTACTGACTTTTCTGAGAGACATTAAGTCTTTAGACATTCTTAGCCAGACCAGTTGGTCTCAAGATTTTGAGCTGGAACACTTTGTTCAAGTAAAATTCTCCTAGAAGGATATATAAAAAATAGCTGAGCTACTCTAGTTGTGGGGGCAGGGAGCCCCAAACACTCACTGCAGTTGGCATCAAAATTGGCCCCCCCCCCGCTCTCCCAAACACACCCACACGGCAACCACCCCAAGTCTTTGAGGACACGAGCTGGCCCAGCCTCCTCTCCCAGGTCAGGGAGCAGGGGAAAAGGAGGCATCCCGCAACTTGCCCAAGGTCACACGGTCTCCAGACCTACAGCCCCGGAACTGAACGACAAGGTGTGCAGAACATGATAGCAGACAAAAGTGAACGTGAGCCAGAAGAAATCACAAGTCAGAGACGTCACTGTACTACTAAGCCTACACGCACACACCAGGAGGTCCCAGGTCCCACCCTGATGTCTTCATCCTCAGGTAAGCCACAGCAGGGGTGCAAAGAGTACATCTTCACAAGGAAAAGGAGGGAGTCCAATGCCAGAAGAAGAAAAGGAACGAAAAGAGAAGTGGAACACCGTGCTCCAACCTTTGAGGACACCGTGTGGAGCCAGGCGACATTCCTCCCTCAAGCGTCTCCCGCGAGGGGCCACAGGAAGCCTCCTCCCTGCCTTCATGCTGGTCACCATCCTTCCTCCTCCCTGCGGCCACCGGTGACTGTGGTCCTGAACAAACCCCCCAAACTCCAACTAATTAAAGACAAATAATTAAACACATTCAGGAGGGGGAAGGTTGGCAGAGCCCCCTGCATTGTGTGACCACCTTGGCACTGAAATGGTTAGAGACCATATCCCTCCACGTTGTCTCCTCTCATTGTGGTGGAGTGCTCTTGAGAACGTTATTAGCTGGGTGTGCGCCTTGCCGTTTTTCCACACGAGGCAGATGGGTAATTACGAAGCTAATAGTCTGATTGAGAGAAATCAGATGCAGTGGTTTGCCCAATTAGATGATACATTAGCTTCCTTCTTTGTAAGCAGCTAATGTGTGAAGCAAAGTGGTATTTTCGAGGGTCAGAATCCTTAAACAAGTGCCGAGTTGCAGATTATTGTATCTCTCTTTTTTTTTCTAATGGAGGAAAAGTGCTAAGTCTTCATTACTAAAAGCATAGAAAATGCAAATCAGCTTCTGAAACAAAAGAGAGAAGGGACAGGCGAGAATATTTGGTGTCCGATGTGTCAACCTACAACATCAATTACATTGAAATGCAATGCATGGCAGCCTAATCAAGGATAGTATAATTGTAATAATTGCGTGCTTTTGTTGGAGAGCTGCTGCTGTTGTTATTTGTCAACCATTTGTTCCTCTCTATTGTTGAGGGGGGGAAAGATTTTTTTTTTTTTTAATGTAACTGGGAGATTGTGTAGGTAATGGGTGAGCGGGCGGCCATCCTCAGAATGTGTATGAGGGGTCTTGCTGCCCTGCTCCGTGGCGGTTCCCGTGGTCCGAGTGAGTCGCTGGGACAGTGATGTGAGCTGGGAGCAGACAAGGGCAAAGTGGCTGGCCATGCCAGGGTGGGCTGCAGCCTCTATCCATGTCCCCGGGGTCCTGGGGCAGAGGCAAGCCAAGCGACGGGCCTGAGGAGGCTGGGAGGAAAGGGGTGCCGGTGGAAAAAGCCTTCCTCACGCCACATCCTTCCTGTCCTCTGTAGCAAACCCTGAGTTCTCCACCTCCTCCTGCTTCTCTAAGTTGGGGCCTCGAGAAGGACGAGAAGGACGTGCTTTGTCTTTGTAAAGGATCACCGCCTGCAGAACTCCCAGTGGGGAATCCTGGTTAAAACACCAACAACGTGGAAGGTGCAGGAGCTGGCGCATTAGCCCAGATGGCACCGTCCCCCAGGGTGCAGATGGGAGCACGAGGACCAACGTTAAACCCCACCTGGTCCCTCACTGGCCCGGCAAGCCCAGCCTCTCCAAGGCCTCCTTGTCCCCCACGCACTGCAGGTTCAAGAATCGCCCTGAGCAGAGCCCGCCCTGTGGAGAGACTCCAAACCAGGATTATCAGCCTCGGGCAGATAGAAAGGCCCTCCGATCACTTCTGTCATATAAACAGATTTCTTCTCCTCTCCCTCCCCCACCCCCACTCACTTCTTCTTCACGTGTATGGGTGTTTCCAAAAACATACTTCTAGAGAAGAGAGAAGAGAAAAAGTCGGCATAATGGGCAACTCTGGGAAGCAAAAGGAAAGAAGACACAAAGCAAAACAAGGATGTTGGTGGAAAGCCGAAGTTGAGCAGGAAAATTCTTCTTAGGAGAAGCTCTCAGCATTCAGATCAGATAAGAGGTTTATTTTCTCACTTCAATTGGTCTTGCCAATAGGTTGAAACAGAGGCACAATGGAAATGGGCTGAAACATTTAACAGAGCTGTTAAATCTCATTCTCCACAGCTAAAAAAGAACAATCCCAGACCGTCTTTACCGAGGGGAGGCTTCATGGGCTGTAGGAGGCTTTGCGTGTATCCCTGACAATCCTGTACATACTCCAAAACTCACACTAATTAAAAGCAAATAATCAAATACATTCAATTTGAAAAGTTGGCAAACTCGTGTGTATTATTGCGTTAGCACCTTGGCATGGAAATGCTCACATCGCGCTAATCTCGTTGTGCAGAAGAGCTCTTGAGCTTGCTATTCACCCAGCCCATGCCCCCTCCTCCCCTCTGCTCCCCTTTGGGCTGCCTCCCCAGGCCCCAGCCCCCTGTGGCTCCCCCATCAGCTCTCCCACATTTAACAGCAAAATAGGAACAGCCACTGGGGCCTCCACAAGGGCCTTTGCTTTCATTTGCATCTGACAGAGGTCTGAGGTGAAGAGGTCCTTCCTCTCCCTGGCTTCTTATTTATTTAGAGAAAGAAGGTCCCCAAGATATGAGGTTTTTAAATAAAGTTTAAAGCAGTAAGCCTTGGCTAAGCCGTCCGCAGTTGCCATCCTCCTGCCCATCCCCCCCACCACCATGCCACCCTCCTGGGGACTCTCCTTGTCAATCTGGTGGCCAAATCTGAGCGACGAGCTGACAACAGAAGAATCCTTCGGATCCAATGCTGCTGCCCCTGGGATTTGAGTTTCTTGGGGGCTGGTTGAGGGATGAGAGGATGGAGTTGCCCAGAGAAATGTGAAACTCCTGCCATCAAGAATGGGGGCGAGATGAGCTCAGACCAGCCAGAATTTTTCTGGCAGATCCGCTACCTGAGGCACATTTGTCTTTCATCCTGGGCCGCTGCCAATCACAGCCTCCCCAGTATCCAGGGCTAGGAGGAAGATGGGCAGCTTGTCCTCAGCTCTGAACAAAAGAAAAACAAATAAAGTCACATTCAGCTGCATGACATTCATGTCAGATGGAAAAGGAGCAGGTCACACGGGCAGTGCGTGGAGCTGGTTGCAGGAGGAAAAGCACGGCTGCCTGAACCCGGAGCTGGGTCTGGAGAGCTCCTAGAAGTAGATGCTTGAAGACACCATGGGGTTTCCTTGCCAGTGAGACTCCTGATTTGTCTGCGGGTGAGGCCTAGAAGCTTCCTTCTGCGAGTCCGAAATTCCAGACCACTTTCCAGTATGTCTCACAGCACAACCTATGGGTACCAGTCAAGAGCATAGACCTAACTGGTGTTTTCATTACTTTGGAAAGAATGCTTTGAGAAAAGCATTAGGGAAGTGTCTTGGTTGAATCCTTTCTGTTGCAGCACCTAGCCAGAACAAAAATGCATTGAGTTCTTGTGAAATCTGACCATGCCCTTCTCCCCCCTCCTGGTCTGGTTCACGGCTTCATCTGCATCTTCTCACTGTTAAAATGACCCCTCTTTCTTTGCCAGGTTTCTGTTCCTTGCTTCATTCACATCTCAGTTACTTGTTCAATCATTCACTCCTAGATATAGTCAGTCAACAAATATTTATTAAGTAATAGGTTCTATTGGTACTATCATCGACCCTGAGAATACAGAAGTGAGTGGGGTTGGATCCACTAATTCCCCTTCTGGGTAGATACCCAAAACAATTGCAAGCAGAGCTGAAGAGATACTTGCACACCCATGTTCATGGCAGCACTATTCACCGAAGCCTAAAGACAGAAACACCCGCAATGTCCATCGATGGATGAATGGATAAATGTGGTCTATACACACAATGGAATATTACCCAGCCTTAAAAAGGAAGGAAATTCTGATATATGCTACAACAAGGATGAACCTTAAAAACATTATGCTAAGTGAAAGAAGCCGGACACAAAAGGACAAATATTGCATGATTTCCACGTACATGAGGTTCCTAGAGTAGTGAAATTCACAGAGACGGGGGCTGGTTGGGGGAGGGCGAAATGGAGAGTTAGTGTTTAGTGGGTCCAGGGTTTCAGTTTGGGAAGATAAAAACATTCTGAAGATGGAGGGTGGTGATGGTTACATGATAATGTTGGGTGTATTTAATGCCACCAAACCTTACGCTTAAAAATGGTGAAAATGGTCAAACTGATGTTATATATATTTTACTACCATAAAGAAGCAAATACAAAAGAAAAACTAATAAGGTGAGTCACAGTCCTCAAGGAACTTGGAGTCTAGCAAGGGAAGAAGGCAGGTTTAAAAAATATACATAGTAAGTGCAATATGGTGAGGTGAGTACTGTGACCACACAAGGCATGAAGCCGAAGTGGAGTTCTGCAGGGAGGCGGCTCCAGAGTCTGCAGACACGGCTGTCGAGCTGTCTCCAGATTGGGTCGTCTGAGCCTCAGTGTCCTCATCGGCAAATGGGGATAATCACTTCCCCCTTTGCTGCAGCCTCCATCTGTCGAGCACCTACCCTGTATCAGGCACCATACTAAGCCCTTCAGTTCATCAAACCTCCCGTCTGACCAATAAAGTAGAAATTTTGCCACCAGTTTCCAAAGAAGAACCAAGATTAAGAAACTGGTGGATGTTCCACAGCCATGTAGCTAGTACACGGGAACACCAGGGTTTGAACACAGAACTTTATGAATTTCTAGCCCATGTATTTCTCACTATGCTAGCAGTTTGCAGACTGTAAAGTCTCATTCAAATTTAAGGGACAGCTAACTCAGAAAAACAAGTCTGGAGAAGAGAGGGGCTATGAGGGTCTCACTGTGCCCCCAAAAAAGATATGTTAGAGTCCTAACCCCCAGTACTTCGAAACGTAACCTTCTTTGGAGATAGCTTCCTTACAGAGGTGATCAAGTTAAGATAGGATATCAAGGTGGACCCCAATCCAGTAGGACTGGTGTCCTTATAAAAAGAGGAAATTTGGACAAGAGACACACACACACGGTGAGAACACTAGGTGAAGACTGGAGTTCTGCTCCACATGCCCAGGAACTACCAGGACCTAGAGAAACACCTTGATCTCCAACTTCTAGCCTCCAGAACTGCGAAAGGATAAATGTTTTTCTAAGCCATCCAGTTTCTGGTACTTGGCGACGGCAGTCTCAGCAAATGAGACAGGAGCCAACCCAGAAAAATTGGGAAGGGGGCTCTTTTGAGGTTTTAGAGAAAATCCACCTAGGGACCCTGGAATGCCTAGCAGACCTCAGGAGAAGGGGGACAGGGAGCAGAGAACTAGGATCCCCATTTTCCTTTCTTGCTATTCGCTGCTCCCCTCACCCATCGGAGACAGCCCTCTTTTTTTTTTTTTTAAGATTTATTTATTTATTTGAGAGAGAGAGATAAAGAGCATGGGGGCGAGGGGGCGGGCAGAGGGAGAGGGAGAGAATCCTCAAGCAGACTCCATGCTGATGCGGGGCTGGATCCCAGGACACTGAGATCATAACCTGAGCCAAAACCAAGAGTCGGACGCTCAACCGACGAGCCACCCAGGCGCCCCTCAAGATAGCCCTCTTTTATTTTTATTTTCATCGCATTTGTAAGTGTTGCTGGAACTTTACCAGCCATCCTGGCTGCCGTTTCACAGTACAGGACTGCTTTATCTTATGAGTCACAGGTGCTGTAGTGCAAAGGTTTTGTACCAGGTCCTGTGCCCCACAGAAGGCACAGGTAGGACCACCGTCTCCCACGTTTTTCTTTTGGGGACCTAGAACTCTAACCTGAAAGCCATACGCTGTCTGAGAAAAACAGGACAGCTCTGGAGCAGGGGCAGAGTTCCGGCCTAAACTGGTCTGGAAGCCAAGGCAAGCGGGAAGCCACGTCCCCTCTTCCAATCCCCCCCGCAGTGGCGAGATTAAGCAGAGGGCTTTGCAAAGGAACTCCAGGAAAATACTGATAAATTGAAGAGCAATCGACAAGGCACTCAGGCTCCCTCCCTGAGCTCCACCTAGCCCCCTAAATTTGTGTCAAATCTTCTCTTTTGTCCCCCTCAACTAAGCCCATGTGCGAATGGAAATGTTTTTGTGCATTAAAGAAAATCAATGACAACATCTCAAAAACAATTTCAAGCTCCTCTTCCTCCCACAGGGTGGCAAAGTCAGACCCTGCAGTGCTGTACAAGGGTCCCAAGGAGAGCCAAACCCATGTGGGTGGCAGAGTTCCACTAGAACAGAGTCACAGATGCTCACTTCTCTCCTAACACAGGCCACCGTTCCATAGAGCCAGCCAGCCTAGGAAAATGCTAACTCTCTTCCCATAGTCCTTAAGTTGCAGTCCTCAGTTGATTTCTGTGCAGTTTTTGTCCCTGACCCAAGTGTGGGGCATCTTTGGATGCAGCAAGATGTGAGCCCTGAGGCAAGGGAGGGGGGAGGAGGCTAATGGAAACTGTGTAAGATTTAGGGTCAGTAGATCTGGATTCGAACATCAGCTCTGCCACTAGCTCGCTGTGCAACCTTATGCCAGTCACTTAACCTCTCTGAGTCTCAGTTTCCTCCTCTTTCAAGTCCGGATGATCACACAGATCTTGCCTGGGTATTTTAAGTAGGAAATGAGGTCATAAAATATAGGAACTGGTACCCAGTAAGTGCTCACTAAATGGCTGAATACCGCTATCATGTTGATCACTAAGGAAGGAGCTGAGGCCAAACCAGTTGCCCACTGACCCCCTCCCACCCCAACCACAGCCGCACCCAGGCAGATAAAACAGGCAGTGTGACCACTGTGCTGTTGGCTGAGGGAGAGCCCTCAGAAGCACCTGCAGGAAGGGTGCCGCCTTTGGAGGTGATGGACAGCGAGTTTCAGCCTCCAGTAGACAAAGAGATTTATTCTTAACAACTAAAATAGGCAAACGCGTGCAGTCAGGCCAGGAAGAAGGGGGGGAGGGGTGAGGAGTCACACTGCGGCAGATGTCTTGGCTGGGAGAGAAAGTTCTAGAGAATGCGCTGTGGGTTGGGGAACAGGGGGGCTTGGGCTCAGTTCAGAACAGCCCAGCTCCCTTCCAGACGTGAAACGAGAGCAGCATCCAGAGGGATCCCCGGGAGACCCCGGCGTGCAGGGCCTGGCAGCCCGGCTGCGGGGGGCGGGCGGGGGGAGCCGCGCATGCTCGCCGTTCTGGGAAGCACAGTTGGTGCACCTGAGCGAGCTGGAAAACCCTCGCCCCTGGGGAGGAAAAAGAAGATGGGATTTCTCCTGGGGTCAGAACAGGACCCCGCTGGCCAGAGACAATGGCTCCAAGAGCCTCAACAACCCCACCGCTGTTGACGAGGGAACTCAACACCCCGGAGATCGGAGATCGGCGTGTGAAATCTGCGCTGGGGAAGACAGTCCTCATTTAGCAGAGAAAGCGCGGCGCTATCTATGTGTGAAAGCTTTTTTAACACTGTTCCCTGCTCTCCATATGGCAAACTTCACCCAAATTAGGAGGAACTGATGAACAAAACTCCAGCAACTGGAAAATGAGAGCGAGCTCCAAGAGCCCATCCCAGAGGCAGCCCGCGCTGCTCCCCGCCCCCAACCCACCCTCAGCAGGGCCCCACAGGGCAGGGTGTCTGGCCTCCTTATCCTCACAGCAATACAACCTCCCCTGGGTCCCCAGATGCTCCCCGCGGGGCAGGGCGAAGCGTGTTCCCTCTCCGTGGATGAAAGCGCCGTCTCCAATAGTTAAAAAAACAATAGCCACCATTTCTTGTGCATTCACTGCGTCCTAGACAGCATACCGGGTGCCTGGCTCATATTATTGCAGGTGTCCTCACCAGAACCCCGTGACAAGGTGTCTTTATGCCTATTCAAGGTTGGCAAAATTGAGAATCAGGTTGCCTTTTGCGCAAGGCGGCACAGGAAGATTCAGAGGCAGACTGATTCAAGCAAAGTCTAGATGCTCAGGTCCACCCTCCGCTTCTCCAGAGCTAGCCCAGGAGTGGGGTGGAGGCTTGGCTCCGACGCAAACGGAGAGGAGGCTCCCACTGCGGCTGGCAGGGAGCTACACCCCTGCCCCTCAGTCAGAGGGCAAGGGCGAGACACTCCTGGGCTCACAAGAGGGGTGGGGGCAGGGGGGTGGATTTGTAGGGGCCACAGAATCAATGACTCAGAGGCCGTGAGGCCTGGAGGGAAATTTAATGACCTATAGCATTCCCTCTTGGAAAAGCCAAGGGTCAGGGAGACAAAACTGAATCACATGGCAAAGGGATGTAGTAAAACAGCTGGGTGCCAACTACCCGGTGTTTGTCCTACAGACTTCCATGAAAGGAACTAACCTCCCTTGTCAGTCTCCTGCCTGCCTCTCCCTAGTCCTGTCCACCGCGGAGGGGCGCCTCGGGAGAGGGGGCCGACTTTGTCTGGACTCCTGCTGCTTCCCTGGGACCACCCTCCGCCCAGCTGTCCCACCTTCGTGCTCCCTTTCCTGACCTCGTGTGACTGCAGCAATTCCTGATCGTCCTCGCACTGGCACCCTTCTGCCACGGCCCCTCCAGCCACATCCCTGTTGGCTTTTCCCCGGGGCCTGGGGGCCATGCCTGCCCCCCATCTCTCCTTCCAGCCTCCCTGGCGCAGTATGGCCAGTTGAAACGAAGCTCGATGCAAAGATGTTTAGAATGTTTATCTCGGCGATTGTATTATTTACAGCAACTCCGCGCTGTGCCCGGGGCATTGCGTGGTTTGAAAGACGCTATACAAACTAAATTTGTGTGGCATTGTTTGTTCTTCCACATTCGGCGAGACAGAACCAATCTACTAATCACTGTTTTTGCTCCTCAAATCAGGGACGCTCCATTTTGTGTGCATGGTGGCTAATCTGGAAATAAAGATTCGTAACAAATGTATAAGGAGCTCTGGAAGCAGTCGGGGCCTGATGAATGAAAGAGGAAAAGACAGTCGAGGGGAGGTCGGTGGGAGCCCCATGGTCCCTCCAGCAGGGACAGCTGCCCATCCCCGGGGTGATGGGAAGTGCCACATCTCATCTCCGTCCCCGGCAGACAGAACGGGCCCCAGGGAGCACTGTGCCCCAGACCTGCGCCGGGTCAGCTGCAGTCCGCCCGCAAGCCTCCCTGCCGCCAGGTCTTCGCCCCAAGGTCAGGTTCTCGGGAGCTGGGGCTGACCCTTTCGGAACATAAGCTCTCGAAGGGCCGTGGGGGAGGAGAGGAGAGGATCACACCAGGGGTAGGAATGACCACGTACACACCCGAGTCTGTTCAAGGACATGACAGGAGCGGAGCGGAGGGACAGTGCCTGGGAGTTCTGGAGCCATCCAGCTGGTCTGCAGCACTACTGAGTTTGCACTGAGCTAACCCTGGCCCCTCGCCCAACATGCAGGACCAGGGCTTAAGCAGCCTGTGTGCCGCCCCAGCTGAGGCGCGACCCCAGGGATTGGCCAAACTGGAACCCGTAAGGTCTGCACCAGCACGTTCCCCTGGGAAAGGGAATGCATCTGGCTTCATAGCCCAGCCCCAGCTTACTGGAAACAGGGCCACCCTCTCATTTTCTCCCTCCCCTTTTACCTGCGCACTCACTTCATGACCTGCCACGCTGCTCACTGCCTCCTTTCCCCAGGTAACCTACACCTGTGGCATGCCCTAACTTTTCCCGTCAGCTTGCCCAAACCGTGGGCATGCTTCAGTGTCCAAATCAGACACCGTCACTTTTCCTATAACGCCTTCCATAATCCCTCCCACTCCAAGCAAGATTACACAGTCACCATTAAGCCCCAGCTCCTCAGTTTGTATCTCTACAGAACGGATCCCACCGTAGCCCATGAAGCAGATGTGTGTGGGTCTGTCCCCACCGAACATAAATTCCTGGGGGACAGAGATCTGGCGTGGTCTTGTCTGCAGCACTCCTTTACCGCCAGCATCCAGCAGAGTGCCTGGTGCGGTGAGTGTGATCCCACTGGAGGACCCAGGTCATCCCTGCAATCGGTATTCCCCGCGATGTGGGGCCAGGTGGGCAGTAAAGGGGAGATGGTCATGGAAAACCCGCTCATGGTCCAAGACTTCACTGACTTCTCTTCTCCCTTCCAGAGACTTCCCTGGCACTTTCCAGGTTGTTCTAAAAGTTAACAATTCCCAAATAGTTCACATTCTCTTCATTGCCAAGTTGGAGCATGTTGTCTGCCAAGTTAAATTGTGGCCGAGTCGCTCAGCAATTTAACTGGTCTGATGCACGAGGCCTCATCATCCATTACCAGGAGCATTTAGAAGCGAGGTAATTACAGGCTGCATTCCTGAAGCCTGAGGCTCCGCGGCTACAATCCTGGAGTTTATTATAATAATAGTGATGGGGAGGGGTCCCAGAGATTCCATTTCCAGACTGTTCAGATTGGCACTAAAGAGCCCCAGAGGAAGGGATGGTAGACGCCACTGCTCCTCTCAAGGTCAACTCCACCCCAAGGAGGAGGCCCTGGGCTAAGCTACCCCCACCCCCACTCTCCTTCACCACTGGGAATGAAGTTGTCCAAAAGCAGAAGGGGTTCCCTCGATTTCTCCTGTCTCTAGCACCAGCCTTATCCCATGAGAGATGGCACAGAGGAACCCACTCTCTTAGCTTGTCACCAACAGATTCAGGCTGAATCATTGCTCTGGAATGAGCTGTAGGACAAGGGAAGCCTTACTGTGATTACAAAGCAAGCACCAGAGAGCAATTACTGAGTTTTCCAGATCTCACTTTTTAAAATGCATATACCCAGTTGAGGAAAAAATCCATTAGGTCCCTAATTATAGTATGATTAAGTTGGTATAAATTAGTATAACAGATTCTTTCCACCTCACTGGAGGGGCTTCAGTTTTTTAAAAACCATTTGATTCCGGGTGCAGGATAGGAATAAACTCCAGAGAAGAGGCAAGAAATAACCACACGGTGTTTGCTCATGGTCAACCTTGAATTAATAACGTAGTTAATTAATCAATAAATCAACGAGTTGTTGATTAAGTCAATGAATGGGCTGTTGGATAGAACAGGTCTTATTTGATCGTTCTACCTTTTCAGATGGAGCAAGCCAGTCTGAATCTCTGGTCCCAAGCCAGCCCAACATGTCGGCAATCCCAGGGACCTCAATGGGCAGAGCACCATTGGGTGTGGGAAAGTTGCAGAAGGGCTGCTCAATAAAGCTGGAGAGGAAGCTGTCCTGAGGTTTTCTGGGTTATAAAGAAAGACCCCTCCTTCCCCCCAGAGCACTGCCCAAACCCCACTCCTGCTTCCAGTTATGCATTCTGAGCCAGGGTGAGTCTTCAAAAGTCTTTCAAAGATTTGTACATGGTTACCAAGGAGATATTGCAGGTTCAGGTCCAGACCATCACAATAAAGTGAATATCACACTAAAGTGAGTCAAATGACTTTTTTTGGTTTCCCAGTGCATATAAAAGTTATGTGTACTATACTGTAGTCTAGTAAATGTGCAGTAGCATTATGTCTGAAAAAACCATGTGCACATCTTAATTTAAAAATACTTTATTGCTAAAAAATCCTAACCATCATCTGAGCTTTCAGAGTCATAATCTTTTTGCTGGTGGAGGGTCTTGTCTCGATATTGATGACTGCTGACAGATCAGGGTGGGGCTTGCTGACGGATCAGGGTGGTTGCTGCTGATGGATCAGGGTGAGGGTTGCTGAAGGCTGGGGTGGCTGCGGCCATTTCTTAAAATAATACAATAATGAAATTCGCTATATTGATTGAATGATTTCTGTAATATGCTATGCTGATTAACAGCATTTTACCCATTTTTGAAAGAATTTCTTTCAAAATTGGAGTCAATCCTCTCCAGCCCTGCCTCTGTTTTATCAAATAAGTTTATGTAATATTTTCAAGCCTTTGTGGTCACTTCAACGATCTTCACAGCATCTTCACCAGGGGCAGATTCCATCTTAAGAAATTACTTTCTTTGCTTATCCATAAGAAGCAGCTCCTCATCTGTTCAAGTTTGATCATGAGATTGTAACAGTTCAGTCCCATCTTCAGGCTCCACTTCTCATCTGGTTCTCTTGCTGTTTCCACCACATCTGCAGTTACTTCTTCCCCTGAGGTCCTAAGCCCCTCCAAGTCATCCACAAATCAACTTCTTCCAGACTGTTGTTCATGTTGAAGTTGGGGACCTCTTCCCACAAATCACAGGTTCTTAATGGCATCTAGAATGATAAATCCTTTCCAGAAGTTTTCAATTTACCTTGCCCAGGTTCTTCAGAGGAATCACTGTCTATGGCAGCTATAGCCTTAGGAAATGTAATTATTAAATAAGATGGCTCGAAAGACAGAATGACTCCTTGATCCATGGGCTGCAGAATGAATGTTGTGTTAGCAGGCATGACAACAACATTAATCTCATTGTACATATCCAGCAGAGCTCTTGGGTGACCAGGTGCATGGCCAATCATCAATAATCTTTTGAAGGGAATCTTTTTTTCTGAACAATAGGTGTCAATAGTGGGCTTCAAGAATTCAGTAAACATACGTGCTGTCATCCAGGCTTTGTTGCTCCATTTCTAGAGCACAGGCAGAGCATATTTAGCATAATTTCTAAAGGCCCTAGGATTTTTGGAATGCTAAATGAGCATTGGCTTCAACTTAAAGTCACCAACTGGGTTAGCCCTTAACAAGAGAGTCAGCTTGTCCTTTGAAGCTTTGAAGCCTGGCATAGACTTCTCTTCTGTAGCTACAAAAGTCCTAGATGTCATCTTCTTCCAAAAGGAGGTTGTTTCACGTACATTGAAAATCTGTTATTTATTGTGCCCACCTTCAGGAATTCTCTCAGCTAGATCTTCTGGATCACTTGCTGCAGCTTCTACGTTAGCACTTGCCAATTCACCTTGCACTGTTATGTTACAGAGATGGCTTCTTTCCCTAAACCTCAAGAACCAAACTCTGCTCCTGCAGCTTCCTCACCTCTCTCAGTCTGCATAGAATCGAAGAGAGTTAAGGCCTTGCTCTGAATGGGGCTTCGGCTTCAGGGAATGCCGTGGCTGGTTGGATCTCCCAATCCAGACCACTCATCCAGACCACTCAGACTTTCTCCACATCAGCAGTAAGGCCGTTTCACTTTTTATCATTTGTGTGTTCACTGGAGCAGCACTTTTAATTTCCTTCAAGAACTTGTCCTTTGTGTTCACAACTTGGCTGTCTGGCACAAGGGGCCTAGTTTTTGGCCCATCTCAGCTTTTGACATGCCTTCCTCATTGAGTTTCATCATTTTCAGCTTTTGACTTAAAGTGAAAGACGTGCAGCTCTTCCTTTCTCTTGAACACTTAGAGGCCACTGTAGGGACTACTGTAACAAATCACCACAAACGTGCGTGGCTGAAAACATCAGAAATTTGTTCTCACACAGTGCAGGAGGCCAGGAGTCTTAAAGGAAGGTGTCAGTGGGATGGTTTCCTTTTGGAGGCTCTGAAGGAGAGGTGTTGATGCTTCTCTCCCAACGAGCATCTATGGTGTTCCTTGACAGGTAGATACATCACTCTGATCTCTGCCTCCTTCTTCATGTCACCTCCTTCTCTGTGTCTCCTTATGTCTTTCTCTATCTCTTTGAAGAACACTTTCACAGGAATTGGGGCCTAATCCAGCATGTTCTCACCTCAATCCTTACTTTAATGACATGTGCACAGATCCTATTTCCAAGTAAGGTCATCTTCTGAAGTTCCAGGTTGACATGAATTTTAAAGGGATGCTACTCAACAACTCCATCTTCCTAGAGCAGGAAAGCAAGAGAAGAACTTCATGCAATCACCACAAAAGGAGTAAATGATGGGGAACGAGAGGCCTCGGGTGTGGTCCCTCTAAGTGAAGCCTCCCAATGGCCTCACCCACCTTCAGGACCCTGAGGATCAGAGCATGGATCCCAGGGCGTCATTAGATGGGCCTCACTCACCACATCAGGAAACTGAAAGTGAAGACCTCTGGGCAAGACTAACCGGAGAGGACAGGAAGGCCAACATCGTTTTTAGCTTCCTCTGTGATCTCCAAAGTATCTGCCTACGGTAGGACCTGAGCCTGAAAATCCGTTCCCAGCTGTGTTTGTGAGCCATGTGGCAGTAGAGAGCCCTCAAGATGGCGTTAATGATTCTCACCTCCTGGTAGTCACAGCCTTGTATATTTCCTTCCCACACTGACTAGATCTGACATGTGTAGCCAGCAGGATATTGTGGAAATAAAGGAGTGTGACCTCCGAAGCTAGATCATAAAAGATATTCCCACTTCTGCTTTGTTCTGTCTTGGTTCATTTGCTTTGAGGGGAGCCTGTTGCCATGTTGTAAAGATACTCCGGTAGCCCAGTGAAGAGGTCCACATGGATAGAAACTAAGGGCTCCTGCCAACGACCAGCACTGACTTGTTAGCCACCTGAGTGAACTGTCCTGGTACTAGACTCCCTGGATGTAGTCCAGTTTTTGGAAGACCGCAGTCCCAGCCAACATCTTAACTGAAACCACAGGAGACAAACACCCAGCTACGCCACTCCAAATTCCTAACTCCCAGAAACTGTGTGAGATAATAAATGTTTATTGCTGGCTTAAGCCACCAAGTTCTGTGGTATTCACTGTGCATCAGTAGATAGCTAATACACATACTTAGCTACATAGTCATCCATTTGTACATTATTCAATAAATATTTACAGAGCAAACAAAATGAGACAGGTACTCTTGGGAAAGGAAAAATTAACATGATCCATTCTCCCAAGGAGCTTATACCATAGGAAGACAAGATTCATAAACCCAATTAAAAGAGCAGCATGCACCAAGGGCTTCTGAATTTAAGAAAAGGCAGAAAGTGCACTGTGGGGTCCTGGGGACTGCTTCTCAGTCAAGATTCTCAGTTGCCAACAACAGAAAGCAACTCCAACTTCAGTAGAAAAGAGATTTATTAGAAGCATAATTGAGAACTCATAGAGGTGATAGAAAAAACAGAAAAGCAGCCAACAGGCAGAACAAGGAGGCCAGGGAGCAGAGGGGCAGCCAGCCCACCTCCAGTCAGTCTGGTCTATGGCCCCATGTACCCCGCCTGTCACTGGACATGCATTGCCCCTGCTGGACCCTCATTGCTCCCAGTATCAGGTAGATGGAAGCATCCAGTTGTCCAAGACCACATCACCTGCACCTTGCCCAGATACCAGGGAGCAGGACAGAGCATGCCTGCCCCACCTCAGCTTCTGAAGGGGGAAGCAGGGACCTCTGCATAGTGTGGGAATTGGCCACAAATAAGAAACATATTAGGATGTTGACACACCACTGTAGAGAGGGAAGGGGTCACTTGGGGGCAGAGGAATAACAAGATGGAAGGGGGCCAGGAGCTGCAGCTCACCCCTCTGCTTCCCTAGGTCAGGCTTTAACAGACTCAGTGTCCTCATCAAAGAAAGGACATGGAGGGATCTTCTCCCTCCTTCCTTTTTACCATAATTGTGCAGCCTTCCCTCTCCCCAATCTCACCCCATCTGCCATTTGCTCTGCAGATCTAAGGATGGATAGCCTAGAACAGAATTCGTTTCTGCAGACAGAACTTCATGAGGACTTCCCCGATAGATAGGAATGCCCCAACATGGCCTGCCAGGCACAAATGAAGGGGCCTCAACTAGTCTCAGTGGGAAGCAATGAGGCAAACAAAATCATGGGGAGCCATCCAGGCCCATCATTCTGCCTACCCAGTCTTCTAGGGGTGGTTGATTTTAGCAGCCATCCTGTGCCTGCTATGAAAACATGTGGGAACACTGGGGCTGACCAATAAGACTCCTAAACACCCCAAACATGCAAGGAGGCCAACATGATAGACTGGGCCAATCTGCCGAGTCACCAGCTCACCAAGCCTATTGCTATATTGCTATCCCCTAAAGATGCTTGCCATACCCTCTCAGCCCAGGCCCATCGGTTCAGCTGCCTGGAGCCAAACAGGGGACTGAGTGGCCCCAAGACTTGATGGGTCTTGGATCTCTCAAAAACACCACCCCTTGCTGAGCTCAGCCCACGTCGACCTCCCCCAGTAGAAACACAGAAATGCACCCATTCTTAATGGCCCAGCAACTCATCTTTGACCATTTCAGCCTGAGCGCCACTGTACTTTTCGCCTGTGCCACCCGCTTGGGCAGGTGATAAAAGACCTCCTTGAAGGTTGGCTGTATTATGAACCAATTCACTCAGTCACTTGGGGCCAACCTCTCCCAGCCTGGACCCCCCGGGAGTGTCTACCACTTCCATCGAGGCACGAGCCAATTTCATCCTCCCTCATGGCTCAGGAATGACCTTGGCCAAGGTCAGCGGGAACTGAGAGCCCCAGCGTCTTCCAGCCTGATTCCATCAGACCACAACAACCCCTCCTCGCAGGCAAGTCCGAGCCCCATAAAGGTGCCCAGCAGCATTTATAATATTCTCTCCAACATCCCACAAAAACCCGGCAGCCCACTGTACCACAAGAGAAAAGGGACACCATCCTCTCAGGGACCCGCAGCAATTCAGACACACCTTCCCACCGCAGCACCTCCCTCTGGGCCAAATGAGCCTTCGCCTCTGCCAGGCACGTGCCTGGACCTTCCTCCTCAGTTGACTCCCCTCTGCCACTTGTCTGGGCCCGCTGAAATCTGGCCTCACTATCATGTGCTTTCCACAGACACGGGACTGAGCTAAGCGGCAGGTAAATGAGGGGGGTGGGAGAGGAGGTCAGGGGATGACAGTGCTCAGCAGGAGGAAAGGGAGGGAGGTCATGTGCTCTGACCTCGTTGTCACTCCCCCTCATCTATCTAGCTATCTTACTCTCCATGCTGGTCCTGCCATCCTCCAGGAAGCCTTCACAGTTAGAAGGACACCCTTCCGCGCTGCATCCTCATATTTCTTATCTTTCTCTCCTTCAGTGTATGTGGGTTTTTTTTTTTTTTTCCATCTCATGGACACTTCCATCAATGACAAGCTAAATCTCTTTCCATGTACCAGAACTCATCTAGCTTCACATCCTTCCCTTTCTAATCAACACCTCGTGATCTAGCTCTTCTTTAACTTCCTCGCTGTTACCTTTGAGGTCTCACCTGGAATCCTAATTCTGGATCCATCATAGTCCTCTGCTCCACCACCAGGCTGCTGAGAGTCTTCGTGAATATGGGGTCTCCAACCTCAACCCTGCCACCAAGTCCTTTCTCTCTCTTCTCTTCATCCACATTTCTGGATCTTCTCTCGCCTCAAAATCCCCCCTCTGCCATCCTCCTCCTTACTCCACCTCAGCCTTGCCTCCTTCACTAAAAATACGGAGACCCTAGGGCACGTGCTTCCTCAGCTTCCTCCTCACCACCCACCTGTCTACCCCGTAACCTGTCCTCTCCTCTTTCCTTCTGCTTCCCTGATAGAAGCATCCCTCCTTCTGCCCAGGGCAGATCCTTCCACCTGCCTCCTCAGGGACCACATTCCATCTACCTGCCTTTAGTATCCGGCTTTAGTCTCTCCCTCTCTGCTGCCATTTAAAAGCAAACACACTCCGGGGTGCCTGGGTGGCTCAGTTGGTTAAGCGACTGCCTTCGGCTCAGGTCATGATCCTGGAGTCCCGGGATCGAGTCCCGCATCGGGCTCCCTGCTCAGCAGGGAGTCTGCTTCTCCCTCTGACCCTCCTCCCTCTCATGCTCTCTGTCTCTCATTCTCTCTGTCTCAAATAAATAAATAAAATCTTTAAAAAAAAAAAAAAAACACACTCCTCTAGAGACCCTTTCTTTCCTACCCCCTCAAGTCAGTCCTCTGGACTCCAGAATCACCAGTGTGATTCCTCCATCACAGCACTTAAACACTGTCATATAAGGAATGATTTAGCCTTCTGTTTCTCCCACCAGATTGTAAATTCCTCAAAGGCAGGACCATGCCTAAATTCAATTTTACATACTTTAACAGTTTCTGAAGCGTGGCAGAGACTGAATGAAAGTTTCTTGAATGAATGTTGCATGCACAAATCTACCATCGCAGTATGACCATAGACCCCTTAAGCCCCTGGCTGTACCCTCTGTGTTTCTCAGATGTCCTACCCCACCCCTACAATAAAAGCACACACTAACCATGCTGGAACCATGTAACACATTGAACTGAGGTGGGAAATAGCACCCGTCTCAAAGTTTTATCATGCTGCTCTGTATATGATCCCAAATCTGAACTTAAAAATTCAATTCTTTTCCTGTTCAGGTTCACATCCTATTTGGCGTTCCTTCTTTTCCTTCAACCCATACATCAGCTAAGTTGAATATTAAGCCTACTTTCAAAGCTGTCTGAACATACCTCTTGATTGTTTTTACACTGTGCTTTTCCCTGTTTCCTCTCTCAGGCATGGTCCCCCCCGCTCCTTTGCCCCTCTGGCCAAAGGGGAGTCGCCATTCAAAGTCCATTAAAACAGTACCTCTGAGAAGGCTTGCCTGCCCTCCCCTCTCAGAACAATCCCCTTTCCTTGTGTCCCTTCACGCTCTGCATGCTCTGCATGGCATCGGCAGAACATACTTCGCCTTTTAGTCAGCTGTGGGAACTTCTAGAGGACAAGAGTGAGACTCATCCAGTGAGATGCTAATAAGCGTGTGCAATTGAGTTGAACTGAAAACAGAAGGCAAATATGAAAACAGTCCATTCACGTGTGCCCTGACATCATCACTCCCTTGGACTTCCACCTCCTCAACCCATGCTAGGAGGTTTCTGTCCCATAGAGGACGAGTTCTTCACCTCTTGGGCAGACAGAGACCCACTAGGTGACGGTATGAAGGCTATGGAAGGGAGATACCAAAGAATAGGAGTCTCAATTGTAATTCAAGTCCCTTGAGAAAAAGCCATGCTCTTTCCTCTTTTGACTCTATAGTGTAGATAGCTCAGTGC
This sequence comes from Leptonychotes weddellii, assembly GCF_054177405.1. Classification (NCBI taxonomy): domain Eukaryota; kingdom Metazoa; phylum Chordata; class Mammalia; order Carnivora; family Phocidae; genus Leptonychotes; species Leptonychotes weddellii. The sequence continues at coordinate 103,843,203 of NC_138374.1, forward strand.
AGAACACCCCTCTATCCCAGAGCTTATCACACTGCCTTACCCAATAAATGTAATTATTGAGCAATGATAATACAACGCCTCCCTATAGGATTAGGAATTTATGATTTAATAGAACCTACATAAAAGACCCATGTGTACCAGTCCTGCAGAGAAACAGAAACAGTACAATGTGCACGTGTGTGTGTGTGTGTGTGTGTGTGTGTGTGTGTGTGAAGAGATTATTTTAAGGAATTGATTCATGCAATTTTGGGAACTGGCAAATCCAAACTCCCCAGGGTCCACAAGTCTGAAAATGTGCAGGTCAGGCTGACAACAAAAAGCTCAAGCAGTAGTAGATGTTGCAGTCTGGGGGCAGAATTTCTTTTTCTTGGAGAAACCTCAATTTTGGCTCTTAAGATCTTCAACTGATCAGATGAGGCCCAGCCTCATTTTCAAGAGTCATTCCCTTTCCTTAGAGTCAACTGCTTACAGATATCAGCCACATCTACAGAATACTTTCATAGCAACACCTAGATTCATATTTGATGCCATCACTGGGCACTTAGCCCTGCCACGTGGACAGGTACTGGAAGCTGAGGCAGTCAGTGGAAACATCCATGAGGATATAGGCATGTGCCACCAACCCTGCCCATCAGCAGGAAAAGGGTGTGAGGTCCTGCATCATGACAGTCTACCCTGAGCCACCAGTCTTTCCTGGCATCCAGACTAGAGAGGGCAACTTTAATCTTCAGCTTCCCACCAACCATTTTCACCCAGCATTCTTGTAGTTAAATTTAGGAAAGATTCTCGAGTTTTAAAAAAAAAAGCCCAGCAGGCTCTCATGTTGTCCGGACAGAGAATGGATGCTCCAGGTGTCTCCCAGTGCCACTGGTAGTAAGGGAAAGTCCTTGAGGCTACATGGATGCAGGTCACCGGTGGAGCTAGTAGGTCTGTGGTTGTAGGATTCATTCAGTAGGTTTCTATTAAGCACTTACTATGTGCCAGGCACCACCCTAAGGGCCAGATATAAGCCATGAACAAAACTGACCTATCCCTTACTTCCTAGAGCTTATATTCCAGTGGGCCAAGTTTCACTCCTCTCAATTCAATTAGCACTCATCAGGTATCTCCTGTGCACTTGGAGGATGCCAGAAAGCAGAAATCCCACACTTTGCCTGGCAACCCGGAGCATACCAAGTCATTGGAGAGGGGTGAGAGCAATGCTAGACAAATGGAAGGTACGTTCAGGTGCCACAAATATGCTCCTTTCCGTTGTCCCATCTTAACACTGCTTTCCATCTCCTTGTAGATCTTCTCCAAGGAATCTGGAGTCTTGCCTTCCTGAGAAGCCTCCTCCTTCTCCCTCCCTTTCTCCCCCTTCCTCTCTCTTTCCCTCATGCATATGAATAAACACAACACACACACACATACACACACACGAAATCTATATCCCAGAAGCCCCCAGACAGGGTGAGGAATCCAGAAGCAATCTTCAACTTCAAGCAGCAACGTGACACTCAGTAGGTTGAAGTCACCTGTAGGATGACAGACCTGCAGGCAGGACCACAGGAACCGAGATGTCCACTCCTTTCTCCCTCACCTGGGTGACCAACAGAGCCTCAGTGTCAAGACTTTCCCTACGGCTCCAGCCAGACCTTGGTAAGCAAACCTGTATTAAAGTCCCGGCTTCATTTGGGTGAGTTAAGGGCTTCAAGTCTGGTTTCTCTGAAGATGATCATGCCTTCTCAGAACTGACAGAGGACTAAATGCGGCCAAGGCGAGGCAGGACCACAAGGACTCAGTAAGCCAAGCTGCTCTCTCCCCATCACTAAGTCCGCACCATCAGAAGGACCCAGTGCTCTATAAGAGGACTGCGAGGTATTTATGGGGAGATGGAGGGTGGGGGTGTCGCTGTCGCTGTTTGTTTTTTCTTTTTTTTCTTTTTTAAATTTTTTTATTGTTATGTTAATCCCCATACATTACATCATTAGTTTTAGATGAAGTGTTCCATGATTCATTGTTTGTGCATAACACCCAGTGCTCCATGCAGAACGTGCCCTCCTCAATACCCACCACCCGGCT
>NC_138374.1:103845763-104011158 GCF_054177405.1 Leptonychotes weddellii
TGTTGAGGAGGGCACATTCTGCATGGAGCACTGGGTGTTGTGCACGAACAATGAATCATGGAACACTTCATCTAGAACTAATGATGTAATGTATGGGGATTAACATACGAATAAAAAAAAAATTCAAAAAAAAAAAAAAAAGTCTCATAGTTCCAAGACCCCTGCCTACCTCTCTACCCGTCAGTCTTTAAGTTCTTATTTAATTTTTTCATTAAAATAAGAACAGAGGGTAGACAACAGAGAGATTTCCAACAATATAATAAACATAGACCACATAGAAACAATATAGAAAACAGACGATTTGGTGTCAGGACACCTGGGTTCCAGTCCCAACGCTGCTGCTAACTAGTATGACCTTGAGCAAGTCCCTTAACCACTCTGGGCTTCGGATTCCCCATCTCTAAAGAGACAGAGGCAGGGGCATCAGGCAGGGGAGAGAAGGAAGGGAATGGGCTCAGCTAGCTGATTGGTAGCCCTGTACAAATTGCGTGCCGCTCTGGTGTGAATGCATACATGGATGGGCCAACATTTGTTCGCTTGTTCGTTCTTGTCAATTAATTACAACATAAATAACTACAAATTGATTTCAAGCTCAAGATAAAAGTTTCAATGAGTGTTCGTTTCACTACTACCTGTTCTCTTTTGATCAGGCCCAATAAACGTGGTTTCCATGGCTTAGGAGGTCCTGGTAGTTCTCCTCCACTCTTTCATCCTAGCTGGAGTCTACCTCTGATTCACCTGGGCAGCATTCTGAAGAGGAATGTAGAGGAAGGATTTTTTTTTTTTAAATCCCCTGGGACCAGAGGGTCCCGATTATACACCCCTGCCCCCTTCCTTTTTCTATGAATTCCTCAGCTAAGCCAATTGATTCCCCGAGTTTTTAGTGACCAGCTCTCCTCTACCGTGCCTGTAATTGGAAGAACACAACGCACATGCCTGAAGCAGAATCTCTTCGCTAAAAATACCCTGCATTCCTGAGTGACTACAAAAGCTCCCTCCTCAAGCCCATGGATAGCCAAGCTAAAAACAGTAACCAGCAGCTTCGAATGGCACCAGTAACAAAGGTAGAGGAGCCTGAAAACAGCATGCCCCTCTAAGCCATCTGCCATCTTGGCCCGCCCTGGCTCCCCTCTTCCCAATAGCAATGGGTATCTTAGTGCTGTTCATAGCTGGGCTTCTATGGCAAGAGGTAAGTGAGGGTTGGCTGCCTCATGCACCTACTGGCCCACAGGCTGTCTGGTTCAAGATCTGGACATCATGTACAAAGAGGTGACAGTGGCAGGGGAAGTTTATCAGAGCAGCTTGGGAAAGCCATACTGCCTACAAGCAGAAAAATCTGAGAGTTTAAGCCCTCTCTGGAGGAAACATTCACCTCCTTAGCAAAAACAAAAAACCGTCTAATGACAGATGAGGAAGAAAATGCTGGATTCACTGAAAGCACAACAGCTAAAGCTCACATCTTCCATCTTCCAAGAAGGTGCCAAAGATCTACTCAACTCTATTCTTGTCCGGCTAGCACACTCTCACAAGTCACCTTCTCCAGAGAGCTGGCCCAGCCAACACCCTCACCATGACCAAGGTACATAGTGTCTGTGTGGCCCAACAGCTTTCACAGGAAATAACCCATTGCCTCAGGCATGGTAGGTATTCAGTAATGTTTCTTGAATGGATTTAGGACCAAGTGAAACCTTTCCGTTCATATTGCCTCCATAATCCTATAGCTAAACAATTCTGTTCACTTGAATCTATCTGTTTTGCCAATGATTTGGGACTAGAATCTCCTCGAGGGCAGGCACTTATCTTTTCATTACTCTCTAGCCCTACAGGCTCAATATTATTTGTTGAGATGTCAAGGATTCACAAACCATCCTATGCACTTTCCAATACACATTTATTCAACGTAAAGACAAAACATTATAGGGATCACTCTTCTTTAACTCTAAGTGTGATATCTAAAAGAACTGAGGTGGATTATATACAAAGAGAGATTAAGAAAAATACATGAGAGGGCGCCTGGGTGGCTCAGTTGGTTAAGCGACTGCCTTCGGCTCAGGTCATGATCCTGGAGTCCCTGGATCGAGTCCCGCATCGGGCTCCCTGCTCGGCAGGGAGTCTGCTTCTCCCTTTGACCCTCCCCCCTCTCATGTGCTCTCTCTCATTCTCTCTCTCTCAAATAAATAAATAAAATCTTTAAAAAAAAATTAAAAAAATAGAAAAATAGATGAGAAAAATATAAGGGAAGAAAATAGGATGAACCCAAGGGTGAATTATAAATAAAATGGTGCTCTAATAGGTACACTTGAAGAAATGGACTGCAATTTGGTTCTGAATGGCCAAGGAAAGAAGAAAACATGAACAATTACACAAATTTCAAAGTCAGTTTTTAAATCTATACATGAAGGAAGTCCTGTGAATCCAGCGTCACAAGCATGTGTCTCGGGCCACAACCCCCCAGGAGAAGGAAGTGTGAGCGGCTCGGCAAAACCCACCCTGAGAGTGAAAACACAGCTCGGAGTGCATGCCCTCACCCACGGGACATACAGGCTGTTGCATTCTGTCTAAAGCCCAGCAAGTCACTACAAAAAATGTTCAGTCCCTCACCAACCTCAAGAGTCAGTCAGACCTAAGAGTCGGAAGTTGGTGATAATGTCTCTGCACTCTTGCCATTGATTCATCTATATGTCCCCTCTCTCTTAGCACTGCCCACAGCCCTCTTTCCCTGGAAAGAGGAAACACAAAGGACTTTCTGCCATGATGGGATCTGGACTGATATGAAAGTCTCCCCAAAGCATGGATCCACGTCATGTCCTCTCCTCCCCCTGGCCCTACCGCTTTGGCTCCTAACTACTCGTTAGCAGTTACCCTAACTCTTTGATGCTTGAGTCCATGTGTCTGTCTGTCTGTGTGTGTGTGTGTGTGTGTGCATTCCTGACCCTGTGCGAGCTTCAGCACCCCTCAAACCTCAGATTCCCTACCTTTCCAGAACTCTCCTTATTGCTGACAGACCATCCTCAGTGAAATGCTAGTAAACTGGAACCAATAATTTGTTCTAAGGACTGAAAAGCAGTACAAAAAAATTTAACAGACATAAGCAATTCCTTTAACCCTAAAACCCCTGGGAACTGAGCAGTGCCTATAAGAGCCCTTTGAAGGTTTGAGGGAAGAAGAATTTTTTTTTTTTTTAAAGAAAAGAGGACTAATACAACACATGAGAAAAGCAGGAGAGAAGAAGAGCAATGGTACAGTCTTCTGCAAAACACTAACTGATGTCAGGGCTGGGCCATGTGAGCAAAGCACTGCACAGGGGCTCACCGGCAGCAGAATCATCCATCCAACCAGGGCAGGGGTTGGGGTTGGGGAGGGACCCTGCTGTACCAAAGTCATTCCCAACTATTTACTAGCCACAACATCTTAACTGCTGTGGTGGACACTCTTAGTACTCCTTGCTCAAAAGATGAAGATAGATTTTTACACTGATTTGCTCTAAAGGATTTGTGTTTTAAGAATTGGGATAGGGCATTGTGGAAGCCTCTAGGGTTTCCAGAGATGCTGGTAAGTCCCATAAACAGGCCTGGTGTCCAGGTTGAAGTGGAGCCTTTGCCCAAGTCCGCCAGGGTATGAATGCACTCCTCTATCCCAGCACGTAGACACTAACTTATAACTGAGTACCCTCACTGCCACCCTCATGTGGGACCTTGAGGGCAGAGCTAGGCCCTATTTATTCATATTGCTTTTCAGTGACCAGCACAGTGCCAGGCCCAGGTGTTTGATAAACATGTATGGAGCAAGCCAAAGGATCCCCATATACCAGCACCTTCCCTGATGCTCCTGTCTAGAGGAGAGGATGAGCAGACCTCTCAAGGTAACAGGCTCCGCCACACAAGAGAAACTAGTGACCCCAAAGCTTCTCAAAGCTGCCCATGATGCCGGAGCCAGGAAGGGCAGGGAGGGAGCACAATCCACAACATGCCTTGTTGTCCAGCCTTCGCCCAGAGACATTCATCAGTCAGACAGAGTACTCGAGGTGGGCACCCAGAATGTGCCATGCTCTGTGCTCAGTATGGAGGACACTCGGGGACCCTGGGGCATGAAGAAAGAGACAAGGCAAACAGCACTTCTAATGGCTGCCACTCATCGAGCCCTCACTAACTCCAGGCACTGAGCCAACATTTTACCTATGTTATCTCTAGTCCCTACAGCATCACTAAAAGGTAGAATGCATCTCCATTTTATGGATTAGGGCCATAAATCTCCCATATTAGTGGTGGAATGGAACCAAGATTCAAAACCGCCTTTCTGAGACTGCGGAGCCCAAGATCCAGGCCACCAGCTCAGCATACGCTCTTTCTCTGTGCTCCTGCCATCCCACCCCTGAGCCAGATTCTCCAGATTCCCCCTCGAGCCTTCACGAATGCCATTCGCCTACTCTGCAAGATCTACCTTCCCTCCATCAAGAGCGAAGGTCCTTCTCCTCTGGAATGCCAGCCTGACTCAGCTCTGATCCCCCCTGGAATACCCTCAAATGTGAATGGTTTCTCCGCGCTCCCTTGTGGGGCTATTGGCGGTGGTGGATGTTACTTACCGCGTACGTTTCTGAAGCCCACCTACGACAGGGTTTGCGGGCTCCCTATGCACAAGTGTCTTTTCAGTGGTCTGCTGGATCCAGCTCATGCTGGTGCTGGCTGTTAAATCTTGAGGAGGTTTGCGAGCCAGGTGTTAAACCACCGGCAGCTTGCAATCAGCCACGGAGAGAGTGTGTGCACGCTATAGAAACCGCTACAGCCACAAATCGGGTTCCCCCCCACCCCCGCCCCAGAAACTGGTTGTGAACATTCAGCCACACACCATAGCTCACTACCTCATTTCCTGCTCAGTTTCATGAAATGTATCTATCCTCATACTGAGTGCCCGCACGCGATGGAAACATCCAGACGTGGGGCATCATCAGAAGTGGCAGTGACTAGCGACCGCAGGACAGCAACGGCCCAGGGGATTTCCTGGAGGAAGGGAATACCGAATCCCTAATTAATTTTCCTCCGTCCCACACTGTCGCCTTCAACCAACACTGCTGGAGATCCTACCACATGCCAGACTCTTCGCAGACATGATCACACTAAATCCTTTGCCGGGGAGAACTGTGAGACTGGACGATTTAATACCCTGCCCAAAGGCACACACACGACAGTAACTGTCGGAGCCCAAACTCAACCCTAGGCCTGTAAGACTCCAAAGCTGGGGCCCTCTCCCCTTCCTCAAACTCCCTGGTCAGCAGACCCAGGACGTTTCAGGTCCTGAGTTCCAGATTCCCCGACATTCGCTCTCAGCCAAAGGCAGCGAGGCAGGAGCAGCTGCGGGAAGCCGTGGCGGGGGGATGGGGGCAGCGGGAAGTCGGGCCCCACCGCTGTGCTAGAGAACCGGAGGACAAGAGCCACCCCGAGAAGCCTGCGCCAGCCCCTCTGCGGGGGAGTCACCAGCCACCCGTGCACTGCCAGTGGCCCCGTGGTCCGCGACGGGGCCGCTGCTCGGCTCGCGTCTGTGCCGGGGGTTTGTGGAGCTGGGAGGGATGGGGACATCCCTCTTCTGCCAGCATGCCGGCGCAGAAATAAATCACCAAAGCCGAAGTTTGCCAGACTTGCCAGTGGGTGGGGAGAGCAGCCCCCCTGCCACGAGGACCATCTCTTGTTGAACACTCTGAACACCCCGGCACAGCCGTTCCCTCGTGACATGCTCCCACAGTGCGCCCTCCCAGAAACCATGTCCCACCCCACACATGTTCTAGTTCGACCTGGTCTCCTGGGCTGCAAAGACCCGGGGATGCTGGGTAAACTGAGGCACAGCAGAGCAAAGCCATCATGTACACTCTAGGAGGTGGAGGGGAGGGCACTCAAAGGGGTGGACAAGGGCAAACAGCACACCAAACAGAGCAAGGTGGGGTGGAAGAGCTAAATGGTGTATGGCTGAATGTTCACAACCAGCTTCCCAGGGAGAGAAAGAAAATCAGATCAGCTTCTGATTTGTGGCTGTTGCCGGTTTCTATAGCGCGCACACACTCTCTCCGTGGCTGATCGCAAGCTGCCGGTGGTTTAACAACTGGCTCGCAAACTTCCTCAAGATTTAACAGTCAGCACCAACATGAGCTGGATCCAGCAGAGCCCCTACCTGGGAAGAGTTTCAGACTGCACTCAGAGAGTCTACCATGAGGTCACCAACCACCGAGCCTTACCTCTACCCCCTTCACCCTCAGCCCCACTGCCAACCTGTCCACAGCCCTGTACTCCATGCCCTTCCTCCTCACAATACATCTGTCTTTTTCCACGGCTAGTCCCTCCCCCGCCGCTCTGCACCCTATGCCCTCCCACCTTCTCAGTCACATTGCTCTGTGATTATGCCCTCTTTTTTCTAATCCCCAACCCCTCCCTCTCTACTTCCTCCTTCCTATCACCACTTGGACACACACTAGCATCTCCCTCTCATGGAACAAATTTCTCTTGACCCTTCATCCCACCCCATGTCTCTCCTCTCCTTCACACGCAATCTTCCCAAAAGTATTGACTGTTCTCACTGTCTCTGCTTCCTCATCTCCCATTCACTCCCCACCTCTCGACCTTTTCGCTCCTACCCTGCCACTCCCCTGAAAGCTCAGGGAAAGGCCAGCAACAACTTTCTGCAGATATGGCCATCTCAGAATCCTTACTGGGATTCCAAGGACCACATAGCAAAAAGCATAGATCAACGCTTGCATGATCAGTGTGGAAAATGGCAATCACCCAGGTCCTTCCAGAAGGAATGTCAGTCAAGTAGCAAAGGCCGGTGGGGCTTTTGCTCTGAAAGGCTTTAAATAGGCTGTGAACAGCAGCAGGAAGGATGGCATTCCATGGAAAATGAAATAAAAGACTGAAGAGTAGCAAGAAGAGGAATTTGAGGTTGGGAGTGGAGGGAGAGAGGGTGCAGGATTGAAGCCGACTGCTCTGGGTAGGTGAGCAGAGAAAGAAAAAGGGATTCTTGGTAGAGCGGTCATAAAAATGCCTTTAGAAAACTGTTCTTGGACCTCAGGAGATACTGAAGTGGGTGACGGTGACGTCTGCAACGTTGGCCCTGTCTCTCCGTCTCCCCCACGGAACCCTGAGTAAATGCCACAAGGCTCACTGAAGCATTAGTATGAACGGATTGAGGGAGGGGGAGCTCCAAGAGAAAAATAAGGGGACAGCTGACATCTGGGTTACACCAGCTACAGCAGGGAGGAATGACAAGTGAATTCAGCAAAAATGTTTTATTTCCACATCTATTGTCAAGTCTAATTATTGGTTGAAATTAGAGGTTCTGCCCTGATCATGGCCATGAATAAATAAAAATATGTTTGAATTTCAGCAGATGTCATTGAATTTCACATATCCTTCCCTTCCCAGAAAAGAAAAGAAAGATCCGGCTAGCCTTTTCATATGCTGACATCCACACGTAAGGCCCAGAAACTTGCTCTCGAAATGATTCACTTGACCAAAGAAATGAACACCAAATCAGAATTCCTGAACTTTCTTCCTAGCTATGGAAGCTACACACGTGGGTCTCGCATCCACACTTGGAAAGAAAATGTCAGTTTGCAGAAGCAGTTTTCCTTCACACAAGTACACGTGTGCAGTACTCACATAGTCGGTCACCTAATAACGGATAGCAAGAGCCTTCTCTGGCCAGCAACGGCAGGCGGCATTAAAATAAATACAGAGAGGCATAAACTGTGGCTTTTCCCTTGAGGAGCTCATTAGTTAATACCTCTCAACATCTGGGAGGCTGCAATTTGGGTGTAAGCAGCTAATGCTCACGTCCAAGTTAGTGACAGATGAGGATGTTACTCAGGTCCTTTCTCTAGGAACTACCCTAGGGCTGAGCTTGACAAGAGCAGTCTTCCCAGCCCTGACCGTCCTCCTCCCACCCTCTGATCCATCTCTGCCCACACCGCGCCACTTTGGTCCTTCAGCTGCGCCTTTTGCCAGGCGGCACACCCTGACACTGGGCTTCAGGCACTGTGTTGCTGTTTCTCCTGCCGTCCCTGCCCACCCCCCCATCACAACCCCCCAGCAGTCGTGCTCGGACCCTGCTGCCTGTCTAGCGGTGTTGAGTTTCGGCAGCACCGTGAGCAGCATCACCAGCTCTGCTGATAAAACTGTTTCAACGGTGTTTCAATGAAACCAGACTCCCAACTGCATCGTCAGTGGGACTCTCTCTGTACTGGGGGCTGTGCCAAATTAACCTCTGCCTGCCTACACACTCACCAAAAGGCATACTTCCCTGGGGCCAAACCCTGCTAAGGCTTTTGAAGCAGAAGAATTCAAAAGAAGCGAGAACCGGATTCCTAGATATGACTGTGAGAGGTCGTTCAGCCCCACTTGTGCCTTCAGCTACGTAATTTGGAGAGGGCTTCCCTTTTAGTGAAAAGATAAGAATCTTCCTTGTCAACTAATGATCCTAAGTAGCACAATTAATACACACTTGGCCCTGCATCTTAGACAAGAATGGAAAGGAAAGCAAAAGAAATATATATATATCTTTATATATATATAAGAAATATATATATACCATATATGTATGTATGTATGTATATATATATATGGCATGAGAGTAACTCTTTGCTTTTGCTAACATTTATTGGGCACGCACTTGGTGCTAGGCCGTGTGCTATAGTCTACAATTTAATCCTCATATCATTACCATAAAGTAAGCGCTATGATTCTACCCATTTCACAGATTTGAGAACCGAGGCACTGAAAGACTAAGGCCCAGGATGTTTGGCTAGTTAAGTGTCAGAGCCAGGACTTGCTCCAGCTGCAGAACCTCTTTACCACTAGTCTTCCTCTACCAGACCTACTAGAAAGGTCTGGAATGCATCTGTCCTGACCCAAAACTAACTCCATTGTGTTGCTCAAGCCAGGAGCTAGTCACCGGAAGTCTGAAACATTCGGACAAATGCTTGACATGCATGGGCTCCTGTCTCCTCCACTTGTTTAGGTCATGGGTTAGTGTTGGATCAGTCCATCGGCAAATGGTACTGCCTCGTGCCCCCCGCACTGCATGCAGGGACCTGCCACAAATAAACCTCCTGCCTCGAGTCGTGTTCTCCTCTCACATCCCACTCATCAACTCCCGTGTGCATGGCTCCGGTTGGCTGTTAGTCTTTACGTGTATTTAATTGTGCCAGTTTAGTCTCCGCCAAGAGGTTTATAAGCTGTGCGGGGACAAACGCCATGTCTCTGCCTTTCTCTGTCTCTCTGTATTACTGCCAGACTGCAAACAGGTGATGCTCAATAAATACTCACAAAAAAGGCTGAGTCTACTTATGACCCCAAATCCCTGTGAATTCAGGAGGTGAATATAAGCATGAGGTAACATCAGACAATTACATGGGGGGAAAAAACCTAGAATGATATATAAATTGGTATCACATATTCCCAAAAAGGTGCATTTGAACCTTCTTTTTCCTTTTCACCAAGTTGTTTGAGCAATGCAGAATCATGATACCTCACCTCTACCCATGCTATAAACCCTCCCACCTCCCCAGTATCCAATGCATTTGGTTGCAGAAATAAAGATCGAGGTCAGTGCAGCTTTGCTCTGAGTCTCTGATTCCCAAGAGGGCAGGAAGCAATATTTCCAAGCAAAATATGGAGCCCTCAAAATATGAGGTCTATAGATTCTTTGCAAAGTGCTTGTTTGTGTCGAGAAAATTCCAGCCCAATGAGAAACCAGATGGGTAGATGCACCAAATATTGAAGACAGGCCTCAAGGCAAAGCAGACAAACACTCTCTCTGGTGTACACTAAACTCAGGAGTGATCCTCCAGCCGTTACAAGCAGAGAAATGTCCCACCAGAGTTTTCCAAATAGCAAACTCTTAGTCCGATGATTGTTTCTATCATTTGCCATATTTTCTGTCCAAAAGCCTCTCTAGTTCCTACATGGTTAGCAGCTTTTATAGCCCAAGATAAGTGTCCATCCCTTTTAATTTTCATTGTTGCATCTGTTTTGCCATTTCTCTGCAGCAGGTTATATTACAACGGAAGGACTAATGAGGAAATGGATGCAAACATTTTTATTTCAAATAGCAGCTCTCAGACAAGATCTGGAAAACGGAATCAAGCCATATGATTGTAAAAGAAAAAAATCCTCGCCATCCAACTATTGGGCATTTTGCCATTATTTGTGAATAGCATGTAAATACAAACAACTTAACTGGGGTGGGGGAGAGATGTACATTTTTCATTTGTGTCTGGCTAATCATTTTTTTTTATTATTAATTTGGTCCCTTTTATTTCACATAAATGTCATCTCAAGCACCAAACATCAACAAATAAGATCGTTTATCTTGCTGGGGAAAGCAAAACATTGCATTGCCATTCAGAGAAGGCAGCTGACGTCCCTACCGCACCACTAATAAAGAAGGCCTTCAGAACGAAAAATAATCATTTTCTATTACTTTCCACCATGCCTCATCCATAAACACAGGGCCGCTGGTAATTACATTTAGCGAAGAAGCATGCTCTGTGTATTATAATTTCCTGAGATGAACAAAACCCTGAAGAACGCCCCAGACCGGGGAGTGGAGACGAAGAACGGGAGCAAAGAGGTGGGCTGCCCTTCCCTCAGGTGCCTCCCTGTGCCATCCAGGGACAGAGGAGGAAGGAGGGAAGCGAGGCCGGGGTTTTCAGGTTTTTCTCCTCCCTCTTTTGGTCCCAGCAAAAACGAAAGGCGCGCTGGATTTAGAGGACGGAGCCGAGCCACGGAGCAGGAGGGGCCCGGGCCGCAGGAGACCCAGGCCGAGCGCGGCCGCCGCTACCGTGCACGCGCCGCCGGTCGGAGGCCACGCGGAGTGGGCCACGCGGACAGCCGTGTCCCCACGCACGTGCACACGCGTCGCGTCGCATCGCGGGCAGGGAGGCTGCGTGGCCGCGCTGATAAATCCGCCGCAAGACCCCTGACTCCGCGCTTCCCTGTCGCCGAAGCATTTGGCTCGCCTGCCCGCACGGCCTCCTCTGCCAAGCAAGGCACTGACTCCACGGGAGAACCGTCCTGTCGATCTCTGCAGGAATATAAGACCTTTTTTTCCAAGGAAAATGTTCCCCAACTCTGCAAGGGAGGTTGGCAATACATCTCCAACTCTGGCCTGTCTTTTTAATACCCCTACAATAGCTCGGTTGGACTGAGACCAGCTGTTGGTACATTACCATTTGTAAATGCTTAAAACAGCTACTCCTTGTTTTCTTGGCAACACTGACTGTGGAAGGGGAAAAAAAAAAAAAAAGCCAGCTCCAGCCACTTCCATTCAAACATTAAGAACCACTGACTGCCGGCTTTGGCATTCACCAGCCATTGTTTGCTCAGCTCTCTTCAACAAGTTTCTCGTCCCCCCACTATTCCTCCACACACCCCTCCATATAAGAAGAAAAGGAAAGAAAATCAGCAGAGAATGTTCCGGTCCCCGTGGTCCTGACTCTAGTTCACAACAATCATGTAGTTAGTCTTCTCTGAAAAGAAGACAGAGAAGCTGAAATGAACGCTCTTTGTTTGGGTCTTTTCTTTTATCTGGTTTTGTCCCCTCTCCTCCTGGCCAGGCTGGTTATCATTTTACAGGCGCTGGGCCGAAGATCAGCATCTTCCAGATGACCATGAGATTGTCCCAGTGGCCCCCTTCCCCTTTCTCTCCTCTGAATGAGTGAGGTAAGGGCATCACCTTTCCCAGGGCTAGCATAGGACCCCAGCCAGGGAGACAAGTCGGGGGTGAAAGGGACACGGCCAAAATCTAAGCCATCCCCTTCAGGTGGGGCCCACTCTGGAGAAAGTCTCTTGATTTGGGGCCACCTCTCATCTCACCAGAGCCCTCGGGTTTTCATTTGCAAGAAGAGTCAAACTCCCAAAGTCAATACTTTGGTCGTGAAAATAAGTGAGGAATTGCACGAAGAAGGCGCAAGGCCCTTGTCTGTTCCCGGCGCCCGCCGGGGCCTCTGTTGGCAGGGACGGCCTCCAGGGCCACGTGCCCATCCTGCGGCCTCGCTCCACCTGCCTCAAGCGCTAGCAGCCCAGGAGAACAGGCGCTGACGTGCCCAGGGCTGCTGTGGCCGGGACAATAGGCTCCGTGTGCCATGTCCCTGCTCTCGTGCCCTTCTGTTCGATGGCCTCCCCCACCAAGGGCAGTGGTGGCTGCATCTGTCCTTGCTCCTTTAATGGGGTTTCTGGGCACAAGAGGACTGTCAGCATCACACACGCTCTTGGAGCGGAGTGATTTCAAGTAGCGAAATGTTGCGGCAGGGTTGAAATTCCACACGGAAGCTCCAAGTGGAAGGAGAGTGCCGGAACCTGGGCCCACAAGGACCAGAGCTTCTGCGGGCAATGTGGCCTGAGATTCAACAGTCCTGTCCGGTTTTATGGAAATGTTATACGGCCAGTTCTTTACCCTGAGGGAGGGAACCCAGAAAGCCTAGATTGCTGATCTAGCAGCATAAGAAAGCATCGGGACACACAGGCAGGAGGACTGGACGTGAACCCCTGCTCTGCCACTGGCCAGGTCAGCCACAAAGACATTCGTGTCATGTCTCAGGGTCTGGATTGTCTCATCTGTAAATATCCAGAAGTTGGATTCGACGGTTGCCTGGATCCCTTCAGTTCTAGAAAGCTATGCCATTGTCTTCCTAATTTTCCGGAGCTTCAGCTACTATGAGTTCAGGATTGCCCCACTGTCAAGACACCCAGTGTCCAGAAAGTCAAACATTGAACTTGAAGTTTCCTTTAAAAAATAAACTCTCTTAATACATTTGATATCAGGGCGCCTGGGCGGCTCAGTCGTTAAGCGTCTGCCTTCGGCTCAGGTCATGATCCTAGGGTCCTGGGATCGAGCCCCGCGTCGGGCTCCCCGCTCAGCGGGAAGCCTGCTTCTCCCTCTCCCACTCCCCCTGCTTGTGTTCCTGCTCTTGCTATGTCTCTCTATGTCAAAAAAATAAATAAAATCTTTAAAAAAAAATACATTTGATATCAGATTTACAAAAATCGGTTTATGCTCAACTTTTCAGGAAAAGAGTGTAAATTCTTTGAACTGAATCAGACTCGATTCAGCCTACAGTTCCCAGGCCCAGCATAGTGGCTGGCACACAGTAGGCTCATGATGAATCATGTTTGTTGAATGGGATAGATTTGATACACAAAGTGGGGTCCATGAGAAGCGCACAGGTTACTTATGAAAACCAAAGTGGTGGGAATTGGTCAGTCTGAGACTAAAAACTGGGCAATTTACAAAGCAGATAATTCACCTGCAGTTAATTGGAAGCCAGGCAATTGCAGTAAAAGTTAAAACACTTAAATCTACGGGTTTTACTAAACCTTGCAATGTACTTACTAATACCAAAACATTGGTCAGTCTGGCCTCTTGAGTGCAAATCCCCCCAGCAAACCAGCTGCAGATAAGCCCCCTCCGCAGAACTTTGGGATATCCAAATTAACGGTCTCCCAGAGCCTCGTCACAGTTGTTTAATGGGTCCCTTCCTGGGCTGAATGCTCTCTATAGGCTGAGAATTGTCCACTTTGTCCATGTTGGATTCCTGGAGCCTTGCACAAAAGGTGTTTCAGTAATAGTTAACACTGAAGCCATTTGCAGGGAGAAGGATACAAGAACTGACTCTCTGGCTTCAGACCCCTTCCTCTGATTTTGTCTGAACGCCCTGATGACTTAACTTGTAACATCGACAGAGATGGTTAAGAAAAAGACAGAGACACCTTCTGTCACGTGAGAAAACAAAGCAATTCCACAGTCGTGAAGAACCAGAGATGGGACCGAAGGGCCAAGCCAGGCTGGTCTCTGATCTCAGCCCTGCTTCCCGCAGTCAGCCACCAGCCACTCAGCCCAACAGATCTCAGCTCTGCCAGACCAGGGAGGAGACCCAGGGAGCAACCCCAGCACCTTCAGAATCCCGACCGAGCCCCTGAAGGCCGGTGAAGGAGAGGCCGGGTGAGGAGAGCACCCGCGAAGCCCACGCACCAAGGTGGTGAGTCGGCTGTCAGCACGGAGACAGACGGAGCCGCTGGGACGGGAACAGCGGGTAACGTGTGCGAGGCGTGGCTCTGAGCACTTCATTCGTTCCATCCTCATCACAGCCCTGTGAGGGGGTACGGTGACTGTCCACACTGCCCAGCTGAGGAAACCGAGGTACAGAGGGAGGAATCTCTTGCCCAGGGTTCCACAGCTAGCAAATAGCCCGCCGGATTCCAGGCCCAGCAGCCTCTGAAGCATGGTTTCTGGAAGGCCGTCGGCTGAGGTCAGTGCCTAGGGAGGACAGTAGCAAGCTTGCTCCCATACCACACAGAGCCCCGCGGTGTCTAAGGGAGTGAAATCAGGGCCTCAAGACACCCCAAGATGTCACCAGAGTGCACAAGTCCTGTGAGGTCTACTGTCGTCAATACAAAAGTGTTTGCTCAGCACTAAGTCAAGGAGACTATTCGAGCAGCAGTGCCCAGGCCCACACTGTCCCCAGCCTCCTTGGTAAAGGGGACGCGCGCATTCTGCACATCCCCACTTCCCCAGGTCCTCAGCCAGTGAGGAGAGGTGCGAGACTTCCCCTTGGTCTTCTTTATCTTGCCTATAAATTCCTCAACCAGGTCGGTGTGATCGAATAATATCATCTGATCTCCGCTGAAGGCAGCATGGCGTGAGAGCTGCGAGGCTGGGTACAGCAGCCGGACTGCCTGAGTTCAGATCCTGGCTTTTGCCGTGTAGTGTGGTCCTGGGCACGTTTCTTAGCTTTTCTGTGCCTCAGTTTCCTCCCCTTTAAAGTGGGATAACGGTAGGACCACCCCCGTGGGGTTGGGATGAAGAAGAACCCACCACTTCGCGCTGCACGCCCCACGGGTTTTTCCGTGTGCCCCACCGCGTGGGGCGCGGACAGTGTCTCCCTGTGTGAAGTCAGTCGCCAGCATCTCTCTGGCCCGCGTTCACCACTACTGCCCCTGCGGCTGTGGCAGACCCCACTGTTTAGGGGTCACATTCCTGCCTCTGGGGCAGTGTGATAGAGTAGAAAGGTTTGGATTCCAGTTAGAACCCAGTTCAAGCTCCGTCGTGCCCGTGTGGGATCTGGACCCATGTAGTTAGCCCCCATGAAACGGAAAGCACAACCCAGGCAGCAATGCACGAGACTTAGAGCCCAGACTCAGAGGTTGGCCCCCCTGGTTTAAATCCCTGCCCCAGCACCACTAACTCTGTGACCCTGAGCCAGTTACTTCACAGCGCCCTGCTGCAAGGGCCTCATCTATAAAAGGGGATGATACCACGATGCACCTCGTGGGATTGCTGTGAGGACCAAGGGAGAATACCCATGTACCCAGACACCTGCAAGTGTGCAGTAAACACTGGCTCTTCTCATGGTGGTACCTACTGGAGGGGGCGGGGCAGAGAGTTGAGTGAAGGGACACATGTGGCATGTAGAGCACAGTTGAGTGAAGGGACACATGTGGCATGTCCAGCACATAGTCAGCTCTCAATAAATGGCAGTCCCCTCCCCTTCCCATGCCTCCCTCTGTCTGTACCTCAGATCGGAAAGGCCTCACTTTGCCCCTACCTTCCAAAGACCCCAACCATCATCACACCCACTAAACTCCTACCTCTCCACAAGCCTTCCCAGATTCATCTAAAAACATCCCCAGCCCTTTCCCAATGTAGCCAGGGAGGTTCCTCGGCTCTCTCTGCCCTTTCCCCCACCCCAGCCTTGTGTCCTCGACCTCATAGACCACAAATACTTGAGAAGGACTTGGATACTGTTTTCCTTACCATGTACCAAACACTGTGGTAAGATGTCTATTTTTACCTAGTTTAATCCCCCTGTGTTATTAGTCAACTTGAGCTGCCATCACAAAACGCCACAGACTGGGGGGCTTAAACAACAGACCTTGATTTTCTAATGGTTCTGGAGGCTGGACATCCAAGATCAGAATTCCAGCCAATTTGGTTTCTAGTGGGAGCTCTCGTCTCGGCTTGTAGATGGCCACCTTCTCCCAGTATCCTCACATGGCCTTTCCTCTGAGCATGCAGAGAAAGAGAGAGAGGGAGCCTTCTGGTGCCTCTTCCCCTTAGCATAAGGGCCTCACCCTTATAACCTCACTTAACCTTAATTACTTCCTTGGGGACCACATCCCCAAATATAGCCACACTGGGAATTAGGGCTTCAATATACGAATTTGGGGAAGAAACAAACATTCAATTTATAACACACCCCAATAATTCTTTGAGGTGGGTCTGGAGTTCATTGATGAGGATATGGAACCTCTGCTCCAGGTCACACAGCCAATAAGTGGGTGGTCATCTGCTTCCAGAGCATGAGTCTTCACAGCCTTCCCAAAGACCCTCACTTGAGAGAAGAGCCTCATGCAAGCCACTGCACGTGGACATGAGCTCCTCAAGAGCACCTCAGGGGCACAGGAGATCCAGAATAAAGGGGGCTTCTAGTGGGATGGGAGGACTCTGGAAACCTCCCTCCCACCTCTAACTTTCAGGAGGGTTATACACGACATCAAAGAAACCTGTTTTGCAGGGCACCTGGGTGGCTTAATTGGTTAAGCATCCGACTCTTGATTTCGGCTCCGGTCATGATCTCAGGGTCATGAGATCGAGCCCTCCATCAGGCCCCATGCTGGATGTGGAGTCTGCCTGGGATTCTCTCTCTCCCTCTCCCTCTGCTCCTCCCCCTGCCTGCCTCTCTCTCCCTCTCACCCTCTCTCTCTCCGTTAAAACAAAACAAAACAAAAACTGTTTTGCTTGCAGAAAATGTCTTTTCACATATTCATTCAACAAACACTTACACAACACCTGCTATATGTCCAACATTTCTTTTGGTGCTGGGCATCCAGCCATGAACAAAGAAGACCAGCTCTTTGCTCTTAGGGAACTTTCAGTGCAGTTGAGGGCTATAGACAAATATTCAGCCACAATCCAGTGCCAAAAGTGGGGCCAGCATTCTGTAGGACATATAACCCAGCTTTGGGGCTCCGCTGGGCTAGAATGAAAAGCTTGTGCTCATTCTAGAACAAGACACTTTGCTTTTGCATTGACAATGCCTAACCACCAACCTGACACATGAAAATAAACAAAATGGCCAATGTGATTATTTGATTGACTTCACCATAACAGAGGTTAGGAATGCTGAGTCCTGCCTTCCTCCAGAATGGCCTCAATTCAATCCATTTTGCTAGACATTCATTGCCTATATACCAGGGGGGAAAGCCCCATGCTAGGCACTGGGCAAGCATTTGGGAGAATATTGAAGAGAAGGGCCCTCGCAGCAAGAAAATGGCTCTGTCAGCAATAAAAAAAAAAAAAAAGGCCTACACCTTTGGATCTCTTTGATGGCTGACCTCTGAGATGGAAACCAAACCCAGACCTCAGCCTTCACCTTGACTTGGCCCACCGAAGGTCAGCAACCCCTCCTGCCCTCCCAGCCTGAGCTGGAGAGGTGAGAGGAAAAGACAGAAGGCTTTATTATACCACCCAGGCCACGTCTGCCAAGTTCTCCCCACAACTGCATCAAAAAAAAAAAAAAAGATGGAGTGAAAGGGAATTGGAAAAATGGAACCCCCTACATCCCAGAAATATTACTTTCATGAGCTGTATGAATTATTTAACAGACAGCTGAAAAGACCAAACTCAACAGAAGAATACAAAAAAACAGCTCGGTACAGACACCTTCCCTGAAGCCCATGACAATGAAATGTATTTTATGCCACAGATCAACGTGCCAGGGAAGGAGGCTTCAGAGACAGATGCCCACAGGGATCATTAGCCCCTTATCTCTCAACCCTTTGCCACCAGCATCCAGATCTCTGAGCCTGGGCAACCCAGGGGGAGAGGAGCTGAAAAGTGTGTATATTGTAAGTGTTGGTTAAACAACCCCACCGTATTCTTATTTGCTGGAGGTTTTAGGGAGCAGATGTAGGACTGGCAGGGCTTGGAGCTGGCGATATTGTTCTAGCCCACTCGGAGCCAACAGGGAAGGGAAAAAAAAAAAAAAAGCCACACACACAAACACAAAAAAGCTGCATTTGGTGTGTGCGCCTGGGTGTGCGTGCTCGCTCTGTGCATCCACTCATCCAAGGCTCCTTAAAGTGGAGCTGACCGATGCAAAACGAGGCTTGGGGCCGGGCCAAGGGAAACACAACTTCTCCCGGGAGCTGCGTGCACCAGGCTGACTGTCTTGCACCAGGCGCAAGGGGGCTGGGGCAGCCGCTCGCCCACTGCAGGCTTGGTGCTCTCTGTTGCTAGAGAAAGGGCAAACAAATGGAGAACCAACTCTAAAGGCGGCCAGCAGCAGCGAGGCGACGCTGCAGCTGCCAGGCAATAACTTAGATAGTTACAGCTGCCATCACCTAGTTCATGCAAGCTTTTTAATATCTTTTGGCAGCTCTCGGTGTCACAGCACAAAGGGAGGGTTGGCACTTCGCAGCACACTTTGTTTGACATAACTGTAGGCAGGACCCAGCTGATACCTTCAGTAATGTGGATGGGTTTGCTCTTAAGGTGCATTTGAGCAGATCAAACGGTCCCCCCACCCCCGCCGCCGCCTCTCTCTCCCCTCCCACCACCTCCTGCTCACGTTCGGGGCGCGCACCACCGCTAAATCACACGTTGGGAAGCGGACCAGATGAACGGGAGGACTCGGCGGGTGCAACATAAGGTCGACCCCGAAAGCACCCAGCGAAGGAGGAGAGGAAAGCAATGTGCAGAAGACAGGGAGCAAAAGGGAAGGGGAAAGGAGGAGAGAAAAATAGACACTGTGTTCCAGAACTCTCCCCAAGCCCTACCAGGAGACTCAGGCCCTGCTTTCCCGCCGCCGGGCTCACAGCCCTTTTAAGAAATCAGAACACCACCATCTCGCTTCCTCCTCCTCACTCTTTAAATTTATTCATGGCTTGCCAACCCTGGGCCCCCAGTCCCACCTTCCCAGAAACCCAGTTTGCTCCAGGTATCTCCCTGCTCTGTGTGACTCTTCGAAGGGCCAACAGAGAAGAAAGCACTTCGCAGAAGCGCTTCCCAAGCCTAGGGAGTTGTCATGACAATTCTCTGTGATCCCTCCGCCAAGCCAGGCATCCTTGTTTGGCAGATCCAGGAGCCTTGCTGGGACTTAGAGAAATAGTCTTCTCTAAGACCCCACAGCACAGATGGGCATGAAGCAGACATGCGGGCAGAGGAGGAGCAGAAGATGAGTGAGCACAGGGACATGAGCGGAAGGAGAGGCTGATAGACACTGCCCAGGCTGAGCGGCGCATGGGGGAGACATTTAGACACAGAGAGAGAGTGCCTGCCCTGTCTCAGCACCACTCTTCCCACGCCACAGCATGTTCCCTTTGTGCATCCTTCCAAGTGGTGGCTCTGGTGGCCTGTTGGATGCCTTGGAGAAGGCCACCAGGAAGGATGGCACAGAGAAGAAGCCATGACAACTACCAAGGATGGCGATGGGCTCCTATTGGTTGGGATATTAGTTTTCTCAAGCTGCAGTAACAAAGTATCATAAGCTGGGCGGCTTATATAAGAGAAATTTATTGTCTCACGGACCCGGAGGCTAGAAGTCCAGGATCCAAGTGTCTGCAAGGTCGGTCCCTCCTGAGGGCGCTGAGGGTGGCTCTGTTCCGTGCCTCCCTCCTAGCTTCTGGTGGTTTGCTGGCAGTCTTTGGAGTTCCTTGGCTTATAGATGAACACCCCTCACCTCTGCCTTCATCTTCACAGGCCACTCTTCCCATGTTCGTGTTGTCTGTGTGCTCAAATTTCCCCTTTTTATTTTTATTTTTTTTAAAGATTTTATTTATGTGACAGAGAGAGACACAGCGAGAGAGGGAACACAAGCAGGGGGAGTGGGAGAGGGAGAAGCAGGCTCCCCGCCGAGCAGGGAGCCCGATGCGGGGCTCGATCCCAGGACCCGGGATCATGACCCGAGCCGAAGGCAGACGCTTAACGACTGAGCCACCCAGGCGCCCCTCAAATTTCCCCTTTTTATAAGGATACCAGTCGTACTGGATTAGGGGCCCACCCTATTCCAGTATGACCTCATCTTAACTAATTAAATCTGCAACAACCTTATTTCCAAGCAAGGTCACATTCTGAGGTACCGGGGGTTAGGACTTCACATATGAATTTGGGGGCGGGGGGAGACACAATTCAATCTAGAACAGTTGGGTACTATGATGTCCATGTTGTACACTTTTAGGTATTATTTCTAACCCTTATCTGTCCTGCAAGGTGTGTGTCATCATCCCCATTTTATAGAGAATGAAAGTAGGACTCAGAAAGGTCAAGGAACTTGCCTGAAGTTAGATAACAGTAGGACCGTCCGAACGCAACGACAGACCTGTGTAAGTGCCTGGGAATTGGCCGTGGCCATGCTTCCCCCTTAGGCTGAAGATGGGTCCCAACCTTCTCTTGATGGGCCATCTTATCTGGAGGAGCCTGGACTAGGATCACTTGGTTCCATCAGATTCCAGCATACAGCATTCACAAAGCTATGTTTTCTCCAGAATGCACGTGGCAGACGGTCTGCAGGTGTAGAGCATGGAAGGGCATGGGAGGCAGGGTGTGTCGATCTCATACTACATGCTTCACTTGCTTGGCAAGATTCTTCACTTCTCCTGGGCTCTCAAGGAGATAAAATATTCTGGACTTTATTATCAGGCATTCACTGAGTGTTTAGTATTGACTTATTATTTGTTAAATAATAAAATAATGGTGTGGCAATACACGCAACATAGTGTAAGTTCAATAAATGTCAGTTGCCCTTTTCCTGTTTTAACATGGCTTCCAACTTCTCCCCACTCTCACTGCTATCTGCTCAGGGAACACAAGCTCATTGTTATGTAGATACGAGCGAAATACCGATGCAGTTCAGCGGGGCCACCACAATGTACCTGACCTCCACCTAAATAAATAAATAGCATTTATTGATCACTTCATGCCAGGCACAATTCAACCAATTTACATTAATTAGCTCAATTAATCCTCCCAGCAGTGTCATATGGAAGACCCATTATTATCCGAACTTTATCGATAAAGAAACTGAGAACAAAAATGCTAAGTGACTTGCTATAATTCCTTGAAAAGGCCAAATAGTATAGAAAACAGTGTGTTGGGAGGCCTGGGTGGCTCAGTCAGTTAAGCGTCTGCCTTCGGCTCAGGTCATCGTCTCGGGGTCCTGGGATCGAGCCTCACATCATGCTCCCTGCTCAGCAGGGAGTCTGCTTCTCCCTCTCCCTCTGGTGCTCCCCCTGCTTGTGCTCTCTCACTCTCTCTGTCAAATAAATAAATAAAATCTTAACAAAAAGAAAAGAAGGAAAGAAAACTGTGTGTTTAAATTTTCCTTGCTCAGAGGGCAATCTGAATTAGAAAGTCATAGTGTGATAGTCATGTAGGAAATGCAGCTTTATCAGTTAGAAACAGCACACCCTGGTTAACCTCAGGTAGCCACCCTCAGTTTACCAGTTAACCAGTTAGCTACCCTAACAGGAGCTGCGAATGGAGTTATTTTGCAGGAATTAAACTTTGCTGCTACTACCCTATCTGTTCTTTACTCACCAAATACCTCTTGCCTAGATAGTGTAAAAATATAGATCAACACCCCCAAATTCCAATTCTGATAAAAGTTCCAATAAATGGGATTTTCCTCTACATTCAAGACCTTCCAAGATGCTCCCAAGCTTACAGGTATGATCTTACCATGAAGTGAGCATCATATGCAGGTAATCAGACTCCCTTCCTCTCAAACGAAGCAAGAATACTTTCATTTCCAGTTTTCCTACTCCCAATCAGAAACATAGTGCCTCTTGGCCCTCTTGTGCTGAATAATTGCAGCAGTTTCCAAAACAAAATTAAATACAGCCCTAGCTTGAGAAATGTTCCACCTCCTGGAGTCACGGCATTTAGTATTATTATTCGCTTATTATTATTCAAAACAAATAAGAATGATAAAACATCAGTTGGAGCCACTCCAGCACAGAAGGAACTGGAATATCTAATAAAAACCATAGTATTCCACAAATAGAAAGTGTTAGAAAATGCAGAAAAACAATGGCAGAGGACATTCTGAACCTTCCCCCCAAAACAGAGATCACCTGAAATAATAGAGCAGCAGTGAACGTCCGGTCAACTCCACACAAAGAGTACCGTCCAAGGGTAACCCCCCATTTAAAATGTCAGGTGCCCACACAGTGCCTGGCACAAGTAGGACATCATTTTTAGCGTCCACCCCTTTCTGGTGGCATTCAGTGGAGCTTTCTTCACACAGTCTAATAACCTCTCTGGCTAAGGCTACCACAGTCAGGAATACTTTGCTCTTCACTAGAGAATATCCTGTGACCCCCACCCCCCAACACACACAAACAGGAAATCTCATTCCACAAAGGGCCTTTAAAGCCACGTTTCAACCTGAGCAAATGTTTAACTCCAACTTGAGAAAAATCATGGGAGTTAGATAACAGTAGGACCGTCCAACCACCAAAGGACCGCCCTTTCCAAAGAAGAGTGTGGCAGATGAGTGGCTGGGGGACTCTTGTTTGTTCCCCAAAGCAGTCTGGTGGTGAATTCCACACAGAATGAGGAACCAGCCTTCACTCAGGTCCCCCGATGGTCTCCATCCCTGGATACTCTTGCGTGAACACACCCGGACTCATCCGAATGGAGCCCCATTCCTGAGATGCCTGATTTTGGGGATGTGGACCTCGGTTTACTAGGTGGACGGGTTTATTCAGATGATTCACTTGACCTAGACCTGTTTCCAGATGGAAGCCAGGCAGGAATGAGGTAGACTCAAAGCCCCAAGGGACCACCATACCTCTCCCCCACTCTCCCCCATACTGCCCAACCCTCCACTGCCACTCCCACTTTTGGCTTTGGGGAAGCTCTGTAGGGGCTGAGGTCCAGAACAGTCTGCATTCTGTGAAATGGGGGAGGCAGTGGGATTAAATCCTATTTCTTTTCATTCCCAATAACGTACTTAATCCTTGCATGAAGTCATGAAAATTTCCTTCCATCATAGCATTACTAATATAGTCCCCCAAAAAAATTTTAACAAAAACTATCCAAATAGCTAACTGAAAATTTGCTAAGTAAACCCAAATAATTGAATACATTGCAATAATCTAAAATGCTATTCACTGGGATGCCTGGGTGGGTCAATTGGTTAAGCATCTGCCTTTGGCTCTGGTCATGATGGAGTCCTGGGATCAAGTCCCGCATCGGGCTCCCTGCTGAGCTTCTCCCTCTGCCACTTCCCCTGCTTGTGCTCGCGCTCCCTCTCTCTGACAAATAAATAAACAAAATCTTTTAAAAAATAAAATAAAATAAAATGCTGTTCACAATGATTTTGAGGACTGGGGAAATACTGATGACATAAGGTTTGATTAAAAGCAGGATACAGAATACATTTATATCCAGTTTAATCCCAGCTATATAAATATAGAAAATATATACAGTACTTGATGTTGTTTTGTCTGCTGGTATCTCCTTCCCCGCTCCCTAACTCCAGCTTCTCTGGGAACATTACACACACACACACACACACACACACACTCACACTCACAAATACAGTTGCCACAGAGGAGCCATGATGCACATTATGCACAGGATGGCTGGCCTCTGGCCACAGTAGACTGGTCCAAGGTAGACATCTGACCCCCGCCAGGACAATCCTCTCCTTCCCCAGTCATTCTGGAACTGGAACTGAGGGACTCTGTCTCTTTCCAGCAGTAGAAGCGACAGGACAGAGTGTCCAGGAGGTGCAGATGTGGGCCCACATGTCCTGCCGGGTGGGCCAGAGACCCCGGCAGCTGATCCACAGAGAGAAGAGGCAGGAGAAGGCAAATGCACAGAGGGAAAGACAGAGTGCCTCACAGCACGTGAGTCTCTGCCATTCTCCTGGTTCCTCAGGCCCGGCCACGTTTTCTGCCCTTGGAGTCCACAAGACAGACAACCCCAGATCCTTGTAATAAAGTCCCTCTTTTACCCAAGCTATCTGAATTGGATTTCCTTCATTGTAACCAAAAGAACCCCTAACCAATATGTGGGCCCTCAAACACCCAGTTACTTAGGCATCCCCTATCTACTGCAAAATGTTGTTGGGGACGGGTGTGTGCTTGCAAGGGATTTCTGTTTGCTTCTCTGCATTTCCTAAATTCTCAACTGTGAACATTTTTATCATCCGATAAAATCCACCTCCTAATCCACCACTCTGATTCACTTACTTTGCCAAGGTGAAGGGAAAATTGTACCTCACAGAAAATCCATATTTAAGAAATAGATATTTTATGTCCAATGTGAAGATTTATTATTATTATTTTAGAATCTTCATATTAGACATAGAAACCAATGTCCTGGAGAGGGCTGGGCTTTTCAAGGCTCACCTCCCCCCCCATCCCAGAGGCCTCTCCCTCCCCACCCCTGCCCTGGCCTGGCCTCCAGGTCATGCCTCCCATTTCAGCCATTCTGAGGTCTCTGCTGATTCATTCTCCAAAGGTCAGCCATTTGCATGTCTTCGCATGTCCATCTTTCCACCTGGTGTGACTACGCTTCTGTTCACTGTCATTGCTTCCCTAAACCACTGCCATTTTGGCCTCCTCCCCCCCTCCCTCATGAATCCTTCAAAAGCTTCTATTCTTTGGAAGCGGAAAGGAAACCCTCTTTTCCGACTGAGAATCAGAAAACTTGGCTGGCACACCCCCTAGTGGTGGCCTAATGAATCCCCCTCAATTACTATAGGCGACACACCCCTGAGGTTTCTCAAAGTGGGTTCCACAGGATCCCCAGTTCCGCAGGAAAATCGCAGAGGAGAGAAGTGTTTCATGCCTAAGTTAGATCTGAACACACTGGGATACATAAAAGCAATCAAGTTTCCTTATTGGCGGACTCCTCCAAGTCTTTAATATCCTAATTAACATTATGGATCTCAAAGATTCAGATTTCAGCACGCAGTGGCTCCCAGATTTATTTGATCAGACTTTTGGAAAATAATAGGAAGAGCTACTATTTATGGAGATGTACTATCAGTTATAGTTTTCTCATTTATAGATGGAGAAATTGATGCTGAAAGAGGGCCAATAACCTGCTGATGTTGGGTTTACATGAGACCAAAGTCCATGTTCTTAAGCATTACAAGACTCTGCCTTTTTATTTGTTCCAGGACATTGCTCTGCAGATTCCACTTGCATTAATTATGCAACTTATGCATAACCGCTCTACTTGTTCCCCGTATTAACCATCACGCAATGCTACAAATCGTCTCCCCTTGGGACAAGAAGAGCTGCAGCCTGCAGGGGATAGTAAGAGCTCTCTGCTTGCCCTTGGGAAGCTTCAGTTTCCATACAATAGAGAGAGGGGGTCAGCATCTCAATGCCACAAACAAAATCCTCCTTGAAAATCTCAGCAAAAGGGTCATGACAGGGCACCGTGTCAGGGACCCTAACACATATTTTCCAATGATAGATACTATGGAAAATATAGTAGACTATTTTTCTATTTCTTCTAAAAGAAGCTTAATTTCTCTTCAGCCTTATATATCTGTTGACCTGGTTTTATAAGCAATAAGATATTTTATGTGCATATCTGAGTTTCTCAGTCTATTAAAAAAGTGGAGAGGATAATACCCACCTCACATCACATTTTTATGTCAAATTTAAGTACATAATATGTTAAACGTGTAACTCTGGCTTGTTTTTTGATTTGGAGATTTAAACATTTTTTTTCTTTAGTTTCTGGTAGAAGAAGCCCAAAGATAATTTTTGGCTCACATAACTTAAAACTCCAAGCTTCAGGCACAGTTAGATCCAGGGGCTCAAATGAGACCATCATTAAACCAGAATGCACACTACCTGTATTTTTAGAGAAAGGAAATAGAATATAGTGCTATAAATGTCTTGGTCCCTTGTGCTGATGGACACAGAGAGATACTGTAAATAATTCCATGGATGTAGGCATTTGGGGATGGACCCCCACTTCCACCACTGGCCCTCCAGCTACACTTGCTGAGACTTGATTTGTCCATTGGTAAAAATGGGCACGCTGCTTATCTTTTTCCACTTCAGTGAAAGCTGGAAGAAGCTGTAAAGCTTTCAAGGGCTTTTTTCCTTAGAGGATTAGATATTGTGGGGGTTTTTTTGTTTTGTTTTGGGGTTTGGTTTTCTTTTTTTTTTTTTTTCTATTAATGTTCAGGGAGATAGCACTTTCCACTGGCAAAGGGTTTTACAAGTATTTATTTGTTTTATAAATTTATCATTTAAAATTCCATAATTAGCCTCGCAAAACACACACCTTCAACACTACAACCACAGTTTAAAACCAATCAAGCCATGGGGGAGAAAAGTATATATATAAATATATCCATATC
Organism: Leptonychotes weddellii; assembly: GCF_054177405.1. Lineage (NCBI taxonomy): Eukaryota > Metazoa > Chordata > Mammalia > Carnivora > Phocidae > Leptonychotes > Leptonychotes weddellii. Next base: position 103,872,141 of record NC_138374.1, read on the forward strand.
CATATTTAAATTCGCATTGTGTGTGTGTGTGTGTGTGTGTTTGCAAGACACATATAAATGGCAAATAAGGAAACTTAAAAAAAAAAGATAGATAGATAGTCCCAGATTTTAAAACCACCCCCAAGGTAGAACAGGTGGTGAAAATATAATAAAACATGTTGCAAGGAACTTGTCATGAATTTTAAAAACAAAAACGCCTACAGACCAAATAAACTGCTCTGAAACTCGGCTAAATCTGAAGTTCCCAAACTATTTTAAATGACAAAGCAGAAGTTCCCGAGAGAGGGAGTCCAACAGAAATGGTTTGAGGGCGATTGCTGCGGAACTCACACGGAACAGAGCTCGAATAGACGGGCAGACGCCCAGCCCGCTCCCCTGCCAGGCTGGGCCACGTGCAGCTGTACCCGGCCCTCGGGGCCAGACCATGTGCGCGGGGACCGAGGATTCTGTCGACAAAGGCCTCCGGGAGCCCCTCCTGCACCCACCTCCCCACCTGGCCGGTGGTTTCTCAATGGATCTAAAGGCAAACATTTGGACGATTGGACCAGAAGCGGGGCCTACACTTGTCGCCGTCCACTTCCCGGTGCCCTATTTGAAGGCAGGCTAAAAACCCCGGCCCCAGGGTCCGGGCAGACACCCCTCCTCTCTGCAGCACCCACCCTCACAGACCCCAACCATTCATTCATCACAACCACCTGCCTGTCCTTTATTCATGGTCAACAGTTTATGAAGGGCTTTTAGCGCTGTTGTCTCTCTCTGTTACACGGAAACCCTGGGAGCTACACAGAGACCATGGAAGGGCTTCATTTTGATTGTGGAAACAGGAAGAGGTAAAGTGATCTGCCCCAAATCACAAAGCTGGACCCACAGCCCCAACTGACTCCCGGTCCAGTGCTCTGTCTACTAGACTATGTTTATTAAGACCATCCAGGGATGGGCGCCTGGATGGCTCAGTCGGTTAAACGTCTGCTTTCGGCTCAGGTCATGATCCCAGGGTCCTGGGATCAAGTCCCGCATCGGGCTGCCTGCCCAGTGGGGAGTCTGTTTCTCCCTCTCTCTCTCTCCCTCTACCCCTCCCCCTTCTCGTTCTCTCTCCCGCCCCCCACCCTCCTGTGCGTGCAAAAATAAGTAAATAAAAAAACTTTTAAAAAAATAAAAAGACCATCCAGGAATAAGAGTTGGGGGAGGGGCCAGCATTCTGCCCCCCAAATCCAGGCTCTGCTGAAGAGGAAAGAAGTGAGCATGCACCCCGTGCACCCCAAATAATCAGAAAGCTCAGGCCCCATTTCAGGGCAGGCAGCCCTCGCTGGGCACCAGCTGACTGTTGTTATGCAGGAATGGTAGGTCTTCTCATTTTTTTAAAGTGAAGCCAGAGATCTGAATCTTTATGTGAAATACCTTGATTTTTAAGTATCGGTTTGGTTTAAAATAACACCACCACCATCTGAACCTAACAAACCCATCTGCAGGCTGCTGTGTGCTATGGGGCACCAGCTGGAGATCTCGTCCCCATGCAGGTACCCAGTGCCCCTGCCCTTCTCTCTGAAGGTCGAGATGTAATCCATCAAAAGAGGGCCCGTCTGGAGATGCAAAGGGAGTCGGCAAACTTGAGTTCCAATCCCAGCCCTGACTTGCTAGTGGCATGACCTTGAGCAGGTCATTTACTCTCTCCGGACCTCAGTTTTCTCATCTGTTGAATGGGGCTAAGAATGCTTCCCTTGTTTCCTCAGCCCCCTCAAGGCTCTGGCTCAGGGAGAGCGTGTTGGCCTCCAACACCATTCTAATCTCCCAGAGCAGTTCCATTCCAAACTATCATCTCTCTTCCCGTGCTGCACTGTGATCCTTTTTCACCTCATGAAACTGGGGCTTCTCATAAATTAGGTTTGGCCACCTTTGTTCTCCCCAGAGCATAGGAGCACAGGTAAGTGCCTAATAAATCTTAGTGAATTGAGCAATGGCCCAACCAGCTCACTGAGTACTGAATATGTGCCGGACACTCTACAAGGTGCGAAGGAAACCAACCGCAAATCATGCTCTTAAAGAAGATGTGCTCTGGTTGAGGAGACAAGACGCACGCACAACGATCAGAGTTAACGGTCAAGTGTGCTAGTTCCTAGCTAGATCCCAACTACAGCCAGGGATCCCCACCACCCTGAGAAGAGATAAGAGAAAAAAGACCTCTTTCCTTGTCTTTCTCACAGCCTCTTTTAAGCTCTTCTTGGCCCTCGAGTTGAAGGAACTCATCTCCCTGCACAACAAACGTTTAGAGATAGACCCCATGATACCCCGAATGCACACACTTCGGCGAGTTGGAACAGAATGAGGGCAGCTCGCTAGTTCTAACTAGGCGATGTCTTACCTGCTGGTCTGGACGGTTACATGGGCAAATGCAGTCTGCATCACTGTTGTACGAGGCTGGGTGAACGCAGGAGAGCCAAGGCCCATCTTTCACCCACTTCCCCTTGCCCCGGCCCTCAGTTCTCACCCCCGATTAAATGGCCGGTTCCCTGAGTGTACCAGGTAGCAACCATGTGATAATTCTCTAATCTGGCTTGTCCTTGGGGGCCCACCCCATCCTGCTGGCTGCACCAGCTGCCTAAGGGAGCACAACAGAGAAGAGACTTGGCAATTATCCAGTTAATTTGATCAGTGGAGACAGCCAAACAAATAATCCGGGCCAAAAATGTCCAGATCAGCTGTCTACATGGATCAAATTCCACTTCACTGATGCAGAGCAGGTTCGGCCTGAGAGAATGGCTTTGACTGAGGAACCTGTCCCAGTATCCCAGATCCCAGGCTGCAGTGGCCTTTAGCAGAATCATGAGCATGGCTACATTTCTCTGGGACACGCCCCCTCTCACCACTCCCTTTAGGCATCCTTGCCACTTCTAGGCCTCTCTACCTCGTTCCCCAGAGCTTGGCCCCCCAGTGCCAGGGTCTTTGGCAGCCTCCAAGGACTGGAGCATTTTTGTGCCCATCCCCTCCTCTGAGCATTTGAAATTCATTAAGAACAGACTTTCAAGGGGGCATGGCTCAGTCAGTTGAGCGTCCAACTCTTGGTTTGGGCTCAGGTCATGATCTCAGGGTTGTGAGATCGAGCCCGGCGTGGGGCTCTGTGCTCAGTGTGGAGTCTGCTTGAGATTCTCTCTCTCCCTCTCCCTTTGCCCCTCTCCCCACTCACGTGCACACACACACACTCTCTCTCTCTCCCTCAAATAAATAAATAAATCTTTAAAAAAGAAGAAGAAGAAGAAGATACTTTCAACATCTGAAATGCCTTTGGAAATTCAAGGAATTTACAAGTATAATGGTAGAATGTCAGGAGTCAGCAAGCTGGGCGGGAGGAAGGTAACTTATAGCTGGTACATCTTAGAGGCTGCCTTTTCCTCACCTGCCTAAACCCACTCTTATCAGGTCGTATCAGGCCCCTCCCCCTTCCTGGAGGATAATGTACCAAGTCCTCAGGACAACAGAAGAAAACTTTCATCATCGGCCCCAGACCCCGAAGATCAATTAAGATGAAGTTCCACTACATTCATCCAAAATACCAGAAGCTTAAAGACAAGGGCCCACTTGCTAACATAAATGAGTTCAGAGGCAGGCAGTCCATACCGTGGAAGACAGTACCCTCAACCCCGTCTTTGCTGGGTAGGCACCAGCCTTATTTCCTGCTAAGGTGTTGGTTTTCGAGCCACTAGAATAGAACTCCCACTTCACTTAGCTGCATAAAAGCCAGCAAAGCTGCACCTTCTCAATAAACCTAGATTGCAGGCCCCAGGTAGAGAGTAGCTCCTCAGCAGAGCAGTATTTCTCTCCTTATCTGCCCTCAGACTGGCTAGCTCTCATTTGCAGGACTTCGCTAAAAGTGGCAAGAAGGAGACGGCAAACCAACACTGATTTCTTTTCCTGCCATTTCCTCTAAAGCTGGAGCTTGTGGTTTGCTCTCCCAGTTACAGCTGGCAACGGCTGAATCACATGCTCTACCAATGCATAACCAGGGCCATCCGCTTTCCAGTTAGTGAAATCTGAGTTCTAAATATTTGCCTTCCCACCTCCTCCACTCAGTCAATATCACACTTCAGACTGCATCTCTCGGAGCAACCCCCTTCCAAGTATCAAATTCTCTGTCGCTTTGGATGAGGTTCAGCTGCATAAAACAGAAGCTAGAACACCCAAGGATTTACTCTTTCATGTGAAAGAAGTCCACAGTGAGGGAGGGCTGGAGGCTCCATGAAGTCATCAGAGATCTAGGTTCCTCCCACCAGTCTGCTCCAACATCCCTATAGCATGAAATTCCCTCGTGAAGCTGTCCTCGTGATACATGATGATTGCTGGAAATCACATGAGCAAGTCTAAAGGCATGGGATGCTGGAATATGTGCTCTTTCCCCTGAGGACAGGCTGCCGGGAATAAATGCAGGGTTCTGTTATAAGGAGAAAAGCCAGGATGATATGGGAGGAGGCCACTAGCAGCCTAGGCCACGATTTGTTAACATATAAGGCTCCCCCACCACAGCTCAGCCCATATTTTATTTACATTTGTAACCTTCCAGTGCCGAGCACAATGGCTCTCACAGCATGAGAAATCAACAAAACATGGGGGTGCCTTGGTGGCTCAGTCGGTTGCATCCGACTCCTGATTTTAGCTCAGGTCATGATCTCAGGTCGTGGAATCGACCCCCGCATTAGGCTCTGCGCTCAGCACGGGGTCTGCATGCGATTCTCGCTCTCTCTCTGTCAAATAAATAAATAAAAATCTTTTTTATTAAAAAAAAAAGGAATCAATAAGTGTGTACTGAATACCCACTGAAATCCAGACTGAAGAAGTTTCATTAGGACCCTAACTTAGACTGAACCTCAAGGATAATTTCCATCTTATCACCATCCTTTTTTCAAAGATGTAGTTTCTTCTCCTCTACCCTCCTTAAACCAGCTTCAAGGATTTCCCTCAAGACCTTAGAGTCGCTTAGAGCCAAAGCATGCTCAAAGGCCTGCTGCTTATCTGCAGCCTGCAGGGCATCTTGGTCACTAAGCAGCGTAGAGTTCAGCTTAGACAATGCAGTGCTTTTATTCTGGAGTAAGCTCCTTAACGTTTTGACAGACTGGTACAAGTCGAGCAGCATCTGTGACACCAACAGAGTGCATAGTAGGCTGGGAAGATATGTGGTTGACATCACAGCACTGCTGGGCACATGGAGTCAGGCTACCCAAACTGCAAAGACAGGTAATCACAATTCAAAAGGACTTTGACCTTGTGCTAAAAGGAGCCAAATCCAGTCAAAAATATAATATTTATTGGAAATCCAGGTAAACCTTCCTCTGCACTAGTCAGGATGGTGTAGCCACGACTGAGTAGTATATATCAAAATGACTTAGGTCTTAGTCAATTTCCAACTCAATAAATCCAACATTGTGATGCAGTCACATGTGCTTTTAGGCTATATCAATGGAAGCATTAAATCTAGAACACAGGAGATGATACTCCTACTCTATTCTGTACCAGTCAGGGTATGCATGGAATATTGTATCCAATTGTGGGGTTTCTAATCAGGAGGAGTATGGAGGAACCAGAACTTGTGCAGAGGTCCGCAATCTGAACAGTAACAAGATTCACAACCATGTCATATAGAAACAGTTCAAGGAACTGCTGGTGTTTAGCCAGGTGAGGAGAAGACTTGGAGACCATGACTTCTATCTTCAAATATTCAAAGAGCTGTCAAGTGACGAAGAGATTGATCTTTCTCTGGAAAATGCTAAGCCATAGAACCAGGACCAATGGATAGAATATCAAGGATAGATTTGGGCTCGTATCAGCAAGAAATTTCTGACAACCAGAACTGTATCTGGATGGAGTGCTATCTTGGAAGGTCATGAACTTGGCCACTGGGGGAATTAAAACCCAGGCTGGACAGCTTCGCAGAGGGGAGCGAAGGGTGGGCTCAAGGCCCGGATGATAGGTGGACTAAAATCTCAAGGGTCATTCCCTTCCTGAAACTCTGTGGCATCTGCTCTTTAGCAACTCCTTAACAGCCACATGGTAGGTAGTTATATGAATTAGTGGTTTATTGTTCACTTACCCATTCATTGTCTCCGTTGACTCTTGCAGCTCTTTGGAGTAGGCAGAGTAGATTACAGAGGATAAAATGTCATCCAGTTAAGCGTCCCAGTCAGAACTGACCCCAAGTCACTTGATACCTAGTTCACCCCTCCATGGGCAAGGTCACCATGAGAAACCTCCCTCTTGATCACAGATTAACAAGCAGGGAGACACCCGCACAGAGGACAGCTGAGTAGGAGCACACTGGACCCTGATGGCTCATCCAGTCTCCTCCAAGTGTTGCTTTCACTCTAAGATGTTCATTCCACAAAAACACTCACTCAAAAGGATACATGCACCCCTATGTTTATTGCAACATTATTTACAATAGCCAAACTATGGAAACAGCCCAAATGTCCATCAACTGATGAATGAATAGAGAAAAATAGTATATATATATATATATATATATATATATATAATGAAATACTATTCAGACATAAAAAAGAATGAAATCTTGTTATTTGTAACGACATGAATGGAGCTAGAGGGTATAATACTAAGTGAAGTCAGTCAGAGGAAGACAAATACCCTATGATTTCATTCATATGTGGCATTTAAGAAACAAAACAAATGAGCAAAGGGAAAAAATAGAGAGGGTGGGCAGAGAGAAACCAAGAAACAGACTCTTAACTTTAGAGAAATAATAATGGTTACCAAAGGGGAGGTGGGTGGGGGGATGGGTGAAATAGGTGAAGGGGATTAAGAATACATTTATCTTGGGGCACCTGGGTGGCTCAGTCGGTTGAGTGGCTGCCTTGGGCTCAGGTCACGATCCCAGGACCCTGCTCAGTGGGGAGTCTGCTTCTCCCTCTCCCTCTGCCCCTCCTCCCGCTCGTGCATGTATGCACTTCCTCTCTGTCAAATAAATAAATAAATATTTTTAAAAAAGAATATACTTATCTTAACGAGCACTGAGTAATGTATAGAATTATTGAGTCACAGTATTGTATATCTGAAATAATACTACACCGTATGTGAACTACACTGGAATTAAAATAAATTTAAAAAAAATAAGTTCATTCCCTCCATTAGGGATCAAGGCTCTAGACAGATGTCAGCAAACTACAACCCGTGGGCCAAATCTGGCCTGCCACTTGTTTAGTAAATAAAGTTTTATTGCAACACAGCTTTGCCTACTCATTACATATGGTCTATGTTTGCTTTAAAGGCAGAGTTCCGTAGTTGCAACAGAGGGCATATGCCTTACAAAACCTAAAACTTTTGTTATCTGGTCCTTTATAAAAAAAAAAAAAAAAAAAAAAAAGGTTGCTGACCCCTGCTCTAGGATATTAGTGTGGAATATGGATACTAGCTAATGTTCTCTATTGTAATGGGCAAGAAACATCAGAAAAATCCTGCAGGACTGGAAAACCCCATCCAGAAAGAAATTCCATTCACAACCATTTGCGAATGCAAGAGAAAGGGCCATAAGTCTTTTATAGACCAAAAGTTTTTATCTTCTGTCTGTTGGGTTTTGATATACCACCGCCCTAGGGAACAGCTATTTTGACTATTTAAAACACATATAATAAACCGATTGTTCCATCACTATGTCTATTTGTAATAAGCACAGACAACGCACTACAGCGTGGTTATGGAAAAAAAGCAACGTAATTCTATGAATCAGTATTAGGCCCTAATTAGCCACTGAGTCCCGGCTGATAACAGCTTACCGTACCTTTCAGCCCAAAGAAAGCTCAGGTGGAAAAGAGAGAGAGAAAAAGAAGACAGAATAAATAGCTAATTATGATAAACTGGTTTCCTTGGTAACTGTTTATAACCGCAATGATGTTGCCATATTTTTAATGATAAACACAAAGGTTTGATGTGATATTATATAACGCATACTGTCTCAATGCTGGTTCTACTCTAGCAAAGGTGAAGCCGGATACAAATGGGAAATTTTGTGAGGCTAGGAAAATTAGAGAAGCTTTCTCTAACCCCCACCCCAAACATCTGTTGTTAGTCTATTCTCTGGGTACCAAAGAGCTCAAGAATATAGAAACAGATATTTACGGTGCTCAATGAATCCTACATGCCCATTCAACCCTCAGATTTTTAGTTACAGCATTTACTATTCTCTCTTCCCCAGCTGGGGTGCCCCTTGGTCACCTCTTTGACAAGACCTATGGTTTGGGGAGGGAAATACAATGAGTGATGCCAAAGGGATGGGCCGCTCCACAAAGCAGTCAGCCATCAGATTCAACCCTGAGACCAAATCGTCTTATGAGATTCATTCCCTACTTTCAGCTTTCAGGGATATCTGCCCCCAATTTGTGAGAATAACATTTTGCTGAAATATTTTAGTCCAGTGGCAAATCTTATAGATTCGATCACTAAGCCAGGGGTTGGCAATTATGGCCCATGGGCCAAATCCAGCCCATTGCCTGTTTTGGTAAACATAGTTGTATTGAAACACAGCCATATATAAATATGCACTTAAGTATTGCCTATGGTTGCTTTCTTGCTACAATAGTAGAGGTGAGCAGGTGTGGAAGAGACCATATGGCCCACAAAATCTAAAATATTTACTATCTGACCCTTTACTAAGTAAGTTTGTTGAGCCCCACACTAAACATCCATATTCTGAGCCACCTATGCTTTGTTTTCCTCTACTATAGAGAACAGAAAGCAAAATACTGAACTTCAGCCTCCTCTATGGCTATGGGAGGCAGTGTGAAATTGTTCTGGCCAATGAGATGTAGGTAGAACTCCCCGGAGAGGCTTTCCCCACCCTCACCCCCACATCCCTCCTCCCTCCCGTAGAACGGGCAAGCCCATAAAAGCAAGAATTTTGCCCTTTGCCATTTTCACTTCTCCCCTCTGCCAAGGGCCTTCTGGCTGGAACACAGACACAATGCCTGGAGATGCAGCAGCTATCTTGCAACCATGAAGACAAAAGTCATCTCTAATGATGGTAAAGCTGGAAGACAGAAGGAGCCGGTCCTGGTTAACAGTCTTGAGTAGGTGCCCAGCACTGGATTATGTTCCAAGTACCTCCAGGCTCCTTGTTATGTGAGCAAAATTAACCTCGTCCTCATTTAGCCATGTTAGTACCATTTTCACCTACTCACAATTGGACTGAATCCTCACTGATCAAAGGGATATAAAGAAAGTTTTTAGGGGCACCTGGCGGCTCCGTCAGAAGAGTATGTGACTCTTGATCTTGAGGGCATGCGTTCAAGCCCCACACTGGCTGTAGAGATTACTTGAATAAATAAGTAAGTTTAAAAAAAAAGAAAAAAGAAAAGAAAAGAAGTTTTTTAGGTGTTAGAACCTAACAAGCTGGCAGAGTTGGGGGCAAAAGAAAGGTGAGAGACGGATTAATTGTGCAGAGCCATGCCTCCGAGAGACTGGAAGTTCAGGGAATGAGTTGTCAGTCCCACAGGTGGGGCTGCTGGTATGTGTGGCCCAGTACTGTGATAACCTGGCTTGGAAGATGTGATGGGGCCAGTTACACCCATCAGGACTTAACTACTTATGTGATCTCCTCATTAGTCTTCAGACCACGTGTTCACCTATGGCGTGGCAATTGAGTGTAGCAGGAAAATGAGATTTTGGAACCAGAATGCTTAGGACCTATCACATCTAGCTGTGTGACTTTGGGTAAATTGCTTAACTTCTCTGTGCCTCAGTTTCTTCATCTGTAAAAGGTAGATAACAGCAGCACTTCACCTAAGAGAGTTTCTGTGAAGAGTCCGTGAGTTAAAGCATTTACAACAGTGCCCAATATACTTTTAGGACAATACAAGCCATGGCTATTTTTCCAGTTACTATTGTTGTGTAACTGATTACCCCCAAGCTAAGCATCTTGAAATAAGCATTTCATTATGCCCCTGATGTTGGTGGGGCAAGACTTTGGACAAGGCCCAGGAAGGATGGCTTATTTCTGCTCCATGATGTCTGGGGTCTCTTCTAGGAAGACTCGAAGGCTGGGGGTAACTTGACAGCTGGAGGCCAGACTGGTCAGAAGCCTCATTCACTCCAACATCTGGTACCTGGGCTAGGATGACTCCACCTCCTAACTGAGGAGAGGCAAGCCTGTACCGTCGAAGGGCATGTGGGGTGGGAGACTCCTCGTGGCCATCTTTATTCAACATGGTCTGCCATGGCTGTTAATACTCTTTCCGCTCCATAACGTTAGGAACTGGTTGATCTCCACTCCTGAACCCTGTTGTCGTTCCCATCCACATAGTGAAGAGCTTGGCTTGTAGAAACCGCTCTCCAGTGTTAGCTAAAAGCTCCTTGAGGACAGGATTGTGCTCTCCACCTCTACTGTATCTATGACAACATGTACAGAGCTCCTGCTGCATAAACAGAAAGTGCTTACTAAATGTTCTTAAATAGATAAGTGGCTGAATCATATACCAGTAAATACTGGCATAAAACCCCAATATCCTGTAACACTTGTGGGCTTGGTGGACATCGCCACTCGGCCACAAATCTTCAATCTCCCCTTCTTTCTTGGTAACAAAAGAAAGACAGATTTTATTCAGGGTGACTGAAAGATTGCATTTTCCATCCTCCCTTCTAGTTAAATATAGGCACATAACTAAGTTCCTGGTCAAGAAGATGAAAACCAAAGTGTTGTATGAGACAAGCACAAACACCGCTTAAAAAGAGTTGACTGAACTGAGAGAGTCTTCTTTTGCCCTCTCCCCTCTCCCTCCCACTTCCGGGAATGCAGATGAAATGGCTGGAATTCTAGCAGCCATCAAGTGATCTTGAGGATGGAAATGAATGCAAAAAGCAGAAAGCCTGACTACAAGATGACTTTGTTGGTGCTGGCATGCTGCCTACTTAAGATAAGCCTCTAAAGTTGTTTAAGCCACTGGTCAAGTCTCCTATTGCTAACCAAATGAAATTCCTCCTATACCACACGCTGAGCCTCTAAGAGGAATTATATAATCACTTCTTCCTCTGAAGTTCCTGCAGATGTGGTATCTTTCCTCTCATGTTTACCACATAGTCCCTGGCACTACTGTACACATGTCTAATCCCCCTAGTATATCATGATTGCCAAAGGATGTGACCTATCCTACCTATCTTGGGATCTAGACACAGTACTAGCACAGTGCCACGTACTTACTTATGACTTGAATGAAATTAATATTGAATGAAATTAATATTGATCTTTTTATTAAGTATAAAAACTGTAAAGGTATTTTGCTGGATTTGTTGATGGTATCCTTTGTGCCATTGTCTGGTCCCCTTTGGGTCCTAAACATGGAGATAATAACACATCATCTCAGTCACTAAAGGGAGGAGAACCTGAAGACTCCATTTATGCTAAACTCCTAATTGCAAAATTAACTATAGTATACTGTGGTAGCTTTGAGTTATGCTGATTAGCACTTTTTCATCACATTCTTCTTTGTGTGATGTCGGGACACTTCCTCCCCCTCCTATACAACCTGGTGGGGCTGTGAATCACAGGGAGCCCCCAGCTCTTAACCGTATCTGCCATATCCCATGAAGAAGGGGGGACACACAGCCCTGGCCTGGCCCAATCTGACTACCACATCCCCCTGCATACAATGACCAACCAGAATCCTTCCAAGAATTTTCCAAACTGGAGGTGAGGGTTGCTCTCTCCCTTGATTGAAAGCTATATGACTGTGAACTCAGGACTGTTGGTTACCACCTTCTGAAATGCATGGAGGAAGCCAGGCTGCAGCAAGAAAGGGACAGAGCCCCAGAGCAGCTGAGGCAGCGACGTCATAGATGTCCCGAGGGGTGGGGGGCAATGTTGAGTCATGGTCCTCGAGGCCAGGCCCCAGCCGTGTGGTCTTTAATTCTACAGGCTACCCTAATGTCCTTCTGCGCATGGGAAACACACTGCATTCCCTTTGCGGTTAAGCTGGTTTGAATTGGGTTTCTGTCACCTGAAAGTGATAAAGCTCTAACTAATCGAAATTAAACCACTTCCATGTCTGGAGGTCTGTAAAAAGAGGGCTGAGGCTACTTATCCTGGCTGTTTTGTGTCTTCGTTGCTTGAAGACAGGGTGCTGAACTGACTGGCATGTTCACGTCTCACTCTGACAGGTGCAATGCTAGAAAAGGATTTTAAAGTCTCGATGGGAGTCGGTATGCCTGGGCCCATCCTACAGCTGGAGATATGAAGACATCAGGAAGCTCTAGGGTGACATAGTAAAGAAAGAATGCAAAATTTCTTTTAACTCTCCATGATCTTCTTCCAAGTGTGGCATAAACTCCCGGCTGCCATATTCCAGTGAGTGTTAGAAACCTTTGCATCTCCATCCTCCCCTTTGCTGTACCACTTCCTCTCCCTCTGGACAAATGAACACATTCCCGTTCTCAAACTTGATATCTCTCTGACTCAGGCCCGGTACCTTGGCATACAACAAGCCAGAGGTGAAGGTTTTACACAAAAGGGGTTTTAAAAAAAAGCTTTGAAAATAATTTACCATCTGTCAGTCACTTTGGTACAAGTCGCAAACACACAGCCCTGAGTGTGTATGCACACACATATACACACATATGCACACACAAACAGAAGCACTCATGTACACAGACACGCTGTAGAGGGCAATCCACCACCATCCACAACCAAAGCCTGCCCTGTAACAGACACATTCATGAAAGCTTTTTTTTAAGCGAGAGTAACAGCGGTGGCAGAGAAAATGCCCTCTTTCTCCTGGAGCTGTGTCTTCGTAGAAGTTGGGGGTATATCTCTGTGTGTGGCTGAACAGTAATAAGAACAACCACGAATATGAATCACAACCACAGAGTAGCTCACTAGTATGTCAAGTGCTGTACTCCATCTCACCAGCACCCCTGAAAGTCCCGGCCAGGTGGGAGGCGGGGGTAGGGGGTGGACAGCAGCACACCAGAACAAGCCAAGTTGTTTCTGGACTCCAGCCTGAATCCTGACCTAGCTCACTCTTCTCCCTTACTTGCTCTTACCCACAAACGGAGCCAACCTTGGTGTGGCCCACCTGAACGTTGGCAAAGTAATGCAAAGTGCAAGCTCGACAGGTGTAAGTGAACGGCCCTTTCTTTGGTCCCCACCACATCAATAGGCTGGACCAGAGGTGGGCCTCATGGGAGGACCACTGTGGTCAGCCTGGAAGCCAGAGGCCCACCTTCTAGCTGCAGCCCAGCCCCCTGCTGGCTGTCAGACCTTGGGTGCATCCCCTGGCTGCTGCAGGGGTGATGTTTCACCCGCAAGATAAAAACTGGACCAGTCCAGCTCTAAGATGTTTTCTACTTCCAGTATTTTGTGATTCCATGAGCCACAGACCCCATCACAAATTTACTAGTCATTCCAGCATTTTCCTCTTTCCTTACCCCTTCCCAGCATATATGGAGGGCCCAGAAGCCAGTGGGACTGGACCCTGGGATAAGGGTTCTGAAGAAACCTGTCAGGAGGGAGACCTACATGCGGAAAGCATTCAGGAACCAGCAAGAAAAGGCATCTATCTCCAACAAGGGCTCCAAGCAGGCTCAGGGGCTCTGCTTTGGGACAGTGGTTTCCTAAGAATCACCTGGGAAGCTTATTTAAATATGTGTACTCTGGAGCCCACTGGGTCTGAGACTAAGAAATCTTCATTTATTCGTTTAGAAAAGGCTAAGTTACAAAATTATTATTATTTATACATTTTTTTTTAAGACACAGCCTTGGTATCTTTTTTTTTTTAAAAGATTTTATTATTTATTTGAGAGAGAAAGAGAGAATGAGAGAGAGAGAGCACATCAGAGGGGGGAGGGTCAGAGGGAGAAGCAGACTCCCTGCTGAGCAGGGAGCCCGATGCGGGACTTGATCCCGGGACTCCAGGGTCATGACCTGAGCCGAAGGCAGTCGCTTAACCAACTGAGCCACCCAGGCACCCTATTTATACATTTTTATTAACCGGATGCAGGTCTTGTGGTTGTTTTCTTCCCTTCTTTTCCCCCTAGCCCTCTGCCCACACCCTGTGCCATTTTAAACAGTTATACCAGAAACACTTAAGTAGATGCTCCACAGGCTGAGAAGCTCTGGAGGGAGCCCCTGGTCCTGGCCTCTGCTTTCTGCCCATCCTTGTCCTGTTGCCCACAGCAGCCCTGGTGGCCACAGGCAGAGTGACCAACAACCACAGGCAAAGGAAATGGTTAAGGCCCCATACCCAGGTCCAAGAATCAAGATGGCATGGGTCACAGATGGATGCAGAGAACAGCTCCATTCCTACAGACAAGTGCTGAGAACCTCTACCCTGAACAGGCTCAGAGTCAACATACAGGGAGTTCCTGAATGCAGGCCAGCCCAGGTTGAGTCGATGAACATGGGCGAAGCAGCTCCTGGTGCAGTAAGGAAGCAGGAGAACAAAGCAGATGTGATCATGGTGGCATCTGAAGGAAGGTCTTACCTGGGTCACTGAAGGAAACTAGTGACCTTTGAAAGTTCCTTCCAACCCTGAAGACCTATGATGCTGAACAAACCAGCCTATGTTAGTAAAATAGAACATGAAAACATCCAGAGTATCCACAGAGGCCTATAATAACTCCCAGAATACCTTGCCTGCCCCTTGTGTACCTTGCATCACTCTTACTGCTGATGAATTGCCAGTGGTCTGGCTTCTCCACTGGACTGCAAGCTCTAAGAGGTCAGGAACCGTGTCAGTGGCAAGTCTATCCCCAGCGCCTGGCCTGGTGTCCAGTACATAATAAGGGCTGATGTGTATTGAGTACTGTGTCCTGGCCCTGTTCTAAATGTTTTACTCACATCATCTCATTTAATTCTCCTAACAACCTTCTGAGAGAGGTACCGCTACAATACCTATTTTACCAATCGGGAAACTGAGGCAGAAGACAGTTAGAGGGTCACAGAGAAGAGAGCCCAGGGTCACACAAGTAGCAAGTGGCAGAGCCAGGAACGGCCCAGGAAGCTCGGCTCTCAAGGCCTCTGCTCCTAAATACTAAGCCATGTAGGTGCTAACATATTTGTTGGATTGAAAACATTTCTGAAGTACTTTTGCTGAGTTTAACTGAGAGTTATATAGGATATCACCCACTATTTAAAAACAGAAAAGTTGAGCCAAGTACAAAATAAGCTAATACCCTATGTTTTCTGCAAGAGACAAGTTTAATTAGAGTTTAGGGAATTAAAGCTTTCATGGTCTCTAAAAAAAATACAATGCATTCATTTATGCAAATCTACTCCAGAGCATGATTTTTGTAAAATGCTACGTAACTTGCTTCTCACAAAAAGTGAGTTAATGAGTCTCCCTGAGGAAGGAGTATCTCAGATTTACGGGTATTCCCATCAGTTGCCCCGTGCCTGTGTTAGTTGGTAGACCCTGATTTAGAGCCAATGGTTCTAAGCAGTCACCCCAGCTCCCAGCACTGTGCCTCGAGAGGGGCTGGTGTGGTGAAAAGGGGCCCTGCCTTCTGGTTCTGAAAATGAGGCCCCCCCCCATATATCCTACCCAGCCCCCTCCACCAACCCCCTCTGTCACAACTTTCTGACTTCCTTTTCTCTACAATTTTGCCCACACTGTTCATTTCAGCCCAAAGTAACTCATCAGAATTAAAAGATCTGCTAGGGGAAGAAGAGACACGGTGATTTTCCCAGGCCAGGTCAAGTGAAGAGCTGTGAAGTTTCAGTGAGTTCATGCACACAAAAGGATGGTAATTCCTAAGCCCCGCATGAGTGCAGGGGGTTGCTGCTCTCGTCTCCCACCAGCACTCAAACTAGGGTGGACAACAGCAGCAAGGCTGCCGAGCAGCCCTGGCACCGGGTAAAGCTAAGCTTCCTACCCACGGCCACCTTTGATCCTTCCGACAAGCAATTACAGTAGGTCCTATCAGCTTCTATTCTAAGGTGAAGAACTGAGGCTCAGAGGAGTTCATCAATGGGCCCAAGTCAGGAACGGGAACAGCTCTTCACCACCGTGCTAGACTGCGTCCCCAGATTGTTGAAAAGGTAGACACGCCAGGACATGGTGGGAGATCTGTTGGCCCAAGAGAGGCAGGATCCTGGCTCTGAGGGACCCTGAGTAGCAACTGAAAAGAGGCGTTCTTAAATGGCCTTCTAAACTTTATATACATATTATAGATAACAATGTTATATATATGTATGCTTGTGTACATAGGAAAAAAAAACAGAAGGAGGAAGTACACCAATGTGTTAAACATCGTTACCTCTGAGTGGTAGGATAATACATAATTTTATTTTCCTTTTGCCTTGATTATCTTCCAAGTTTTCTATATTGAATACATATTACTCTTACAATCTGAAAATAAAGGTGTTTTTAAAACCCATTCCAACTCTTCAATTAATTCAGTTGTCCTTTCCTGGATCTTCTCCAGCTCCATTATGTCATTCTTAAGAAGCAATAGCCAATATGGCACAGGGTTTTCCAGGTGTCTACTTTTAGGAAATCTGATTTCTAACTCTCAGAGGCTGTGTGCTCGCACTCTCTCTCTCTCTCTCTATGTCACACACACACACACACACACACACACACACACACACACACACAGCCACATCTGCGCCAGAAGTATCTGCCCTATTTACCAGGACCCTTACCTGCTCTTTCGCTGATAAAAGAGAATGCTCTATTTGTACCCAGACCCAAATCTCACAAGCCCACCTAGCTGTCCATGTATATGATGAAAAGAAACAACAAGGTCAGTTCTGATTGCAAAGCTGTAAGACTGCTCTCTGATTTACTTTCTACCCACATGCGATCTTAGAGATGTAGGGCTTTAATTAGGGAATGGGAGAAAGGGGGATGGGGATGGGGAGAGGGAGTGGAAATGGGGGGGAGAGGGGAACAAAGGAAAAGACCTTTCTGAGTCATAATGCCATATCCGAGGTTACTACAGGGGCACAGACTTCAGGATCGAGGTATTAGCCAGGCAGAATGAAGTAATACGCCATCCCATAATTTTTCTAGGGGTCTAAATCCACACCTCCTAAGTCGCCCAGGGACTTATGAGAGCACTCAGACCACTCTGGTCAGCCAAGAGTTGGGTGAGGATTTGGGGAAGGGCGGGGTAGAGAGTCATAACCTTCAATATGAAAACAGTCCAACAGTCAACATAAATGTTTATATTTCCCATGGTGAGATTCTCTGTCTCTGGGAACAGAAATGTGAATAATAGCGTTTCATCACATGCTCATGGCACTGTCCAGTCTGACCATTACTGCCAGGTCCAATAGCACCTTCAACTCTCATCAACTTTGCTATAAAGGACCGGAGGCCTGTTTCCCAACTTTATTTTTGAGATACTGAAGTACCAGATTGTTTGGTTTCCCATGTGGTCTGTGCTTTTGTGATTGGAAGGTTTTCAGTTCTACAAATTTGGGTTCAAACAAGAAATGACTGTGAATTACCTGGAGGACCCCCGTCCTGTGTTTGGGAACTATATGCCAATCTACAATCCTCCTGAGGATCTGATGAACCTCAGCATTAGACTTCGTTGTTTCTTCTACTTGCCGCAATGATTGCAACCCAGCAAAGTGTTTTCCAGAAACCTGGAGAACCTGGGGAGGGGGGAAGCAGGCTTGTCATGGAAGTATCTTGACAAGGCCAAGTATCATAGAGCCTAAATCCACGCCACCACTCCTTGCCTCCCGGGATCACCCCAGCAGTCACGGGGGACCCTCCTACAGGTCAGCCAGGTGGTGGCCAATGGCATGGGCAGAGGGCTAGGGGGAAAAGAAGGGAAGAAAACAACCACGAGACCTGCATCTGGTTAATAAAAATGTGTAAATAATAATTTTGAAACCTAGCCTTTTCTAAACGAGTAGAAGATTTGTTAGAAGAGAGTAATGAATACAACGGATAGTTGCCAAAGAAAGCCAAGGTACACTTCAATCCTGAAGTGGAAGAGAGAATCCCAGAACGGAACACCAGTGTGCGGTGGTGTGAAGGCTAGCTTTCCTTGCAGTCCATTCCCTCATGCATTCCATTCAAGGAGCACTTACTAAACACTTACGCTGTGCCAGAAATTGTGCTGAGTGGTTCAAAGACATTATCTCCCTTCGTCCCTTGACAAGCCTGCCTGATGGGACTTACTGTCACATAGAGGAGAGAGAGAAGCAAGGAGCGATAGCTTTTCCACCTGCTCAGAATGATGGTGCAGCTTGGCCAAGAGAGAGCCGGTTCTCGCTGCACCAGTTTGGAATCCTTCAGCTGCAAGTTGCGGGAATACCGACTCCTCTTGCCTTAAACAATACAGGCATTTATTACTTCTCACAGCAGAACATCCCAGCCCTGTGTTCTTTACATTTCTCTTCTGTCACCCACGGTGTTGGCATCACCCTCAAGGTGACAGAAAAACAGCTGCCCTTCCAGACAGGTCTTCTTCTAAGAGCAAGGACAACGTCTGTGGAAGCACCTTTGGAAGACGTCTCCCTGTTGTGTCTCAGGCCAGAATCAGGTCACGTGTGCTCTCCAAGACTAATCCCTGGCAAGGGGAACCACAGCAACCATGCAGAGGAAGAAGGAGAGGAAGAGTCAGACAGAGGGTGTTGCTCATCACACCGTCTGACCTGTTTTCACCTGGAACCAGTTGTTCCAGGCTGTAGGTTGATCCCCGGAACCACCTCTGAAATCAACTGGGATGCTTTAGAAAATGGAGGGCTCTGGGGCTTTTCCTCAGAACTACTGAATCAGAATCTCTTGGGCCCAGAAATGGATATTTTAACAAGCTCCCCAGTTTATTCTCCTGTTCAGTGACTCTGAGAGTACTAAAATCCCCCCATTCACCCTCAGACCCTATCAGGAGATGACTCAGCTCTTCAGTGTGGTCTGGGTCCTTCATGAGCTGCTCCCACCTTCCCTTCTCATTCGCCCAACCTCGCTCAGCCACGCTGACCCCCTAGAACATGCCAACCACACGCGTACCTCGGGGCCTTTG
Source organism: Leptonychotes weddellii (assembly GCF_054177405.1). Classification (NCBI taxonomy): domain Eukaryota; kingdom Metazoa; phylum Chordata; class Mammalia; order Carnivora; family Phocidae; genus Leptonychotes; species Leptonychotes weddellii. The sequence continues at coordinate 103,891,107 of NC_138374.1, forward strand.
CATGTAGGTTCCTGAGGTAGGCCGAGTAACAGCTCCCAAAAGATGTGCATGTTCTCTCTCCATAACCTGTGAATATGTGAAGGGGCTTAGCCGTTGTGATTAAGTCATGTTTGCCTTCATTCCTCTCTCATTTCTTACCCACTACAGGACCCATAAAGTTTCCTCTACTCCTTTATTTTTCTTCTGCTGCCTTTTGAAAGCTAAACGTGTATCTATTACCCTAATTACCCATACAGTTGAATATACATACCTAACTATACAGTTTCCTACTTCTCAAGTTGTTTAATGTTTCAAATCTCCTCCAACATCAAGCAAGAACTGTTTATCTGCTGAGAACTGATAACCTTAATTGTTCTTGTTGCACTTTTAGTTAAATGGAAAAAAACAGTTTTTACAATAATTAATCTTATTACCAATGGATACTAATTTCATTTTTCACCCCTTTTTTTTGCATGTAACTTTTTCTCTCTGGGATCACTTTTCTTCTTTTGAAGTACATCTTTTATTAATTTACCTGGAAACGTCTTGGGGATTAGTTCTCTTGGTTTTCGTACGTGTGAAATGGTCTATGTATCACCTTGAATCTTAAATATTAGGGGTTTTTTTTCAGCTATGGAATCTGGGTTAATGCCTCTTGTCACTCAACATTTGAAGACATTATTTCTTTCTTCATAGTTATTGTTAGTTATGAGACATTTATAATAAGTGTATTTGTCACCCTTGACTTCCACTACTGGAAATAGGGGACTGAGTAATTCAGATCAAGACAAAATTTCCTATAAGAAGTTTGTAGGCCAGCTCTGCTGTTTGTAAAATCATACTATATGTAGGCGTATGCATGGAGACTTTTAACATAAAAAATTGACTACTGTATTGTCAATTGTTTTTTTTCCCACTTGGAAACTGTGTAACAGGCACTATGCTATGTCAGTACAAGTAAATTCAACTTCCTATGGCAAAAAAAAAACTTTAAGTAAATCTGCTTGAATAAAAGAAAAATCTTATACCTTCACAACCTTCTGTTCCATTACTCAGAGATAACAAATTCTATTCTCTGTCTTTTGAATCACTTTCTTATACTTCTGTATTATGACTTAGGAACTTGAAGACATCAATTGACTCTCCTCTATTAACAATGACAAAATCTAACTCTCTAATACTACCCCTGCCTTACAATTCTTCCCAGAGTTTTACAGGTTACATTTTTTCATTGCTCAATCGGTTACCTTTTATAATGCTGGATACCCAATATTAAGCCTTCTTTGTCTTATATACAGGTTAATTATAAAAACTGAGAAACCAATATGTATGAGTTCTGTGTCTAGCTATGGCACATTAGCTTATAACAGATCAGCCCTCCTGCCAAGAATAACTAAAAAGCTGGATTTTAAAAATGCATTTGCTAAATGTAATGTAATATTCTAGATTGGATCCAGTAATTTTTTTTAAAAGACCATTAATAGAAAAATTGGTAAAATTAGAATAAAGTCTGAAATTTGTTAACAGTAATGTACCAATGTTTGTTCCTTAGTTTTGGCAAGTATACCACGGTAATGTAAGATGTTACATATAGGGGAAGCTGGGTGAAAGATATATGGAAACTTTCTATACTATTTTTGCAACTTTACTGTAAACCTAAAATTATTCCACAATAAAAAATTTATTAAAGAAAAAAAATTTTGAAGGCACTGGAAAGCTGCCAAGACAGGAGGATTTCAGAAAGCCAAGATATCAAAGAGAAGTACAGAAGAAAGTCAGCTATCCATGTAGTTTTTAGCCTCAAGGCATTTGCCAACTCTTAAAGCTTCAGATAAGACACCATGAAGCAGAGTATCAGAGAAGCAGAACAGAAGGTGGGAGCCCCAAGTCTGAGAGCTAAGCAGACTTCTAGGCAATCTCACATAACCAGAAGAATGAAAATTGGAGTTTAGGACCCATCAATACAGAGTAAGCCTGGAAAATCCCAGTCATTCCATAAAAGGACAATTCCCTAGAAGTAAAGGCAAACCAAAATAGACCAGTCTTTACCAAGACTTAAGCCCAGATTCAAATAAGTTTAATTCTTGTCTGGATTCAGGTGCAATGCCTGCCATCTCAAAAAAAAAAAAAAAAAATCATCCAGAGCTTCAGATCACCTATACAATTTTTATTTCACAACACCCATAATTCAATTAAAAAAAATACTTAGTATAATAACAGGCAAGCCCAAATGACCAAAACAGGAAAAAACAATAAAAACAAACCCATCAAAACAATGAGAAGACAAGCAATGGACTAGGAGAATTATTTGCAAAAGACATGTCTGAAAAAGGATTGTTACCCAAATATATAAAGAACTCTGAAAACTCAACAGTAAGAAAACAAACAATACAATTTAAAAATGGGCCAAAGATCTTAACAGGCACTTTGCCAAGGAAGATACACAGATGGCAAATAAGCATATGAAAGATCAATCATGTTGTCAGGGAATTGCAAATTAAAACAACAAAGGAGATACAATTATATACCTATTAGAATGGCTAAAATCCAAAACACTGACAACACCAAATGCTGGAAAGGATGTGGAGCAACAGGAATGCCTTCATTGCTGATGGGAATGCAAATGGTACAGCCTCTTTGGAAGACAGTTTGACAGTTTCTCACATAATTCAATATACTCTTACCATATGCTCCAGCAATCATGTTCTTTGGTATTTACTCAAAAAAGCTGAAAACTGGGCACCTGGGTGGCTCAGTCAGTTAAGCATCTGCCTTTGGCTCAGGTCATGATCTTGGAGTCCCAGGATGGAGTCCTGCATATGGCTCCCTGATCAGCGGGGAGTCTGCTTCTCCCTCTGCCCTTCACCCCACTCTCTCTCATTCTCTCTCTCAAATAAATGGATAAAATCTTTTTTTAAAAATGGTGAAAACTGGGGTACCTGGCTGGCTCAGTTGGTAGAGCATATGACTCTTGATCTCAGGGTCCTGAGTTTAAGCCCCATGTTGGGTGTGGAGCTTACTTTAAAAAGAAGAAGGAGAAGAAGAAGAAGCAGCAGCATAAAACTTATGTCAACACAAAAACCTGCAGATGGATGTTTACAGCAGCTTTATTCACAATTGCCAAAACTTGGAAGCAGCCAAGATGTTCTTCGGTAGGTGAATGGATAAATAAACTGTGGTACATTCATACAATGGAATATTATTCAGCACTAAAAAGAAATGAGCTATCAAGCCATGCAAGGACAGGGAAGAAACTTTAAGTGAAAGAAGCCAACCTGAAAAAGCTACATAATGTATGATTTCGATTATATGATATTCTGGAAAAGGCAAAACTGTGGAAACAGGAAAAAGATCAGTGGTTTGCAGGGAGGGAGGGGTGAATAGGTGGGCAGTGAAACTCTTCTGTATACTACAATGGTGGATACATATCATAAACATTTGTCAAAACACATAGATTGAACAACACCAAGAATAAACCCTAATGTAAACTATGGACTTTGGGTGATAAATACATGTCAATGTTGGTTCATTGGATGTAACAAATTTACCACTGTGGTGTCAGATGTTGATGATAGGAGAGTCTGTGGGTATTGGTGATGGAGAAGGGTACTATGAGAAAGCTCAGGGCTCTTCAACCAATTTTGCTGTGCATCTTTAAAAAATGAAGTCTACAAACAAGAAAACAAACACAAAAACAGACCCAAAAGAATACTGGAGGTTCAGATAAGAACTTTGAAATAACTGTTATTACTATGCTCAATAAAGTAGAAGAAAAGATTGATAATTTCAGCTTTAGAATGCTGGTGGTAAGAGTTGCATTTTCTTAATTCATTCCATTTTTTTTTAAGATTTTATTTATTTATTTATTTATTTATTTAATTATTTATTTATTTATTTATTTGACAGAGAGAGACACAGGGAGAGAGGGAACACAAGCAGGGGGAGTGGGAGAGGGTAAAGCAGGCTTCCCACTGAGCAGGGAGCCCGATGCAGGGCTCAATCCCAGGACCCCGGGATCATGACCTGAGCCAAAGGCAGACGCTTAACAACTGAGCCACCCAGATGCCCCAATTCATTCAATTATTTAACGAATGTTGAATGTCTACTATGTGCTAAACATTTTGATTGGTACAGGGAATAAAACAGTGAATGTAATAAATCTCCCTTCCCTCGTGGAGCTTACATTCTAATGGGAGTAAAAAAACAAACAAAAAGCAAATAAGGAGATAAATGATAAGGAATGTTAAAAGATGCTATGTGCTATGAGAAACAACTATTAACAGAAATATTCAAAATCATGCCAGATTTGGGGCCATGATTCCTGGTATAGTTTTTGTTTTTCCTGAAATTCCTAAATTTGTCTTTTTCTTATAATTAAAAGAACTACATATTTTAAAAATAATTTCTATACGATGTTGAGAGCTCACAATCATACTACTTACTGAAATCCACTTTTTCCTATAGTCTTCTTGGAGTTATCAGACATCCTGTTCTAATTTGGCCCAGTTGGTTTTGGCCTGCTGTATAGCTGTTAGACTGGGATTTCTTTTTAATGCTCTGAGTGTTAGAGCCTGTTTTTTCCCCCTTCTTCAATTATTTTCTTATTTTATTGGTCTACATGCTCAGATTTTATATGTTTTGTTTTGCTTTGTTTTGTATGGAAAGCGGTAAGGGAGATAAAATTTCTGAGTCCTTCCATCTCTAAAGTGTCCTTAGACCTCATTTGAATGATAGTTTGGCTGGGTATATAAATCTAGGTTCAAAATCATTTTCCCTTAGAAGTTGAAAGGTATTGTTCCATTCTCTTCCAGCAACCACTGCAGCTGATGAGAATCAAATAGAAATCTGATTCTTTCTTTAATTGATAAGCTTCCCTCCAGAAGCTTTTAGAATTTTCTCTTTATCCTTATGTTCTGAAATTTGATGAACAAATACCTAGGCATGGGTATTTTCTATTCATTTACTGACAGCTAACTGTAATAATAATTTTTAAAAATGTTACCTTTCCTGCACTTTGGGAAATCTGATTATTTCCTTTGCTTCATTTGTCTGTTGTCTCTTTCTAGAACTTTTAATGGATGGGACTATATCTCTTTGATCTTTCCTATCTCTAAACTTTTCCTTTGTATCTTATAACTTTTTGTCTTTTGCTCCACAAGCAGGGAGATTATTTTCAGTGTTGTCCTCCAGGACTTTTATTGAAATGCTTATTTCAGTATCCACATGTTTTAATTCCAAAAAATTCTTTCTTGTTTTTTGGTTTCTCTCTCTTTTTTAGAGCAGCAGTTATTTTATAAATGCAATATTGTCTTGGATCCTTCTAAGGATACTAACTAAAATAATTTAAGTCCCCATCTGTACTCTAAAGTATCTCTGTTTTCTCTGGGATTAACTCTATTAGTTGGCTTTACTGTTTTGTGCTTTACATTTTCTGCCTGGAATGTCTAGAGATAATCTAGTGTCTATTATGAATAAAGGATTTATTTATATTTGTGAATAAAGGTTGATTAATATAAGTAGATGGTAAAACTTTTCTCTGCCATTGTGTAAGTGGTTTTTCCAATATGCCTCTCCTCTGGATAAAAAGACTGACTTTAAGCTGTGAATATATGGGAAGGCTGACAATTGACTGGCTTTACATTAGGGTGCATGTGTGGGATTAGAGAGACAGGCTGATGCCCAACATATGCCAAGCTAGGAAAGCCTTCACTCTGAGGTACCAAAAGCCTCACTAAATAGTCTTCACCCATTCCAGACATACCATTCATGTTTCTTTAAAGAATAAGTCTCTATGTACCAAATACTACTGCTGCTTATCACTCCCCAAAAGGAAGATCTGATTTGCTTAAAAGAGTTAAAAGCAATTCATATCTAAATCTGGTCAATACGTGAGATTATAGAACTTCTCCAGTAAAAAATGATGTGTGATTTCCAAGTAATCAGCAGAACCCAACAGGTAGGGATGGTACCAGTCAGACTTTGGGCAGTGGAAGCAATGTCAAGTCAAGTATCTGTCTTCCCTTTGAACTTTGAACAGGCAACATTCTTCTGGTGGGTCAGGTGGAATCAGACTCATCCCTCACATCCACACCCTACACAGAAGGAAAGACCACCTGGTGGGAAATTGAGTTGCAAATAATGAAAGATAGTGGGAAATGGGGAGCATTGGAGAGACTCTGACTTGCCAAGAGAAGGGTCAAACAGAGAAATAAATATTTGCTGACATTTGGGCTAAGAGGTAAACTTTAATAGGATAGAATATTTATAGTGTGCTGGCACTGACCTAACCATGCTACCTGCACTATCTCATGTAATACTTACAATAGCTCCATGCAGTAAATATGATGATTGGCATCATCTTGCATTTAAAGAGAAACAATATATCATAGAGACAAAGAATTTAGGCTGTAGAGCCAAGTGTTGGGATTGAAATCCAAGTTCCTCCACTTCCTAGCTATGTCACCTGGAACGAGTTACTTAGTATCTCTGTGTCTCGCTTTTCTCACATATAAAGTGAGGACAATAATGGGATGTACTTTGTGAGATTGTTATGAAGATTAAATTAATTAATACATGTAAAACATTGCCTTCAAAATACTAACTCACCAATAAATGCTAGTATTTGTATTATTATTAGAGAAGCTAAGTAGTTTGCTAGTGGTGGAGCCAAGATATTAACGCTCAGACTTCTCAATCTGCTCTTACCAACCACTCTATGCAGCCCCTCCTTTGTAGTATAGCAAATGCCCACATGGTGAAATACCAGAAGTGTCCAGAAGTGCTCCTACTCAAACATTTCATTAATTACCTGTTGACTGGGCATTCTACAGGGCAGTAGCTAGAGACTTTGCTTCCTGTTAAAATATACATACATTACCAGGCCCTCTCAACACTTTAACATTTTGGCTTTAAGTCATCAGTCAGTCACAATTGAGTGTGAATGAGCTCCAGACCCTTTCACGATAGCAGTTCTTAATTTGGAGGGTAGTACAGGCAGTTTGATGGATATCTGAGAGCCCTGAAGATGAAGGGGACATGCTGAGAGAACAAAAGGCACAGAGAGCAATGATCAGGAGCTTCAAAGGCAAACTTCAACCAGTTACACAAGATGGCATTTAACAGTTTTAAATTTGCTCTCCATTATGGCCCTGGGAGACAGGGATTACTATCATCCCCATTTGACATAATGAGGAAATTGAGGCTGAGAGGCACAGAGTGACTTCTCTGAAGTGGTACAACTGATGACTGGCCGGGCTGGGACTGAAGGCCAGGTCTTCTTGGCCCGCACCTTGACTCTGTCCATGGTTCTGACCTGCCCCTCTCCAGCCACTGCATGATTTGGCCCTGGTTTATTCCTACCTGCAACCACTCAGGTGAAGTCAGGCAGGGCTGACCAGCCCTCACATCCCACACTTCTGTCCAGTCACTGGAAGCTCCCCCAGCGGGCCCAGATTTGTCAAAATAGAGGAAAGAAACAGAAAGGTCATTGTTTCCAACCATTTGCAAGAATATATGAGTTAAAAATGGAAGATTTGTCATTTGCATGGTGAAGGGAGGCGGGGAAGAGGAAGCATTGTTAGGTGTTGGTAATGTAAAAACATAAGTATGCTGTTATTTATGTAATTAGTTATTGCTTTCATTATGGGTGCAGTCTTAATGGTTATAGTATTTATGTATAATTACCTTAATATTCACTGAAATTTCCAAGTAGCTCCCTAATTAACTGTCTCAAATATATAATTACATTGCATCTTTACGCAAGACTTGCCTAATTAATGTAGTTACACCACTTCTTTTGTGAATGTGCATTATTAAATGCTCTTTGCATCATTCTTCTGACTTCTTGTAATTCACGCTTTACAAAAATTAAGACCCCGAATTAGAAACCTTCACAGGCAGCCTAATCCCGCAGCAAAGCAGAAGCTCATAGCAACTCTGGAAAAAACAAGGACTTGCTAAGCCTCATTATGAGTTTCTCATTATACAACCTGCCTACTTGGAGGTCAGAGGAGCCCGGGGTAGCCAGGCTCATTAGAACAGGCAGCCTCAGAGTGAGGCCCTCAGGTCCCAGCTTTCTTTGTCTAACTCAGGCTGTTGCCCTTGGGGTTAACCTTCCCTCAACAGGAAAGGCCACCATGTGTCCTGAGACTTCTGCATGACAGAGGGCTGAGCATTAGCCCTCCATGCTCTTCCAGCTAGCATGTCTGAGGCAACCTCTCTTAAGTCTTGCTTTCCTAATCTGTAAAATAGGTACACTGACAAACGCCTGTCTCCTCGGAAAAGGTTCTATAAGAATTAAAAGAAGTTATAAACAGGAAAGAGATTTAAAGTACATAATGAATGTGTTATATGACTGCAAGGGATTATTTCTAGAACCACTTTGCCTTGCTACCAGAGTGGTCTCAGAATATATTGGTTATTCAGTGCTGCAGAGCAAGCCACCCCAAACTCAGTGGCTTAAAACAACCACCGTGTTATTTAGTTCCTAATTGTGTGGATGGACAATTTGGGCCAGGCTCAGCTGGGTGATCTTTCTGGTCTGAACCAGGCTCAGCTGTTCTTGGCTAGGCTCACTCCCATATCTGGGGCCACAGCTGGGATGGCCAAGACCCCTCTCCATGTGGCCTCTTGCCCTCTGCCAGGCTAGCCTTGGCATGTTCAGTGCTGGAAGCATTTCCAGCCCAAGATCAAAAGCCACAAGGCTTCTAGACCTGGGACTTGCACAACTTCACTTCCACCACACTCTATTAGTCAGAGGACCTCACAAGACCAGCCTAAATTCAAGGGCTGGGGAAATGGACACCACACCCTGATGGGAGGAATTTGTGCCATTGTTTGCAACTTATCACACCAGGCTTACCTCCAATCTCTTCTTTCCGGGGAGAAAATAATTCTTCAATGAATCAGTAATCATGCGTTATTGAGCACCTGCCATGGACATCACATTGTGGGAGGTCCCACAGGGGATCCAGAAGAAGTTTAAGGCAGCCACAGTTGAAGACACAAAGCCAACAAACATGAATGAAACAGAAACAAAGTATGGGCAAACTATGAGGTGCGGGCTCTAAGTATAATAAAAATGCCCAGAAAGGAGAGATTTGTGAATCATGAGAGAAGACTTCATGGAGCAGTCACGGCAAGGAGGCCATCACAGTCCAGGCCAAAGCAGGGTGAAGAGAATGGACTCTATGTGTAGGAGGCAGTGAGACAATCAGATGAAGGAGAGTGGGGTTCATGCTGGAAAGGCCCTTGGAGCCATTTGGACTTGGGGGTTCCATGGGAAGGGAAGTGGGATTTGACAGAGTAGGCCCAAGATCCACAAATAATTATTTATTTAACATCAACCAAACATTTCCCAAGAACCTAGGAACTCAGCTCTTCCTTCAGATAACCAGAGTTCAATCTCCTAATTTGGGTCACCTTCTCAGGGAGGTTGTCCCACTGTCCCACACATACTCACACATGCATGCATACCCATGTGCATGTACACAAACACACACACACCACTCAAACATATGCACACAGCCTCACCCCTCACTAACCTTTTACCCGTCTTCACTGTCTTCAGAGAGTCACTACTTTATATTGTATTACAGACTCTTGTGTTTCTTTACTTTTGGTCTGTCTCCTTCTCCTCACAGGATTATAAGCTGTATGAGGGCAAGGACTCAGTCCATTTTGTGTACAGCTGTATCATCCCCAGCCCCTTGAATACACCCGGCACATAGCAGACCCTCAATAAATATCTGTTGAATGAATGAATGATTAAAGGAATGTATTCTACATGTCAGGAGCCAATCAGCTAGGTCCAGTCTTCACCAAGAACAGCATCAAAATCAATAACCACAGTGATCATGAGATACTGGGAGAAACAGCATGGTATTTCGTGATCATTCCCTGAATGCATTATTATGGAGGGCAAATCAGCTAACCTCACCAACCTGCATCCCTCCCTTCTCACTGCTCCCAGCACTATATACCCTTTGGAAGTTGGTGGGGTGGCGTGCACACAGCATATGAATAATGCTGTCTAGAGACACAGAGCTGGATACATACAATCACTAACATAACTGTGAATGGTGGTAGAATATCTCCATATTTTACTGAGGAGACAGCTCAGAGAGACAAAGAGACTTACCCAACACCACATAGCTTGTTAATGATGAAGGTGACTCAAACCCAGGTCTTTTAGCTTCAGATCTGAGCTCAGCCCACTGCTGCACTTGCCACTGCAATAAATGGGCCGGCTAGTGAGGACTCTGAGCCCTACCTGTACCAAGCCAGGGAGAATGAGGAGGGCAGGACTTAAATGGTGGCGATAGGAGGCAAGGTTTATCCCTTGCCCATTGTAAAGATGTCATTCACATTGTAGGACATGTAAATAGACTGGAGCATAACTCCATAGACTGCAGTGGGAATGGCAACCCCTACAGAGGTGCAACACAGGAAAATGCACAAAGTGCATCAAAAACTCAACATGCAGGGTGAGAACTGGGAATAAAGATTTGGATTTGGACTCAGAAAATGTGGCTCCAGAAATGTCACTCCTGGTTCCATCACTCACCTGCCCTACGTGCTTGGGCAAGTCACTCAACAGCTTGAGCCTGTTTCCTCACCTATAAAACTGGGATAATATCTGCCCTGATTGTTGAAAAGCTTTTGAGAGGATTAAATGAGATAAGGTATATATAAAAGCACATTGTAAACATGGAAAGAGACAAACAACTCTTCGGTATTGTCATTCCCTCCATATTAAATAATGACCCTCTGACCCCAAGGGCCCCTACACTCCTTAATTGGACATAGCCCATCATTAAGAAAAGGGCTTTCGCTGACAACAAGTATGTATTGCGTGGCTGCTCTGTACCCAACAGTCTCCTAGGCAATATAGAGGGATTTAATAAGAAGTACTTGGCACCTGGCACCATGCTGGAAAGTTAGTCCATACTCCTTGACTCACAAACTTGATTTTAGCCTACTTCTGCCACAGCCTAGCTCTGGCATGCTACCAAAACGCGTCACCACTTTGAGCCTCAAAATACTTGCTGTATGAGAAGTTCAGGTTTGACTGGTCATTTTCAAGCTCAAGTTTGAAGGTGTTCTGAAAATACTGTATTGAATTCCATCATTAAAACTGGATTTAAAAACTATTTCTATGCCAGTGGAAAATACACCCTCAGATGTATCATGTATCAAATATTGGCACATTAACATACCTTCAATTCTTTAACTTGAGTTTTGGCTAATTTTAAAATAAGAAAATGCTATAACTCAGAACTTAAGGCATTTCTTTTAACAACATTGCTTTTAAAGACCATATTGGGGCCCCATTAAGAATTTCTTATGAAAAAGGAAATATACTGATAAAAAGTTTGAAAATGAGGATGATCCCTATGGCACTTCCTCACTCTGCAGTATCTCTGATTCTGTGATGAATATAGAACAGAATTCCTGCCTTCAAAGAGAATGAAGTCTTCTTGAGAAGATAAAAAGCATAACGTGATGCTATACGGCACAGGACAATTGCGCTAGTTGTCCCCTGATGTCACTTCTACCCTCTTCCCACAGTGTTATCTGCAGGCATGCTTGCCCAGAACAAACCTACGCTTCCCAGTCCCCTTTGTGTCTTGGTGTGGCCATATGACAACACCCTGGCCAATGGGATGAGAGATAGGGGCAGAAGTTGTAGGCATGTACACAAAATTCTCAGTAAGTGTACTTAGAAAGAAGTCTGTCTTCCTTCTGCCCTTTACTCCTTCCTGCTGGCTAGAATATGGACCTCGTGATTGGAGTTATATAGCAGCCACTCTGGGTCATGACTTAGAAGTTATATGTTGAGGACGGCAGAGCAATACAACAGAAGGGACCTAGCCCTTGATGACGGTGGACCACCTATCTGGACCTTCACATGAGTGAGAAATAAATATCCATCTGATTTCAACCACTGCTCTTTAGGAGTTGCTGCCACTCAGAGCCAAAACGAATCCTAACCAATACAACAACCTATCATTATGTGCTTAATTTCCCCTAAGGAGCAATAAGCTCTTTGCCATCCCATCCTCTTGAGGCCATGAAATCTGATCTTTATTTGTGCTTTTTATAGAGGCCATCACTAGTTCATATGGTAAAAAGCGGCTATCAGACAGAGCTGGTTCTTTACCCTGTGCCCATCTGAGCCTCAGCCCCCACATGTGCAAAGTGGGGGTAATACTTCCTGTCTAACAGGGTTGTTATAGGGAAAGTTGGGGTGGGGTGCAGTGGGGAAATCATTGAATCCAAGCCTCAGCTTCACGACCTATTTCAAATGTAGCCCATTCATATTCTCTCCGAGTGAGGTATTATCCCCGTCACAGTAATACCCAATAGGACTGGTGGCGGAAAACAGTCATCCAACACCTTTGTGTGCGTGTGTGTGTGTGTGTGTGCGTGCGCACACACATGGACATAAATTCTGTTAAATACCTTATGACCAGGAGAAAATTTATTGTAAAGCTAATGAGTATAACTTTTAGGGCTCCTCCCTCACACCAACCACTTCAAAGACCCAGGAGAGGACAGTGCAGTGTGTTCACATGACCATATGTTTTCATAAAATTTGCAGAAGTAAGATATTTTAGTGTCAGTGAAGACATCTCCCACTTTCCATTCTGACTGCCATTCCGACCTTCACTCAGCTGGTGGAGGAATGGCTACGGGCATTTTGGCAACTCAGCTAACCCTAACCCTAACCCTAAGTGAAAGCTGAGTTGGTGATACATTTAGTTTGGGTTTTGTGGGGTAGATTTGTGTGGTCTGCAATCCCTTATGTACTTACTGCTGATGGTCCTAGGGGAGGAATGGCTCCCAGGAATACTCTTAATATCACTTCATTATGTATTTAAAAATGGTATATGAGAAAAACTTAATACAGGTATTCCCAAATTTGACAAAATGTGGGCCCACCTGTGTGACCTTGGGCAAGCTAATCAGCCTCTCTGTGTCTCAGTTTCCTCACCCATAAAATGAAGATTATAGAGTCTACCTCATGGAGTGGTTGTAAAGATCAAAGGCATAATTTGTAATTCACCTGACGCACTTTGAACAGGGACCTGACCCCCGTAAATGCTATTGCTATTATTATCATCCTGAAATGCAAGGAATTTTCTTTCTGCTTCCCCTTTGGAGCCCTGGAGCTCTCCATCCTGCTCTTGAGGTTCTCCTGCAAATCTCTTCTGGTCATGATGAAAAAGCCAGTCCTCCTTGTTGCCAAAACATCCCTGATATGCAACACAAAGCATCACAGGAACATAGGAAAAAAGTTCAGGAACATTCCTACAGCGACACCTTTCACGAAGCTGAAGAAAATCAAGCAACCAAAACAAATACGCACCCCAAAACGTCACCCTGAGCCCCTCACAAGGCAATTCAACACATCGAGATAAATCACTGAGGTGATTATTCTGTGGATCAGTTGGAGTCTCCTGCGTATATGGAGCTGATGGGCATGGATGTTTTCACTAAACAGGAGACAATCACCACGTGGGTGAGTTAAGTCTGATGCCCTGATGGCACAGATGACGCATCAGGCTTTTCCCTTAATTCGTGACATTCACTCCACCAGTTTCAGCTTCTTACTTTTAGAAAATACAGATCTCCGTGTAATGAAAGAAATACCAGGAACTTATGTCACAACTATGACAGGAAATGTACTGGGTCTGTTGACAGGCTCCTCTTCCCTGCCTTTTTGTAGCGACTTGAAGATCCACACCCATCCACAACAGAAATGCTGGAACGGCTTTTTTCTCTTTAAATAAGTGTAACTACCGGCCTAAGAGTCACCTATGATTATGGAATGGGGAAAAAAAAATGAATTGGATAAATGGTTTGGGAGGTAGAATCCATAAGACTTTTCCACAGATCGAATGTGGGGTGAAGTGTTCACAAACAGGAAGAGACCCTGATTTCTAGCTGCTTCTAGTTCTTGCTCTTCCAGCTGTGCCACGTGGCCCCTGGGAGCCCTGAGATTCTTTCCAACCAAGCAGGATGGGGATGCCTCCTCTACCTAATCCATGGAGCGCTGGGAAAAGCCACTGGAAGACTTGTGTCCTTTTTGTCAATTGTTATATGCCACTTCTTATGCCAGATCTGTCCCATGATGGGTATGAAAGAGCAAGTTGTAGGGTCCCCCCTTCTGAGGTTGGCCTTCTGGGTAGGAGTTCGGTCTGTGGTCAGGGCAGAGAGAAAACACCCCTCCCCGCAGGGAGGGATTCACGGCCCCTCTGTGCCACCGCCACACCCACCCGCAGAGTTGCTAACTAAATGGTGTCTAAGGAAACCGTTTCCCTACCTGCAGGATCTGGCCCGTGCCGAATTAACTAATGAGACTCTTCCTATAGGCCTTTCTCAGGCCAAATTCCCAGGCACTGCTGGCCGTCCTGGTGCCAGAGATCTATTAGAGTTCCCCATTGGAGCAACATATGTCTTCTGTGGGATTTCTTTTATTTTGCATCTACAGACAAGCATGGCCTCCACCGCCATTTGACTGGATTGTTGCATCCATTAATTTTCTGCTACATGACAGCTAGGAGAGGAATGGTAAAAAGGACTCTGAGCTGTTACACCTGAAAATCTGTCTCCAGGGAGAGGGTCCAGTGCTTAATAAGTTTAATTCAGCCAACGTGTCGTGAGCGCCAACTACGTGTGGGGTGCTGCGATGTGCTCCAAGGAAGTGACATAATGTGAAAGAATGGTGGATGTTTTAACTGAATTCACTGCATTTTTAGGTGATTGGCTCCATCAGTACAACACCCAAGCTATGCATTTGACACATTGGGGTAGCCCCTTATGCAACCGAGGACTCACGTATGGAATTTTTTTTTTTCCAATATAGGATTTTTCCATTGTCTTTTTTTTTTTCTTTCTTTCTTTCTTTTTTTTTTTTTTCAGATCTTGTGATGCCCAGATAGCTACCAAAATAACCAGTGGCTACAACATCTGGGAGACCAAACAGACACAGGAAAAATACAGCACAAGGGGAAGATCCATGAAAACAGGAAACATGGAGAGGAGAGTTTAAAAAGATGTCAAAACAAAGGCAGCCTGGGCGGGCAGCAAGGGAGGAGGCCAGGAGAGAGGCCATGCGCTCACGCACGGGCATGAGTTCCTTAGGAGTCCTCAGAGAATTGCAGGCTGACGTAGTGCCATGCCCACACACAAAAGGACCGCAACCTTTCACACCTCTGTTTTACACAAAAGTCACGGCCTCCTTCAAAACCGAATAATAGCAACACCACCAACTTCCCTATGTAGGTGGCTTACCCTACCTGTCTGGGCCCACCAGCCCCGGACATGAACACACATGGAACAAGAGTGGCGCCATGGGGACTCCCGAGCAGAGGCCTCGTCCCAGCTTTGTCCAGCCTCATCACATAGGCCCTCTGCAAGCCCACGCTCATCTCTTTCATCCCCATATGCCCACACTAGCACTGAGCCAGGCCCATAACACAGAGTTATTCAATGAATAATTGCCCAAACCGAACTTCAAATGGCTTTGACCTCACCACCCAAGACTCTTACCACCTGGCTCTCATCTCCTGGTCCAAATTTTCAGATGCCAATTAAAGCAAAGTAGTCACCCACAGCGGAGAGGGGCACCACCCCCTCCATGGATGATGTTGATTACCTTATGGACAAGTAGGACTTTAAGAGTTGAACGGGGGCCTAGAGTTCATCAAGTCCGACCTTCTTCTTAGACATGAACTCTCCACATGTCATTAAAACAGAGAAACTTAAGTTCATGAGTCTCCTGTGCCAGGACATTAGCACCCGGAGAGGGATACTTATTTACCTCCTGCCCTGAACAAAGCAGTGGCTAAGTGCTCATTTCTCTTTATTTTTCCTTCAAATGACAAAAAAGACAACAGTGACCACCGCCTCTTCTCTGTTACTTCCTCCATGTGCCAAGATAAAATGTCACCTTCTGATTCTACTCTTCTGGCAGTTTCCCTGGCTTGTGAACTGCTCAACAGAGATTTGATCTCCTCTTGTTTTAGCAATTAATTCTGAAAGTAGCTGCTGATGCCATGAAAAGTTCTCCCAGGAGAAAAAGAAAACATTCAAACCTGAGAGCTAGACCCTTTGACCATGTTCACCTTCTCAAGAAAATGAGGCGTGGTGGAAAGTCGCACCCTGTTCCCACAACATTATGGAAATTTCCTTCTCCGCCCTCCAAACTGGTCACTGCCCTGCACGAGTGAAATGAGAAGAGGTTCAGGGTGGGTCTCTGTTCTCCCAGTAGTCACACCAACTGGGTCCTAAATGCCAATTTCCCTCCCCCCGAGCCTGAGAAGGGTGGAGCCATCAGTCACCAGGATCAAGGGCTTTAACAACCCCAATAGCGCATGGACCAGGTGCTTTGCAGGAAGAGCTTCTCCCTGGGAACTTCGAGGCTGAGCCACAGACATCCAGCTTCCCATCACACTGCACTGAAAGTTAATTGTTTACATTTCTCTCCTGCCTCCTGGACTCCAACAGGATGGTGATTTAATTATCTGATTCCTCCGTGTCTGACAATAAGTGTGTATTTGTGCTAAAGAAACATTCACCTGAGACATGAACAGAGAAGCCAGTTGGTGATGGCATTTCCAGGGACAGGGTCAGTGAACTAACTTGGTGGTTAGGAGAAATGAGGCATTTTGAGACTGAAATCTCCAATCTGGAGCAGACACGGATGGGAGGGGAGTGGGGTTAGGTTTCTCCTCTATCCCATGGGAATCTTTTTCTTCAGTCTCTTTAAAGTTAAAGGCTTTAAAGCAATGGCTACAGGAGCCAGGGTGGACACAATCCCCACCAAGTTCCCATCTCTCCGGTGCCCCCACAGGAGGCCCTCAGACAAGCTGGTGGGGAGTCTGTGGCGGGAGCTTTTCCGCACAAAGCGACCTCCCTCTTGAACCCTTCTCACTTCAGGTTTCTTTGAGAGGGTGCCAAGGTTTCCCTTGCTGGCACAGAGATCAGCTCCTTCCCTCAGACACGGTATGTGAAAGGCAAGGCAGGAGGAGCTTTTGTTGCCTGTTTGACTGGGAGGGGCTGTGGGGAGGGGGTGTCCAACGGTGAGACCCCAGTAGAGGAAGGACCTCAGACAGCTGTCTGCCAAGGCACAGAAGAATGTCTTTCTTACTTTATGAGAAAGAAAACAAACAAACAAACAAAAAGATCTAAGGAAAAGGGAAAGAAAGGTAACCATGGAGCTTTTTCCAAGGAGCCTAAGACAGCTATCTCCGCCAGCCGGAGAGTGGGAAAGTCCAGCTTTGTTCTGATGAAGGGATATGAGGCTTATTTGGACCAGAAAAAAAAAAAATCATCCACTGAATAATCAGATGCCTCTGGACTGGCTACAGAAGGCTCTATCTGGTAGTGTCCATTCTGCCTGCTGGCTTCCTGCAGAGATGAGAGCCTCCCCCAAGGAGACTGCCATTCTCCAAAAGTCGAGTTCTTGGCATGGAGCTGGGGTCCTCGCGATAAGGGATTAGATGGTCTGGGGCCTGCTCTGGCCTTCTCTCTGCCAACTCCATGTGGAATTAAAATGCCCAGAGCTGAGCTACTCACTCAGGACCTGCCCCCAGCTCCACTCCCCATAAATCTGTAACCCCCATGGGTCCCCTGAAGTTGGAAATGAGATCAAGGCCATTGGGAAATGACTCGCTGAGCTTCCTGGGAGAAAGGAATCATTCCAACTGTAAGACAGAGAAAGAAAAACAAGCCCCAAGATGCATTTAATTTCCATTTATATCAGTCGTGGCAAGTTCTAGAAAAAGAAGAACTTGTTTTATTTTGTTTTTAATGGCCCACATGATACTCTAAACCAGCAGAAAAGGACTTCTCCATTTGCCCGCTGCAACTCACACCCAGCCCTGAAAAGGGGCTCAGGTTTGGGAGATGCAACTCTTAGCAACTGGAACCTTGGTCTATGTAATAGGAATTTTTAAAGGGCATGATCCAACCAGAGGAGGAAATTCCTTTCCCCGTGACTCTTTTGGCTTATTCAGATCCTGGAAAAAAGCAGTTAGCCCATGTAATTAATAGAGATGAACCTGGCACTTCACTCAGCATTTCAGCTATTGTGGGGGCCATTTGCCATGTCTCTAACTTCCAGGGTCTAAGGTCTGCAATATCAAGCTGAGAAGGAGCCTTCTGACCCTCCCTTGTCTAAAATGTCCTTCTTTTCTAATCTCCCCTTCTCTGCTCTCCTCTTCCTCCTCCCCACTTTACTCACATCACCCAGACCTCCAGCCGTTCTCACTCCCACCCAGAGGTCAGCACAGCACCACAAAGATGGCGGACTCCCAGCTTGCACTAAGAGAACACAACACAAACCATGAACTCAAGAGAAGAAATGTCCTTCCTTTCCAAGAAGCCACTACCTGACCTATCCATCAGATGAGCACTGGACTTAAACAAGGAGAACCAGACAAAATATCTTTGTAACCAAAAGGAGACCAATGGCCCACATTTTAGCCTCCAGCAAAATTTACCACAGTATCACGATTCAGGAAATAACCCGGGGGACTCTTGGAGTTGATGGTTAATGTGACTTGACCTCAGGACAACATCTGTTTTTAGAAATAATTTGTTTAAGCAACACATAGTATTGCATGCCTGCTGAAGGCCAGACCTGGTGCAGACACTGAAGAGAGGGGCCTAAAACACACAGATAATACTGCCCTCACAAAACCTACCCTCTAATAGGGACAGCGGATAGTATACGTGTAAATAAAATTAAACAGATAAGTAAATAGTGCTTATACAACTAAACTTCAGATGGTGCTAAAAGCTATAAAGGAAAATAAAAACACGGTAACAAGGTAGAGAAAGGGGTGGATGGGTGACCACAAATTGACCTCTGGAGGGCAAAACTGGCCCACATGATGGGGAGACCCAGGCTTGGAAAGATCTGGAGGGAAGCACTGTTAGGTGAGGGAACACTGGCTAGAGCAAAGGGAGGCTGAGGAAGAAGTGACAGAACAAACCGGGGTAGACCAGCTGACCCAATTACTTTTTCAACAGTACCAGAAGTCCTTTCTCTCTCTGATGGGTTTTTTTTCCCCCAAATAAAAATTTCTTTCCCAATTTCCTCCCTGTCAGAGCCTCTTGTCTTTTATCAACCTGTTCCTCTAACACCACCCGCCCCATCCCCCACATACACACTGGTATACACACAGAGACAAACAACTGCTAGCAACGCAGGGACCTCAGAGAGAAAATGCAGTAGCTTCTTCAAGACCTTACGACCACCCACAAGTCGGGCACAGGACCAAAAACCTGAGTGGAATGCCTGAGGCAGAGACGCCCTGGTTGGAGACACATGGCAGAATGTCCAAGGAAAGGGAGGAAGCGTTTGCAAGACGGGTCGGCATGGTTTTGTTTCTTCTTCCTTAGTTCTCTAGGAAGAGCACTGGTTAATAGTGCACTTTCCTTTTTTCTTTAAACAGATTAAGAGTTAATCCGAGGCAAGAAAGTCATCCCGGTGGTTGGAAAACAGAGTGTCTTCTTTTTTTCTTTCTCTGCCCCACTGAAGCGATTCTTCTCTCCTCCTCTGCTCAGGCTGGGCTCACGTCCCCTCACTGCAGGCTCATGCAACCTTTCCATCCATGCCCTGTATTTCATGGGAAGGAGCATTCAGGAGGTGGACGGCAAGGGTTTTATTCAACTTGACCATCTCTTAAAAAAAAAAGAAAAGAAAAAGAAAAAAGAAAGAGAAAGATGAAGAACAGAAGTTGAGAGAGGCCAGACTAAACGGATATGATCTGAATGCATATTTGTGTTACAACTAATACAACCAGCATCAGAGAGGGGCCAAGATCAAATAAATGGTAAAACCTGACAAAGAGAAGAATAGATGGTATGTGGAGCCATCTGTTTTGGAGGACACCCAAATCTGTCTGAATCTGTGAGGCCAAACTACCAGCTATTCTAAGACGCCCCATTCCAAGAGTGGCCTAATGCACATCTACACAATCAGTTTCTCTCGCCATCACTTTGGCTGCAACTTTTTTGTGCAATTAAGTAATTTATTCCTTTCTTCAGCCTCCTGATTCTAATGAATCTGAGCCACAAACAAGCCTCAGTTGCTCCTATTCAAGGAGTCTGATTGCATCTGGCAGTGATTGCTGAAAATCCTGAAGAGGAAACAGGGAAGGGAAGCATATTGTTTGGGGGGGTAATAGGTGAAGACCTGCCTCTCTTGACCTATAATACATTAGTGTCAGTGAACATTTGGCAGCCTTCAGATGATTAGCAATGAAGATGAATCAAGCAAAAAAGAGGTAGAAATCTGCCTCATCTGAATCACCAGAACTGCATACATTTGCATGCTGATTAGCTGTTCTTTTGTCTGTGTTCCTAATTATTATGACACATTATGTCTTCATCATGCAAGATTCTGATCTGTCTTGTTCAAAATGCATGTAGAAAAAAGTGCAGTTTATTGATTCAACATGTAACTTTTATTTTTATGTTTGCTTTAATTAAATACATATTTGATTGCCTTTGACTGCTGTCTTTTTTTTTTTTTGCTCTTATTTATTTCATCTTGTTGACAAACACACAGGTAACCTTCCTTTATCATTCTCAGATCATCTGGTGCTCATAGTCTTCCCTCTCTGCCTTCCTCTCTCTCTCTTTCTCTCTCCTCTCTCTCTCTCTCTCAGGTGCTCACTTCCATTTTCTTGAAGAGGCAAAACAAAGGAGGAAAAGAAAACAAAACGGCATCCCTAGTAACACAGCAGAGCAGGGGGGCTGGCGGCGGGGGCGCACCCGCAATGCCCACAGCAGGGAGTGAAAAGGCTCCAACCCTAAGAAGAGCAAACAAATGGTTGTGACTCTGGAGAGGGGCTTTTCCAGAGGACCATGGGCAGCAGAGGGGGGTTAAAAATAACATGATCTTGCAAAAGAGAGAGACCCGGTGGCATTCCCAGTTGTCTTCACACTTTATTGATCACGAGGATTTGTGAACAGGACTTGAAAACGCCTGTCTCCCAGGTCAAGCCTCCATTTTTCCCATATGGCCCGACGACTCCGCTGGAATATCTGGGAAAGGAGGGGAGACTGCTTTCCCAATGGGCGCTGCTTAGACCTAGTTCTCTTCCTCAGAAGTGGAAGTGATTCGGGGAACTTGGCATCTCTCTGTGCCAGACCCCAGAGACTCTCCAACCCCCAAAGCAGCCAGGAAACCAACATTCCCAGGAGCAAGGGGGGAAAACAGAGAACTAGACAGACAACTCTGGGATAAAGGGCCTCTCGCCCTCCCCTAAAAAGATGCAAAATGTACCAGCGTGTACCTCAAGGCCTGCTGGGGCTACTCCCTCCAAACAACTGGGGACTCTTTCAGTAACGGGGTGGGGAGAGGTGTGGGCAGAAAGAGAAAGGAAAAGATATTTGTTTCCTGCTGGTTACAGCCACCCCAAGCCCTGATGTCCTTATCACCCTCCACCCAGGGATATGCTAAACAGCTGTAGTTAGCACCAAGCTATTTGGTGAATCCAATCAAGACACTTAGAAAGCAAAAGAGCATCACAGAGGAAGAGCCGGATGCAGGAGTAATTGAGTGCGCTGAGGGTCCATAGATGCTCAGAAAGAAAGCAGGGCCCAACCAAATGCAAATGGCTCCTCACTGAAGAGGCATAATGCCCATCGCTCTTTCCTGCTAATGGGCATGATTGGCTGGAAATGTAATCAACCGCTCTGCCCCCAACATCTATCCCTACAGTGAGGGATGATGGAAATCCATATTCATGAGAAAGCAAACCGGCAATGTTTACTGGGTGCAGAAAGGGGGCAGGGCTGGCCTGGGTCAGACAGGGTTCCTTGGGAGCCATAATGAGGCTGGGAGCAGGGAAACCAGTGTTGTTAGAACCCCCGCCCCAGCCCCTCCCCTCACAAACCTGCCCCCCAGTATGTACGCACGGCTGCTGAACCCGGGACTAAAGAGAACACCCGAATCTATAATTCACCTCTGCAGAATCTGCCCAGTGACACTGGCCTCTGGACGTCTATCTGGGTGCTGCCATCTCACAGCATCTTGTGTAAAAGCGCTCAGTCCCTTCCCTCCCTTGCCAACCCACCTTCTAAGCACAGCACATCTATTCCATATGGAGCAACAGATATGGAGGGAATGGTAACAAAAGGTACAGGCATCTTGAAATCCACTTTGGAATCCCTCCATCATACACACTGGGTTGCCTAAGCTAAAAAGAAAGGATATCTGGCATTGGACTGGGTTGCACGATGTCTGCATCAGTCAGTTCAGGCTGCCATAACAAAATGTCATAGACTGGGTAGGCTCAAAACCAGAAACTTATTTTCTCACTGTTCTGGAGGCTGGAAGTCCAAGATCAAGGTGTTGACAGGGTTGGTTTCTCCTGAGGCCTCTCTTCTTGGCTTGCAGAGGTCTGCCTTCTCCCTGTGTCCTCACATGGTCTTTCCTCATGTGTGAGCATCCCTGGTGTCTCTGCATGTCCTAATCTCTTCTAATAAGGACACTAGTTAGATTGGATTAGGGCCCACTCCAGTGTTTCATTTTTACCTAATTCACTCTTTAAGACCCTATCTCCAAGGACAGTCATATTCTGAGGTACTAGGGGTTTGGTCTCCCACATATGAATTTTGAAGGAACACAACTGAGCCCCAAACAGTGTCTCCCCAAAATTCAAATCTGCCAAAACCTCAGAATGTACCTCATTTGAAAATACAGCCTTGCAGATATAATTAGTTAAGATGGGGTGTTGCTGAATTAGAGGGGCCCTAAATTCAGTGACTGATGTTCTTATAAGAAGAGATAAACATACGTACGGACACAGAGAGAGAGCGCCATGGGATGATGGAGGCAAAGACTGGAGTGATGTAGGTGCGGGCCATGGGACAGCAAGGATGACTGGCCAACCACCCGAGGCTAGGAAGGGGTGAGGAAGCCTTTCTTCCTAGAGCCGTCATGGGGAGCACAGCCCTGCTGACACCTTGATTTCAGACTCCTGCCTCCAGAACTGTGAGAATTCCGTGACCTAGTTTGTGGTCATTTGTTGTAACAGCCACAAGAAACTAACATAACTGTGAAGACTGAAAACCAAAGAATATCCCAAAATCTCCATGTAGAATAGTCTAATTCTACATGGAGATTTTGTTTTCCACTCACTCACCAAAAGATGACCACAGATGCCCCAGTGCAAACTGGTCTGCATTTCTCTTCCCTCCTCTGCCTCCCAAACTTCCCTCTGGTAAAGGAGCCAGGAGCAGGGAAAAGGTTCAAGAATATCGACAAGCAAGACATTAGATCCTGGTCATCTGGTCACCAGCCACCTGAATTCAGGGCCCAAAGAAATAGAGGGAGGTGGCGCCTGAGTGGCTCCATCATTAAGCATCTGCCTTCAGCTCAGGTCATGATCCCAGGGTCCTGGGATCGAGCCCCGCATCGGGCTCCCTGCTCGGCGGGAAGCCTGCTTCTCCCTCTCCCACTCCCCCTGCTTGTGTTCCCTCTCGCTGTGTCTCTCTCTGTCAAATAAATAAATAAAATCTTAAAAAAAAAAAAAAGAAAGAAAGAAAGAAAGAAATACAGGGAGAGGGTCATGTTCAATAAAGCCAGAAATCCAAACTATAAACAACCCAAACAGCCTTTTGTCTCTAGGCTGAGGTTTAGAGACCTGCACCAATCCACAACTCTCAGTGAAATGAGAAAAATAAAGCATTGAGGTTTTATAAAGCTAAACATGCTTTATGCAAGAGACTCCCCCTTTATTCTGAGACCATGTCCTTTTTTTAAAAAAAGATTTATTTATTTATTTGAGAGAGAGAGAGCATGCACACGTGTGCATGAGCAGGGGAGAGGGAGAGAGAGGGAGAGAATCTCAAGCAGACTCCCTACTGAGCATAGAGCCCAATGCGGGGCTTAATCTCACAATTCTGAAATCATGACCTGAGCAGAAATCAAGAGTGGGACACTTAACCGAATGAGCCACCCAGGCGCCCCAACCATGTCCTTTTTACATCTTAGATGCTTAGATGTCCTACCTATTATAAAATGATGGCAATTAGGGATGGTAAAAATTTTTCTAATGTTCATTCTTAACAAATTAAAAGCTGGCAATCCTCTGACTGGCCCTCAGTTGAAAACTAAAAATCTATGACCTGTTACTTCTTCCAAGAAGCCTCTCCACATTCTTCACTCCCTTGGTACTGATGCATAAATCTTGCATTTCATTTTTCACTCACATTTGGCTCTAAAATTATTCTCTGATTTTTTTCCAAAGAGATTGGAAATAGATCCCTATCTCCCAGGGATAAGGATCATGACTCTTACATTTTCTATTTCTACTTTTACATAGCACAGAGCACTCAACAGATGCCCAGGAAATGCTGAATGAATGAAAGAATAAGCAGATATAAAGTTAGTTAAAAAAAGAAAAACCCAAGGAGTTTTCAATGGCCCAGGACAAAGCAGGAATTTATAAAGGCATAATTGGGAACTTGCTAATTTCTGAAGCCCCTTCCCACCACAACTATCCATGGTTCTTTAGTTAGGGGGGATGAGAAATAGGCCCCAAGTCAGCTGAAATTATAATGAAAAAGGGGATGCCGATGCCACAGGCCCAAAGAATTCTGGAAGCTTCCATACTGAAAATGGCCCAAGATATGAGGCAGCTTGATATATAACCAGGATCCAAATGCTTCTCACTACCTTTGCCCAAACCACCTTCATCCTTCACCAACGGAGGATGCCCTACACAATGCCCTAACCTCTACAGCAGTCAGAATAATGGCCTTCCAAAGATGAACACATCTTAATCCCCCCAAATTGTGAATACCTTACATGGTGAAAGGGACTTTGCAGATGTGATGAATTTAAGGATCCTGAGACAGGGAGATTATCCTGGCTTATGCCAATGAGGCCATCTTATCACAAGGGTCCTTATATGGGAAAGAGGAGGGTCGGAGTCAAAGAAGGAAATGGACCAAAGGAAGCAAATGTCAGAGAAAGAGAGATGAAGACAGTTTGCTATTGGCTTTGAGACCAGGGAAGAAGTTGAGAGTCTAGAGATGTAGGCAGTCTTTAGAAGCTGGAGAAGTCACGGAAGTCCCCTTTAGAACCTCTGGAAGGAACACAGCCCTGCTCATGCCTTGATTTTAGGACTCTGGCCTCCTGAACTGTAAAATAATAAATTTGTGTTGTTTCAAGCCACTAAATTTGTGGTAATTTGTTATAGCAGCAATAAGAAACTAATACATTTCCTTACTGGTCTCCCTGCTTCTGCCCTTGTCCTTCTATGGTCTATTTCTGAACACGAACGCCAAAGAGAGCCTTTTAAAATCTAAGTCAGATCCCATATTCCTCTGCTCAATATCTTCACACCATACCCTATGCCAGAGTAAAATGTTACAAAGTTCTCAGAACCTCCCACTAGGCCCTACCTGACCTAATAGTCATAATTTCTGAGACTTCCTCTCCTCCAGTTCCTCCCACTCACTGTACTCTGGATTTACTGGCCTCCTTGGGGTTCTTGGCATCCTCCTGTCTCTGGGCCTTTACATTTGCTATACCCCCTGTCTAGAAGGCTCCTTCCCCAGACATCTAAGAGCTGATTCTGACCTCCTTGTGTCTCTCTCTGCTCAAAGAGCATCTTTACAGCAAGGCCTTCTTAAAGCTGAAACCTCCAAGCTGAAACCCCCTTCCACTTCCAGTCTTCTCTCCCTACCTGGGATTCTCTGTAGCACTCAAACTGTCTGGCATACCATATATCTTACTGATCTGCTTGTTTATTTCCTGTCTCCAATAGAACATCTCCTGTCTTCATTAGGACCAGGATTTTTGTGTTTCGTATGCAGTGCCAAAACAGTGCCTGGCACATAGTAGGTGCTCAGTAAATATCTGCTAAACAGATGATCACTCCCCGTAGAAGCCTATGAGATGATGCCCCCAGTGTTGATGGCAACAACCATACTAATTACAGCCAACTTACTGCGTGGGTACCGGGCACTGCGCCAAGTGCTTCACATGGATGAACTCAGTCAAATCACAGTGGCTTTTCAAATAGGGTCCTCAAGGGAACTTGAGGCCACCAAATTCTCCCACCTTCTTATGATAGAGTCCCCAGTGTCACAGGTTAGTTAGCTCTGATATTGTGACTTCTAATAAGAAATATATATTTGGACTTTGGCTCCATTTCTGGCACTAAGCTCTTAAAATCCTGGGAATTTCCTGAGTGAGGAGAGGATAAAGGTATCTCTTGCTATGTTAATGAGGTGACGTTTGGAAAGCTCCTAAGGATGGGGCTGGTTTCCTGGAGACCCAACCATGTGACTAGAGGGTTGGATATTTTAGTCCCACCCCCAACCTCCTGGGAGGGGAAGGGCTGCCCACTCCCCTCCCCAGAGGTTGAATCAATCACTAATGGCCAGTGATTTAACCAATCATGCCTATGTAATGAAGCTTCCATACAAATTCCAAAGGACAGGGTTTGGAGAGCTTCCCGGTTGGGGAACACATGATTCGGGGAGAGCGGCATGCCGGGAGAAGGCATGGAAGCTCAGCACCCTTTCCATTATGTTGTCCCATGCATCTCTTCCATCTGGATGTTACTCTATGTCCCTTATCATATCTTTTTATAATAAATTGGTAAATGTAAGTGAATATTTCCCTGAGTTTGGTGAGTTGTTCTGGCAAATTAACCGAATTCTGAGGGGGAGGAACTCATGGAAACCTCTGATTTAGAGTGGGTTGGTCAGAAGCACAGATGCCAAACTGGACGTGTGATTGGCATCTAAAGTGGGGCAGTCTTGTGGGACCGAGCCCTTAACCTGTGGAATCTGATGCTATCTCTTTGTAGATTGTGCCAAAATGGAGTTGAATTGTAGGACCCCAACCTGGTGTCCAAGGATTGCTTGGTGGTGCAGGGAAACAGGAATTGGAATGGGTGACCAGAACCTTTTTTAAAAACTAAGAGTATAAATGGGAAGTAGAGTAGGGAAAGGGGGCCAGGATGAGACAAGATGGGGGCACCAGTAAGGGGGTCTGTAAGATCTCCTGCTCCTCAAAGATTTGCAGGTGGGGAGGTCTGGTTGGATGGGACAGGTGTGCCTGGAGAAGTCTCTCTTTCTGACTCTCCCCGGGGGTCTCATTTGGGAAAATGCTTTCTGAAGCAACACAAACTGGCCTGTGACTAACTCCACTCACCGGCCTGACCGTACCCAAGGGGGAAGAAAAGGGAATTCCGCCCCCCTCTTTGAGGCCACATTAGGGGTGGGGATCTTCTTTTGTTTGCAGTTGGAATCTCAGGAGTCACTCAAGTCAATAAACAAACAAGTAAAAAGATTCAGCGAGGTGTAAAAATAGATTTGCACAGGGCAGACAACTGCGCATTCCATTTATTTACCTCTTCTAACAAACCGATACCTGGGGTGACATTTATTAATAAACGGCATTACCAGGTGCCTGATATGTGGCTCACTGAAATTAATTACCCAGCCCATGGTAAAACCATAACAAGCCTGCAGTGCTGTAACATTTGTGCTAATTGAAAATGAGATAAGTGCTGTGGGTGCAATTTGCATTCAATGCAGTGTATTAATTATCTTCGGTTCTCTTCATGATAAATATACCTGACTGAATCACTCTCCTAATTTACCGGGTAATAGAGTCGTAAGTGGGTTCCCTTAGGTAACCGAGGGAAGGCACTGAGTTGTGGGCAAGATGGAGACCCTCGCTTTTCTGAGTAGTTCGGCAAGCTTAGCTCGTGCGGCTGAGATCTGCCTTACATCATTCCTCGGAACACAGTGAAGTCAACCTGTTAGACTCACCCAAACTCCCCGCCTTGGGCCCTAATCCTTCCTCGAGAAGGCTTGTCATCAGGAAACTGTTGCCGGCCCCGGTACTTCCGTGTGGGTTAAAAAATGGCGCCTGTCAGACCAGCACGGCCCAGATGGGCTCAGGCTTGGCAAGAAGAGCCAGGCTGGGTTTCAGCCCTCATTGACCCCTCTTCAGCAGGAGCCCCTGTACAGAGCACGACCTGCACAATGCCTGTGGTGGCCCTGCTGAGGGGATGCCGGCGACTGTCTCCTCCTAAAGCTTCTCAGCTTAAAGTGCAATCTGGTATGTTAATTAGACTTGAAATAAATAAAAAATATGGGGGGGAAAGTGTCATCTAGTAAAACCATCCCCATGGAGGCCTTCGGGATATGGTCCTGGTCTCCCCAGCTCTCAATTCCCTGGTAGATGTTATCATATCTAGAGCAACTCTGCTAGGTTACGCCTCAGGATGACAAATGACAGTGACTGCTAGGTCTCTCTTAAGAGAGGGGTGGCAGGTTATTATAGTAGCTAAATGAGCATACTCTCCATTCTGGTAAAAAGAACTGAACTCTTAAAATGCCACTTTCTTCCTGTATAGACTGAATGTTTATGTTGCCCCAAAATTCATATTTTGAAGCCCCAACCCCCGATGTGAGTGTATGTTGGAGGGAGAGTAATCATGGAGGCAATTAAGGTTAAATGAGGCCAGAAGGGTGAGGTCATGATCTGATAGGATCCGTGTCCTTTTAGGAAGACATAACATCTCTCTCCACCAATGGAGCACACAATGAAGAGAGAGGTCAGTCTACAAACCAGAAGAAGAGGCATCAGAATAAAACCTACCTTGCCAGCACCTTGATCTTGGACTGCCAGTCTCTAGAAATGTGAGAAATAAATTTCTGTTATTTAAGCCACTCCATCTAAGGTATTTTGTTATGGCGGCCTGAGCTAAGACACTGCCTTTAACATCAGTGATACTCAGCTGCCCTGGGAAATGGGCAACTACAAAAGGAGAGTGCACCATAGGGTGTGGGAGATTAGGGCTAGAGAGAAAAGACAAGCAATGAGTCAGAGAACACTTTCTTCAGAGAGTTATGCCCATTATATAATTGATATATACTGTGAGTTACACTCCTATTGCAATATCATATATTGTCAACACCGTAGCCAGACTGGTCCTCTTGAAACAATCCGATCTTATCACTCCTCTGCTCAAAACTTGCCGATGGCTCCGTCTCCCAAAGGATAAAATCCCAAGTGTGTACCGGGTCCTACAAGGCCCACTGACTTGGTCTAGGGGTCCTCTCTGACCTCACACCCCACTATCCTCCTGTTGGTTCATTCTGCCCCAACCATGCTAACTTCCTGAACTTCTGACACTGCTATGCACAAATACACCGCAGGACCTTTGCATTTGCTGCTTCTTATTCCTAAACGCTCTTTCCTCACTTTCTTTCTGTCTACTCAAATGTCACATGATTGGTGAGGGCTTCCCTAATCATGATAGATAAAATAACAACCCCAATCCCACCCCCGTGCCACAACACACACACACTGCATGCCTTACCTACCTTATCCTGCTTAATTTTCTCCACAGTGATTCTCAGAATCTGATATACTGTCTGCTCATTAATTTGTTAATTGTCACCCTCTCCCTAAAACAAAAGCTTCACACAGGCAGGAAATTGTTTGTTCTCTCTTATATCCTGAGCAGCTTCAATAGTGCCTGGCACGTAATAGATAGTCAATAAGTACTTGTTGAGTGAATGAAAGGTGTAAATGATTATAAAGTAGTAGATAGTAGTAACTACATTTATTGAGTGATTAGCTAAGCTTTATACACGTTATATGTGTATATGCTGGGAATTAAGCTAAGCTCTTTACATACTGGGAACAGAGGTTTAAATACACCATTTCAGGGATGCTTGGGTGGCTCAGTCAGTTAAGCGCCTGCCTTCGGCTCAGGTCATGATCCCAGGGTCCTGGGATCGAATCCCGCATTGGGCTCCTTACTCATCGGGGAGCCTGCTTCTCCCTCTCACACTCGTTTTAGGAAATAGGCTTCTAATGTATCTATTTTTAATAAATACACCAGCTTTATCTTAAACCAGGACAAACCCCTGATTCAAAAAAAACACTTTTATTTGGCTTTACAATGTAACATGTGGCATTCTTGCCAAAAGACTGACCTTCCTACTCAGGTGTTGCCCACACAGGTCCTGAAATGGATATGTAACCCTCAAATTGCACCAATGGACAGAGAGGGGAAGGAGGCACCACCACAAGTTTGCCGAAAAGCCCAACTGAGACTAAACTTTTTACAAAAAGATGCAAAAAGAACTCACATGGTATTGAAAGGATCAAAAAGAGGATTTTTTTGTTATTTTTGTTAGAAAAGTATCATCATATGTTCCTTTAAATATAAGCAGAAAATCAAGTTTTCCCCAGGCAATCCACCATTCTATCACTTCATTTAAAATCATTGTGATTGGGCGCCTGGGTGGCTCAGATGGTTAAGCTTCTGCCTTCGGCTCAGGTCATGATCCCAGGGTCCTGGGATCGAGTCCTGCATCGGGCTCCCTGCTCAGCGGGGAGCCTGCTTCTCCCTCTGCCTCTCTATCTATCTCTTATGAATGAATAAATAAAATCTTTAAAAAAAATCATTGTGATTGAAAGCACAGAATAGCATAAAGACGCACTGACTTCAGTGATTTTCCTGGCTGAATTACTGGGCTCAAATAGTAATTATGTATGGTACATTTTTAAGATATATGCTTGTCCCTATTTTCAAATGAGGGAACACACCATACAGGGGTCAGATGAGTAGACTGAGCAAGGAGTGGCGGGGGGGTGGGGGGGTGGGGGGTGGTATCAAGCATTCTGTCCAACTCTAGGCTGAATTCAGGTAGCACTCAGCACTGAGTCTTTTAAAAACTGTTCCTATTCTACAGGGCACGTTTCATACTATCCCCCCCTCAAAAAAAAATTGCTCAACTGAATACTATTATTCTGCTTACCTCATTTGGGACAATTTATATGGCAGAAACTTCATTCAATGGGCCTATATTCCCCCGAAGTATATTCCACTGCTGTTAATGGAGGAAACCTGGAGCAAAAAAAGTCCCTGTGGTCAAAAAAGCTAGTGGAAATAAGTATGGTTTAAGCAAGTGTCTTTATAGCAAGATTTCTCAGAGCCTTTACTATGTTAATCAGCATCTTCAGTCAGGGACATAGATACAGTGTTTCTCTAATATGTTTGGCAAGAAGATCCCGGTTTTAACAAGACCTAAGGATCCCTGTTTCCTAGTCAAGGTTTTAGGAAATGCTGCTTAAGGGGGTACATCAAACACTCTAGGTTTCAAGAAGGTTACAATTTCCTTGAGGGGTATTATGAGTTAAATTGTGTCCCCCTAGAAAGATATGTTGAAGTTTTAACCCCTGTTATCTGTGGATGTGACGCTATTTGGAAATAGGGCCTTTACAGATGAAATCAAGTTCAGTTGCTGTCAGGAGAGTGGCCCCTCACCCAATATGACTAGGGTCTTTATAAGAAGAATGCAGGGGAGGGTATGTGTCATAATGAGCACTGGGTATTATACCAAGACTGATGAATCACAGACCTGTACCCCTGAAACAAACAATACATTATATGTTAATTAATTGAATTTAAATAAATCTTTAAAAATAAATTTAAAAAAAAAAAGAAGAATGCAATGTGAAGAGACAGAGGTGGGAGTTACGTTGCCATAAACCAAGGAAGCCGGGACCCACCAGAAGCTGGCAGAGGCAAGGAAGAATCTTCTAGAAGCTTCAGAGGGAGCACGGCCCTGCCAACTCCTTGATTTCAGACTGTCAGGCTCCAGAGTCAACGTCTGTTGTTGAAGGCCACCAAGTTTGTATTACTTGGTTAGGGCAGCCCTAGGAAACTAATGCAGGAAGGTGAGGAACGTAAGTAACAGTACAAGAGACAAGGACAGCAGGAGTCGGTCAGGGGTGTCCAATAGCAAGTACAGACAAGGAAGCAGGGCCTGTGAGGAGAACTTTCTGGTGGCTGGGGTGGTCAGAGATGACTTCCAGGAGGAGTGGGGGCAGGTGGGGTGGAGTAAACACACAGATCTTCTGGATTATTGGGAGAGTTCACACACACACACACACACACACACAGCCTTAAAGACATCATGTAAAACCCTATGATCTCTCCTAGACATCCCAACAAGTTTTAGAAAATACATACATTTTCTATTTTTGTGAGCTTTGGATTTCTAGGTCAGCTTGCCAGTCACGAAAAGAACAGTTAAATAAGAACACCTACATAATTAATAATTCTAGATCAAGCCAGTCATACAACCATCCCATTTCAACAGAAAGACCCAGAATAGGAAAAATCACTCTGAAACTTTAAAGCAAAAATCTCCATTGAATAAAACAGCAGTGAAGCTTTGCACGGGGGAAGGGACAGGAATCATAAGAACCTTAACTTTTAGCATGAAATGCATCTGTTAAATAGACCTACTAATGGTGTTATTGTAGCTAAAAACAGCGACTTGAAAATGTTGTGCACATTATTACTGTCATTATCCACCAACTGTAAGAATGCTATGTTAAAACTAACTCAAAACACCTCGAGAAAGGTAATTGCTACTAATGGATCTGAAGTGTGCAAAATTGGACATCATTACCCTGTCCTCACATTGTGGGGCCGGGGAAGCTGCTCCAGACAGCGGTTAGTAGGCTCACTCATCTTTCAATCAGGACGGAGGTTTGCGGAAAGGGCCTGGCTCGCCTTCCCTGTGCGGCATGAGGGAAATTCCACACCGCAGAATAGTCTAGGCAAATGTTTCCGGGGCAGAGCCGAGGGCAGGAGACCCTCCAAACTTCCCCCACATTGTTGCCGTTGTGGGGGAGGGGACTGGAGCTACGATAGAATCTTCCTGCCCTGAAACTCTTCCAGGGGCCAATTTGTCAGATCAATTGCCACCAACATGAGTTAAGTATTGCCAACCCTGAAATGCAGGGGAATAACCCAGAATCGAGGGTGATAAAAACCAAGCAGGTCACCTTGAGTCATCTTCGGCTCCCAGACACTGACACCCCCTGAAAAGAGAGCCACCCAGCTGTCCCATGTGACGGAGCTGCTCACCTGCCTTGGGTGGCACCTCCCTCTGGGCCTCTCTGGGTAGGGAGAGTGAGTCACAGTCATCTTCCTGAGCTTGGCCCACCTTCCCCCAATTGCAATGACTACTTTTACTCTATGCTGAGTTCCCCACTTCCTCACCTCATATGTCCCCCAAATATCTCTTCTCCGGTGCTGATAATAATAATTAAAATAAAAAACCTGTCCTTGGGGCGCCTGGGTGGCTCAGTCATTAAGCGTCTGCCTTCGGCTCAGGTCATGATCCCAGGCTCCTGGGATCAAGCCCCTCATCAGGCTCCCTGCTCAGCAGGAAGTCTGCTTCTCCCTCTGCCTCTCCCCCTGCTTATGCTCTCTCTCTGTCAGATAAATAAAACCTTAAAAAAAAAAAAAAAAAAAAAACCTGTACTTAAATGTTTCCCAAACTTTCAAGACTAGTGTTCCCAAACAGCGCATGTGCCTTTGCATGGAAGCTTCCTTCTTCTGCCCAACTCCCCAGCATACCTCCAACCCCACACCCATCAGAAAAAAAAAATCCAAGACAGTGGATTTTGCCCAGGAATTGCAACCTCTTTTCTCACTCCTGACAGCTTAAGTGGAATTTCCCTCCTTCCTTCTGGCCAAAACACAGGAGTACAAATGAGGGGCCAAATGCCCAGAAACTGCATAAGTAATCTCTGAGCAAGAGAGAGCTGCCTAAATTCTAAATTTAGGGGGGGAAAAAAAAAGTCCTTCATTCACGTAAGAAATTTCTTCCCCTCCCCGCCCCCCAATGGCTCTAGATGAGCGAGACTCCCCACACCTTCGCAAGCCTGTGATCTTGAAGCTCTGAATGAGTGCCTTTGCCCCCAATCAAATCACCAAGACTGAGTGAGAAGCAGGGGTCTGAATGGGCTTGGGTTCCCCAGCTGAGGCTCCACAAAGCACACAGGGGTGATGTACCAGACAGGTAAACCACAGCGGGAGGAAACACTGCTGGGGAAAGCACCTTGGCAAAACATTCTGACTTTTAAAACAATTTTCTTATATGATGCCCCAATATAGATCATTTCAATTATTCATTTGATCATTCATGTTATGTATTTCTTTGTTTATTCAAGAATTAGTTATTGAGCATTTATTAACAGCATTAGCGTTCTAATAGGACCTGCCACCAAAAGTGATACAGATGAATCACAGACCTGTACCCCTGAAACAAATAATACATTGTTAATTTTAAAAAGTGATACAGATGCCTATCGAATACACTGAAACCATACAATGAATATAGAACTTATATTCTGATGTGGGAAGGCAAATAATAAACATATAAATATACAGGCCAGGCCTTAATCAGTTTTCTTATGAGGAAAAATTCAGTAGGAAGGGATGATAAGGTGAAGTGCTCTTTTATAGGCGCTCAGGACATGTGCAAAGAATGGAAAGGAAGTGAGATATCTCAAGGACAGCCTTCCAGGCAGCAGGAGAAGTGTGAAGACCTTGAGCAGGGAGTTTCCAGAGGGAGTTGAACAACAACAAAGAAGCCAGGTGACGGGAGCACAGAGCAGGAGGAGAGGTAAACAGCAGCTGATAATCTCAGGGAGGCTTTGGGATTTTTAACTGGAGGGAGGGAAGAAGCCACTGGAAGGTTTGAGAGAGGAGGGGTAAGACCTGCTTTAAAAGGATCCCGGTGACTGCTGCTTGGAGCGCAGGGACAAGGGTGGGAAGGGCAGCCCAGCTAGGCCCAGCTAGGGAGCTACTGCAGCAATCTGGGGGAGAGACGTGGGAGATGGGGCAAGGGAGATGCAAAGAAGCAGTCAGATTATTCTGGGAATGTTTTGGAAGAGAGGCCAGTAGGATTTGCTCATGGGTGGGGATGTGGGGAGTCAAACTCCAATTGGAATGACTAGAAGAATTGACAAGGTGGGCGGATCCCAGGTTGGCCCCAGTCCACCACCAGCAGTGGGACTCTGTACTTCTTCAGCTCTCTGGGTCTTCATCTCTAAGGCGATGGACTAAAGAATTCTAAAGTTCCCACGGACTTGACATTTTTCACTTCGTTCTTGTCAAGAAGTAAGAGCATAAAGAGGATCATTTTCTAAACACTCAGGTTTTACATCAGTGTTCTTAGGGTTCAATTAATCCTCTTTTCAAACACCTATATTGTCATCATCCAATTTCTTCTTCAATTTTCAATTAATTCAGCTCTGCCCGAGCTCCACTGCCCAAGGCTTTGCCTGTGACTAGATCCGTGCTCCACACCACTACCAACAACTTCAGGAAAACTCGGATCTTCTGCAAGATTTCCGATTTCATTTTGTAATCTGTTTATGTTTTATTTGCATTAGTGTTGTCAAATGTTCCCCATACTCTGAAATTAGAGATGGACTGAAAGCCAAAACTGTTAAAGATATTGACCCAATGGGCAGGGTTAAAACTCCGGTGTTAAACAGGGAGGAATGTATGAGTGGAGACTGACTTTATAAGTGGTCCCATTATTACCGAGAATTTTCTTGTTAGAATGATTTTTCCTTCCATATGCAACTGGACTCAGATAATGCATACTCAGAGGACAAAAGGATCCCTACACCAATGAAACGGCTTCAAGAAGTTTCTCATAATGGGTCTGAAATGTCTGCTAGCAGATAGGCTTCTAGTTCCAAGTCTGTTTTATATATTATTATAATTATGAGTACTAAATATTCAGTGGGTCCTAATAGAGAAAACATTTTAGAAAACGTGTCCCCAGATTTATCATTTATTTACTATATAGATATACAGAAAATGAAGGAGAAGAAAAATGGGTAACAATGTATTTCCTATTTTTCTTTAGAAATAAATTCATTTTTCTTCTTTCTTTTTAATTTTGGCAATAGCCCAATATCATCACACAGCCCTCGACTACTCCAGGCTGACACGGGGCTCGACTTGCTGCCCACAGCAAACCGTGAGGAGGTCCCCAGCCAGTACGGCACTCTCTGGAATGAGAGAGGTTGGAGGAGCCAAGAGAAGCATGCTGATGAGAACAAAGGGTGACAAGAGACCAGTGAAGTGATGGCGGGTGGTCCTGCTGAGGTTCTCTTTGTGTCCTTCACCCTTTCACTTGAGTTTCATGGTACAGATTCTATGGAGGAGCCATCCCAGGGCCCTGGCCAAGAATGAGCCCTGTTGGGGCGCCTGGGTGGCTCAGTCATTGGGCATCTGCCTTCAGCTCAGTTCATGATCCCAGGGTCCTGGGATCGAGCCCCACATTGGGCTCTCTGCTCGGCAGGAGGCCTGCTTCTCTCTCTCCCATTCCCCCTACTTGTGTTCCCTCTCTCGCTGTGTCTCTCTCTGTCAAATAATAAATAAAATCTTAAATAATAATAATAATAATAATAATAATGAGCCCTGTTAGGGATCCTGCTTGTCTTTAGATCACTTCTGCTGAAGCAATTGAGGAGGAAAGGTAGCATTCCTCCTGCTCTGTCCTGGGTGGATTAAAACAAAACAAAACAAAACAACTTAGAGGAACAGAGGAAGGGAAGTAATATCATTCCCATTTGCTAGTTCAAGCTTTTTAAGAAAATAGAGAATTTGGTGTATGGGGGGAAAAAATCTGGGACCTAAGTTTTATAGCAGCCAGAGGGATGAGCTAGGGAAAGAGAAACAAAGGAGAAGATGGTACCCCATTAACACCTGTAGTTACTTTGAACGCACACGTCATGGGGATGAAGCATATGGTAAGTACTGCAGGACTTATCAATACAAGGGGGAAAACACTTCGAAAACCTACATCCTTCTTATGCGAGTGCATGTAAGAGAGAGCCAATTAGCGATTACTTCTATTGCTTGAATTAATCTGGCACTAACTAAGCATTCACTTTAGCTCAGAGATGGAAATAGGAAAAAAATCGTGTGCCCCCGCCTCCCCCACACACCACACATATGCACACACATTCAGGCACACAGGCTAGCATCCCGTGATAGACATCGCTATATGATACTGATCATGGAAGTTCCATGTGAGCTGCCTGAACCAGCACTTGAGACAGTGCCTGCTACATAGCAAGTGCTTTGTAAATATCTGTTCAATGAATGAATCACTGCTGTGGCACACAAATGGAAACCTGGAAAATGGCAGCTTGCCATCCCTTCGTGATTAGCTATATTGTAACACTCTCCCTTCAAGGAGCGGGAAATATAAGTAGATTCCTGGGCTACCTTGAGCTCCCTCATGACATCCAGGCTAATTTGATGGAATTGTGTTCCCATGAGGCATACAGCCTCACCTATCTGTAAAACAAATTCTGTTTGAAACATAGAGATATTTATCAGTGCTGCTTGCACATGCTTAATAATGATGTTTTTCTTTAATTACTGGGTTTGAAGTATATTTTAAGATTTCTTTTTTTGGTAATTCAGGTAGATATCATAATCCTCACCAATATTTCCAGTTCTCTTTCCTTCCTGGACATGCAGATGATCGCATTTTCCTGACCCCAGGCAATTAGGTGAAGTCATGTGCTTAGTTTTGACCCAAAGGCCATAACCCTATGTCACTTCCAGGTTGAAGCATTTAAGAGACGCTCAGCTTTTAATTATTTCAGGGTATGTTCTGGGGTGAGGAAAACTTTAGCCCAACCATCTATACTTTCTAAATGCAATCCTAGGCAATAGTCACTAATGTTCAATATGGTGGCTCTGTTGAAGGGATGTTTTATTTTTATATTTTTCAGTTGATAGATTACTAATTAAACTAAATACTATTATAACACTATTCAGAGTCTTGTTGTTAAATTAGTTATAAAATTTTGGTAATATAAGGCTATCTCCAAGTCAGCTAATCTGAAATCCAGGGATTCTTAAAATAATTCAACATGGCTGGCAGGAAGGTGCTGGATTCTCCATTCTTTTGGCACACCCTATACTCACCCTCACCAGGAGAAACACAGCCAGAGTGTGGGTCATGTGTGGGGAAGAGCCATGCCCCACATTCCAGTTCTAGAGCTGCCCCTTGCACCACAGTCTCCAGGGCCCAGGCATCGAAGCAAGCATGAAATCTGCTCTAATGTCCAAGTAACCTCAAAGCTGGAAGGAGTCTAGGTGGTGTCAGCTTTCCAGGATTGCTTTAGGAATGGGGTATCTTGAAGGTAAGTTTTAGTCTGGAAAATTCTAAGGTGAATCTTGAAGAGAACACACTAGATATGGCTACTGGGGCTTCCAAATAGGTTAAAGCTCCCAGGCACAAAGCAAGGACTTCTTTATCTTCTCCACCTCCCATCCTCGAATTGATGTGGAGCTCATTACATGGAGACCCTTTATTCATGCTGTAGGCTGGCTTGCTGAAGATCAGCCAATCAGCTAGTACTTCTGAACAGTGGCACGTGCTGAGCACTGGCATGACACCACCAAAGTTTTAAGGCAGATGATCTAGTGCTTCCCAAACTTAAGTGTGCATGCACATCACCTGGGTATCTTACTAAAACTTTGAATTCTGTTCCAGTAGATCTGAGCTGGGCCTGAGATTCTAACAAGCTTCCAGGCAATGTTGATGCTTCCAGTACTTGGACAATGGGTTAAGGATCAAAGGTCCAGTGGGCAAAATACATACAAAAACATAAGCTACTATGATTGGATACTTACAATGTGCCGAGTACTATGAAAAGCATATTACATGAGTTCTGTCCCTGGGTTTCTCCCAGCCTTGATCTCAGTAATAGGTGTTTGGAGGGACACTGAAGCTACTGAGACAGATAGGTGGTACCTATGGTCAAACCTCTGCCTACATGTGGATGAGCCACAGTTAGTTGGCAGGTCAATCTCCCACCACACTTAAACCCTGCCTTTGGGCACTTAATATGAAGATAAGATCCAGTAACCTCAGGAGCTGATGCTTAACCTACAGGACACCACAATAGGAATATAAGTGCTACACATGGGACTTTAGAATGCATCATGTCTTAGATCCTTTCTAACCCTGAGATTCTAGGAACCTATGAACACACCAGATGTAGAAACCTATAAATGGCCACTAGCCAACTTCTGGCCAAGCAAAAACACCATAAGAGCACAGACAGGCAAAGCATATTATTCCTAAGCAAGGTTTTTAGCGAAATTAAACATCTTTCACGTTAGAGACTTTCTTCTACTATCTGTTCACATAAAAAGTGAAGTGCTTAGAAGCTGACTGGAAGCTCTGTATGTGGGGATGTGGCTTATCTACTGGTAAAATCTAAGGCCCTCCCCAGATCTACTGAAACAGAATTTGCATTTTTCACAAACTTCCAGGTGATGTTCATACACAAAAGCTTGAGAAGCACTAGACCACATACCTTTTCTGCCCTGTTTACCACTGCATCCCCATGACAACGTGTGGCATCTACTAGCTGCTCAGTAAATAGTTATTGACTGGTTATTATAATGACTGTAATTTATGATGAAATTACATGATAAATATTAATTTTAAAAGCAGCCCAATAGCTCATAGTTCTAAGGCACCAAACAGTCCTGACATTGATTCTGGGGGCATTGTCATACTAGCAGGACGTGGGCGCTTTCCTTCCTTAAAGCAATCTCTGCTTCCTGCTAAAACACTGCTAAAATAATAGGCCAAGGCATGTATGAAGGACAAAGAAAACAGGAGAGGAGAAGACTGCACACAGCACATGTCTCCAAATATTGTGGGGATGGAAAGTGTGTGCATGAGTGAAAACTGGCTTAGCAGAGTGGAAAAATATGAAACCTAACAGCCTGTAGAGGCAATTCCCCTGACATGGGATTGCTTCACAGTAGAGGACCCACAGAAGCTCAAGTATCTTCTTCAGAAGGCAGGAGGATGGAGCTGGAAGATGAGAATTGCCTGCTCCCAACCCTACCTGTGGCAGCCAGACATGATTCCTTCCCAACCCAGCAAGCCCTGGGATGTTTAGTCTTTGTACAATTAGATTGGAGTAGCTCTGGTAGAGAAACCAGGAAAAACAAAGAGTAGAGGTGAGATGCTTTACTGACAGAATGTATTAGGTGAACATTAACACTACCCCTGCTTCCTGCACTACCTCCAGAGCACTGACAACTAGGCTTATGTACCCTAAGGAGATTGATTCTTCTCTGAAGAATCTAACCTAAGAGAGACAATCAACAGACGCTGATCTGTGATGCATCCCCAATAAGATGACCTCATCGCATCAATCATCCTTCAGTGAAGTCTACCAATAGATAAGCCTTGCCGCACACACAGAGCTTGCAATCTCTCTGAAAGCTTCAATTTCAGTGAGCCAGTGTCACAGGAAAGACTTTACCATGAAATACAGAAACCAAAGCAAATAAACCAAGGGAAATTTAGAAGGTACAACAGATTATGTTTTCTAAAAACAGCCACAATATTTCTGTTTCCACATTTTCTTTAAAACTTTGCCCTTCTTTCATTGAAAGGTGGAGTTGATGTTGAATCTGGGTGGGATTTCAACTAACAGAGTTGCACTGTCCAATATGGGAGCCCATGGCCATTAGGTACATGTGGCTATTGAGTACTTGAAATGTGGCTATAGCAACTGAAGAACTGAAATGATAATTGTATTCAATTCTAAATAATTTAAAAACTGAACCAGTTTAAAATATTTTCCACTAACTTTTTTGACTGGACTCTATTTCACACCAACTATTAAAATTCCAGCATCTGGTAAAAAAAAATTTGGCATCTGAACTGTGATGTGTATAAATATAAAACATAAACTGAATTCCAAAGACAAGATAAAAACAAAATGTAAAATACCTTACTAACTGATTACATATTACAATGATATTTTGAAGATAGCATGTTAAATATACATATTTACATACGATATTTTGAATACAGTATGTTAAATAAAATATATTATTAAAATTAATTTCACCCCTTTCTACTTTTTAAATGTGGTACCTAAAGAAAACTTAAAATTACACATGTAGCTCACATTATATTTCAATTGGACAGCACTGCAACAGAGGAAAGGGGAAATGACACTATGTGACTTCTGAGGCTGCGTACTAAAATGGATGAAGCTTCCAGTCAGCTCTCACTCTCTTAGGACAATGCACCTTTAGGAGCCCTGAATCATCACACAGAACTCTGATGTCCCTTGACCTGCCATGCTGGAAGGAATGCATGTTGCTAAGAGAAAAATGCCCCAACTGTTTGGATCTTCCCAACCCAGACACCTGACATATGAGTGAGCCTTCAGACAATTCCAGCCCTAGCTGACATGGAATGGGCCAAAAATGAGCTATACCCGCTAAGTTCTGCTCAAATTGAAGACTCATGAGCAAAAATAAATATTATAATAAGCCACTACGATTGGGGGGGGGGAGGGAGTTTGCTACACAGCACTAGACAGCACCAGACACATAGAACAGAGGGAATCATGCTAGAAGTAGGCAAAACAAACACATAAAACCAAAACTATAATTCCTCTCTTGTTCAAAAGTCATATATATATGTGTATATATATGTATATATATAATTCATAAAATAAGAATGGGATGCTATAAAATAGGTATATCCAAAGAAAAGAAAGAGTCTTGAAAATTAAAAAGATGACTGCTGAAAGAAAACTCAATAGAAATACTGGGAGATTAAGTTGAAATTTCTGAGAAAGAATAAAAAGAAAATAGAAAACAAAAAAAGTTTTTTTCATCACTCAAAAAGGCCCAAACTTAGCTAATAATAGGAATTCCAGCAAGAACAGCAAACAGAAGAAATAACACAATAAATGATCTCTAGGCTGAAGGACATGAGTTTCCAAATCAAAAGTTCCTACCAAAGGCTCATCGTTAGGAAAACTGAGAAAAAAAGGCACTTGACTGGGAAATTCAGAATAAAAGGAATTGAGAAAAGATCTTAAAAGCTGGGGTGCCTGGGTGGCTCAGTCAAACATCTGCCTTCGGCTCAGGTCATGATCCCAGGGTTCTGGGATAGAGTCCCACATCCGGCTCCCCACTCAGTGGGGAGTCTGCTTCTCCCTCTACCCTTCCCCCCTGCTCGTGATCTCTCTCACTCTCTCAAATAAATAAAATCTTAAAAAAAAAAAAAGACCTTAAAAGCTTTCAAAGAAGAAAAAAGCGTTGCCCAAAGGGTCAGAAACAGGAATACAATGCAGAAGAATTGCCTTTTAAAATTCTGAATGAATGCCTCCAGCTTAAACTCTATACCTAGCCAAACTATCCAATAGGAAGGAATTATGTATTCTCAGGCAAAACACTAAAAAAAAAAAAAAAGGATCTCCTCTGCACCCTTACTCTGGAAGTTACTAGAACAAGAAAGATGAAGATGTAGGATTCAGGAACTTGGAAATCTAACACAGGAGAGACTTGAGAAGGATTCCCAGGATGATGGTGAAGGTGTTTCAGGACAGCTGAGCTCTTGCTCCCAGGCTGAGAATCTTCCTGGGTTGGAGCTCACCCTGAGGCAGCCTGTCAGGGAGGCTCAGCTAGGGACAGGGACTGGGATGCTCAGAGAAGATCAGTAGAAAATGAAAACCCAGAGAAAGAAGCAGTAAAACCAGATGAAGGATGGGAAATTAACATCAAAGCCAAATCACATGTAGTTATTTCTAGGTATGCACATTTATGCTTATATCACCTATTTATTAAATGTATGCACTTCATTCCATAATGTGGGCTCAGGTCTTCTCAGTTAATATTTCTCTTTGATGTCATAAAGTCCTCAGCTAAAGAGGCTGTTTTAGACATTATAAGCAGGGGCATCTGGACTGGACAGGCACAAGGGATACCGTGTGTCAAGATTCTTGTATTCCAAGTGCAGAGGCCATGGGAGCCATAAACTGTCCTTTCACATGCTGGTTCCTGAACAAGGCCTACTCCTGTCTGGATGTTACACTACACGAGTAAATTCCACAAGGCTCCCGGGGTAGGGTCAAACAGTGGAGACTCGTGTTTTGGGGGATCATTTAAAATGAAGCTGCATTATCAGTCTGTGTGAGTTCAGTCAGGTGGCTGCAAGAGCTCAGGCTCGCTTTGTTCCTGATCAGTACTATGGAATTCTGGAAACTTGAAGTCCTGTCCAATGTCAGTGTCTTAGCCACCTCAGACTGCTATAACAAATTATCATAGACTGGGTGACTGAAACAACATACCTTTATTTCTCATAGTTCTGGAAGCTGGAAGTTCC
Organism: Leptonychotes weddellii; assembly: GCF_054177405.1. Lineage (NCBI taxonomy): Eukaryota > Metazoa > Chordata > Mammalia > Carnivora > Phocidae > Leptonychotes > Leptonychotes weddellii. The sequence continues at coordinate 103,934,154 of NC_138374.1, forward strand.
AAGATCAAGTTACTGCCAGATCTGATGAGGGCCTACTTTCTAGTCAGCAGATGCCTCCTCTTTGTATCTTCACCTGGCAAAGAGCCAAGAGAGGCACCTCTCTGAGCCTCTTCTAACAATAGCACTAATCCCATCATGAAGGCTCCACCCTCATAACCTAATAACCTCCCAAAGGCCATACCCCTAATACCATCACAGTGGCTGTTAGGATTTCAACATAGAAATTTTGGAGGGACACCAACATTCAGTCCATAACATCTTCGTTGGAACTTTGCATGTTACTGCTATCTACTGCTGCTTAGCTAGAACTCCATTTCCCCTGCTGCTTTGGTAGATTGTGGGACAAGTAGGGTGGAGATGAGGGTGACGTGTCTATGAGGAAGAAGCAACAATTTCCCCTGCTTTGGTAAAGAAAACAACTGCTGAGCAGAAGGCTCTGGGAAGATTCTTCCCCTTTTACTCACTTCTCCCATCACACTAGAATGACTTGTCAATATAGCACTCTTGTATAAAAGATCCTAAAAAACTAAAACATTTTCACTGTTTTCTCCATCCCTTTTGATAAACTTGAATTGCCCAACCAGTGGCTGCTAAACCACAAGTCTAATCCTCCCCCTTAAGAACCATCTCTGACCAACTATTCTCCAAACTAGCTGAGTTTTAGCAGATTCTTACTAAAGCTCTATAGAAATACTACTCTTCTCCAAGGCAGAACACTCCTTCAAAATCTCCTCATACTGTAGCACTCAAACAAAGGCTTATGCTAATGGCACTCTGGTTGATTATCACCTGTGGTTTTTGACGCCAAGGCTCTAATCATTGCCTGTACGCAATGCTGCTCAGCCCAAGTCACTCCCGGTAAGGATAGACAATGCAAGGAGACCCGCCTCTTCCCCCCACCCCTCTCCTGGGAGGCCCAGGGCCTAGACAGCTAAGTCCTGCCCCTGCCTAGTATCTAGTACTTGGCTCTCTTTATGTTGAAGCACAACCTAAGCCTTTGCTCTTCCCTCTTCATTGTCCTTGGTGAAACCTTATGTTGGATTTACTTGACAACTCGGGGCTCTCAACAACAAGATGGATATGGAGCACTAAGATTTTGAAGAAATCCCCAGCCATTCAATGAACTTTCAGGTCTTTGTCCAGCTTCTTATGTGTACAGATAAGAATACCAGCAACACCAACTATTTGAAGCTCTGAAGCAATCTTATCAAGAACAGTTTAGAATTTCAGGGACCACTCTAGTAAATTTGGATTATGAGGAAAATAATCCACTTTAGAATCAAAGGGTTCAAAAAGTTCAAATATTTCATGGTCAGTATTTTTTCTTGGTATAAAGAGGCCTATGTAAGAAAGGATTCTAAAATTACTTCTTTAAGGACTCCTTAGAAAAGGTTAGTAAGTCCCTGGATGATCTGAACTCCAAACTTAAACTCCCTTCTTGCTCTCCTAACACAATTGATTGCATACTGACCTCCCTGTGCTTCCCTGAACCTTAACTTCCTCCTCACTCTTGCTCTGCTCCTCCTTCTGCACCTTCCCCAGACCCCCTTTCTTCAGCTCCACTGCCCCTTTCTTCAACACATCCTTCCTCATTGGACAATATTGCTTCACAATGGTTTTTAAGCACTGGTGGGGATGAAAAACATCCCCACATTCAATGGACTTATAACTCTACTCCTTGGTCAATATTAAATTTGCATAATTTAGTTAAGGACTTCCCAACTCCTAGAAGAAAAAAGTTCACTGAAGAATTACGGATTGTCCTAGGAACATGTATCCTGGGACTCCTTAGACTCTATCAATTTATTTGATTATCAAAATGATGTCATATATAGATCAAAGTTTGACAATGGACAGATAGAAAAAGAGCATAAATATAAGACAAGATCTCTTAGCAGCTTTCCCTGAGATCTTTCATATCAAAATTGAGTGGTCAAAAACCTAGTCCATGAAGCCATTTTCAGACCTCACCTTCCAGGATTACTCTGATCTCCATGTAAGGATATCACAATTGCCTTATCCACCTTTCTGTGTTGGTGGTTTTAAAGACAGTGTACTTCTTGGAAGGAATCTTACCAGGTACCATTAAATATAAACACTGCAATGAAACTCCAAGGAATCACCCCCATTTGATTCATGATTCCCAAGATATATATACCTACATCCTAGACTACCATATTGATAGGAGATCTAAAACTGAGATGACCTCAGGATTCTTCTGAAGCAAATGGCATCACAAGGAGACAGCTTTCCTGAGAATCTTGATCAAACAGCACACAGCTAGACATGGGCAGCTTTGGCCCATGATCTACTATCAAGACCCCAGACCACAGGAAGCCACTGACTATCATCCCCTTATCTGTCTCTTTTTCCTCCTTCTTTTCATAACTATCTTTTCTCTTCTGTTTGTTTAAAACTTTGTCGAGATGAGATTCTTAAAATTCCTTCCACTAATAATGTTATTTCAGATGCCAGAGATTAAACCTTGGTAAATCAAGAGGATGAACAAAATGCTGGGCAAATTTACTGATATCAAACCTCCCTTTTCCTTGGGTTGAGGATGGAACTGTTCTCCTGGCTGATCCTAGGTGGGGCAGGATCTGGACTAATAAGCATTACCAAGGTACCAAGGCCTTCTGATACTTCTTTTAATACATGTTGTCTCTACAGTCATTCACTGATTCTCTCCGGAGTCTTAAATGCTTCTAGTCAGCCAATTGTTCAAAAAATGATTGAAATTCAACTACAAAGGGAAAACTCACAAGAAACTCTCATAGTAGTCCTCACCAGTGAGTCTGAGACTGCAATCGACGCAAGTTATATAATTTGAAGGAGGGAACAATCAGAATCTGGCCAGATGATGGGACTTGGTCTCCCTGATGACCAAGAGGAGGGACTGTACTCTTAAATGACTGAAAATTCCCCACTGTGGCCCTTGTATGACTTGGCCCCTGCAGCTATAGCTCCCACTGCTCTTGATTAAACCCAATCTCCTACCCAATGGCTGTTAAACCACAAGGTCAATTCCTCCTCATTCCTCCAATTCCTCCTCCTAACAGTGCTCTTGCTGATTTCCTTCCACTCCTGCTGACTATGGTTTTACTGTTTAACAATTTTGTACCCACTATGGGCAAAGAATGCAAGGAAATTATGAAAAATTAAAAACTGTTGTGTAAGGGTAGTGAATTTATTAAGAATTGTTCTATTTTCCAAATTTTCTCTAAGGTAGTTATATTATCTTAATATTAACTCTATCTCCTAATGGAAGAGGGGAGAGATGCATTACTTGGTGTCTACACAATTACAACCACTCCAAGAAAACATTTCCAAGAACATCTTAAGAATTTTACATTTTCCACAAAGATAGTCAAGTCTTGGGTCATCTGGGGTATTAGTTTCTTTAAACTTTTCACTTAAAAAAATTAGACTATTTCTCCCTCAGAAATATGAATATTTGGTTTAGAAATGACTAGTGTCTCAAAAAGCTTTGATTTCCTGCCATCTACTCTTCTCCAAAATGCCAAATTAATGGCATCTGATCCTAACAAACTGAGACATCCATAGCTAAAAATGTCTTTATAATGGGGGTAGGGAGAGAGGGGGAAAAAGCAGGGGTAATTTTTTCCCAATATGTTTGTCATTATTATAGGTTATATATACAGAAGGAAAGTTAATTAAGCTTTAAAAAAAATCCATCACACATCAATGGCTGCATTTTAATGAGTACAAAAAGTTGAGGTGTTTACTACCAATTAAAGTGGTTTTTAAATAAGCATTAATTAACACAGAAATTCAGAAGAAAGTTATACCTTGTCAAAGAAAGGCCAGTGCAGGCTATGCCCACTTCTGCTCCCATTCATATTCAGATAGTAATTAACACCAACCCTATATTTTCCATAATAATGAGGAGATGCTGTCATGTCTATCAAACAACACACACACAAAAGTGGTGGAATTAGAAATTCTCAACCTGAAGTAAACTTTTCAAATTTTTTCCTTCTGGGTTTTTCCCTCATCCGGGTCAGAGTTATTCAAAGAGGAGGTTAGCCTGACTTTAATGGTGGGTTTCTCTCTTTCTTTCTCCCCCTTTTGCGGGGAGCATCATGGAGGAGCGCTCATTGGTCAGAGAGGCAAGTCCCCACCAGCAAATCAGAGCAAATACCCAATCATGATTTAGGAGGGTCTGCAGTGCTCCTTTTGTTTCTCAATGATTCTGTTAAATTGCATAATCCAGCTCCCTCTACCCCAATTCCTTTTAATAAATTATTATCTATCATAAGGTGGTAAGGAGGAGAAAGACATAAAATCTTTAAAACCCATAACTTAACTAGCACCCAGTCTGATGGATGGTCTCATCCTTGGGTGAAAAGTGATGGGGACTGTGCCTGAATCTGGGGAGGCACTGGGAAAGATGTTATAGGGGGAGGTCACAGGAAAGATGTTCTCAAGTACCTCAAGGCAACAAGCTCCAGAGGCTGATCCGGTGGCTTACAAGTCAGAATCTTCTTAGCAATGACCTTACTCCAACCAAATTAACATACAATTGGCCAATAAGTGAGTACATTAATTTACTAATTTATAATGGAGGAATTCAGAAATTCCCATTCTAGAGCTTGGAATTCACATGCTCCCTATCCAGTGGATCCCCTTTCCAATGTCAGCGTGCTTAGGAAAGGTAGCTGAGTTATTGATCAGAATCCTCCTTGGTGAGCTCAAAATCAGAAGAGAGAAGCAGAATGGCTTTGGAATGGCCCAATGGAATTGCCCCTCTGTACCACAGGGAGACTCTCTCGTATTCAAAGCACTATGATCCCTGCACAGTGCCTCTCCTTTATATAGTGCTGCAAACACACCCACTTCGGTCTCTCTGGACTCCAATTTTCAGGGCAGATTCCTCCCTCGTTCACCGACACATTTTGCTTTATCGAATGGTAAATTTCCTCATGTAGTGTTAATTTACTTAGTCAAATTCTCAACACGTGAAAAGCTCTTCACAGTCACAGTCTTTAATGATCCAAGGATAGAACACCAAACAAGAAAGATCGACTCCAGGAGTCCATATTGGACAGGTTTTAAATCAATTTGGCTAAGTTGCTGTAGAGTCAATTCTTGAAGCTAAAGGGTGGGAATAAGCCCAGGAGGAGGCTGCATCAGCTTCCAGAGAAGGATGGTTTCTCCTCAATGGACAAAAAGGTGGCAGGATACTTCCAGAAATTCACACAAAGAAGTAGGACGAAATCTACCCTTCTTCTTGGCTCAGTGTAAGTTTGGCATCATTTATGAATAAAGTGATGGATAAAGAGATGGTTTGATTATATGACCCTTTAGTGCTGGAGTGCATTTTCAGTGTATACTCGTTGCGAGGCTGGGGTAACTCCAGAATTTCTATTTCAGACAGGTTTAAGGAGCAATCCAGTTGGAAAGGGCTGAAGAACTTGTCTGGAAGCCACATCTGCAAACCAAGCATGCCATTTTTTTCTAGATTGAATATACCTGGGGGTGCTGATGAAATTGAGGAAGTAAAAACTGCCACTGGTTGTGGGATCACTGGGGGTGGGGGGAAGGCCTAATTTATCTTTAAATCGTGTACAGGGCCCAGCAGGATAAGTAGTGCAAGACAAGGGTTCAAAATGTTTATTAAATGAATGACAAGTGAGCCTTTAGTTCCACGTCAAAGACAACAAAGTCATGCCTGTGTTTTTTCCCTCACAAGCCTGCTGGCTTCTGTCTAGTTTTGTGACTAGTGACAGCATGTGTCATTTATACTAACTTGTGTACTTGCCTGGGAAGAGACCAATAATGGACCAGCAAAAAAACAAAAACAAAACAAAAATCCAAAAATCTAAAGAACCCAGGCATTTAGTTAGAAAGAGAACAGGCTGAATTGACACATCAGAGAAGGTGGGGCTGGCAATCAACATGGAGTGGGAGGCAGACAGTGGCCCGAACCTCACTGAGGAGCCACAGAGCACCGATATCCTGCCACTCAACTTGCAGCCACTCTACCTCAACCTTTTTATAAAAACATAGCGGTTCATCGTCCGCACTCACTGCAGTCTTATCTGATCCATTTGTGCAGGAACAAACAGGCTTCAAAGAACAGTTTAGTACCGGTGTGCTTCTTAGGAGAGAAGAGGAAGAGGGTGGCGATCCCCCAAATTCCAGAAGTATGAAAATCTCCTGCCTAACGTGGCTGCCACCTTGGCCTTTGCGTCTCATTCCTTTCACTGCTGTTTGCCTTTAGAGAAAAAAAATGCTCATTTGGGCAGTGTTTAAACATGCAGCAGATTGTACTTCTTTCTGGGGAAGTGTGGATATGGGTAACATGCCTCTTTGGTCAAAATCTGGCAAAATGAAACGTCCTTTTCTCTGTAATTCCTCAGTTATGTTACACCCATTATCTTGCTTTATTAAAATGGAAAGAACTTTCCTCTATGTGTGTCTCATTCTTCCATTTATCAGAATTGGGATAGATTGTGCCTTTCTACTCAATTTGGACAATGAAATGAGTTTCATTTTTATTTATGGGCTTCATAAATCCGTCTCACTTGCTGCTTTTCATGCCCCAGTTCCACACTGTTGTGTTGGGATTTCCCACCCTGCCAGGCAATTAAACCAAAAACTCGTGGAAAAATTTTTTTCTTTACAAAACTCTTTTAAACCCAAAATATACATAATCATCTCCATTCCGGGTCCAATATATGTAAGGGATGGGATCTCTAAGTCTTCTTTTGGAGCATCCGATTTCCCAGGTTAATTCTTCCCAGATTAATTCTGTCGTCGCCAAGCCCTCATTTGAGTTCTAAAGGTTAGTTCAAAGTTCCAGGACGGAAAGAATTCTTTAATTTTAGATCCTGTGTTTCCAAACCAGGCACCAGGCTTGTGACAGTACAAAACAGTGACTCCCGTGGAGGGACAGCAGCGGGCTCACACTCCGTGATCACCTGAGCTCAGGGCAGGATGAGCCCAGAAACAGTTCTACGTTCTAGGACAGACTCAAAGAACAGACAAACCAAAACCCCAGCCAAACCCAATCACATAGCCCTACGGCTTTAAAGGAAGGGTGGAGAGACAGAGTCCTGTTCCTCAGTACTTTGCCACTCTCAAAGGAAGTTACTGCTGTTTTTCTAAATATACAACCCAACAGCAGGCTTCTACCTGATAAGGCTGCATCCAAGAGGATCTGATAGATCTGATCCAATCTAATAGAATTTACGGATTGGGCTCAGGTGCAGTTCAGTTCTGTAACACAGAAGTCCAGGAAAAGAAACCCAATAAAACTGTTTAGACAGAAGCCCAGCAATCTGCATTTTGGATAGTTTAGACACATGCCAGGCTGAAGTTTACTTTGATCTTTTCTGTTTCAATCACACACACACACTATATCTATATATATCTCAACTAGGGGAAGTGGGCAAGTAATGTTTAAATCTGGCCTTACCAGGCTGTCTACTGTATTTTTTTTTTAAAGATTTTATTTATTTATTTGAGAGAGAGAGAGCAGGAGTGGGAGGAGGGGCAGAGGCAGAAACAGACTCCCCACCAAGCAGGGAGCCTGACACAGGGCTCGGTCCCAGGACCCTGGGATCATGACCTGAGCCAAAGGCAGACACTTAACCGACTCAGGCACCCAGGCGCCCCGAGGCTGTCTACTTTAGATCAGGAACCATGGCTGGTTCCTCTTTGTGTCTAGTCCATGGAAGGTGCTCCATGTTTGTTAGACTCATTTATCTGAAAATCTTTGTAATGTGAGGTAAGCTGGCTGCTTCAATTGTCATGCCACTAATCACAAGGGTTGACCCAGATGCTCTGGCTGACTGGAAAGGTGTTCCCTTCCTCCATGTGGAGCCTGGGAAAATATGAGCTAGAAAGCAGGAGTTTGTGAGTGTGTCTATTGCATGATGTTGACACGGTTGACACAAGTGTTTTGGTCCAGCTGTCAGGTATCTCCCTGGAGTGGAGATGGGTGGATCAGAATGTGATGAGAATGTCACCAGCCATTAGGATCACCCACCTCCCTTTGCAAACCACACAACCTTCTGGCTTCAAAGGTACTTGCCTCATAGGGAGAACAGAGCTAACATGAGTATTCTCGCTCATTTAGCAGTTACTCTTATTATGGAAAATGAGTAAACTGACATTCTGACTTACATCATAATCTTTTGAACTTCTGCTAATGTGGGTCTATCCCGCTGAACCTGGTAACTGATGGTGAATCAAGTTCTGGACCAGGCCAAGATGGGGTCTAGAGTCCAAATTGTGCTAGCCACAGTGGAGGTATGATACCTCAGAATTTCCTGGCTCCACAGCCAAGCTAGCCCTCTTAAACATTTCTAATACTACACATCTCAGAAAGTACTTAATTCTACCTCAGGGATACTGCATGCTAAAATAAGCAAGAGAAATACTAGTGAGAATAAGCACTTTCTCTGTCTCATTGGATTGCTAAAGTGCATTGAAGTAAAATTTCTCAAAGAACAAAATGGTGCTTGCAAAAAATAAATTCCTTTCCTTAATAAACACCAAATGGAGATGAGCTTGAACCAACATAGAGACTCAAGGTCATTTCATAAAGTTGTGCAAGTTGTACACTGTACAAGGGCACCATCAAAGAGGCACCTTTCATATCATAGGCATTGTAGATTTTTTAATTTACTGACCAATAGCAGTAAATGCCTGGAAGAAAGTCTGCCTTTCTCTAAATCGCACAAAGATAATAAAGGCTGGCAGTAGCTCTGTAGGAACCCGTATCTAGTAAAAGGACAAGGTAGCTAGCATCTTCTTTTATCTTTTTTCACTACATATATAATATATAAAAACATATTATATATATTATATATATATATAGCCACCCCAGAAGTCCCTCCATGGGTCCCAACTCAACCATAACCTCTCTCTTCCCCCAAAGTAACAATTAGCTATTATAGCTGTCACTTCTTTGCATTTTTAAAATCATTTTATCACCCAAATGTATATCACTAGACAATATTGTTAAGTCTTGCCCTTCTTAAAAAAATTTATTTTTTTAAGATTTTATTTATTTGACACAGAGAGAGAGTACAAGCGGGGGGGGCGGCAGGCAGAGGAAGAGGGAGAAACAGACTCCCCGCTGAGCAAGCACCGGATGCAGGGCTCCATCCGAGCATCCTGGGATCACGACCTGAGCCGAAGGCAGACGCTGAACAACTGAGCCACCCAGGCGCCCTATTTCCCAGTTTTCAAGATATGAATTGGTTTATCTTCTCTGAAGGTGATCAATTCTTTTTAATATCATTATCAAATAATGAACTTAAACATATATGATAAGTTTCAATTCTTACCATTATTGAAGGTCAAACTGTCCCAATTTTGACCAGTAGGAGGCTCTGAGTCTTTTTGACATGACCCTAGAAGTCTTTAATAGTTTCCTTGTTATCTAAAATGTTCCAAGTTCATTTTATAAACTTCCTGCCCTAGACTTATTTCTCCAAGAAGCCCTAATTTCTTTTATAGACAAATGGTATTTCAAAACCACAATCTGGGTACTAGAGATGCTCTTTGCTAAATTAGACATAGCTTCTAGGACTTTTCAGTGAAAAGAACTAGGAAATAATATTGATTCAAATATAAAAACATCTCATAAATTTACATTGTACTTTCTTTGCAAATTCAACACTATACAGCTTTTACTTCACCAATCTATAACAGTGGAATCTCTGATCTCTCATTCTGAGAATCCTGGGTTCTTAAAAGCAGAGGGAATGACAGAATTAGAACATCCCAGTGTTACTGTTTTATCCCACATTACACAGCAACAATCTCAGAATGACAATACTAATATCACCACCAATATGATTCTCAAAAACATTTAAATTTTTTTGCATACATTCTCCCTACTTTTCCCACTAAAAAAAAAAAGTTCTACTACATTTACACTGAGAGACCATGTAGCCATTGACACTATACTCTCTCCCCTTTCCTTAGTCCTCTGTTAGTCCTATTTCTACAGGACAACTATTTAATGTATAAGTTCTTATGTTGGTGTCTTTCTCATTTCTTCAGTCATTTACAACACATTCTCTACTAGATTCCTCAGGAATAGCTCATGAGAATAATACTCCCTGAATACTTGCATGTTGATAAGTATTTGTGCCCTGTGTTCTCAAAGTCAGTTTTGCTGGGTATAAAATCCTTGGCTCACTTTCCTTACTTTAAATATGTTGTTTCATTTTTCCCCCTCAATAAAGTACTGCTGTTGAAAAGTGTAATTATAAGCTAACTTTTCTGCCTTATAAGTCATGTGCACTTTTTATTCTAGAAGGTCAAGCATTTCCCCTTTTTTTGGTGTTAATCATATTGTCAATGTTCTCAGGTATGCAGCATGCTCTTTCCATGTAGCTTCAATTTTTTTTTTTAATTTTTTAATTTCAAAACGTTCAAAAACGTTTCTTGAATTCATTTTTACAGTTCAGTTGCCTTGCTTTGGTTTTCTTTGTAATCTCCAACAACTATATGTTTGATCTTTGCCTACTTCAATATTTAGCACTTTCTCTTGAATCCTTTTTATCTCTTCATTAATTTTTTTGTTTTTAAAAATGTTCTGACTTCTAGTTTCCAGTTCCACATGTAAGAAGCTTGGAAGCTACTGATCCATCCCCACAACAAGTATAATTCTGAACAGACTGGAAAACTAACAACTCTTTTGGGAACTGTAAGAGAGGGAAGGGTACACAAGGCAACCTGTTGTCCCCAGGCTGGAGAGAAAGACAGGTAAAGTCACAGCTTACCAGAGCAGAGACTTACAAGTGTAAAACACTGGGAACCAAGGCCAGGGTAGGAAAACCTAAACTGTAATTAACAAGTTGATGGAGGCTCAGGGCAGACAGGTCTGCAAGTTAAAAACTCCAGGGGACTCAGTCACAATATCCCACAATATTGTGAAATATACTTCCAGCAGTTTGACCAAGTTCCCACAGTAAATACTGGAGAAAAATACCCTTGTGCTTCTGTGCTTCCAGCAAGGCAGGGGAAAAGAAATCATTTTGAAATATGCAAGGGCAATCTGTTCTTAACAAGACCTGCCCTCCAGGGAAACTAGTTAACCAGAGCCTAACCTTCTGGGGTATTATCAGAGCCAACTGACCTGGGGAAGGGAAACATCCAACTCCGGTCCACTCTAGCCATCCTGTCCTACCTAAGGGGGTTGAAAAAAACTCTTGTGAAGCTCACAGTCCAGAGGCATAGCCTCACTAAAAGAGTGAGACTTCATCATAGGATGACAGAATGCTTCCTCTTACCTCACATCTCACAGTGATGCTACTAAAGGCCTATTTACAGCAGGTCATTTTACCCAGTACATCATGTCCAGCTATCAAGAAAAAATTACAGGGCATATCCAAAGGCAAAAAACACAACTTGAGGAAACAGAGAAAGCATCAGAACTAGACAGAGCAGGGATGTTCAAATTTTCATATTGGGAATTTAAAACAATTATTATTAATACAGTAAGGGCTCTAATGGATAAAGTAGACAGTGCATAAGAACAGATGGACAATGTAAGCAGAGAGAGGGAAATCCTAAGAAAGAACCAAAAAGAAATGCTGAAGATTTAAAACACACACACACACACACACAAAATCACTACAACAGAAATGAAGAATACCTTTGAAGGGCTTTTTAGTAGACTAGACATGGCTGAGGAAAGAATTTCTGACCTAGAGGATATATCAATAAAATCCTTGAAAATCGAAAAGCAAAGAGAACAAATATTGAAAAAAAACAGACTATCCAAGGACTGTGGGGCAAATGCAAAACGTGTGATACACATACAATGAGAACACCAGAAGGAGAAGAAAGGAAAAGAAAAAGATACTGAAACAATAATGACAGAGAATTTCCCCAAATTAATGTTAAGACATCAAACCACAGATCCAGGAAGCTCAGACAACACCAAGCAGAATAAATTCCAAAAAACCCACAAATCAAACCAGACCAAAAAAAACAAACCACTACACCTACACATACCATTTTTTTTTTTAAAGATTTTATTTATTTATTTGACAGAGATGGAGATAGCGAGAGCAGGAACAAAAGCAGCAGGAGTCGGAGAGGGAGAAGCAGGCTTCCCCCCCGAGGAGGGAGCCCAATGTGGGACTCGATCCCAGGACCCTGGGATCATGACCTGAGCCAAAGGCAGACGCTTAACGACTGAGCCACACAGGCACCCTACACATACCATTTTATACCACAGTAAAGATAAAGGAAAAATTCTGAAAGAAGCCTAAGTAAAAAGAATACCTTAACTACAGAATAACAAAGGTAAGAATCATATCCAACTTCTCAGAAACCATGTAAACAAGAGAAGAGAGTGAAATATTTAAAACATTGAGAGAAAAAAACACCAACCTAGAATTTTGTACCTTGAGAAATTAACATTCAAAAGTGAAGAAGAAAAAAAGACTTTCTCACAAAAATTGAGGAAGTTTGTTGCCAGATTTCTACCTTGCAAGAAATGTTAAAAGAAGTTCTTTAGAGAAAAGGGAAATAATATAGGTCAGAAACTCAGATCCACATAAAGTAACAGAAAACATTAGGGAAGGAATAACTGGAAAACCTTTATTTTCTTATTCTTGACTGATCTGACAATAATTTGTCCAAAATAATGCCAATAACATAATCAATTATGTATGTATATATATACACACATATATGTAAATGCATATATATAACTATATATATGCTTATATATAAGTAAAATGAATGACAGCAATGATACAAGGGACAGAAGGGAGGAATTAGGATTATTTTGTTATTATAAAGTACTCAGACTACCTGTGAAGTGATATAATATCTGAAAGTGGACTTGGATTAGCTGTAAATGCATATTGCAAACTCTAGGGCAACCACTAAAAAAGAAGAGAGGGGTGGGGAGGGGAGGGAAGAAGAAAAGAGAGGAGAAGAGAAAGGGAGAGAAAAGAGAGAGTGAAAGAAAGACCAATATGCTAAGAAAGGAGAGAAATTCAAATTACACAAAATGCTCAATTAAAACAACAGGCAGAAAAAGAGCAGAAGACAAAACTACAAAGAACAAGGGTGGGATGCCTGGGTGGCTCAGTCAGTTAAGCTTTCGATTCCTGATTTTTGCCTCAGGTCATGGAGATGGAGCCCCATGTCAGGCTCTGCACTCAGCAGGGAGTCTGTTTCAGATTCTCTCTCCCCCTCTCCCTCTGCCCCTCCTCCTGTATGCTCTCTCTCTAAAATAAATAAATCTTTTTTAAAAAAAGAACAAGGGCAAAAAATAGAGAAGAGTAATGAATATTAATCCAATGATATCAATATCACTTTGAAAGTCAATGGTCTAAATGCACCAATTAGAAGACAGAGATTGTCAGAGTCAATCACAAAAACAAGAACAAACTATATGTTGTCTACAAGAAATCCACTTTACACATAGAGACACATATAGATTAAAATTAAGATTAAAATTAAAGTGGATGGAGAAAAATACACCATGCTATCACTAATTAAAAGAAGGAGTGCTACATTAATTTCAGATAAAGCAGACTTCAAAGAAAGGAAAGTTATCAGGGATAAAGAGAGGCATTATGTAATGAAAAAGAATAAATTCTCTAAGAAGACATACTAATCCTTAATGTGCATGTGCCTAACAACAGAACAGCAAACCATGTGAGGCAAAAACTAATAGAATTGCAAAGAGAAATAGATGAATCCACTAACATAGTTGGGGGATTCAACATTCCTCTATCAGAAATGAACAGAACCAAGAGGCAGAAAATTAGTAAAGACGAAGTTGAACTCAACAACACCATCAATCAACTAGATATAATTGACATCTATAAACTACTTCATCCAAGAACAGCAGAATATATATTCTCCTGAAGCTCATATGGAACATTTACAAAGATACGCCACATTCTGGGCAATGACACACTTCTTTTTTTTTTTTTTTAAAGATTTTGTTTATTTATTTGACACACAGAGAGAGAGAGCACAAGCAAGGGGAGCGGCAGAGGGAGAGGGAGAAGCAGGCTCTGCTAAGCAGCCCGATGCGGGGCTTGATCCCAGGACCCTGGGATCATGACCTGAGCCGAAGGCAGCCACTTAACCGACTGAGCCACCCAGGCGCCCCAGTGACACACTTCTTAACAAATTTAAGAGAACAGAAATCATTTGTCTGCTTTCAAACCACAATGAAATTAAATAAATAAATATAAATATATAAAATATATAATATAAATATTAATTAAATCAGTAACAAAGGATGACTGGACAATCCTAAAATACATGGAAATTAAACAAACCAAAACCCATTTGAAATTACACATGGGTCAAAGAAGACATCTCAAGATAAATTTTAGAATATTCTGAACTAAATGAAAATACAACTTACCAAAATTTGTGGGATGCAGTGAAAGTACTTAGAAAGAAATTTACAGCATTGGATGCATATATTGGGAAAGAAGAAAGATCTAAAATCAGTCTTCTAACTTTTTACTTAGGAAACTATAAAAAGAAGAGCAAATTAAATCCAAAGTAAGCTGAAGTAAACAATAAAATTTAGAGCAGAAATCAATGAAATTGAAAACAGGAAACCAAAAAAAAAAACAAAAACAAAAACAAAGGCTGATTCTTTGAAAAGATCAATAAAATCTATAAGCCTCTCACCAGACAAAAAGAAAGAGGACAAAAATTACTAATATCAGAAATGAAAAGGGGGAGACCATATGACCTCACTGATATGAGAAATTCTTAATCTCAGGAAACAAACTGAGGGTTGCTGGAGTGGGGGGTGGGGTGGGAAGGATGGGGTGGCTGGGTGATATACATTGGGGAGGGTATGTGCTATGGTGAGCGCTGTGACTTGTGCAAGACTGTTGAGTCACAGATCTGTACCTCTGAAACAAATAATGCAATATATGTTAAGGAAAAAAAAAAGAAGAAGAAGATAGTAGGAGGGGAAGAATGAAGGGGGGAAATCGGAGGGGGAGACGAACCATGAGAGACGATGGACTCTGAAAAACAAACTGAGGGTTCTAGGGGGAAGGGGTGGGAGGATGGGTTAGCCTGGTGATGGGTATTAAAGAGGGCATGTTCTGCATGGAGCACTGGGTATCATGCACAAACAATGAATCATGGAACACTACATCAAAAACTAATGATGTAATGTATGGTGATTAACATAACAATAAAAGTCAAAAAAGAAAAAAAAAGGGGGGGATACCACTACAGACCTTACAAACATTAAAAGGATAATAAAGGAATACTATAAACAACCCTATGCTCACAAATTTGAAAACCTAGATGAAAATGGACTAATTCCTTGAAAGACATAATTTGCCAAAAGTCATACAAGAGCTAGGTAATCTAAATAGGCCTATATCTATTAAATAAATTGAATCAATAATAATAGTTAACAGACTTTCAAAACAGAGAGCACCAGGTCCAAATGAGTTCACTGGTGAATTCTATCACACAATTAGGAAGAAATTATACCAAGTATCTACAAGCTATTCCAGAATGCAGAAGCAGAGGGAATACTTCCCAATGCATTCTGTGAGGCCAGCATTATTCTAATAACAAAACCAGACAAAGATATTCCAAGATATATCTCTCATGAACATAGATGCAAAATTTCTCAACAAAATATTAGAAAATCTAAACAAAAATAATTATACACCATGCCCAAATGAGATTCATTCCAGGTATGCAAGGCTGGTTCAACATTCAAAAATAAACTAATGAATTCTCACATCAACAGGCTAAAAAAGAAAAATCACATGATCATATCAGTAAATGCAGAAAAAGCATTTGACAAAATCAAACCCCCCATTCATGGTAAAAACTCTTAGTGAAGTAGGAATTGAGGGGAGATTCCTCAGCTTGATTTCACATTTACAAAAAAAAAAAAAAACCCTATAGCTAACATTATACTTAATGGCAAGAAACTTGAAGCTTTCCAGCTAAGATAAGATACAAGGCAAGGATATCCCCTCTCACTACTCCTTTCAACATCATACTGGAAGTTCTAGTTAATGTAGTAATACAAGAAAAAAGAAACAAAAGTTCAGTTTAGACAGAAAGAAATAAAACTATTTGTTCACAAATGACATGGCCATCTTTTGGAAAATCTTAAAAAAAAAAATCACCAAATATCTCTTGGAACTAATAACTATATAAAACCATATATATATTGCAGTATACAATTTCCTATACACCAGCATGAATAGTGGAATTTAAAATTAAAAACACAATACATATTAGCACCCCCACCAAAATGAAATACTTAAGTATAAATTGAACAAAAAAAGGACAAGATCTATGTAAGGAAAACTACAAATAAATGGAGAGATACTCCATATTCATGGATAGGAAGGCTCAATATTGTCAAGATGTCCATTCTCCCTACTTTGATCTATAGATTCAGTGCAATCCCAATCAAAATCTCAGCAAGTTATTTTGTGGATAGCAAAAACTGATTGTAAAGTTTATAGGGATAGCCAAAATACCCAGGATAGCCAACACAATATTGAAGAACAACAAAGTTAGACCACTGACACTACCCAACTGGAAGATTTAGTGTAAAGTCACCAAGACAGTATGGTAGTGGCAAAAGAATAGAATGGAACAGAACAAACAGCCCAGAAAGAGAACCACATAAATACAGTCAACCAATCTTTGACAAAAGAGCCAGGGGAATACAATGGAGAAAAGATAGTCTTTTCAACAAGTAGTGTCAGAACAACTGGACATCTGCATGAAAAAGAGGAAAAGAAAGGAAGAGAGAGGGAGAGGGAGGGAGGGAGGGAAGGAAGGAACGAACGAACGAACGAACAAACGAACAAACGAACGAACGAACAGGGAGGGTGAGGGAGAAAGAAAGAAAAAGAAAAATGTCTATGTCTAATAGAGTTTACATTCTTTACAAAAATTAACTAAAAATGGATCACAGACCTAAATGTAAAATACAAACTATAAAACTCCGAAGCTACAATATATGGAAAAAAAACCCTAGATGACCTTGGGTATGGCAATGACTTTTATATACAACACCAAAAGCACAATCCGTGAAAGAAATAATTGATAAGCTAGACTTCATTAAAATTTAAAACTTCTGCTCACAAAAGACAATGTCAGGAGAATGAGAAGATAAGCCACAGACTGTGAAAAATTATTTGCAAAAGACACATCTGATAAAGGACTGTTCACCAAAATACACAAAGAACACTTGAAACTCGACGATAAGAAAATGAACAACCCAATTAAAAAACGGGCCAAAGATCTTAACAAGTATCTCAAGAAAAAAAAGATATACAGATGGCAAATAATCACATGAAAAGATGCTCAACATCATATGTGATCAGCAAAGGGAAAATTAAAACAATGACATACCACTATACACCTATTAGAATGGCCAAAGTCTAGAACACTAACAACACTACATACTGGCAAGAATGTGGAGCAAGAGGAATTCATGTTCACTGCTGGTGGGAATGCTGAATGGTACAGCCACTTGGGAAGACAGCTTGACAGCTTCTTACAGAGCTAAACATACTCTTACCATACAATCCAGCAATAGTATTCCCTAGTATTTACCCAAATGAGTTGAAAACTTATGTCCACACAAAAACTTGCACAGAGATGTTTATAGCTTTATTCATAGTTGCCAAAACTTGGAAGTAACCAGGATGACCTTCAGTAGGTGAATAGATAAAACTGTGGTACATCCAGACAATGGAATATTATTCAGTACTAAAAAGAAATGAGCTACCAGGCCCTGAAGACGTGCAGGAAGCTTAAATGCATATTACTAGGTCAAAGGTGCCAATCTGAAAAGGCCACATAACATATAATTCCAACTACATGAAATTCTGGAAGAAGCAAAACTATGGCGACCATAAATTCAGTGGTTGCCAGATGTTGGGTGGGTGGGGTGGAGAGGTGAGGAGTGGGTAGGGAGGAATGAACAGGCAGAGCACAGAGGATTTTTTTAAGCAATGAAAATACTCTTTATACCATAATGATGGAAACATGTCATTACACATTTGTTCAAACCGGTAGAATGTGCAACACCAAGAGTGAATCATAATGCAAACCATGGACTTGGGGTGATTACAATGATGTGTCAAAGTAGATTCACCAATTGTAACAAATACACCACACTGGTGGGCTATGTTGATAATGGGGGAGGCCGTGCATACGTGGGGCAAAAGGCATACGAGAAAGCTCTGTAACCTTCCCTTCTTCTGTGAACCTGAAACTGTTTTAAAAGCTTAAAATTTTTTTTTCTTTTCATGTTACATTTCTCTTAAGGCATTATCTGTTTTGTTCATTCACTCTTGTGGTCCTTCTAGTTTAGTTTTCATTTCTAAAATAGAAATTTTTATTTCTAATTCCTTCCCAAGTTTTTTTTTTAATTTTTTCTTTTATTTCTAACTCCTTCTGGAGTTATCACCTCATTTCTGAGTTTTCTAATTAGGATTTACGTTGTTCTTTCACATCTTATATAATTTTCTTGTGTCCTTCAGTTCATTTGGAAATAAATTAATTTTGATCTATTTTGTGAGCACATCTTTGTGAATATTTTCATTGTAAGACTATAACTCTATTCCTAAATCTCTTTTTCTCTTGTAACTTTGCATGGGACTTGATGCTGATTCTTTTCTGTTGTGCATTTTTAATGAGAAATTAGTTTTCCTAAACTATGAGAATGAAACAAGTTAAATTTTTAAAAAGGCTCTAACTTCACAGAGCTCCCTCTTCTGTAGTGTTAAAAAAAAAAAAAAAAATGACACATTGCTTTGAAATTCCCTGGCTGCTCTTCCTTTCCTTTGAATTGGACCTTTCTCTTGTCCCTACCCTGTTCAATTTTGATTGCATTCCCAGCAATTTCTCCTCAGTGTAGGGCCCTGTACTAGAACGCGGTTCTGGTGGGTCAATTTTGAGAGTTCAAAAGGGCCAGTGCCTTTAATCCCTCTTATTACGAGCTCTTTGCACTTACCAGGTGTTAGAGCGGGCAAAATGCCTTCACCTTCAGGTGTTGTTCTCAGATTGGTCCACTAAGTTTCCTAGTGAACACCCGTGGGCTCCTTGGGGCTCTCCTCTTCTCGGACTCGGTCAAGGGCTGGCTTCTTTTTGTCTCCCACATGGATGCCCACCTCACACAAGTCTATGGTTATTGCTATTCTGTCCCCAAAGGCTTGCGTTTTGAGATTTGTGGTATCTCGTCACCTAGTTTTGTTGTAAATGTTGTCTATGAATTTTGACTTTGCTACGATCTCTGTACGTTTTTATGTGGGATTATGTAGGTAGTATGTTACTGCCATTAACCACCACCATCTTCCCAGGATCATTACCATCTTTTAATTCAAGCTTATTTTTGCTATGTTCCTCCTCTTGGTTCCTTCTTTCAGCCTGTCACAGGAAAAACTTGGCCTCAGTTTGTAAAGAGCCCCTGTATTTTTATATAGATATATTTGTGTGGGGTGTGTGTGTGTGAGAGAGAGAGAGAGATGTGTAGAAAGGGGGTCATGCATGAGAGGAAGTTACTAATTGGGGGCAGGTTGCAAAAAGTTAAAGACAGTTCCTGCCCTTAGGAGTTCGTAACAGAAGAATCCAACACACATCCACTCAGTGAAGCAGAATTACAACTACTTAGTTTCCGATCACAGCTCTTAGCTTCTGATGCCAACTGGGACAAATCAATTCTTGGGATTTTAGTTTCTCCATTTGTAAAACACAGAACCTATCACTTGCCCTGTCCAACTGTATAGATTGTAGGGAAGAAAGAAAATAATGGAAGGATATGCAACCTGGTCACCAATGACCCACATCCTGGGGGCGGGAGCCATGCGTTCCTCATCTGTCTCTGCCCCCTCCATGTCTCTGAGGGTGCTAGCCACATTCTGAGCACTCACTGTTTGCACCTTGAAAAAAGTACTAGCAGCC
This sequence comes from Leptonychotes weddellii, assembly GCF_054177405.1. Classification (NCBI taxonomy): domain Eukaryota; kingdom Metazoa; phylum Chordata; class Mammalia; order Carnivora; family Phocidae; genus Leptonychotes; species Leptonychotes weddellii. The sequence continues at coordinate 103,954,098 of NC_138374.1, forward strand.
CTATTACGTGATAATGAACTTTAAAAGTTCCTCAGTCTCCTGAATGATGACAAGAGTTAATAGGCCCTTGTTTGGGGGATGGAGAGGCTAGCCTCAAAAATGACCCTTCACATCGAAGAAATGGCCTTCACTTCAAAAGTCAACCATCAGAAGACTCAGAAGAGCTGAGTTTTCTAAATGCATTTTTTATTATTCAGCCTTCAGCAGAAATGTCACCTTTCTAAAGCAAGCTGTTATCATGCGCTCCCCGTGCCAAACAGGCGCCTCTGAGGAGCAGGATTTTATCTCAACATTTTTAGTGATTTGTGTTTCTCTTTCAAGGAGCTCCATGCCTTAAGGCACCTGAAACACTAACAGGAAGAAGGTAAGGTGACGCGAGGAGCAGGCTCCAACATGAAAACAGGCATTTCTGCAGAACAGGTCCAGGATCAGCATCAAAGCTGCAGGAGGCGGTCACCCTGTCCAATAATTCATGGCCTCCCAGTGCAGCCCACTGTTTTCTGGTGGGCTCCTTGGTTGAAACCATATTCTCAAAGAAACTCCGTTTTGTGACAGGGCCCCATTAGCAGGCTCCGCCACATGACAGGCCTAGACGCAGCCAGCACAACTGCCGCGACGCTTGCCAATAAGCCAGATGCTGCCACATATTGGCATCTGGGTCCTGGAATAGCAACCATGTTCCCAGTCTGGCTAGGGATTCTGACCCTAGCTACGGAAGGAGACAAAGGAAGGAAAGAAAGAGACGGAGCAAGGGGAGGGAGGGCAGACGGTGGAAGAGTCTCTTGGTAATTTCCCTACCATGGATTTAGAGCTTCCGCAACAAAAGACTCGTTGGAAAGCTGCTACCAACGCTGCAATGGGCGGGAGAGGTAGAGATGGGGAGCATTCTGAACCCAGCGAGCTGTTCTGGCACCTGGGAGTGGGGGTAGTGATTCCAAAGGAGACAGCTGCAGCAGGCAGCAACACTCAGCCCCCCACTGCCACACACCATGATAGCCCACAGTGGAGATAAGCTACTGGATAGAGCTTCGATCTGCAGCAGAGGGACGGAGAGCGGCAACACCGGGATGGCTGTCGCTTTCTGCTTTCTGGGTGTCAGGGTTTACCAGCACCAAGGAGGCCAACTAAATGGTGAGGGCGAGATCCAGACCAGCAGTCTGGAGGAGATCCTTTCAATCAAGAGAGGATGACTGCGGTGTTTTGATCGCAGGAGCAGGGGACGGGCAAAAGGACACCCTGCGCCCCCACCGTGGCTTTTGATGCTGAGATGAGACCAGCCTGAGTGAAGCTTCGGGTCCTGCTGGCATCATATGAGGCAGAGGTGTGGCCCAGGAGGGGGTGGGTTGAACTGAGTTAAGTTTAGGGTTTGAGGTAGGAGGTGAGAGAATAAGAAACAGGTGGCACTTCCTCTTTCTCAAAACACCAAGTTCTGTGCAGCAACCCCTTTCCCCACATCCTGTTGGCCGAGAGTTGCTCGGGGGGGCCTTACACTCGAAAGACAGGTTTTAGGAGTGAGAGAATTAGAGACAGACCTTAAGGTGGAAAGAGTCCTGGCCCCTGCAGTCAGAAGGTTCGGGAAAGAGCCCCAAAGGTCCTTTACCAACAGGAGAGCTGATTCTCTCAGGGGCAAGGTGGCCTCTCTGTTCACCAGATACCATCCTCCCCAACCAGAACCACCTCAGTGCGCCTCTCGTCGTAATCAGTGGGAGTGTGTGGGGAGGAGTGGGCGTTAGTGGGAACCTCTGCCTACCACTGGGTGGTCCCTGAAGCAATTGGAGCCTGAGCGGGGGCACCGCAAGAGACAGAGGCAGCAATGGCTGTCACTGAGGTCCCACCTACCAAAAATGCACAATTATCTAAACATTCTGCAGATGCTCGGGGGAGGTCAAGTCTCTCTTTGGGCAAGAGAAACTTTACTAATAATCTCATCTAACAATCTTGGTATCTTATAAACAACAGAGCCTTAATTTAAAGTGAAGAATAAGAAGACAGTGGATCACCCACATCCCCCTCTTCCCCACACATACACATGCTTAACCTTCAAGGAACATCTAGGACCTTTCACTTCATCCCTGTGAAGCGTGATGCCCATTTTCAAAAGGCAAAACCGAGTCTACCGAGAAAACACCCCAGCTGAGTCCCTCAGTTCTAAAGAGAATACTCTTTATTCTCTTTACTGAGAATGTCCTGCCACACTTCACAATCCAATGAGAACATTCTGGTGTCTTTCTCAGACTTGGTTTAGCATTTTTACACTCAGATTTTGGACAGTGCAGGGACTAAGTACTAAATTTTCACCATGGCTCTGTTTTAGGAAAGAACAAATAATCCAGTGGTATACAACAAATAATGAAAAGAACTGCAATTATAATTTGGCGTTTATTCTATTTCAAAAAGGGATTTGAGATAACAGAGCTATCTATAAAGGGGTGGGTTATTTGAATCTAGATAACCAAGACAGAACTGGCTGAGTCTCTTTGCAGGAATCGAATCACTCCCCACGTGCTCCTCCTCTTACCCCCTTTTTCCTCATGCAGTTGGCTATTCCCCTTGCCATTTCCCTTCCTCCTTGTCCTCACTTCTGGTGATTCCCGTTGACACAAGGCCTCCCTGGCTCAGCCTCCTGGGAAATATTCTAAGTGTTGGGAAATGTCTTCAAACTCAAAACACGTATCACAAGGAGGGTGGAGGGTTGCATATGATCATAAAAGGCAGAGGCAATCAGCTTTTGTTAAACTAAGCCAGTGGTTCTCAAATTTAATCATGCATCAGAATCACCTGGAAGAGCTTGTTAATAAAACAAATTGCTGTGCGGGCCCCCAGAGTTCTGATTTAGTAGATTTGGGACAGGGCCTAAGAATTTACATTTCTACCAAGTTCCCAGGTGATGCTAACGTTCATGGTCTGAGGATCAGTTTTTCTTTCATTTTGCTGAAACTTTTTTATTTGGAAATAATTTCAAACTTAAAGAAAAGTTGCAAGAAGAATAAAAATCACCCTATTCCCCTGACCCATTTTGAGAACCACTGAGCTAAGCTAAATATGTGTCAGAGGTCTGGGACAGAGAGCAATCACCTGGCAGGATGTAATGCCTTCTAAGAGCAAGAGTGGAACACTATCCAAATAGAAAGCAAACCAATCATTTAAAGGCCAAGGGTGGGAAGGAGTGCCACAAAATGATAAAAGAAAGTGAGTTGGGACCTGGGGGGTTTTAAGCTCTGAATAGTAAATATCATTATCAACCAATGGGGAGAGGGTGTAAGCTCCCCTGGTTTGTCTCTCTGGTGATTCCTTGGGGGTGATTTTAAAAACAACAAATCCATAATCTCCTGGTATAAACTGGCTTCAAGGAAAAAGGAAAGCAATTATTTGATAGGGAAACTCTACTCTATACACAAGAGACATGGACAAGAAGACGATTATGTACCCCCTCCTTTGTTTTCTACCACCTTAATTCAGGACTTCAGCTCTTGCCTGAATTTCTGCAATAACTCCTGAGCTCTCTGCCTCTAACCATTCTTCAATTTATTCTCCATTCTCACCCTAAAATTAGCTTTCAACGGCAGGCTGCAATAATGTCAGTTAAGAACCTTCCCCAGCTCCCCACAACCTAGAGAATGAAATCCAAACGTCTCAGCGTGGCATTTAACCTGGCCCCAACCTACCGTTCAAATTCCTATACCTATAAACCAGTCCAAACAATATGCACAGCTTTACATTTCCCCATCTCCATGTTCTTTGTACACAATTGTGTGTGTGTGATTTTTTTTGTTTTGTTTCGTTTTTTGCTCCCCTGGAATTCTTCCTTCTCCCCAAACAAAATCTTTTTTTTTTTTTTTAAATCTTCACATTTAAAAATACTATTCAAACTTCAGGCTACTGTTCCAATACAAGAAGCTTCCCTGCAGTTCCTCAGATCTCTCCTCTGTGTGTTCACCATACTCTATTTGTTCCCTAGAACACTTACAACAATCTGCCCTACTTATTATTTATGCTTTCTTTTCCCTGGGTTTTACAAGGTCCTTGAAGATAGGCACCATATCTTTTGTTCAGTGACCAGAGAAGTCCAGAACAGGGAAGAAGGGTAGATGAAGAGGAGACGAAGAGAGAAAAAGGAAGAAATGAGCAAACGGTAGGAGGGCATGGTGAGGGGGGAAACTCAGTTTTAAAATTTTCTTATTCAGAATCTTTTTTACTGAAGACAGATTCTTTTAACCCATTTTCTCTCCAGGACAATCCCAAGAGACTGAATAGTTATATGAGTTTTCTTTTGTTTTGCCAACACCACAACTTTTCTTCTTGTTTTCTGTCACTCTCGAGTCAATTTCATGTATATCTCCCACATGAAAAAGGCAACCTCACACTGCAATCATTATCACTGAAACAGACTCGAATCTCTTGAGATTTGTCTTTTCCGGGGGGGGGGTTGGTCAAACTCCTGCCTTGTGGTTACCTTTCTGATGAAATTTCTTTGGGGTTTACAAAACAGGATAGCACAACTCTTAAATGTGACCAAAAGCTGGTTTGTTTGTCACTCTTTCTCACAACATTCAGTAGGAGGTATTCCTGCCCAAAAGAAATCACAGTAGCTCGGGGTGCCTGGGTGGCTCAGTTGGTTAAGCGACTGCCTTTGGCTCAGGTCATGATCCTGGAGTCCCGGGATCGAGTCCCACATTGGGCTCCCTGCTCAGTGGGGGGTCTGCTTCTCCCTCTGACCCTCTCTCCTCTCGTGCTCTCTGTCTCTCATTCTCTCTCTCAAATAAATAAATAAAATCTTTAAAAAAAAAAAAAAGAAAGAAAGAAATCACAGTAGCTCTTTGCAGACACTCAGGGTCTCTTCCTTTACTACCAGCCATAGCAGCTTCAGCAAGGAGATGGAGATAGAGGAGACTCTGATAAGCTTGTCATTTAATCCTTTTCCAAAAAGGCAGTTTGGATCTCTCTTCCTGGAATAGGAGGAGTTTCAGTTTCTGCCTACCTCTTCCTGGGAGAAGAACAAAGAATTGCCCTTTAAATCTAGCTCAACAAAGCCGGCTCTCTATTGCTCCGGACAACTGGGCCAGCACGCCTGACAAGTGCCCTGCTTCACTTCCGTAGACCACCCCCTTCAAGTTACTCTCTCTCTTACACCACCACCAATTTTCTCCGCCTCTCTTCCTGAGGTGAGATACCTGGATCCAGGGAAGAAGTCATGTGATTGGGACAAAAAGTGCCAAGCCACACCATCTGACTCTGTGTCACCACTGCCGTAAATCTTGCCAAAGAGGAAGCTTGTTCTCCAGCTTCCTAGTTACTGTCCTTGAGAAAGTGATGGCCAGTCACAAAAACCTGTAGTACTTTGCTTCCCATTTCCCCACTGCTATTATGTTTACAACTTTATTTAGAAAGAGCTGACTTCACAGCTTTTGCCATTTAGGAACCCTTCAGCGTAAGGACTTAATATGAAATCCTTAAAATGAGCTGAGGAGACATCAAATACTCAGAAGTCCAAATTACCTAGACTGGTAGAGGTTAATGTCTGCATTAAATAGGCACAGAAAGTATCAATTTTGTGCTCTGATTACGCCTGCCAAAGAACTGAGTCAAATAAACACATAACATATGATAGATGAGGGCAAGAGGGGTAGAAATACCACCACAGTGGTTGAGAAAGGTCTAAGAAGTGAGCAAATGTAGGTGTGTCTAACCTCCTTTCACCTCTCTGTGCTTCTCTCTGGACCTTCAACTCTCCTTTTCCAGTGTAGAGCTGACTGAGAAATAACCTTTTAATATTTCATTCTATTTATAATTTTTATAGCCACATAACCACTAAGGGCTATGTGCTGAGCCAGTACATGGCAGCAACCCAAGTAGCCGGTATTACTAGGAAAAAAAAAATTATAAGAAAACAGTTAAGTACCAATTTAAGATTTTCACTAACCTTGTCTTTCTACCATGTTAGTTTATCAAATTTCAGTTCACTCTGAAAAACAGAAAGTCCATCATATGCTGCGGAGCTTAGAACTCACCTACTACTTCATTCAATAGGTAAGGGAATAGGTCTAGAATATTGTGATTCGATTAAGGAAAAATGCTAGTTTACTCACAGAGCTAGGACCAGGACACCACTCAAAAGACTTGCTATTCTTTTCCACAATCCTCAAAGAAAGAGCTTGAAACATTAGGCTTCATTTTCCAGAGCTTTAGCTGTATCAGAGGTTACATCAACTACTCTTTTTTTTTTTTAAAAGATTTTATTTATTTATTTGAGACAGAGAGAATGAGAGAGACAGAGAGCACATGAGAGGGGGGAGGGTCAGAGGGAGAAGCAGGCTCCCCGCCGAGCAGGGAGCCCGATGTGGGACTTGATCCCGGGACTCCAGGATCGTGACCTGAGCCGAAGGCAGTCGCTTAACCAACTGAGCCACCCAGGCGCCCTACATCAACTACTCTTAAGAAGAAAAATGATCCGGGTGCCTGGGTGGCTCAGATGGTTAAGCATCTGCCTTCGGCTCAGGTCATGATCCCAGGGTCCTGGGATCGAGTCCCGCATCGGGCTCTCTGCTCCTTGGGAGCCTGCTTCTCCCTCTGCCTCTCTCGCTCTGTCTCTCATGAATAAATAAATAAAATAAAAAAAAAAAAAAAAGAAAAATGATCCAGCTTATGAAGCATGCCCTGTGTGAGTCCAATAAAGATCCTATAAGGGGTCACTTGGCTAAAGTGAAGAGCCTTTCAGTACTACAGTCAGATTTCTTTCTGCTTGGACTCATAAATATGGGCAACTGAATTCAACAAAGCCGTATTAGGAATGGGGTCCTAACACAGTGTTTTTGGCCATAGCGTAAGTATTGTTTATAAATTTTATACTCTTCAGTACATGCATTATATGAAAGCAAAACTCGATCATGGTTCACAATGACTGAAATAAGACAGGATAGAAAAAACTTGAAGGTCAAAATACAACAGAATTTGTAGCTGTTTTAAAATGTTTAAAAGGCAGGTTTAAATATGTTTTCAAGAGCTCAGTTATTATAACAAGTAAGTTGAAAAGTTCTGTGTCTCAAAAAGTCTTAACCCATGTAATGGTTAAATTGCAAAAATAACGGCCTTCTTGGGCACCTGGGTGGCTCAGTTGTTTAAGCGACTGCCTTCAGCTCGGGTCATGGATCCCGGGGTCCTGGGATCAAGTCCCACATCGGGCTCCCTGCTCAGCCGGGAGCCTGCTTCTCCCTCTGCCTGCCACTCCCCCTGCTTGTGCTCTCTGTCAAATAATTAAATAAAATCTGAAAGAAAGAAGAAAGAAAGAAAGAAAGAAAGAAAGAAAGAAAGAAAGAAAGAAAGAAAGAAAGAAAGAAAGAAAGAAAGAAAAATAAAATAAAATAATGGCATTCTTTTTTACTCGTAGAGAGCTCATCTCTGTTTCTGTGAAACAGAAATGACTGACTTTCATATCCTTTCTTATGATAGGTGACATTATACTACCATGTTACTGACCACCTGGTGGAAAAGCTCTCTTATAAAGAGCACCATAAAATAATAGTCAGTGACACTGGTAATTTCATATAAAAATATAAAATCAAATCAGAGTAGGGACTTGAACAGATGTTTATACATCCATGTTCATAACAACCAAAAGGTAGGAAACACCCAAATGTCCAATGACAGATGAATGGCTAAACAAAATGTGGTGTCTACATACAGTGGAATATTATTCAGCCTTTAAAAAGGAATTAAATTCAGGGGCGCCTGGGTGGCTCAGTTGGTTAAGCGACTGCCTTCGGCTCAGGTCATGATCCTGGAGTCCCGGGATCGAGTCCCGCATCGGGCTCCCTGCTCAGTGGGGAGTCTGCTTCTCCCTCTGACCCTCCCCCTTCTCATGCTCTCTCTCTCTATCTCATTCTCTCTCCCAAATAAATAAACAAAATCTTAAAAAAATAAATAAATAAATAAATAAATAAAAAGGAATTAAATTCTGATATATGCTACAGTATGGATGAACCTTGAAAACATTACATTAAGTTAAATAAGCCAGACACAAAAGGACAAATACTATAGGATTCCACTTATATGAGAGACCTAGAAGAGTCAAATTCATAGAGACAGAAAGTAGAACAGTGGTTACTAGAGGCTGGGAAGAAGGGGAATATGGGAAGTTATTGTTTAATGGGTGCAGAGTTTTCAGTTTGGGATAATGGAAAGGTAATGGTTGGATAAAAATGGGAATGTACTTAATGCCAATAAACTGTATACTGAAAAGTGGTTATATGGTCAATTTTATGTTAGGTATGTTTTACTTCAATAAGAAAATCACATGAAAAATACACAGTGGCAAGTTATGTTTGGACCTACAGGCCATATGCTCAAAAAAATAAAAGTTAAAAACAACAACAAAAAAGCAGGATCATCCAGAGCATTAGAAATACTAATATTTTAATATACATCATCAAATAAAAACAGACTTGGGTCTGTCACCCCAAAGCCATATCCTATGTGTTCCTTACTATAATAATTCATGTCCACCATGATTACGGATGACGTATTTACATTAAGTTCCAACCAGACATACAGAGAGAAAGAGGGAACTGAAGCAACAGACCGGTCAACACTCTGACACAGCAGCCATCTGTCGACAGGACTGTCCTGAATCCAAGGAACCAAAATCACGTGGCAGGGCTGGGAGCTTCACCTTAGCTGGGAAGGCCTACTTTCATGTCATAGGGCACTTCTGGAAGGAAGCTCTGCCATGGGTAGCTCTAAGTACTTGCAGATTTCCTACTGGTCCTACACAGGAAGTCATTCTTTAGTCTCACCTGCACGAGTTCCTGTTATGAGGCCAGGGAGGGCCGGTGAATTGAAACCCAGTTCCAGGGAGTGATGTCATCTTGATTGTGCTTTGATCCTGGTGACCTGCTCCCCATCCTGGTGTTGTTGCAGTCCTTCATCTGAGGTTCAGGTTATAAGGGAACCAGAAGGAAAAGGGGGAAGTAGGAAAATAGAAAAAGAAAAAAATGCTTGCACATTTCCTTTGTTTCACTAAAGCATTTTCTGCTTCCATTTACTTTGATGGCAGGACCTAGCTGACGGCAGATGGAAGCTGTAGAGATGCTCGTGGAGAAGGAATGGGCTCCCATATAGATCTCAAAACTCAAAGGATTAAAATATATGGAAAACCTTCATTATTTCTGATGGCTCCTAACTCCGAAAAAGTGACTTATTCTTTCTTCGTTGGATAAAGTTTTAAAAACAGACATTAATGCTTTAGAAACATTTGTAAATTATTATAAACAAGGCACAAATGCAGGAGCTATCTTAGCAACACACAGAAATAACAAATAACAAATGTCTGGAGAGGTATGAATACTCATATTCTTTCTGTATCATGTCAAGTAAATTAGGTCAGATCTGGAAATCCTGTCACTAAGTAATAAAATAGGATTGCCATTCAATTCCATTTAGATGAGATCCTTTGGTTCTTACTACACTAAACCAAAACCCTAAAATGAAGTTAAGCATAAGAAGCAGCAGAAATTGCTAAAATTCCAAGATGAAAGAAAGAGAGGCCTTTCTAAAATAAAACAAAACAAAAAACTTAAGCAATTAAATGAAGGAGAGATTTCCATTTTTATCACATTTATTTTATAATCATGATTTCTTAGTCCTTATTAAGTTGATACAATTTGGGGAAATAAATACTCCCTTCCCTTTTTGTTGCATATGTACGAGTGGAGGAAGAGGGAACAGAATATGAGAGAACAAGCAACAGGTATAGGGAGCAGAAAGATAAAGTTGAAGAGAGACGGTGTTTCTATGAACCCTTCCTAAGCAGTACCAACCAACAAAGTATACGAAGTTGGCAACGTGAGCGTTTTCTTCTCAGTGGACTTCTGAAAGTATGAAATAATATGGAACCACATTCAGCATACATTAATTATATAGCATCGTGGTAGATGTTTTCTATCAGACATGATGTATATATTCTTCTTTCCTCAATTTTTAAGCTCCATAGATGACACTACTCATGAAGCACTTTTAGTGTATTATTCAGCAAATATTAATTATGATCATATAAACCAATCTTGCTTAGCAGAAAGCACTATTAGCTGCCATGTAAAGGTCCTCCTTTCAAGTAACACTTAAATGTACACTTGGAGCTTTCAGAGGAAGTTCTTGAAGGGCATTCCTCTTTCAGTTGGGTTTACAACTCATCTGCAACACTAAATGCAGATAAAATAAAGATCACACCTTGTTTAAAGGTTTGCACATAAATGCCCCTTGCAAATATAGCCAATATCTTGTCCAGAGAGTAATGGTAAAGAAACTGTTCTCTTCCAGCCTTTTTCTTCCATTTCCTCTAAAGGTCTTTATCCCAATGTTTCGGTGCTCCATCGGTGAGTGTGAGGCAGGGCTGCCTCCGTGCTGGAGATGCCTGTCACAGAGAAGGTCGGAATGTGTGCAGATAACCCTGCCTTATGCTCATCTCATCAGTTCTGCCCAATCCACAGGGGTAAAAAATGGATGAGATTTGATATCTTCAACACCAGCAACTCCAGCACCAAGACGCTCCACAGGGTTGAACTGCAAGAGCTACAAAGGAAGGATTTAGTGAGTAATAGGAATCCAAGTGGTGAAGCAAAGGAAAACAAAAATATAGGAAAGGAAAGAACTGCTCGATTCAACCCTAGTGACAATGGACTTGATTAATAGCCAACCGACGAGATTTCCTTGAAAGGGAGCTATGTCTAACACCACTGTAGCTGTGGGGTGGTGGGGGATATCGGAGTTTATGGCTTTTCAACTGATTTTAAACATGACCTTGAGTAACTCACTTTGGTTCTCTCAAACTCATAATAGAGCAGTTACACCTATCAATTTCCTATTCCAAAGCACACTGTGACATTAATTAGATATTGTGCCAAAATCTGAGACGTCCAGTTACTTCTTTCATGGGCATGCTGAAATAATGTGTCTTGAGACTTTCGTGCATCCTCATGTTTTGTTTTAACAGCTTTACTAAGGGATAATTTATATAGCATAAAATTCATCTGGTGTAAGTGTACAATTCAGTGATTCTTTTTTTCTTTTAAGATTTTATTTATTTGACAGCAAGAGACACAGTGAGAGAGGGAACACAAGCAGGGGGAGTGGGAGAGGGAGAAGCAGGTTTCCTGCGGAGCAGGGAGCCCAATACGACACTCAAATCGCAGGACCCTGGGATCATGACCTGAGCCAAAGGCAGACGCTTAACAACTGAGCCACCCAGGCGCCCCCAATTCAGTGATTCTTAATAAATGTAAAAAGTTGTGGAACCATCACACAATTCAGTTTCAGAACACTGTGATCACCCTAAAAAGTTTCCTCACGCTGTTTGCATTGATCCTCACTTCCATCCCCAGCCCTAGGCAAACAGTGATCTGCTTTTAGTCTCTATAAATGTGACCTTCCTAGATATTTCATGTAAATGGACTCATAAAATATGTTGCCTTTTGTAGTTGCCTTCTTTTACTTAGCATAATGTTTTTCAGATTCATCTATGTTGTAGCAGGTATCAACAGCCTGTTACCTTTTATTTCTGAATAGCATTCCAATTTTTGGATAGAACACATTTTGTTAATCTACTCACCAGTTAATAGGCCTGTAGTCTTTCCAGGTTGAGGCCATAATGAGTAATATTGCTATTAACATTCACATATGTCTTTGTGTAAACATATGTCTTCATTTCTCTCAAGGATGTTTCTAGGAGTGAACTGCTGGGTCATGTGGCAAATTTATGTTTAGCTTTTTAAGAAACTGCCAAACCTTTCTAAAGTAGCTGCACCATTTTACATTCCCACCAGCAATGTATGAGAGTTCCAGTTTTTCTACATCCTCACCAATACCTGATACTATCTTTTGATTACAGCCCTTTTAGTGGGTATTAGTGGCATCTTATTATGATTTTAATTTGTATTCCCTAGTGAGTAATGGTGGTGAGCATCTTTTCATGGCCTTCTAAGTCATTCATAGGGCTTCCTTGGTGGATCTTTGCCCATTTTTATACTGAATTGTCTATTTATTTAGTTATAAGAATTTTTTTTTTAAGACTTGATTTTAGGTAATCCCTACACCCAATGTGGGGCTCAAATTTATAACCCCGAGATCAAGAATTGTACGCTCTACCAACCTAGCCAGCCAGGTGCCCCTATAAGAGTTCTCTATACATTCTGAATACAAGTCCCTATTAGTTACATGATTTGAAATATTTTCTCCCACTCTGTGGCTTGTCTTTTCATTTTCTTACTGATATCTTTTGAAGTATAAAAGTTTTTAATTTCAATGAAGCCCACATTATCAACTGTTTTCTTTTATGGATGTTTCTCGTGTCATATCTAATAACTCTTTGCCTAACCTGTCAAGAAGATTTTCTCCTATGGTTTCTACAATTTTTAGTTTTAGCTCCCATCTATGTAAGTCTAAGAGCTATTTTGAGTTAATTTTTGAATATGGTATGAAGTAAGAGTCTTAGTTAATTTTGGTTTTAGCATGTGACTTATTTGATTTTCCCAGCACCATTTGTTGAAAAAACTATTTTTCACCATCAAATTCTCTCGGCACCTTTATTGAAAATCAACTGACCATAAATATAAGGGTTTATTTCTGGAGACTCAATTCCAACCCATTGATCTATATGCCTATCTTTGCTCTAATAACACAAAATTTTTTAGGAATTTTCTAGTTTCCCAAGGTGCAAGGTGAGATTTTTTTTTTTTTTTAAAGATTTTATTTATTTATTTGACAGAGAGAGACAGGGAGAGAGGGAACACAAGCAGAGGGAGTGGGAGAGGGAGAAGCAGGCCTCCCACAGAGCAGGGAGCCCGATGCGGGGCTTGATCCCAGGACCCTGGGACCATGACCTGAGCCGAAGGCAGACGGTTAACGACTGAGCCACCCAGGCGCCCCGCAAGGTGAGATTTTCATTTGAGACCTTTCTTCTTTTCTGATATAGGTGTTTATAAGCCATAAATTTCCTCAATAACTGATTTAGCTGCAGCTGATAAATTCTGATATATTGTGCTTTCATTCCATTAAAAATACTTTATAGCTTCTCTTGAGACCTCTTCTTTGATTCATAGGCTATGTAGAAGTGTGCTTTTTAATTTCCAAATATTTGTGGACTCACCAGATCTCTTTCTGATTTCTAATTAAATTGTTATGATCAGAGTATGTTGTATGATTTTAATCCCCCTTTAATATTGAAGCTTGTTTTGTGGTATAGCATACGATCTATCTCGGAGAATGTTCCATGTACATGTGATAAGAATGTATTCTGCAATCATTGTTCCATATATGTCAGAGATGGTGAATAATGTTGTTGAAGTCTTATCAGTATCCTTGCTGATTTTCTATCATTTATCAAGAATGAGGTATTGAAGCCTCCATTTATTATTATTGGATTATCTATTTTCCCTTCAATTCAGTCAGATTTTGCTTCATACGTATAGAGGCTGTTATTAGAGCATATCCATTTATTGTTGTATCTTTCTATGTACTGACCCTTTATCACTATGAAATATCTTAGTTTCTAGTAAGTCTCCTGTCTTCACATCTATTTTGTCAGGAATTTAATATAGCCACTTCAGCTCTCTTATGGTTATGTCGGTTGAGCGTCTGACTCTTGATTTCGACTCAGGTCATGATCTTGGGGTTATAGGATCAAGCCCCACGTCAGGCTCTGCACTCTGGGCATGGAGCCTGCTTGGGATTCTCTCTCTCTCCCTCTCCCTCCCTTCTCTAAAAAAAAATAAAATTTATCACAATCTACTTCAGATTAAGACTAACTTAATTCCAGTGAAATGTAGAAACTCTGCTCTAACTATAGCTCCATTCCTTCTGCCTTTTGTCTATTACTGTCATATATGTAATATATTACATTTGTATGTTATAAACTCAACAGCATGTTATAATTAGTTTCAAACAATCTTACGTCTTCTAAAAGAAGTTGAGAAGAAAAATGAGAAAAAAATAGTCTTTTTCATGGACTCATATTTTACCATTCCAGTGCTCTTCATTTCCTCCTACAGATTCAAGTTACTATGTGGTATCGTCATTTCCTTTCGGCCTGAAAGACTTCCTGTATTATTTCTTGTAAGGCAAGTCTAGCAATGAATTCTCTCAGTCTTTACTCAGGAATTTATTTCATCTTCATTTTTGAAGGATGATTTTGCTGGATATAGAATTCTTGGTTGATAGTTAACTTCCTTTCGGCACTTTGAATATGTTATTTCACTGTCTTCTGTCTTCTCTTGGTATTACTATTATTTATCATTATTATTGAAGTATAATTGACATACAATGTTATATTAGTTTCAGGTGTACAAGTATTCATGCAACAATTTGTGCTATACTCAGTGCTTACCACAGTAGGTATAATCACCATTTGTCACCACACAGTGTTGTTACAATATTACTGACTACATTCCCTATGGGTACTTTTCATCTCCGTGACTTACTTATTTTATAGCTAAAAGTGTGTACTGTCTTCCAACATTTTTGATGAGAAGTCAGACATTAAGGTCTCCTTGTATAAAGTGAGTGATTTTTCTTTTGCTGCTTTCAAGATTTTCCTCTTTGTTTTTGTTTTTCAACAATATGACTAGGTGTATTTTCCTAATTAAAGTCCACTGAGCTTCTTGGATGCCTATCAATGTTCTTCATCACATTTATGGTGTTTTTTTAGCCATTACTTTTTCAAATACTTTTGCTCCCCCTTTCTCTCTTTCCTTTTCTGGGACTCGTTGGTACATTTGATATTATCTTACAGGTTTGTGTAGCCCTGTTCATTTTTCTTTTTTCTGGTCTTTCCCCCCACCCCCAGATTTGTTCATTTCTATCATTCTATCTTCAAGTTTATTGATTCTTCCCTCATCTATCTCAAATTTGCTGTTGAGATGCTCTAATCAACTTTCCCCCTAGTGAATTTCAATTACTGAAATAATAATTATTGTTATTATTGTATTTTTCAACTTGAGAATTTCTATTTGGTTCTTTTTTAAAAAATATAATTTATATCTCAATGAGAATTTCTATTTGCTGATTCACTGTTGTCATACTTTCCTTTAATTCTTTAAACATGGTTTCCTTTTAGTTCTTTGAACATATTTATAATAACCACTTTGAAGTCTGTTTAATTCAACCTGGGGACATTCAGAGTCAATTTCTACTGACTGCTTTTTTCCCTGCATATGAGTCACATTTTTTTGTTTCTGTGTATATCATATAATATTTGCTGAAAATGGGATATTTTGGATGACATTTTACCAACTCTAGAATCCAACTTTTTTCCCCAAGAAGACTATTATCATTGCTGTTGGTTGGTTTGTTCTTTGTTTGGTAACTTATTTCAGCTAGATCTATAAATCTGCTCCTCCCATCACTTTGTAACAAGCAACTGTTGCTATCTCTGCTCACTCTTTTTTCCTTGTTTTTATTTTTGAGCTTCACTTCCTAGGGATCACCCTGTGTGTGCATAGCATAGTGGTCAATCTGTGACTGAAAAGAGGTTACATTAAACCTCAGCCCCTAAAGCTTCTGTCCTCTGCCGATGCATAGGAGAACACATTAAAAATTTAGGCCACTTACAAATCTCCCCTGGTTTTTACTTTCAACTGGGATCCTTCCCTGCTCCTATACACAGGCATGCAACCTCAGGGTTGGTCCTCGTGGCCTGCTTCAATATGGAAGAAACTTCACACCTGACCAAGCAGAGAAAAGAGAATGGGAGCAGCCCAGGCAAAACTGCCACAGAGTCCCACTCTTCTTTCCCAAAGTTTGGCTGTTTTTCAAGTATAAACACTTTTCAGATTGTTGTATCCCTTTGATCAATTTCCAAAGCACTGAGATGGTTGTTTTTGCCAATTCTGTCCAATGTTATAACTTCCTTTCTCAAGAGAGAATTTGCCAACTTCCTTATATGACTATACAACAGCCATTCGAATTTGAGAATATTCTTATAGTAAATATTTAAATTATTTCTTTACATTAATGTTTCTATGTATTCAACCAAAACTTCTGTTTCTTCTCTTTTTACCTTTATTTCTATTTTTTCATTTATGATTCATTAATTCAATTATTTGTATGAAAAATATCAATTGACTTCCTATTATGTGCCAGTCCACTACTTTTTTCGACCTTTTCACCTATATCACCAGCAGTTGCCTCACCCTTACAATAGCAACCCTATAATTCAACACATGCATCATCAAATACAAATTACTATGTATTATGAACCTTCAGTATTACTCTATCAATAATAATGATATAAAACATTTATGTGACACTCACTGTGTGCCAGGCATTATTCTAAGTGCATAGCATAGTTTAATTAATTTAATTCACAACAACTCTATGAGTAGCTACTATTCTATTCGCTCTATAGATGAGAAAACAGAGACTCAGAGAAATTAAGTAACTTATTTAAGATCATGCAAGTAGAAAGTAGCAAAGATAAGATGTGAATTTAGGCACTGTGGTTCCAGAATCCATGCTCTTAAACATAACACTATACTGCCTCATGAGTATTTAATCTTTTGCAAATGCCAAGAATCTACCACTTCACTTTAATATTACCAAATACACAAGAGGTGTGAAGCATATACTTCAAAAGACTGTACTCAATCTTTTCGCTTGAAATTATTGTATCTAGCATTCAAAATGACTATTGTTTATTAAAGTTAACTGCTCAAAGAATTTTAATATTAGATACTGCTAAAAGGTGTTAAGTGAAAAGCTGCTATTATAAAACAAACATTGTAAGAGTATCCTAAATGTATCAAATCCATTTTCAAAATCTGACAACTTATGTCTAACCGATTGAAATGTGGAAGGCATCAAACAATTTAATATAAATTTAAAATATCAAACACTGGTAAGAATTAAATATAACTAGAGCATATTTTTAAATATTTCAGTAAACATATGAACAGAAAGAAAATTCTTTCTTCTTGGTTACAATTGGCTTTTCCACCCCTATTCTTTCCAAAACATGACCTCATTATGAAATTCCAATAAAGGTTCCTATTTTGACTTTTACTAAAGTCAATTTAATTAGTTCATGGACTTTGCTACAAATCTGTAATTATAAATCTACAGACAAAAGTATAATTGTCTTACCCATGACTATCGTGTTTACCCTGCCATTTTAAATACTATACCAGGCCTCAAGAGAGACCGCACAAAGATTCTATTGCTTAAGCAAATGTGTCAGCAGCCAGTGACAAAACCAAATTAGTCACTGCCAACGTCCCTTCTCCTGAAGAATATTCAGGCAATAAAGCTGGGAGCAATGAAGACATAAAGATTTGTTTTGAAGGTCTTTTTCTCATATAGTATTTTTCAACTAACAAAACAATTGTGTCACAGTTTGTGAAGTACAAATATACATGCTCTGAGGATTTGTAAAATGTAAGCATCTTTCTTTTAATTGCATTTAAAATGTAACTATGTCTACTTTAGCACCATTCACATGACTGAGATGACTGAACCATGGGTACAGGGGATTATGAAATCTAGGAAGAAAGCAAGGAGCTGAAAGACAGAAGAGGGGGAAATCTCCCCAAAGCAGAATAATTATTTCCATATAAATCATTTTGTGATTTTTAAAAAAAAGACCCCTATGACCTGTGAGGTAGTGGAAGAGGAAAGTCAAAATGACAAATTGCTAATCATGCCAAGAGACCCCTTTTCCCTTTCCTGATGATGTTTCCTCAACATGAGTGGTAGTTTCCTTAGGCAGGCCAATGACAGAAAGCTGATTTACTATATAATATATAAGTATCTGTATCGGAGAATTTAACAAACTTTAAGCCAAGATTCCTTCATAACATAATTTCTAATAAAGATAGGAGCAGCGGGCCTTTATAAATTGTGTAGGTAATTCTATTCTCAGTTTTACATAATAAGGACTTTAAGGAGGGAAACAAACAAACAAAAAGCATTTGCTAGCCTTCCTCAAATTATTTACCAAAAAAATACTTGGAATTTATCTTGTGCCACAACAAGTAAGATGAAATCAAATGAGTAGCGGTCCTTTTTTTCCCATTAGAATGAAACGTGTTCTATATCTTTGCATTACCTCTTAATCCTTTTGCAAAGTGCTCAAGGGTATTCTCATCTCATTATTTCCAACCTGGTTATGTTTCTTTACATTTTACATTCTCTGGGAAATTTTAATCTTCCTAAAGCACAACTCTGATCCTTTCATTCTTCTTCATTCTTCAAAAACTCCAAATATCCTTTTTTTTTTTTAACTGAATTAAGTATGATCACTCTTCCCTGGTGATCATGATAACAGAACCTCATAAGAGAATTCCAACTTACCTTTCCACACCCATCTACTACTATTACTCATTCCTATATTCACTCCTCCACTCCAGATAAACCAAACTTTTGATTTCCTAATTTGGGTCTTTTGGACTCCTTCCCTCTTTCAAGCTGTTCATTCCACCTAGCTATTTCTGCCACATCCTACCTTGTCACACCAAAATTCTAGAGCTCCACAAAAATAACATCCACTACACAAAACCTTTCCTAATACTATCACTGCATCAACTATAGCCCCTCCTTATCTTGACTTGCCAGAGTAGTTTTTAAGCTTCTGACAGCTTTGATCCAATCCATCCGTGATATAGTTATTTGTGAGTCTTACCCTCATAGCTTACAGCACTATGTCTTGCATATATTTGTGCATGTATTTGTTGAATGGAACCCAAATCACTCTTCAAGAGAATACTAGGTAATTCTCTTCTTAGTATATTCCTCCCTCCCCCTTTCTTAAAAAAAAATAATAATTCGGGTTTCATGAAACAAAAATGTTAGTTATTGATCTTTTTCAAATCACCTTTTCCCTTTATGTTTCTCATAAAACTATAAGGATCCTAGGCCTGACAATTCTTGCTGATTTGCTGTGAGTCTATCATTCCCCAATGCTGACAACCCTCAGTATACTCTCCAAAACTCACTATTCAAAATTAGAGGAGCATTTTAAATGTGAGGAATCAATTTAAGAAGCTCACTGGAGTTCTAAGCCTACCTCTGGGATACTGAACTTTAATTATCAATAGTCTCTTTCTTTAAAGCCACCGAAAATGCACTAACTGACATCAATGTTCAACTTGCATCAATGGATGAAGCTAGGAGTAACCTAACTTGGCAAGATTTTCTAACACCACTTTTCTCCAAAGCAACCTGAGTAGCCTATTCCTAAGTTTCTAAATATGAATTAAAGATTGAAAATATCCAGTCAAAAAAAAGAAAGAAAGAAAGAAAACAGCCATCGTACATGGTTACAAAATGTAATAGCAGAAACAGAGCAGCTCCAGACAAGCTAAAAACGATACTTAAATCTCATACCTACACAAACATGTGAAATTGACTAAACATTAGCCTGGATTTTGGGAAAAAAAAAAAAAGACTTAAACACCAATAAGCTTTACCTGTTCTCTCTGACCTCACTAATACTTAAATAATAGCAGAAGCTTAACCATACACAGTATGAGTTCTGAATCTGTAATTAGTAACGAGTCTTTCTTGCCCCAAACTAGTATCTTTAAGGTTTTATAACTATGGACTCTGCTAATTTGCATGGCTGATATACTTGGCCAGTAGAGGTCAATTAAATTACCTGTTGTATGAGTGAGCGAGCCTCTTCGGAGACACATTCTGGCATGTTCAAAGTAGTGTGAGTATTTATTCCTGCTGGATGGCACTCAACCAGAGTCTGAAATAATCAATCAGGTACACTTCTTATCCCAAATAACATCATATTCTGTTCTATCACAGGATTTATGGACAGCAAGTATAGAAAGCTCAACAACCATCTTAACTGGAGGTGTAGTAATCAACACAGTATCTCCTAAGCGGTTCAGGCCAAGGGCCACGAGCCTACAGAACTTCTAACTGAAATGAAGGCAATCATCAAAATCACATCATAAGCTTTATGCTGCTAGCCCTCTTCCCTTAGTTATACAGGGAATGGCTCATAACAGAAAAGTTTACCTTACACACAAAAACTAAAAAGGGACTTGGTATCTCTGAATTTTTAATGTTCTGAAAAACCTTCTCAGTTTAGAATTGGTTAATAATAACACTTTATATATTTGTAGCACTTTATGATTTAATTGTACATGTAGGTGAACTATAATAATCCACAACAATCTTAAGAGTTCAGTATTACCTACATATTCAAGGTAGATGACTACTTACAAAAGTAGGACTGCTCATTTCCTCTGTTTTCTTCCCAGGAGGCAATGTGCACAATACTCTATTAAAGTCTATTAACCTCAAACATCTTACTTAAGTTATTGATCAGAGAGAGTATAAATTCTGTCCTTAAGCTAGAACAGATAGGAAAAATTTACAGTTTTGAGAAAAAAGGTAATGTTACCTTTTATATCTACATTAATTTTCTAAAATGAGAATTCCCTCCTGCTTTCCAACAAGATGTTTAAAACATCCAGAGAATCCTAATACATCCTCTTACATGAACATTACAGATTTAATGCTGTTAAAACTGAATCATAGAAAATGAAGAAAAAGAATGTTTTGTCATATATCTACGTGCTAACATTATGACATAACGGAATTTTATTTATCCAATATAATACTTAAAAAAAAATGTGGAATCTAGATAAACTTGCATTTTTCTGCTTTTTTTAAAAAAAATCAAAGGTTTTCTTATTTAGTTTCTGATCTAACAACTAAAGGCAAAGGTTAAATGTTCTCAATTTGAAATCAAGGTAGCATCTGGGTAAACTTATTAAACGTCCAGGTCACTGCTTACCTTGCCAGTGAGAAGTTCAAAGAGGACAGCACCCAAACTCCACCAATCACAGGCTTCTGTTTCTTCTGTGATTGCTCCAACCTCTAAACACACCAAAAAAGGTTGATATTAAAATTCCAAAGGTCAATTCAACTTTCAAAATTAACATGTATTAGCAAGGTGACCTTTTTAACGCTGAGAGAGCATATACTAAATACTACTGGGCTTTCAAAATTTCTGAAAGTTACTTATCCCCTTCGGTCACCTACTGTGGTTGCATTTTTTTTTTTTTGATGCAGTCATATATTAAACTGAGACATTTGTTCTTTAGTTGATAGAGGGACACCTTCAAGAAGCTACACTTAAAAGTTATATGAATCTACCAGATCAGCATTTTGCTTAATTTTTCAAATTCAAGAAAGTATAGCCAACGCTACCTCAGGGGTCATTTTTTGTTTTAGAAATAAAGACTCTAGGTTCAGAAGGAACTTCAAAAATTACTTAAACCAGTAATTATCCTTTTAATTACAGATTAGAA
Organism: Leptonychotes weddellii; assembly: GCF_054177405.1. Lineage (NCBI taxonomy): Eukaryota > Metazoa > Chordata > Mammalia > Carnivora > Phocidae > Leptonychotes > Leptonychotes weddellii. The sequence continues at coordinate 103,975,406 of NC_138374.1, forward strand.
GCCAGAGAGGTGAAATGCCTTGTCCAATGTCATATAGTAAATCAGCAGCAGAACTAAAACCTGATTTATAATACCATCCCTCTCCTATATAATCAATTGTTTTCAACCAAAGGAGGAGCATGTGAAATGCAAATTTACCCATTTTGATATTTAGAAGTACAAACAGATATGTTGTTTTAAGCCCTAACTGAAACTACTGGCTAAGATAAGGGTGTTTAGAATATCTACAAATCACAGTTTTATCTGCGTTAGCCCTATCTTTCACCAGCACGAGTTCCCAAAATGCAATATGAGTTTTCAGGTGTCATCTTCCAGGTTTCTCCACAAATTAGCAACACTGATTTTACCAGTTCTGAGGCTTTTAGGCTCTTACATCTATTTGATGCCTTCTTGTCCTTTCCTAACGATATTTGATTAGTCACTAAGCCAGTCAATGTCTACCCTTTCACTTCCATTTGGCTGACACAACACACTTAATATTTGGGTGCAGGGTAACCCACGATTCATAAAAATAATGTTCAATAATTTTTAAGTAGTTAGGTCGGAAATTGGAAATAACTGAAGTGGTGCTCACGTCCCCAGCCTTTTAACCAATACTTCGTAAATCTACTGCATAGAAGAACCACGAAACTCAGAAAACAGCCTGAGCTTTAAGTCTTGGAGCAAAGGTCATGTGGACCAGAAAAAGAAAACAGAGCCATTCCTATGGAAATACTGAAATTCCTCCTACTCAGTACCATCTTCCATATCCCGGTACCTACCCTCTTCTGGAACTCAAGCAGCCCGTGAAGAACTACATCCCTCCACACTAGCCCCACCCAGTCTTTCCTCCCGGGATGTGCTCTAGGCCAAATCACAACCTCCATTCTCTCTGCTCTCAGCCAGGTGGTAAAAAGAAAACATAGATTTTTAACCACTCAAACTACTGTGTGAATAACCAAAAGTCTCCTAAGCCTGCTGAAGTCATGTGTGTTTATAAAGTAGCAGCTTATTTGAAAAACTGAGACCTGGGGCGCCTGGGTGGCTCAGTCGTTGGGCGTCTGCCTTTGGCTCAGGTCTGATCCCAGGGTCCTGGGATCGAGTCCCACATCGGGCTCCTTGCTCAGCGGGAGGCCTGCTTCTCCCTCTCCCCTTCCTTCTGCTTGTGTTCCCTCTCTCGCTTTGTCTCTCTCCGTCAAATAAATAAATAAAATCTTAAAAAAAAAAAAAAAGAAAAAACTGAGACCTGACGATAGAAATTTAATTATATATACGCTGTATATATATTTGTATGTGTGTGTGTCTATGTACCAGTGTGTGTACACACACACACACATCAATATGATGGAATATTACTACATAAGCATTTTAAATGATGTACTCATATAAAGTTTAAGTATATAAGTAAATGGGTACATTAAATTAAAAAAACAAGGTATAAAACAAGAGAATTCTAATTTTAGAAATATATATTTAAAAAAAAGACTGGTGAGAAAAGATGACAAAATATTTTAGTGATTTGCCTCTGAGGGGATGAGATGTTTATTTTCATCCTTATACTTATGAACCTACATGAATAGCTGGTGGCGCATTTTTTTAAACAGATAGCAAGAAGACAGGAAAACATTCGGGTGTGCTGGAGCAGGAAGATGAAGCTATGCTGGCCAATCTTCCCTAAGAGTCTGCCTCCACCCTCTCCCCACAAACATAATGTATTATATATGAGAGCGCAACCAGGACTGGAAATCAGGAGGCTTGGGCGAAGGGCCCTGAGGAATCCACTGGATCTCATCTGTAACAGAGGGTTGTAAAAGGGTTATACCCGAGGGCCTCTCAGTTAAATTTAGCTCTAACTTCTATGACTTTATACTCAAGGATTTCCTAAAATAGTGATTCTCTTAAAGGACAACTCTTTGGGAGCTCTCATTCAAAGTACTTATGCTGCCCTTCCCAGATTCAAATTCACTGTCCCCACCGCCTTCCTAACCTCCCCACAGCGAGGCACTGTCACCTTCGGAAGTGTGCTCTAAAAAACTTTAGGAAGGGTCTAAGTTCTTAGAAACTTCAGAAAAGTAAAAAAAAGTGACCATAGTCCAGTCATCAAATATAATTTCTTGCACATTTCCTTCCAGTCTAAACCAAGCAATGGATTACATCATTTCCCGGTTTCAAAATTCTGAAATGGCTTCTCACTGAGCATTAAATAACACTTAATGCCTTGCTTATTCAGGAATGTATATATTCAGGTCTCAACCTATCATATTCATTCAACCAACATACATAAGCAGCACAAACTAGGCACCATGCTAGGCCTTGTTCCTCCACGGAACTCCATTACCTGGCCACATTGCTAAACCATGTGAAACTAAGATCAAGCTTTCCCACTAGCATAGTTAATGGTTTTATTTTTTTAATATCTTTTTGCTCAAGAATTTGTTATTCTATTTTCTTTACTCATCATATAGTAGTAACTGTACATATTTATTAGTTTCACTAAGGAGAAATCAGTTCACAGCTCAAGACCCAAAATGACTGACCAGCCATGAAGTCTCTCACTGTCCATGTAGGACTACTGCTTTGCTCACACTGGGCATGCATTGCAATCAGAGTTTCAACAATAAGCCAGCTGCTAACATTTTTGACAGCTTCCAATATGTAAGGAACTATTTAACATTTTACATGAATTATTTAAAATTCCCAAGCAACCTTATGGAGGAGAAAGAATATTGCGTTTGTGTGCCCAAGAAAGAGGAACATCTGACCCAGTCAGCTCAGAGAAAATTGTGAAAATTAACGAGATGTTTTATAGGGTCTAACAACAATGCCCTGAGGAGCTCTAGACTAGAGCCACGCCCCAAATTTCCTATTAGAATTGAGCAGAGGGCTGCTGAGGGAAGTCTATGTAAGATAATCAATGGCTAAAGTAATTTATAAAGGCACTGTTTTATTCAGTGAAAGATCCAAGGTGTCATCCCCAGTGTAGCCTCGCCCCTCAAAGGCTACATGTTATGCCTATTCTCCCGTATCACTGCTGGGAATGTGCACCAGGTGAAATGTATCACTGCTGGGGGCAAGGGAGGGCTGGGTGGTCCTTGAAGCTACCGGGTTAGCACAGTCCATCTTCCTGAGCATCAAAGATTTTCATATTTGTGGGAGTGGCTGGGATATTGTTTTACTAGTAAAGGAAACACAGATCTATTATGGACCAGAATATAAAATTTGCATAGATTTCCAAGATAAAAAGACTTCGGAGAAACTTCAGGATCACATTTCACTTGTCCCCTAGGGGAGCCATTTCGTATCACCTCTACAGACAGAAGTACTTGGGTAGAAAAGTTTGAGAGGCCCTTCATGAGACAGACAAGGTGTATTCCTTGACTGGTTTCTGTGAACTTGCTCAACTAAGGAATCTAAGAATGAGGTTCTTTGGTTTTATGCTGCTTTGAAAGCCCTCACAATTTTCTGCCAGAGTCTTTAACAGGTAGATAATGACCAACACACTGCTTCAAATGTGGATGGGCCCCAATGTGAGCAAGGCAACCGAGGCAGAGCAAGAGGACCAAGTAGGCTCTATCCGCCAGTGACCTCCCCCTCCTCCCTAGGCTTGCTATCTGCTCCAGGAGGCACCGACTGGCAGCCGACATCGCTGTGGGTTTTCCTCTAGCACTGCTGAGTCTACTTCTTGTGCTCCCCATTTCTCTTTCCATCTTTTCTTGATCTTCCTTTCCTCTTTCTTCCAGTGATAGCCAGCTTCTTTTCCTCTCCCCTTACTTGCTCTTTCTTCTCTCCTCTTGGGGTTACACTTTCTGATGGTACTCAGGCTGAAAGACTGCTCATCCTAATCTAAGAAAAACTGCTTCTGAAAGTATGAAGGCGCCTAGCCTGAATGCTGTCTTTATTCTGATTGGGCCAGTAAAGAAGGATAACAACTTGGAAAAGGTAATTTTTTTTCATGGACATCTGGAGAAAAGACCTAAACAAGTTTTAGATCCATCCTCATAGAATGCAGCTTGAAGCTTTCCAAAATGGCTTTATATTAAGCAGGGATTCATTAATTAATGTGAAACTGACACCATGACCAACTGACCTTGATTTTCAGAGACGACTCAGAAATACAACAAAGAGTTCTGTATTTAGGTAAGATACAAAGAGAACTTCTTAATGGCTAGGAAATTTAAATATTACAACAACTGAAGTAAGTACTTGTGGAATTTCTTCTTTAGGATTTCCAAACAGAATTTTCTTTTTTTTTTTTAATAATCAGAATGAAGGATTTTGGTTGTCTTTTTAACATTGTTTAAGGACCAATCATTTTTATATTAAAAAGTAATGATATGGGGCGCCTGGGTGGCTCAGTCGATTAAGCATCTGACTCTTGATCTCAGCTCAGGTCTTGATCTCAGGGTTGTGAGTTCGAGCCCCACACTGGGCTCTGCACACTAGGCGTGGAACCTACTTAAAAAAAATGACATACTCTGATACTGCGTTGCCAAAAAGAAGCCTGAGGCTGTGTAACTGTCAAAACAACTGCTCTAAAACTGCTGTACTTGCAAAATCTACACAAGAACTTTAAGCGTAAACCAAGAGAACTGATTTATATATAAAGCTACATGACGGGGGCACCTGGGTGGCTCAATCTTTAAGCGTCTGCCTTCGGCAGGTCATGATCCCAGGGTCCTGGGATCGAGCCCCGCATTGGCTCCCTGCTCCGCGGGAAGCCTGCTTCTCCCTCTCCCACTCCCCCTGCTTGTGTTCCCTCTCTCGCTGTGTCCCTCTCTGTCAGATAAATAAAATCTTTAAAAAAAAAAAAAATCTCTAAAAAAAAAAATGGCTACATGATGACTACCACAAATACTAGGTGAATAGTCACGTATATGTATCTAACGTCAAAAGCAGAGAATATAAAGAAATACCAAATAAATCTGTGAGACTATTTTAAAAGTATAACAGTGAAGCTGAGAAATCTTGTTAAACTCCTACCTTGAACTTTTTAAATCTCTGAAAAAAAAAGCAGAAAAATACTTTAAAGGATAAATTTACCACTGTTTTGTCAACTTTCAAAATATTTTTCCTCTAAAAATCAATGTGTAAAGCTTCCATACATGCCCTTCCCCCACTGCTACACTCCGTATTTGCAATTTCCAGGGAGGCAAAATAGTATCTTTATTCTCCACAAATGCAGCAATCCTTACTATAGTATAGGCATTAAGCAAAGTGATGGAGGGGAAAAATAAATTAAAAAATAAAAAAATATTTCCTAAGAAAACAAATTCTCAAGGTTATTCCCACAAAAATTCAAAAAGAGATGGTGTTATCAAAGAATCCTGGATTTTTGTCTTTGAATCAAAGAAATGTACTGACGGGGCCCCCCTGGTCATGCTACCATTTGACCCTGGCTGAGTACATCATACTAAGCTTACTCTGAAAATGAGGATAGCCAGATCTCTAACATTCTTTCTCCCTCTGGTTTTATGATCCTCAAAGTGTTTTCAAAAGCACTCGTGAGCCTTTCTCAAAACTTCTTCTCCCTCCGTTAACCTAAAATGCCCAAAGAGTGGGATTATGCTAAAATGACTAGCATTCCTCAAACTTCCTTTTTCTCTTTTCTATCCACAGCCACACTCCCTTTCCCTAAGAGACCTGGTGACAAACGAAATGAATCAGTGTCACTCAATCTAATCATTATCATCTTTTAATGTAATGGCAACATAGAATTGGCCCCAGATTAGATTTCAATCCAACTAAAAATGTTTTAAGGACATCAAATATGTGAGAACTGTTTAGTAAAATTCGAGAATTCTCATTTTAGCACTATCAATTCTCACATTCTAACACAATATAGACTCTTACTGATTCATACCAATAATTCAAACATCGTATTTCACAAGTGAATAAACACATTTAAATAAAACAATAAAGATATCACAACATAAAATGTGCTTTGCCTACCTTTGTTTTACTCATGTTTAACACCTCATAGAACACTCTTCAACAAGCCAAGATATTTTTCAGAAAAATAATGCTGCCTTGGTAACCCATATTGTCAAAGGGCTCGCTAAAACATAGAATAAGAGAGTTTTACAGTCCTTATGATAATCAGTCAATTTACTAAGTCTCCCTCTTATAGCCAAAAATAATAATGTTAACCTGACCCCAAAACTGTAGCTATAATAATCCTTGCTCCTGAAAAATAAAGGAGCAAAAAAGCAGAAAGCTTGGACTTTAGAAATCATAAAATGTCTATACCTGCATGAGAAGTGAATGAACAGAAGTATACACTTCTTTCAGACCAGGGAGAGACCATGTGATCCCCAGGATTACTGAAATCATAACATATACTTAAGTACAGGCACATGTCCTACACCTCTTAGGACTAACTACATAGTTTAAACCACATGGATTTTGCCAAAGACATGACTCAAAAATAACCAAAGATAATGATAAAACTATGCTAGAAACTGTACAGAAATTTGAAAAAGCTAGAAAATGCATTAAATAAAGACCAACCTTTCTACAAAGCTTGACAAAGATGAATCACCTTGCATTTAAACAGTTTGGTACCCTCAACATCCCGACTTCAGAATTTACTTTTCTTTAAGGGTTTGTTACATTCATACTGCTTGATAAATAAGGGAATCTGATATTCTACATTTAGTTCTTTGATGGATTTGATAAGACACACTTTCAGACTGATGACACCACTTGATTCTGTTCCCTGGTTTTTCACCAAGGCAGACCCACACAGGTCATCTCATCCTTCCCCTTTACCCTTCCTAACAGCACAGCTGCCCAGGCCCATTGCAAAAATCTCCAGACAACTCTATAACCTCCCTCTGGCAGTATGTTCTGTTGTTGCTGTCTTCCTTATAGGATATGGTAGGAAATAATAGTAGATTCAGATTTTTCTTAGAAGAGAATTTCACATACAGAGAAATTCTATTTTCATTTAGAACAAGTTTTTATTTTTTTTTTATTTTTTTTTTAAAGATTTATTTATTTATTTGAGAGAGCGAGAATGAGAGAGAGAGAGTACATGAGAGGGGGGAGGGTTAGAGGGAGAAGCAGGCTCCTCGCCAAGCAGGGAGTCCGATGCGGGACTCGATCCCGGGACTCCAGGATCATGACCTGAGCCAAAGGCAGTCGCTTAACCAACTGAGCCACCCAGGCGCCCTAGAACAAGTTTTTAAATATTTCTCCCAAACTGTTTTCTTAACACTTTTTTAGTAAATAGAATCTTAGAAGCCTCATAGTTCTCAAAGTTCTAGTAACTGTGGAACTATTAAGAGAGCATATAAAATTCAATGAAAAGGCCAACAACTGTTTCAAATAAAGTATTTATGTAATAGTCAAATTAAACCAACATTTAGATGCTAGAAGAATTTGTCACATAAATGATATAGCACTTTATCCAAATATCAGAATGATGGAAAAATTTTAAAGGCACAGATCTATGCAATAAATTAAAATGATAATCTGTACTAAGTATACTTTGGGGGGGCAAAGGGAGATATAGTTTTGTAATGCCACAGAATTTTTAAAAAATTGATTTTAAGTATCTAACTTTAAGGATTCCAATTCTCACTTCTGGAAAAGAAATGTAAGTACACAAATACATTAGCTTTTAGAATAAAAGAGAGCGTTTTGGTGAATAAAACAGTATAAAAATTAATCCACAATGGCCCTAGATAGGAATAGGAAAAAGGAAAAAAAAAAAAAAGGAAAAAAAAAAAATCTGGTCTATCATTAGTGACATACTTGGACCAAGGAAAAGAACATCTTTCTTCTGCAATGAGCATTCCATGTCAGCTAGAGCATGGAAACATTAGTACTGCGTTCCTACACAGACAATCTTTCCCTGCAGCATCTGTTGCTAATTGAAAGGGACTAGAATTACAAAATTCTAGTCAATTTCTCTCACCAGCTCTTGCTGTGTATAAAGATTTTCTATGCAGGGGCTGAGCATTAGTCTTCCACTACAGCTGATGACTAAAGAACAAAGAGAAAGAAACACAGAAGAAAGAATTTTTTTTTAAATCCAACAATATGTGGAACTAAATGGTGAGAAGAGAAACAGCTAAGCACATCTTTTGTTAGTGTGGTAAATTACAATTCTATAAATACAACTATTCACCTATAAAGGTCTATTAACATTCTAGGTAACCAATTGTATATGTCTTCTGTTTGGGGAGTCCTTTTTTTTTACATAAGTCTTCAAAATTAACTGTCAATACTATACCAATTATGTCTTTTATTTCTAGCTCCTAGGCACAGGAGGCACTTAATAAGTGTTTGTTGAATAAATATATCCATCTTGTATTCTGCAGCACTGTTCATTCAAGGCGTTCAAAGCATCTACAAAGGCCTCATCACATTCATTTTCCTTAAGTCCCATTGAGCATAGAGATCTACGTCAAGTCCTTTCACACTTTTATATGTGGTAGGCTAGAAAGTTTCAAACATTATCTAAAGCACACCCTGGCTGCTGGATGAAACACAGATTAAAGCCGGGTGAGAATGGAGGTCAGTCAGTTGATGACTGCAGTAGTCCCGGCAAGAGATGCTGGTGGCTTGAAGAGGGTGGTGCAGTGGACGCCTTCCAGTGCTCCCCTCTGCAGAGCGCAGTGACTGCCTCGGTTTGTTCTGAGGGGATGGCACGTGGCAAAGGAAAAAGCTGAAAAGCCCTGGGAGCAGGAAGAAGACGGGATTGGGAGGTAACTCAGGGTTTCCCGTGCCCCTGTTCAGTGTGAGGAATCCAGGCACACAGTCCTGTGAAAGGTGCTCCAGTGCGGAAGCTGGCTACAATACCTGGCTGCTAGTCTGGTGAGATAATTAGTATCAGTCAGTATTCTTTTAATGTCAGCAAAAAAAATTCACTTAAGTACACTGGAGGACAACTACACCTCTTAGCTTCCCAAGGGTATTTAGATATAGAGACAATTTTTTTTTTTTTTAAGATTTTATTTATTTGCGAGAGAGACAATGAGAGACAGAGAGCGTGAGAGGGAGGAGGGTCAGAGGGAGAAGCAGACTCCCCAAAGAGCAGGGAGCCCGATGTGGGACTAGAGACAATTTTTTAAAGGTTTCCACAAACAAGACAAAATGTTGCAACTGAAAGCAAAACTAAAAGCCGTATCAACTAGGAGAATAAAATTTCATTTTAATTCCAGGGCTGAACTGTTTCTCTAATACCTATAAACTAAATTATCAAAGTTGAGACATTTAAAGCTTCAAAGTCTGAAGGTACACAAGTGTTCAAGAGAACATGTATTTTAAATGAAATAATTTGGACAGAAGAAATGTACTTGCCTAAGGTCTCACATCTCTTGAGCAGATCTTAATTCTCAGAGTGATAGACTAGCTAGAGCCTGGAATTTGCACTTTGCTCCCTTTTTTCCATATTTTATCCTACTTTAGAAAATGCTGGCTGCCCACTTCTCCATTCTCCATTCCATAAAATCTTCCAACTCTGCACTCAACTGATTATTCAAATGCCTTATTTGTTGAGTAGGGTGTATGAACTACTTAAAAATTGCCAGTATGACACTCCTCACATTCATTAGAGTATTATCCAGAGAAGGCCGATGAGAGAGTCTAGCACTTCCGAGAGAGAAGAGTGTGCAGCGGCTAGCGCCCCGCTCTTCACAGTGCCACAAGGCGATGGGAGAAGCGTGCAGCTCTACCTCTCACACACTTGTTTTCTTGCTTCATCCCAGGCTCTAGCGCTGCTGCCTGCCACCACCTCATTATTAATCCAGTTGTTTTTCACGTATTTTAATTACCTGAAACCCTGGGCCGGTTGTATTGTGGGGTCTTGGACGTAAGGACACATCGCACTCGGGGAATTCAGGCGGGGCTTGACCAAAGACTTAATTCCGCTTTGTCCTCACTACCCAGCTCTGAATTTCTTGTTGTGCGGGTGACCTGCCAACCATGTTCTGAGCTTTCCTGCAATTATCTGCCTAAGTTGCATCAAAACTCCTTGATTTAACTTGATTCAGCATTCCAGAGCCAAGAATTACCTGTTCAAGGGAGTTTATAGGTATCATTACTATACCATCTTCTTGTGAGATAAGAAATGGGTAACTACCATATGACTTCTGGTTGACTGATTATAATTATAATTCTGAGCTCTATACAATCTTGCTTACTCTCTCACCCTGCATTTCTAGTAGGAAAAAAAAAGAAAAACCAACAGCATGCTCCATTTTCCATCGATCATATCACAACTGCTCCATTCTGAACAGCCACCGGGTGTCACAGTGTTACCCAACCAAAGCCATTAAAGTTGATTGATGAGAAAAAGGCTAACTAAAAATTGTGAAAATGACAGCCACAGTTCCCACCCCCCTCTCTCCACTGCTGTTGCCGTGTTAGGCAGGCAGACCTTCATGCACTGCTATTAAAGGAGCTTAAGGAATCCCATTTGCTCTGTCATCAATTTTTTAAAACCTTAGCATTTTTAAACATTTATTTGAAGGAAGAATTTGTGAATAATTGCTTGGAAGGAGTAAGCCCTGGTTACTTCATGGAGATTCAAACTGACAAAATTTTACATGGTATAGAAACTGATCAAAGTAGCTAGCCAATAGCTCTGGTACATAATGTTTAAGCATTATCTCTTCTGCATTAAACATCAGAGGTAAAAGATAGTTCATTTTCCTTTTTACAATAATATGGTAGTGAGGCTAAGTAACTGAATAGTTGCCAAGAATCAACTTAGACCTAAAAATCAAGAAGCATTACAATGCAGCTATTACTTAAAACTACACGTATCTAGTCTCATGTTCTTATTTCTAAAAAAAGAATCTGTCCAAGATCATAAAGAAAAAGGTCTGAAGTACATAAGAGGTTAAAACTAACTTCCTCTTAATAATCTAAAGCTTGAGGTAACCCCCACTCCCTAGTAGATCAGGTAGTATTATGAAACATACAGAGATCTTGTATTTCACCTCTTCTGTATGAAAACATTATTAACTGACTCTTAAAATTCTCCAGTTCTAAGGGCCAAAGAATTTCTTCTCCTGAGAAGAGCTAATGTGTGATTCACTAAGGTGCCAAATCACAAGGATGGAACACTTTGCCATTACTCTGCCTCATTCCCATCAGTGGGAGACAAATCACATTTTGTCCTGATGAAAAGTATGATTTCAGAATGGGTCTATTTCAACATGGAGTGACCTTAACACAGAGGTGAAGGTGACTGGCCCATCACTGGGGGATTTGTGAGAGATCCAAGATACATCCTACCTAGGGATGGATCCCAAGGTTCCAGACCTTCAAACCAGTATAAAGCAACTCCTTAATCTTTCCATCAGGAGGGACTTGCCTGGACAAGATAAGATTTGAGTTGACTGGAAGCTCTTTTTGTTTATCTTTTTTTTTTTTTTTAAGATTTTATTTATTTATTTGAGAGAGAGAATGAGATAGAGAGCATGAGAGGGGGGAGGGTCAGAGAGAGAGGCAGACTCCCTGCTGAGCAGGGAGCCCGACGTGGGACTCGATCCCGGGACTCCAGGATCATGACCTGAGCCGAAGGCAGTCGCTTAACCAACTGAGCCACCCAGGCACCCCTGTTTATCTTAATATGACTCTGTACTCATGGAACAAGTTTCATCAATATACAGGGGTGAAGTACATCAGAGAATTTTCAGCAGGGTAAAATTTTCACTATTCTATGGCAAACTTAAAAAGCTACTGGTTCTCCCAAGGAAGATACAGATCTGGTCTTTATGACAATAAGAACTAGAGGCAAAGGATTAAAAGTACTTGCTAATCGTTCAAGGAAAACATTATACATTATACATCTTCTATGTACAAGAGAGTTACTGGTAAAGTTTTGCTTAAGGATAAATCAAACAAAAGAGTTAGTGTTTGAAAGATAATGTTTAAATATTAACCACAAATATTTTACTCTTTTAAAAATTATTTCTATAGCTCCCTCTTGCCTTTTTCTTCTTTCCCCTTTGGGGAAAAAAATTTTAAAGCCTACACCAGAGATACAGCCATATTTCCTGGTTATATAATTATTATTTCAAAATACACAACTATATTCATTTGGTTTCTCTCTCAACTTTGCATTCCTTCATGTTTGGTGAAGTTACCCAGGACCCCAAAATTCTCATATGCAAAATGATTCTTTCTTCCTTAAACAATTTTGTTTGTTGAGAATCTTGGCAATTAAATTTTGCCCTACTCAAAAGGTGTCTTGGCTTTTCTCCTCCAAATGAAAATACTATCCATAAATCCCTCATTTCTATATCATATATATTATGTAAATACTCTATAAATGAGTAAAAATATATACTTAGAGGGGCGCCTGGGTGGCTCAGTTAAGAGTCATCTGCCTTTGGCTCAGGTCATGATCCCAGAGTCCTGGGATCAGGCCCCACATTGGGCTCTCTGCTCAGTGGGGAGATTGTTTCTCCCTCTCCCTCTGCCTGCCACTCTGCCTACTTGTACCCTCCCTCTCTCTGTCAAATAAATAAATAAATAAATCTTTAACTCACACACACACACACACACACACACTTAGAAAGTCCTCAAGTGAAATAATTATTTTCACCCTACTAATATTAGACAAGAAATCAGTATTTATCCTTGGGGGAAAAAATTCTTGCCTTAATACAATGAACTTGAATTCTGACTACATTTTGTGTAAGAAGGATATTAGGTGATTTGATATCTGTGATCTTTTTTATACTCAACAAATCTGTTTTACTAGTGGTAAATTTAGGTCTAGAAAGTCTTTAAATAACAAGCCCAGGGCCATGCAATGAGTTAACGGCTGATGTGGGACAAATATTGAAGGTTGGTCATTCTTAATTCTACCTTATGATTCTAAATCTTAAACTTATGACGGCCTCATGATATTTTAAACCATCCATGGTCTGAGTCCTAGATCTAAGTATCAAATACATAACTATCACATGGAGCACCATGCTTAAAAAAGCAACAAATAATATGTAAGACACATTTAGGAAAAAGGGCAGAGGAGACTACCCTCAAAAAATATATTCATGGACTATTTGATAAACATCAGGCTAGAAGAGCAAAGGGTGGTAGTAAATAAACGACATGCTCTAAAACTGAATTTTGCAGATAGTTTTCAGCATGATTTTTCTATGTTTCACTTTTCACTGTCAGCTGTGAGCATTTCCAAGTGTGAGATCGCCCAAGAGAGGAAGCAAAGCTGTCATTTGACATCTGGGAGCGTGGAGATTGGGCTGCAGTAAAAAGCAGTTTGGACTTCAATTTACACACATATTCACCTATAAATTCTCAAGTCTGAAAAGTATTCAATGAGAAATACCAATGTAAATTTCAAGCATTTATAAAGGCTCATAATGGAGTGGAAAATAAAGGTGAAGGACACACAGTGATAGGATACCATATCAACTTGTGAAGACCAGAATAAGCAACTGAAGTGATTATATTAGCATAATAACGAACATATAAACAATTTTACTCACTTGCCTTAGATTGCATTTTAAACTTTCAAATATAGTCTTTTGTATTTTATATGCTTACTATTATAGGTTCTGTTTTCTAGCTGCCTTTTTTATGATGAAGAGTCAAGACTGTTAAGAAAAAAAAACTGATAAAAAAATACTTTGACACTTTGTTCTTCCTTTATACTTAAAATGCTGTAACAAAAATTTAGTCTATGTTAGGACAGATTAACAGTTATGATGATATAGCACATAAAATCCTCTGTGTGTGTGTATGTGTACACAAATATAGAAATAAAATCAGAGTAACTACAAGGAAGTCCTCTAGAGAAGAATAATCAATTTACTCCAGTTTCTATTCTATAACCTCTCACAACGAAAAATAGGACAACCCGTCTAAAAGTCTCTTAATAGAAAGTATCTAAAGTTTCCTAATATGGAAACTAGACAGTGTTATGTTTATATTGTCACTTGCTATACAATCTATTCCCACTTTGGGATCTATTTCTTTGCTCTTTCTCTTCCTGAACTCTGTCCTGTGTTTCTCTGGTATGAAAGGAGCCCATTTACCATGAATGATGTTTATTTAAAATAAAACCTTTCTAGAGAATCATCCTAGATAATCTAAGGATACAAAGTGAACCTAAAAGGAATGGCTTCTACTTTGAAAACAGGGCTGGGTTTGATCAGGGAATTCGTATTCTCAAGACCCTCTTGATCGGCCTGCAGCTGCAGCCATTTATTTGCTGGCTTTTTCACAGATGTAGACAGAGAAAGCTCCATGGGTTTTGTCTTTTTGTTACTGGACTTGTTTTCTTTAATATAAAAAAGTGGCAACTTTTTAAGAAAGTTCTTCGCGTTGTTGTAGAAACTTGTGAACATCAGATATCCTTGGTAGTATACATTGTTGAAATGACTCTGACTTTTTAAAATCTGAGATCTCAAAGTTGGCAGAAACTATACTTCAATAACAGAAGGTGATCATTTGCATTTCAAAATTTATCTATCTTGCTTTTCCCCTCAATTAGACCAAAACATGTTGATTCACAGGTTTCTGTGTGTGTGTTGTTTCTTTTTTAAACTTATTTATAGAGCAGAATAATGGCCCCCCTGCTACTTTGGCATGTGCTCAAGTTTCTGTCCATGTAAATCGAATCTGTTACTGGAAATTTTTCTCAAAATATAAAGGCACATCACCCACAAGATGAAAAGATACACTGCTGATATTACAAAGTACAGGGCAGGTGGATTATGTTTTTAGGACAAATATGTGATAAGGATTCCCAGGAGGGAGGAGGGGTCGGGGTAGAGGTTGCATGCTGTTTAAACAGAAGTGGACCGTTCTCATCATAATCTTATGACAACTTTACTTTCTAACCAAACATCAGCTGCTTAACATGCTTTAGAGCTACTTGGACAATAATACTAAGGTTAGAGTTGGAAAACGGAAAGGCAGAGGGGATGTGGGAGAGAATGACGGCAACCCTGTAGTGTTTCTAAGGGCAGACCAAAAGAGAGTAAGTACTCTCTGTCCCCATGTCTGACTTTTAATCATTGAAATATTAGCATATTAGCATTGCTCCCACCATTTGAGAAGAGGAAAGCCTACTTACAGTTTTTATCAGTAGCACTGCTATTCACTTTTGAAAAAAACAGTAATTTACTATTTTTGTCCCAATTCCCCTTGCATTATAAACGAGGGGCAGGAGAACATGGACTTAACTGAGTTCTGTAACTCTCTGGGTTTATGATCATCTACATTACACCACTAGCTTTACTTTGCAGTGAAGGCCATTCCTGGTTTTGTTTTTCCTCCATTGATAAAACATATTAATAGGCCCAAAGAATAGAAGAGACTTTCCACATTGTTCAATGCATGCCATAATGCTAGAACACTTTTGCAACTCATAAAGCTTGAAAGTACAATTCTGTCATGCAAATAATTAAAACAAAGCCCTTCTTCAGATGACAGCTTTTTTCAAATGTTAGAAGGGCAACCTGGAAGATGACAGCAAAAATCCATTAATGGTAGACTGCCACCTGCTGGTAAACTATGAGAACTGTGATTTCCAGGGAAAGGCTTAAAAAGGAAAATGTGGAAACTGATCTGGATTAAACTCAGTATTTCAGTACACAAAATTAAAAGTATATATTTGTTGATGAATGTAGTATAGCTTTGTTCCACATATATTTAAAATTCTCAGGATGTCAATCTGCTAGACTGCCAAAGCATGACGCTATAGTTTTCGATAAGAGAATGAAAATAAAAATAGGAAATAAGGAGTCAGTTACAAACATTAAACAATGTCTCATAAATATTTGGTTTTGATGTGAGGTTTACACTGCACTTCACTTCTGGATTTAAGAGGTTTCATTTCAAAGAACTCCCAGATTTAATTTTCATCCTAAAACCTCCAAATTCATTATAATTAATGTATGTTCTTATGTACATTGGTACCTAAAATGTTATTTATAAAATTAGAAAAGGGGGAGAGTATAAAAAAGAAGAACCAGATAACCATAATAAAGTGATTGCATTATGAAATTATTTTTGTTATCCCATTAACTAAATCATACTAATAAGGCTTCAAAAACAGCATTTCTACTTGAGAGAAACAAAAAATGTAGGCATGCTCTATTGCCCCTAGGAAGAAACAAAATCAAACACCCCTAATTTGAGGGAAGGAAGTGGAAAGGAAAAGGTATAACAGTAAGAAAAAAAAATCCACATCATTGTCTTCAGGAAACAGTTTTAGGACATTTGCTTCACAGGTTGAAAAACTTCGCTATTTCCCAATACAGAAATAATTCTTAACAATGAAGGTTGTAACTAAAAACAATATAGCTCTTTCAATCTTAATTATAATCATTTCCCATTATGCAGGGAAGCAATGTTAGCATCAATAATACACTGGTTAGCTAGGAGCATTAAATACTGTATTAATCAACAACTAAGCAGATCATGTCAACATAATCAGCTTGAACCTCCTTTGAAAGCCAGTGGGGTGACAAGTGAAGCAACTTTGACCATCCAAAGAGGCTGAAAGCTAGGCAAAAGGTGAACGAACTTTGGATTCAAATATAGCCCCATCTGCACTGACAGAGACACACTAACTCAAATCCAATTCAGATGCTTAAATGACCTGTAATTATCAGCAAAGGATCTAACACACCCCAGAAGTAAATCTCTAATTTTTAAAAAACAAAGACAATACAGTAAAAGCAAGAGAAACCTGTTGTGTCAAATATTTGGCTAAACTGGCTACTTTAAGCCAAGATGAACATGCTTCCTAAAATGTCTCAGATATAGAAAGAACTCTGAAATCTGCTCTCCAATGCCAGCTTGGCTCATCACTGAAGTCACAATATAGCATTTTTTTTTTTAATTCCTCATTTTATCCATTTTTATCCTTAGGAATTTTACCCCTTTTGTCGGCTCCCTCTCCTATCTTAATAAAACCATCCATTTAAAGAGGTTCGGGGTATTTAAAGGTCCTTCTAAACACTAAGAAGTTACGACATTTCTAAGACAGAATTCATTGTCAGTTCTAAAAGAAGTCCAAACCTGTTTAACAACAAACACACAAACACACACACACACACACACACACACACACACCCCTACCTCTATTGGGTAGATAAACCAATATACAATGATTTAATCCCCAAATTTTCTTTTTTGAAGGATTAAAGAGATACTCAAAGCCAACATATATGTGAACTGTGAGTGAAAAATACAACTTCTGTAAAGAAAAGAGAGCTGCTGAACTACTTTTTCAAGTGAACCATTTTAGGAGATTGCTCTAACCTGGGGCACAGTACATTCTCTCTATGGCATCGCTGTCACAGGAATCTTCAACCTCACTCCACCTGCTAAAATACGTTAGCTGAATGTGTCCTAAAAACAAAACGACAGGAGAAATCAAAACATTTTTCTCTTCCATTTTCTGCAGAAGTGAACTGTAATTACTCCTTTTGTAGCTAAAAACAGTATCATTAAGAATAATGGCATCATTAAGTACTAGAAGCTATTACTGGGGGTGAATTTGCCGCACTGATAATGAAGCTCTAGACAGGAAATGAAGATACTAATTACAAGATAAAACGCCTACTCAGTTAATTGGAAGCAACAGCGAATAAAAAGAAATGCATTTGCAAAAGTTCCTGACCTCTATCATTCAATAAGATGTTGTTTGGGTTCAAATCGCGGCACACAATTCCCTCTCTATGTAAAGCATCAAGGGCTACCACCATTTCAGCTGCCCATCTTTGAATGCAGCCCTCGGGGATGTAAAACCTGGAGTTTAGTGCTAATTTTTTATCAAGGTCCTCAAAAATCTGATGTATTTCCTTGTCTCCTTCTAGTGCTAATCCACTCTCTCCCTTAGTCTCTGGGTGTCTCTGAAATAAAGTCAGTTCCTCTTTAGGCAAATCCTCAGTTTGATCTGTAAACAGCAATACTTCTTCAGTTTTTAAAGTTTCTGTGTTTACATTATATTCATTAGCACCTGAGAGTGGGTCAGAAATATGGAATAAGCTTTCTTCTGTGCTGTTTGCAGTTACTGCCGACTCCCCCACTCCAAGTCCTTGGAACTTAGAATCTGAGCTGTGTAACAAAGACACGTCTCCTGAACTACTATGATCAGCAGCTGCTACAAATAACATCCCAAGATCCCCCTGTGCGTTGTGTTTCTCTGCTATACTCTGGGATTTAGGTCTAGAGGGATCACTCAATTCCTCTGTGCCTTGTTCTTCACTTGATTGGCATTGTTCAGTACTAAGCCGAAGGCATAAAACATCGGGGGCTTCCAACAGTTTACTTTCAATTATGCCTATATTAGTCTGTGTAAACTTAGTAGGTCCCACTGCGGCACCATCTTTGGTTGGCTCCAGTTCACCAGGTAGATTTACAAGAAGATCAGGCCTTCCTTCATCAGTGCCAATGACATCATCGAAAGCAGCATCTTTAAAAGAAATGACTGGGACAGAGTCATCTGAGCCCCTGCTAATGGTGTCCTGAGCTATAAACTCTACCTTGCTTTCACTAGCATTGAAACTCCTGGAAGTGCCGTCTCCATCTGGAAGAGTGAAAAATGGTTTCAAAGGCTCTGACTTTAGACTATACAATTTTTCTCCAAAATCAAGGCCTAGCAGTTCACTAGTGCTATCCTTACTGTCTATCCTAAAGAATTCCATGGGGCTGTTTTTCGATCTACTAAGGGAATCTGATGTTCTTGGCGAACTAACTGCTTCTACATCATCGTCTCCAGCAAAGAACTGCAGCTCGTGAGCTATGTGCTGGGTGCTGTGCCTGTCGGCGGCAAGGTGCGCTGGGAAGCTTCCAATGACTCTGGTATCAACACCACTCCCTCCAATCTTCAGGAAAGGCTCCTCATTCAGTGACCCTGGTTCAATCTTTTCTTGCCCATATTCATTGCATAATGTCAAATAACTAGTAGTACATTCTTCTTCTGAACTTGAGCCAGAATCTGGCCATTTGGGAGAGCTATCTTGGCCTTCTTCGTCTTGGTTACTATCATCTTGAGAGCTTGGAGTAAGACTAGTCTTCAAAGGCAGGACTTTAAGCATGGCTCCACCATCACTTCCTCTGGATTCAAAGCTGCTGCTGTCCTGAGGACTAGAAGTTGGCTGTTGCAGGTGAACTTTAGTAAGTGTGGATTTTTTCACTTCCCTGATGTCAAAGCTTTCTTCAGGGCTTCTGTTTAGAAACTTACTGATATATGACCAGAGTTTGCCACCTGTGAACAAGTATAACCAAAAAAATGTTTAAGATCCCCAAAATAATGGTTACTTATTGAAGCCCTTAGAAAAACAAAGAGTATTCTAATAATCAACCAAAAGCAAGTCAATGATACCCATTAATATCAAGTATGCTATAAAACAAGCATTTTAATTACGTTTTCTTGTTATTGCTGACTACTGACTGAGTATAGTTTTAAACACATCTCCTGATACCAATTATCTTTTAAATGACAACCTACTTCTCCCTTTGAAATTAGTTTAACAAATACTAATATGAAATCCCACAGCTGGAACACTGCTTTAAATATGATTTAGCGGGCGCCTGGGTGGCTCAGTTGGTTAAGCAACTGCCTTCGGCTCAGGTCATGATCCTGGAGTCCCGGGATCGAGTCCCGCATCGGGCTCCCTGCTCAGCGAGGAGCCTGCTTCTCCCTCTGACCCTCCCCCCTCTCATGTATTCTCTCTCATTCTCACTCTCTCAAATAAATAAATAAATCTTTAAAAAAAATAATAATAAAATAAATAAATAAATATGATTTAGGTGTTGAAACATCTGATTATGTTCTGAGCTGTTCATGTAATAATTTTTTGAAGCATGGTCCCTTGGCCAAGTGGAAATACATAAATAAGTGCTGCTTAAAACTGTATATACTATAGGGAGCAAAAACTAACAATATTATTCTATTTTGGAAATGCCCAGTCCGGGGCGCCTGGGTGGCTCATCGTTAAGCGTCTGCCTTCAGCTCAGGTCATGATCCCAGGGTCCTGGGATCGAGCCCCGCATCAGGCTCCCTGCTCCGTGGGAAGCCTGCTTCTCCCTCTCCCACTCCCCCTGCTTGTGTTCCCTCTCTCGCTGTCTCTCTCTGTCAAATAAATAAATAAAATCTTTAAAAAAAAGAAAGAAAGAAAGAAAATGCCCAGTCCAAGACTAGAGGGGAGATATGGCATCTGGTATATAATTATGCCATTGTAAATGACATACTAATAACATTTTTCCCATTCCCCCCATATACATCATATATGGTATAATAAGACCTAGTAAGGCAATTGAGGAAAATTAATTGGGCAGCCATTAATGAGGCTGGCTATTGTAATTCCAGTTTTGTATTCTGATATATACAAGAAACCTACAGAAAAGTAAAATCATAAAAATCAATTTCAAAGAAATCAAAGGAATCTGATGTTTTACCAGCAATACTTGTTAGTTATTTCACCTTGTTTTTCTTTTGTGTTATTTTAACCATTAAGAACTCAACCTGTTTTGCTCACTAGAATCTTTGAACAAATACCTGTTTAAGTATCAAAACCTACCAAAGCTTTACTGTATTACAAGAAGTTAAATCTGATCTAAAAATCTTACAAACAATAATTGCAGATGCATCCTCTGTGAATATATAACCGTAGCTTCCAAAAATGGGAAATAATGTGTTAAAAATGAATCCCTCTATTAACATGGAGAAGGCAATTTTTTTTCCAGCACATTTTTAATGTCTTTATTAAGCATCCTATACCAAGGGTAACAATCTTAAGAGAAATCATCTCCAACAGTCAATTATATGTATAAAAAGGTCAGTGGAAGCATCCAAAAAAATCTTTTTGTACTTGGCATTTCACTTCATTTAGAGGAACTCAGTAAATACATAAAGCCCCCCGCCCCGAGTACTGTGCCCACTACAAAGTAAATGTATAATAAAGGATAGCTGTCATAATATTAATCCTAAGATACTCAGACATCGCCTCTCCCTGTGACCCAGTTAACAGTTTTCTCCCATTTTGATAATAATTAGTAGTACTGGACATTATGGTGTTTAACTTTTCCCCTCTCATTTTTCTTAGCTAACTTTCTGTCCGCATTAGATTATACTTAGCATTTCATATTCCCCCATATTCAAATAGAATTTAAGGTTCATATATAGCTTTGAAACTCACAAAAGAAGCTATGCATTGATTCCATCTTTTGTTCGTCATTTGACAGCAATAGCCACACTCCTCTGATCACAAATACCTCTGTTGTGGCACACTAACAATAAAGCCTGAACCTGGAGCTGGGGTTCTTGTACACAATCCAACTGAAACAACGTGTGTTGTCTTCCATTCTCCTAGATGGGGACTACTGTGAAGACAGGACCGTCACTTCCATCTTTCTATCTACTGCCTAAACAGTGTGCAGGACACAACAGACAGTCAGTGCTGCTTTAACTCAATGATAACTCATCAAAATGAGATGTGCCAACACAAAGTAGACAGTCTTTGCAGTTGCAAAGTTCTAGTAACAGCAAGAAACGGTACCCAGTAAAGTTCTAAGAAAAGTTTCATTCGTTCTTAGGCCAATTTCACCTGGATGAAGTGCTGAAATAGAAAATTCAATGTGCTTCAATTCTTTCTCTACCCACCCCGACCCCCCCAGATCACTTCCTCTTTCTGACCTCCAAGCCACTCTGGCAAAAAAGCTTTGGACCAAGCTTAGATTATTTTTTCTCCCTTGTTCTTTTGGGCAAGTTTCCAAGTCCTGTAAGATATGTCCATAATGTTTCATGGAGTCTTCCTCTTCTACTGATTCCTTTGGCCAGTCTGCTTCTTGGAATAACTTCACAGCTAAACTAGATCCCTGCTTTAACTGCTTTCTGTATCATTCTATCACACTAATTGCTGCCCAATTAATCTTCCATTTTACACAGATCTTACATTATTTCTCCATTCAAGAACCCAAATCCCCTCCATCTACTTAATGATGTATGTACCAACTCCACAGAGGCTTGAACCCCTCAGTAAATATAATGTGTCAAGCTATGATTTGGTCCTCCCCTTCAACTCACCAAATAATCCATCTGAATTGGATTTCTCCAAATATAACCCATCCTGGGCTTTTGCTCAAACTATACCTAGCACTTCAAGAATTTTTTTTTTCTTACTAGTTTCTCCAATATCTACTTGTCAAAATCCTAACCATTCTTGACAGTCCCTCAGAATTTGTTTTCTTTTACCAATTTTTTGGCATCCCCTCAGTGGATTCAGATTCTCTGAATCTTTTATATCACTTAGTCCCTCTTACAACATTTAAGACATTCTGTTTCATATTAATATTACTTTTATACGCCCATACTTTTACCATCTCCTTTACCAGACTGCAGGGTCTTCATAACTACAAGGAAAGGATTCTGCCTAGCATGTAAAATAGTATGTATTAAATAAATATTTATTAAATCAGGTTATAAAAAGACATCTTTCCAAGTATTTTGAAAATCTTTTAAGAATAAGGGTCTATAAATATTAATAATATCATTATTTTGGGTCATGCTTTCTTCCTGCTTTAAAACAAATACATGGTTTCATATGGTTTCAAAAAAATTAAATACAGAAAAGAACAGAAGAGAAAAATTCAAATACAAATCACCTATAAACAGTATTAACTACAGGCGCCTGGGTGGCTCAGTTGGTTAAGTGTTCGACTCTTGATTTTGGCTCAGGTCATGATCTCACGGATCATGGGATCCAGCCCCACATTGGGCTCCATGCTCAGCGGGAAGTCTGCTTAGGATTCTCTCCCCTCTGCCCTACCCAACATTCGTGCATGTGCACTCACACGCTCTCTCCCCCTCTCTCTCAAATAAATGGATAAATCTTTTTTAAAAGCACTATTAACTATTTGTACATTTATTTTCAGATGTTTTATCTGTGACTAACATCACATCATAAACATTTTCTAATTTTCATGAGACTATGAACTTCGATGGCTATATAGCATATCCATGTGATGGATATTATGAGGTATTTAAGTGTTCATCTATTGTTGGATATTTACATTGTTTCCAATCTTTTACTATTAAAATAATATGTACTTTTTACATGGAAGTACTTGACATCCCTGATAATTTCATCAGGACAGAATCCCAGAAATGAAAAGACTGGATCAAAAAACATGAATATGTTTAATGCTTCTGATACATGTTGTGAAACTGCTTTACAGAAAGGCTGTACCAGAATCCACTCCTATAAGCAATGTGTATTAATGCCACCTTCATAGCAACTTGCCTTTATTGGATGTTAGCAAGCTGACCAATTTGATTAGTCAAATATGGCATCTCCCTTAATTTCCATTCTTCTCATTATTACATAGAATTTTTAAATGTGATGATTGGCACTTTCTTTATGACATTTGTTCCTAACCTAAACAAGTACCCTAAAGTGAGTTGTAAAAAAACTGCATTTTTCTGGGCGCCTGGGTCCTCAGTCGTTAAGCGTCTGCCTTCGGCTCAGGTCGTGATCCCAGGGTCCTGGGATCGAGCCCCACATCGGGCTCCCTGCTCATCAGAAAGCCTGCTTCTCCCTCTCCCACTCCCCTTGCTAGTGTTCCCTCTCTCGCTGTGTCTCTCTCTGTCAAATAAATAAATAAAATCTTAAAAAAAAAAAAAAAACTGCATTTTTCAAGAGAGAATGAATCCGTTTTAGCCCCTTTCCATTCTTTGCTGGGTGCCCAGTTAAATTTAATGTTTGATATGGAACTATGGAAACAAAATTTTGGTCCTAGCCCATACTTTCTTCCAATTACAAAATCATGAAAATCACAAAACTTACAAGAACACATTATTTCCTTTGAAATTTCTCACCCACAAAAGTTGAGCGTGTTTTACTTTCTACTGAATTAAGATCAGGCCTAACAGATAAACTTACACAAATGTCAACATCATTATTGTAACATTAAAAATATTATCCTTGGGGCGCCTGGGTGGCTCAGTCGGTTAAGCGGCTGCTTTCAGCTCAGGTCATGATCCTGGGGTCCTGGGACCGAGCCCCATGTCCGGCTCCCAGCCTGCTTCTCCCTCTCCCTGCCACTCTGTCTACTTGTGCTCTCTATCTCTCTGTCAAATAAATAAAATCTTAAAAAAAAAAAAATGTTATCCTTTAAAAAACCCTGTTATTGCTAAATCTCAAAATATAAGTAGAAAATACCTAACATAAAAAAAAAAGAAAATACCTAACATACTTACAGTTTTGAACACTTTAGAAATACATATGACACCTTTGTAAGCCTCACTAAAGCATATAAAACTTGGAGATATTAGCCATTTTAAGCTATGAAATTAGCAGTTAATAAAGTTTAGTAAAAACTCTTTGTCTCTCATTAAATTTTAATTTATTGGTTTTCTGAAAGATCGCAAAGAATATTTGTTAAATTTGCTTGACCAGAATTAGGACTTGACTTTAATATGTATGATAAAATACTGCTGGAACAATGATCAAAATCATTTTTTGAACCACCAATTCTAAATTCTACGTCAAGAAATTCATGCTATAAATAGTTCTCAAAAAAAGAAAACAAAAATACACAAAGATATATAGGAAAAGGTACTAGAAACAATTTAAACACCAATTAATAAGGGAGTAGTTAAATAAATTATAATATCGGTACAACCAAATATTCTTTACTCAAAAGCACAACAGCAACATTTGCAAATACTTACACAATGTTCACCAGGCACTAAGTGCTTTACGTATATCAACTACTTAATCCTCACATCAACTGTATGAGGTAGATAATTATCATCCCTATTTTATAGATAAGGAAATGGAAGGACAAAAACACTAGATACCTTGCCCCAGGTCACACAAACTAACGTAGTCTGGCTCTAGAATCCTTGTTTTTAATCACTACACTGGTCTCTCTTAATGCAGACCTGTATGTACTGACAAGGAAAGTTGTCCAAGGTATATTGTTAAGATGGGGGAAGAAAACAAGCCACAGAACAATATGTAAGATCCATTTTATTTAACCAGACAGGTAGGGAGTATATGTTTATACACATTGGAAAATTTCCCCTATTTCTAGAGAGCAGAACTGGGTATTAAAGTGACTAGGAAGGGAGAGTTTTTATTTTTACTTTATATAGTTCAAATGTATTGCCTTATATATTTCATAATTTAAAAAAACTAGTTAATAAAAAGAGAATCATTTCACCCCTTGGGTCCCCAAGTAACTCGGGACAAAACTCTTTCCCATCCCCTACCTATCCGGTGTACCCACACCTGCAGGCATTCCTTCTAACCTAGGCATTTCACCTTTTCTCTGACCTGCTCAGTATTCAGCAGTTATACACTGAACATCTTCTATGTACCAAGTATTCTGCTAAATGCTGGGATACAGATGATGAAAATGACATAATCCCTAATCTTAGGAACTTAAAGTTTTAATAACACAAGTGGCCTGGACTGAATACAATTGTTTTCTCACCTTTTCTTCTCCAGAGTTAAAATAAGGGATTCATTTATAGGAACAATAAACATTTTCAATCTCTCTCCTAAAATCCTGTCTGGTATATCCAACTGCCTACTGAACACCACCTGGACATTTCAGAAGCATCTCAAACTCACAAGTCCAAAACTGAATCCCTGATTTTCTTCCTCTAAATCCACCCCTCCCACAGCTTTCCCCATCTTAGTAAATGAGAACTCCATTCTTTCAGTTCTGTGAGCCAAAAACCTTGCAGGCGTGTAAAGCAGAATTATGTCAGTTCTATCTTCAAAATAGATTCAGAATCGAATGACCATTTCTCACCGCCTCTACCACTAACGCTTTGTGCAAACCACAATTATTTTCACCTGGATTGCTGCAAAAACTTCCAAACTGGTCTCCTGCTTTTGCCTTTGCCCTCCTAGACTACATTTTCCACAAAGCAGCCAGAGTGATCCCTATCTTGTCACTCCTCTGCTCAATATCCCTCAATCACTTCCTATCTACTCAGAGTAAAAATCAAGTTCTTGGGGCACCTGAGTGGTTCAGTCGGTTAAGGGTCTGACTCTTGATTTCGGCTCAGGTCACGATCTCAAGGTTGTGAGATCAAGCCCCTCACTGAGCTCCACACTGGGCATGGAGCCCACTTGAGATTCTCTCTCTCTCCCTCTGCCCCCTAACCCTGCATGTGCTCTCAAAAAAAAAATAATAATAATAATAAAATAAAATCAAGTTCCTAAAGTGGCCTATTAAGACCACAGAGGATCTTCCCACCTGCCTCCCCACCTCCAAGTTCTTCCCATTCTGCTCCAGCCACAGTAACCTTGCTGTTTCTTATACCCCAAGTACACTCTTGGCTTCAAGCCTATTTGTTCTCTCTTAATGAGATACTCTTCCCTCACATATCCACAATGCTCCCCTTCTCACTTCCTTCAGGTCACTGGCCCAACGTCCCTTTCTTAATGAGGTGACCACTCTAGTTAAATTAGTAACCCCCACCTCACCCTTCTGGCATCCCCTTTACCCGTCTTTTATTTAACTTTTCGCCATACAATTTATCTCCATCCAACATATATTTACTTATGTATTTGCTTATTGTCTGTTCTGCCTCTCAATGTAAGCTCCATGTGGACAAAGTCTTCATCAGTTTTGTTCACTGTCATGTTAGAACCAAGCCTGTATCCCAGTAAGCACCAATATATTTGTGACTAAATCAATTAAAAATTGAAAGAAAATGAGTCCAAGAGACTTACGTGAATCTTGAATAGTCCTATAAGCAGAAGGAAGCTAAAGCCACAGATCATAAGTATTCAAGCATTCATGTTAGAGAAAACAATTGTTCAACACTTATTTTTCAGGAATAGCTATTTACACATTTAAAAGTAATGGGTGTATGATATATGCACAACTTCTAATTCACAGAGGTAACAAATACCACTAATATGTAAAAGATAGCATACTGCCCATCATACAGTTCACCTGACTGCTCAAGCTAAAGCCAAAAAATTCGCCTAAATTCTTCTCTCCCTAACCCAGAATCTATCACAGGTTCCACTGAGTCTACCCTCAAAGCACAGGGGCTAGAAGACCAGAAAGCCATGCCATCATCACCTCTTGTCTAGACTATTCGCTGCTTGTTTACTCTTCCTTGCCTGTTGATAATCCATTCCCTATACAACAGCCAGGGTGATCTTTTTAAAATGTAAATCAGCTCTTGCCACTGCTTTAGATATCCACTGGTTTCCCAATGCACTTGAATAAAAGCCAAAGTCCTTTCCCTGCAGTACAAGACTCCTGCCTACTTCCCCAAGAGCCTCATATACCACGACTGCCCTCACCTACTACACTCCAACCAAATGGTCTCCTTTCTTGTTCATCAGATACTGTTTTTGCCTTTGATTTCTTACACTGATCCCTGTACCTAGAATGCGCTTCCCAATTACATCCAAATGGTTATTTCTTTTGTCATTCAAAACTCCTCTTAAATGTCACCTTTTTGGAGCAGGCTCCCTTGACTACCTCATCTAAAGTAGTCCCCCAGTCGTTCTTTTTTAAAGATCGCTGTGTTAGAAACCAGTGCGGTCCCTATTATTAGTCCATATTATCATGCTTTTTGGTTTTCTGTTTGACTCGTCACAAGAATGTAAGTTTCAAAGGGGCAAGCTCTCTTCCTGTCTTGTTCACCAAAGAGAGAGTCTAGTACACAATACATGCTCAATAAATTTGCAGAACATTAAATGAACCTAGAGTCCCTGTTTGCACTATAATTTAATATCTTTGTGTTATAAAAATCTGCTTATAATCAAACAGTAGACACCTGAAATCAACAGTCAAAAAGAGATCCTCCCCCACCAAGTTTAAATCATCCAGGACAAATTCAATATCATGTAGCCATTCAAAGTCAGCTGTGGCCAACAATAAAGGAAAAAAGAGTTTGGTAAAGATCATCTAAATCTAGACATACGGCTTTCAAAGAGATTATAAAGATTTTCTCAGTATTAAAGTAAAATTAGTTGAAATATCAGCTTTAAGGAGTATAAGAGAAAGTGAGCAGATGGCAGAAGAAAAACTGAAGTGTGTTCTAGAGAAGGAAGAGAAAGAGCAGGAAGAAGCTGCGAATAGCAGAGGCAAACTAGAACCGAAAATTTGCCACAGATAATCTCCAACATGAATAATCCACACTGGGTAATAGAATATTGACTATAATTACATTCATCCTACTGACCTTGTTCTAAATTATTATGGATTATTACTACGCAAGTTATTTTGTTCCACACCAGAGGTGGCTGTATTTCGCTATCAGATGACATGACCTCTAATTCAATAATGTCTGTAATGCACTGGTATCCTCAGATAAAAGCTGTCTATAATGTCTGAACAAAGGTGAATTAGTTATCCGATTCACACACGCAATTAACTCTCTTAATACCTGAGAGACCATGGAGCCCCTTCTGAATTTCCTATTAAATACTACATATGGAGGTCTTCCCTCCATCTGTAGTTATCTTGTGCTGTACTTCATAATAAACAATATTAATAGTTTATTGCCCCCGTCAAAAATCTTGCATTAGTTATCATAAAAGACCTCATTCCACAAAGCAATGACTCATTTTCCTGGGAAAATGCATTAAATTCAAATGTCAAGCCTATTAGTAAAACACAACAGTTCTTTATTCTCAGTAATGTAAAAATAAAAATAACACCTTCATGAAACATGGAAAATAATTTAAATTTTTTTTTTACTATTTTAAAAACACCTCTTCAGGCCAAAAGGTAGTCATTTATTATGTGGATTTATATTTATATGCTGTATTCAGTCATTCTAAATAAAAGACTATTTATTTAAATTCAGGTGTTAAAGGGCGAAAACAAATCAAAACATAATATTTTTTTGCCACCTGTTCCCACTATCATGAGCTGAAATTTCATAAACAGTCTGAAGGCAGAGCACCAGGCCTCTGCTTTGTACCCATATGTGATGCCAATGGCTGGATTCGTAAAAACCTGGATCAGAATAACTAGGTAATGTCAGATGTTGAGCAAATACCCATGCATTCTAAAAAAGGAGGTAATTAATTAATTCTTCAGGGGATGCTTTTTACTTTCGTCATCTAACACTAATGTATCCTTTTAGCAGAGAACAGAGAACAAAATAAAATGCCTAAAACAAAACCTAGCTCTTTAGCACACATTCACCTTAACGTGCTCATCACAGTAGCTCAATTCGAGGAGAAAGTAAGTAGTTATGTATATCTAAGAATGTTACTGTAGTTCAAATGAAATCTGCTGTTCACCTGGGTTTTCATTTTCCCTCACAACTCAAAGAGAGTGGCGGAATGAGGAAAACAGTTTCTTACATGTGTTTCGTATGTTTTATCTGCCCATGCGATGCCAGAAGTAAAAAGGGCATTATAGACACTGAAAAGCTAAGCAGATGACATTCTTTGCTCTGTAAACAATTTAAACCACAAACTAACCTTCTGCGTGCTGCAGCACAAGAAATACGGACTCCTCAGAAATGATGTACTTGTGCAGACACACCATGTTGGGCACACAGCGGGGGATGATGGTCTTTCTGTTCCTGCTATATTCACTGCTTTTCCTTAGACCCTGACAGAGAACAAAAAGGTCAGTTGTACCCTCAGTTGCCTTTGGAGCCTGCTGTGCTCTGTGTTTATCAACCAAACTAATCTATCTGAGTTACTCTGGGCTTCAGAGAAACCACTCATCTGCTGCTCTATGCCCCTCAGTCCCTGGAGGCTCTGCTGATGGCATCTGGCGTGAATCCAGAGAACGGAAGATGCCACAAAGCTGCCATTAAAATCAATTACGTGGGTCAGTGTTTTTATTAGAGATGCTCTCAAACTAAGTCATCAGGATGACACGCAGTTATTTCTCTATGACCTTTTCTTAAGTTTTATTTTACATATATATATATATCTTTACAGCAGTAGACACTGTGAGACCATTCAAATTTCTGAGACACAAAAGGTATTCCTAGATTAAACAGGAGATTTGAAAAATTTATGCCAAAAAAGTATAAAGACTACTTTAAGTCTTCTCCAAAGAAACAAGGTATCTGTAGTGTCTGGTGTCAAAGCCCTGTTTAAAAATCCGGAGAAATGCCAGTGATAAAGTATATGCAGAAAGAAATTCATTTCAGTTATATGTCAATGTGACCTATTGCCATGCTGTAAATAAAAGAAAAAATATCTGAAAAAGAAATATAAAATTAATCTGAAACTGATTATTTCTAGATGCTATGGAAATTATTAAATTAGGATATTTTAGAATATGTACTGTCACAATCCATTTCAATTTTGAAATTACAAAATCGAGGGGTTTTTCTTTCCTTGTTCATTTAGTTAGAAATTGAGTTATATAAAGAAACAGAATTGAATTTAGATTAAAAAAAAAAAAAGAAAGAAAAAAAAAGAGGACCAGGGATGTAGATAACACTTTCCCAAATACCTGAAACACAGACTTAAAGGCAAAATTTCAGCTCTTTAGGGCTATAATCATAATCAAAGGTACAATTGTGTGCAATCTTCACAAATTATACAAAATGTATTAGAGATGTGTTTAAGGTACACACTATATATTTAAATAGCAGGGAATGAGTCTTCAACTTACCCAAACTATTACCTCCATACTCTATAACCTAAAACTCTTTTTAAATGTATGGTATAACGTATTTATAAACTATGATAAAGAACAGAAAGTAAAATAAATACAGATCATCACAAACATAACAGAACATCCAAACACCCCGAAAACATACTAAGTATTTTTTTCTTTCAGAAACATAATTTGAAAATAAATGCCTAAAAAATTCATTAAACAGGGCGCCTGGGTGGCTCAGTTGGTTGAGCGACTGCCTTCGGCTCAGGTCATGGTCCTGGAGTCCCGGGATCGAGTCCCGCATCGGGCTCCCTGCTCGGCGGGGAGTCTGCTTCTCCCTCTGCCCCTCCCCCCTCTCATGTGCTCTCTCTCATTCTCTCTCTCAAATAAATAAATAAAATCTTTAAAAAAAAAAAATTCATTAAACATACAAATTCTACTTACTTTTAAAATGAATGTCTGTTCTGTCCTTGTGTCCATTACAAGTAAAACCTACATAAAAGACATGAGTAATAATTTATTCACAGTACAATGAAACATTGACTTGTAAGTTTTTGAAACTATACCTTAACGGTTTGTGGGTAAATGCTGAAACTCACTCCACCAAAATTGTTAATTTCTGAATAGGTTTTTTTTTTTTTTAAGCCACCAAATCACAGGATTAAAACAGTCTTATCTAAAGTAGGTTTTATTATAGTTTCCTTTTCTAAAAATTCCATATTTTAGAAACATTTCTATGTTCTCCTAGATTTGTTTTAAAATATATTGCTTAGGGGGCACCTGGCTGGCTCAGTCAGTTAAGCATCTGCCTTTGGCTCAGGTCATGATCTCAAGATCCTGGGATCGAGCCTCACGTCAGTTCCCTGCTCAGTAGGGAGTCTGCTTCTCCCTCTCCCTCTGTCTCTCCCCACCCCCGCCCCCCCGCTTGTGCTCTCTCTAATAAATAAATAAAATCTTTTAAAAAAATAAAATATATTGCTTAAAAGGAAAATTATTTTACACAAAGAATTTTTCCTCGTGGAACACATATTGTTTAGAAGAAGTAAAAAAAAAAAAATTTACAGGCATTGCTAAAGTCTCAATTTTCTTCTTAAAATCCCTTATGTAGCAACGTGGTATAATGTTATCTCAATAACTCAGGCTCCAACTTAAGACCCCCTTTTGGTACTCCTTCTCCATCCAAGACTCATCCTAGCTCCTCTTTTTCCATCAGCAAATCCTGTCAGCTCTATGTTCAAAATGTATCCAAAGTGTAAACTCACTTGCACAACTATTACCCTGATCCAAAGATTTACCTGGATTATAACAATGGCCTCCCAACAGATTTCTCTGCTTCCTGATTTGCTGCCCTATGGTCTATTCTCTAAATAGCAGCCAGTGTTTTCTTTAAAAAACATAAGTTACATCATATCACTCCTCTCATTTAGAAAAACAGCCTAAGTCCAAAAAACTACCTCAAGACCATGCATGATCTCACACATCGCCCCCTCAGACTACCTCCTCCCCTAACCCATCTTGATGGATGGAAAGAATGACTAGAGATGGAGAATTATTCTACCATGTTACTATTTTATTATTTTGGAGACACTACCACAGAAGTTGGCAAACTTCTTCTATAAAGATCCAGACAGGAAAGATTTTAGGCTTTGCCAGCCCACGCGGTCTCTGCTGGAGCTCTTCATCTCTGCCATGGCAGCACAAAAGCAGCCACTGTCTGAAATGGGCCCTGTCTGGAGTATTTACATCACAGACCCCTGCAAACACTGTACACAGGGTTTTGAGTTCTCCCTCCAGAGAGCTGAGAGTCAGGAATGAAAAAAAGATGTCAAGCTTGGGAAAATGAAAGAATGGTGAGAAGATGGGGGACCAGCCTGAGGAGAAGACAGTAAATTCCACGTTAGACATGATGATTTTGAAGTGACGGTGACCACTTCATCTCTGAACTCTCTTACAAGTGTTTGACCTACACAATGTAAGTCTCCATTTAAATTCAATTGAGTATTCCCACAGATACCTTCTGAACTCACCCCTTCCTCTTCTCAAAGCCCTTTCCCCACTAGACATAAAACCAAACCCTGTTTCTCCTCCTACAGTACTGAATAACACCACCATCCTTGTAACACGCCCACCACCAAAAAGCTCCCTCAGTCACTATGAATTCTCCCCTGTCCCCTACGCTCATAACCAGTGACCAAGTCCACTACCTAAGTATTTCTCCTATCCACCCTCTACTCTGTTTACCTACCATGTACTAAGTGTTTACTACATGCTAAGCTTTAGCCATCAATGTTAATTCTCTCAACTACCCGATACGATAATTTTACCCTTTCTACTCTGAAAGTGAAGACATTAAAACTTCATCTGCAGAAGCTATAATGGCAGATAATAACAGATCTACCATTTGTGAGAATTTCAGTGAAGTCATCTTATAAAAGTGCTTGGGATAGCCACTTGTTACTATTATTGCTATGGCTATTATTGCTGCTTCTCCTGACATGTCCCCCCCAAGCCCCTTATCAAACAAGTACTCATCCTTCCATATTCAGCTCAAGTAACACTGATTCTCTCCATTCTTTGTTCTCCCACTGTATACAATACCAACCCCTTCGATTTGATTTTTTTATTCACGTGTCTATTTCCCAACCAGATTTCAAGTTTTTTATGGGGATATTGTAGGCAGAATAATGGACGCCAAGAATGTTCATACCTTAATCTCCAGAACCTAGGAATATGTTATGGCAAAAAAAGGACTTTGCAGATGTAATTAAGGTACAGACCTCAAAACAGATTATCTTGGATTATCTGAGTGGGCTCAATCAAATCCCATGAACCCTGAAAAGCAGAGAACTATCTCTGGCCAGAAGTGGAAACACAGAAATGATATGGCAGAAGGGGAAACCAGAGAGATTTGAAGTATGAGAGGGATACACGGTTGCTGGTGCTAAGATACAGACACCCACATGTCAGGTTTGGGAATGGGCCTCTGGGAGCTCACAGGAAGCATGAGAAGGAGCAGACAGCTTCTAGAAGCAAAGACCAGTCTTTGGCTGATAGCCAGTAAGGAAGAGTTCAGTCCTACAACTGCAAAGACAGAATTCAACCTACAACCTAAATGAACTTGGAAGTGGATTCTTCCCCAGAGCCTCCAGTAAGGAACACAGCCCTGCGAGCACCTTGATTATAGCCCAATGTGACCCATGTCAGACCTCTGGTCCAAAGAACTTTGACATAGTCAAAGAAAGACAAATACCATATGATTTCACTCAGATGTGGAATTTAAGAAACAAAACTAATGAACATAGGGGAAGGGAAGGAAAAATAAAATAACACAAAAACAGAGAGGGAGGCAAACCATAAGAGACTCTTAAGTATATGGAACAAACTGAAGGTTGCCGGAGGGGAAGGGGGTGAGAGGATGGGGTAACTGGGGGATGAGCATTAATGAGGGCACTTGATATAATGCAACAGATCAATCACTAACTTCTACCCCTGAAACTAATAATACACTATATGTTATCTAACTTGAATTTAAATAAAATCTAAAAAAACAAGTCAAAACAAAACAAAAACCAAAGAACTCTGACATAATAAATTTGGTTGTTTTAAGATGCTAAGTTCATGGTAATTTGTTATGACAGCAACAGAAAACTAATACAGGGCACAAACTATATTTCTTCCAACATATAACACATCCCTCTCCCATGGTAAATGTTCAATAAACACATGTGAACAAATTTAGGTGTAAATGTTTAGAAGACAGATGTCAATATGTGAATAGAGCTTAGGAATAAGTCGGGACTAAAGATTTATATTTGAGCATTCTCCATCAAGATAACAGCTAAAAACATGAGACTGTACCTCCAATTAAGTGCTTACTTTATACCTGGCACTATGCCGGGTTTCAAAGAATTAAATCATATAATGCATTCAACAATCCAATGAGATAGGTATTTATACTTTTTTTCTTTGTGACCAGATTAAATACAGTTGATACGGGGGGGGGGGAGATGGCGGAGGAGTAGGGGACCTATTTCAACTGGTCCCCAGAATTGAGCTGGATATCTACCAGACCACTCTGAGCACCCACGAAACCAGCCTGAGATGTAAGAAGATCTGGATCTCTACAAGCAGAATATCGCAGGCGGTTGGTTGTGAGGTACCAAGAGGAGAGCCGTGATTCTGCGGGCAGATATCAGAGGATAAACGGCAGCGGGAGGGTGCCTGGCCGTGGGGATCCTACACCGCCGGTGAGTGACAGCCTCGCGCGCTGCGGATGGGCACAGACTCGCAGACCGGTAGCATCGGGAAAGGACTTTAGGGCAGCCCCCGGGGTGGAAAACCAGACCGGCGGGGTCGCGCGCACACGAACCGCAGCCGCCCGGACAGAAACCCGGAGCGACGGTCGCGCGCATGCGAACTGCAGCCTCTGAGACGGAAACCCGGTGCGCCGGGGTCGCGCCGGTGAACTGCAACGCCCCGGGGTGGAAACCCCGAGCGGCGGAGTCGCGCGCACGCGAACTGCAGTCCCCAGGACAGGACCCCAAGTGGTGGACAAACTGGGAGCGGCTGGTGGTTTTAGAAGCACAAAAGGCAGAGACGTGCCCCGACCTGGAGGCAGGACGGGGAGCGCTGCGGGGGGGCGCACAACCCAGGCCGCTGCAGTTTATAGCAGCACGGACAGAAACGGAGACAGTGTGGCCTGGAGAGCTCACCGAAGAACAGACTGCGGTCTCTCCTCTCTGAGGCAGAGGGTTGGAAATGGTCTCTTCTGCTCTGACTCGCAGAAGGGATGCGGAAAGCTGCCAGGGAAAGGTGCCAGAGAACAAAAGCCCCAAAAACTGATTCCCACTGAGCCCATCCCCTGCCACAGGGGGGCAGGGCAACTCCGCCCAAACAGGGTTGCCTGAGTAACAGCGCGGCAGGCCCCTCCCGCAGAAGACAGGCTGGGAAAACAAGAGGCCAGCAACCCTAAGGTCCCAAGAAAACAGGTGCATCTTCCTTGGGTTCTGGTCAATAATTTGGACTCTATACATTCCCTCAAACACCCATCAATAGAATGACTAAGAGGAGGAGCCCCCAAAACAGAAAAGACTCAGAGATTATGACTTATGCTGCAGATTTACAAATGGATGCAGATATAACCAAGATGTCGGAGATGGAATTCAGGCTAACAATTGTGAAGACAATGGCTAGAATGGAGAAATCAATTAATG